>NC_089851.1:33546969-34159469 GCF_036373705.1 Amia ocellicauda | reverse complement strand
TTGTATGGAAATAATCAGTCCACCACCAATAAACTGTAGCATTTATTTTACGTTATTGTTACGTGATCAAATGTTATGATCTGTGCAATTGTGCTAAACTTTTTGACTGGAGGAGCCGATTAAGTGCTTGCAGATGCATCAGATAATGGAATTTCCCAGTTTCTTTGATGCTGAAAGATTAAAACAAGGTCATGAGTACACCAAAAACATGATTTTTCCAGAAAATATTAATAATTTACAAGTCATGAAATTAGGAACCCTCCAACAATGAAACCCCCATTTCACGGTTTATTATTAGGATGAGTGTATAGACCTAAATGTTCCTTTACATTTATCTGGGCGTTCCCTTTAATATAGTTTTGAAAGTGAAAGTTATTTAAATTGTGATCATGTATAGTTTGATATATAGTTTCATCTGCATGTCATTCTTCTGTTCCGCATATTAAAAGCAATGTGTCTTTTAGATGAGAGATGTTATTGGGGCGGCTACAGCAGGTCAGACATACTTCCGGGCCTCTATGGATAACACAGTGTCTTACATGAACACTTACAAGATACCAAGACAGGTCCAGAACAGAGTGCGCACTTGGTACAACTATACTTGGGATTCCCAGGGCATGCTAGGTAATTGAGTTGAGCTACTTTTACAGTGGGCAGCTACATAACTGTAAATAGTGTTTTGTCACATTAGATTAAATTGTACAGCTTCTACAATAAAAAGTAATGAATATGGAATAAAATGTAGATATTTTGTTCTGAATAATAAGCAAAGGCAAATTAAATGTATTGTCTTCTCCTTCCTGACTTACCTACTCTTTATCTTACCTTATATTAGTTCAGTTTCTTCAGTGATGATCTTGATATGTAATGAAAAATGGGCTGCTGTCCTGGCATGATTTGTATTATGAATAGTTTTGTTTTTTGTTTTCTTAGATGAGTCCGAGTTGCTGGAGCAGATGCCAACCGTTATGCGAACAGCAATCGCCGTAGATGTGAACTTCAGCACTGTCAGCAAGATTGAGCTTTTCAAGGTGATACACTGCTTTTCTCCCTCTGAGATCTGCAATATTTACTGCACTCAAACACGATAGATTTGTTTCACATGCAACTTATATATATAGATACACATATAGTGTATCACTTTTAGGGGCGTGGGACGTGTGAGTCCAGGGAACAGGGTTGAAAACCGTAGCGAGGCCTGGTTGTTGTAGCAGCTGAATGGAGCCTTTACAAAGACTTTCAGGTGAAAACAAAACCTGGCCCTGATGTGGTCACTGACTAAGTCCCTCACTTGCCTTGGGCTGCTAGTAAGCTTACCAAGTAAAATAGTTATCACTTAACTGGTATAATTGAGAGGCAGTGTCATTGTGGTCAGGGTCTGGTCCAGGGTCGATATTCAAATTCAGGGGGTCTCAAAACATAGCACGGTCACAGCCAGGTAAACACACCATCCACTCTTTCTGTCTCTTTCTGTTTCTTGCTCTGAAATGCTCTTGACTGTCTCCTGCATTTCCCCTCAGGTACACTGCGATTAGGCAGTACCTTTTTATAGAGCCGCCTTTTATTATTGCTGTAGGTGTGTAACTCCTGCTTGGCTGACAGGTGTCTGTGGAAATTCCCACGTACTGAGGCCCACGGCTGCATGACTGATCCACCAGGGGAATCCATTCCTTTCTTATATATTGTTATATATATTGTTTACTATGCCCTGCAGTGTGTTACTATATACATGAATATTTGGACAGTGATACAATTGTCATCATTTTGGCTCTATATTCTCTTTTTGGCTCTTTGGATCATTTTGGCTATTTGGATCTTTAATTTGAGGGTAGTTACATCCAAATAGGGTGAACGTTGTGGTCACCCCAATTTTAGGGGATCAAAAGTATTTGGACAAACAAACATAATCATGAATTAAATTGTGAGTTTCAATACTTGGTTGCAAAACCTTTGCAGTCAATGGAACCCATAGACATCATCAGATGCTGGGTTTCTTCCCTGGTGATGCTCTGCCAGGCCTGCACTGCAACTTTCTTTAGATCCTGCTTGTTCTTGGGGCATTATATATATATATATATATATATATATATATATATATATATATATATATATATATATATATATACACACACTTGTGCTATGGATTACTCACTGTAATTGAATGTTACTTGATGCATCCTTACAAATGTATTGATTATATTATATGTGTAAATTGCTTGGATAGAGATATTTGCCAAATAAAACCACAATAATAATAATAAAATATATTAAATCCCTGTCTTCAAAATATTGCTGGTGGGAATTTGATAGTCATATGTATGCAGGAAAAAGAATTGAAAGAAAGAAGAACAGTGAACTGCACCTTTAATCTTAGATGAGTTTGAGACGCCCAACCACATTCCATACAGCAGATTACTAAACTATGCTAACTTCAAAGATTACAATTATCTTTATCTCTGTAGCTGATTAGTTTGTTTTTGTCTTCTTCAAATTAAGTTTATGTGGTTATACTGCCCCCTGCTGGTAAAACTACTTTATTAAGACCATCACAGCAAAGGCAAGAAAGTGTTCTTTGATATCACTTACAGGAGAAATTGAAAGGTCCCTGCCAACAAACACACAAATTATACTATATTAACTAATGAACCATGACAGAATACACAGAATTATTAGGCCATCTGTTACCTATTCTCCTTTGATTACCCTTTTATAGAGCCTTGCTACATGTTAAGGTTGAGTAAAATAAAATATGACCATTTTACAACACGATTACAAATCACATTTTTAATTGACTGCAGTTTAACAAAGTTTGTAACTGAATACATCTGTCCTAGGGGTGTGACAACCAGATGCTTGTCGACATGCTGCTGAGGCTCAAATCCATTGTGTATTTACCAGGAGACTATGTCTGCAAAAAGGTAAGAGTAGGTACTAAGCAGACTACTTTGCATACAGGTTCCCCCCTGAGTCATTCCCACCTATTCTGCTTGTCGGAGGTGGTTTTGAAGAAGGTGGGCATGATCATCACAGTCTTCAGGGATGCTTAGTATGCAGAAGAAATATTTTGTGTTCCCCTTATGAATCACTTATTCGTTAAATACTTTGATTATATTTTGTGTGTGTGTTATTTTATGTTACTGCCCAAAGAGTTTTTTAAGTAACTAGAAACATAAGAAGAAACACACGAAAGTTTACAAACGAGAGGAGGCCCATCGACCCATCGTGCTCGTTTGCTGTCCATTAATAACTAAGTGATCCAAGGATCCTATCCAGTCTATTTTAAAATGTTCCCAAATTTTCAGCATCTACCACATCACTGGGGAGTTTGTTCCAGATTGTGATGACTCTCTGTGTGAAGAAGTGTCTCCTGTTTTCTGTCTTGAATGCCTTGAAGAGTCATTGTACAGTCTGAACATCACTGCCCTTGTTTTAAATTCTACACTTTTGACAATATACCCTAACATCCTGTTTGCCTTTTTTATTGCTTCCCCACATTGTTTGGATAGAGAAAGTGAGGAGTCCACATAGACTCCTAGGTCTTTCTCAGGCGTTACTTCATCTAGTTCTATTCCTCTCATAGAATGTCTACTTCTATAAATATATTTAGATAGATAGATATTTACAGATATCAATACAATTCTTTGGGTGCAAAGCAGTTTCAATATGAGTATAAAATGATTAATTCCAGTAGGGAATGTACTGCTTGTTAGATTGTTAATGTTCAATCTGTTAAGAGGACACTTTTATGCCCTACCTGTTTTGTGAAAGGAGATCAAGTCCTTTTGTCCCTTGTGCACAGGGGGAAATTGGCAGGGAGATGTACATCATCAAGCAAGGCGAAGTCCAGGTGCTTGGAGGGCCAGATGGGACTAAAGTGTTAGTCACACTGAGGACCGGGGCTGTCTTTGGAGAGATCAGGTAATATTCTGAGAATCAGGGCTGTTCTTTCAGGGTTTAATTATAAATCAAGTCTTTGTCTTAGTATAATTTGGGAAGTGGACATCCGCCACCATAATTTAAGTAATTGTATAAATGTAGAAATTGTTGCTACCTCTGTTAACTTTAATCATATAAACTGCTAAAGGGATTTAAGATGTTCTCCTTAATATTTCAATTATGAAAGGTTTGTTTACTTTATCGTAATCAAATTCTACTTGTAAAGATTGATTAAAGAAGTGACTAAAGGCCTTGCCAAACTACACATCAACTGTTTCATTTTTAAGATTGAAAAAGCTTTTGTGCATAATAGAAGACAAGCATAAAATTGAGAACTGTAATTCAGAATCTTCCATGTTATTTACTATTTAAAGTAACATTTTCTTATTTTTTAATTTTTTTTATGCTGGGATCAACAAGCATTTACCCCCAAAAGTACTGTGGCATAAAAAGGATATTTTATATTTTCCCTTGGGCATTATTTGAACATGTTTATCGATCAAATAGATTTAAGAGAGAAAACATCATAGGGAATTTCACATCAGAATTGATGACTGGTGATGATTTTGGGCCTCTTGTGACAGTCTGCTGGCCGCCAGCGGTGGAAACAGAAGGACAGCAAATGTTGTGGCCCATGGTTTCGCCAACCTGTTCATCCTGGACAAGAAGGACCTCAATGATATCCTAGTGCACTATCCAGACTCTCAGAAAGTGCTGTCACGGAAGGGCAGGTCAGTCCCCCAGAAATGTGGTTTCTTCACAACATCTGAATAGCCCAAAACACAAAATGTTTCTGGATCTTCTAAAACTTCATTTAGAGTTTTTTTTTTCTTTTCTCTTTTAAAGAAAACTAATGAAAGACAAGGGTAAAAAGGCCGGCCCCGTGGAGGAACGACAGAAAGGAAATGCCCTGTTCACCACCAGGCCCCCGACCCCGAAGCTTTTCCGCACACTACTGAATGCCAGAGGAAAAGGCGTTTTTGGAAACTTCAAGGTAGGGCAAGTCAAGGGTTTCTTTTATTTCATTGTATGTTGTTTCCTCCCCAGTTCTCCAGAGAGGTGTGTAAAGTATATATATTGATGTAGACACGCACATACATATTCATAGAAAATGCAAGGTGTCCACATTAGGCAAGTCCTGTCTCTCTTCCTAACATTTTTAAATGTAGCCAACTGCACCACTGAAAGCAGAAGGTAGTTCTATCTAAAATGTAAACAAGGAGACAAAGCACAAGTAAAATGCACAGCAGAACCAAGGAGTAACCTTCGAAGAAAAGCTCACAGTATCAGCAGGTATCTTGCCACTGAGTGAGCACAGGTATCTTTAAACGTACCATGCCAGGTTTACAGGGTTAACCCCCTCACTTCTCCGCCAGTCATTGAGTCGTGTGAATTACAGTGAGGGAAAAAAGTATTTGATCCCCTGCTGATTATGTACATTTGCCCACTGACAAAGAAATGATCAGTCTATAATGTTAATGGTAGGTGTATTTTAACAGTGAGAGACAGAATAACAACAAAAAAATCCAGAAAAACACATTTCAAAAAAGTTATACATTGATTTGCATGTTAATGAGGGAAATAAGTATTTCACCCCTTCGACTTACTACTTGGTGGCAAAACCCTTGTTGGCAATCACAGAGGTCAGACGTTTCTTGTAGTTGGCCACCAGGTTTGCACACATCTCAGGAGGGATTTTGTCCCACTCCTCTTTGCAGATCCGCTCCAAGTCATTAAGGTTTCGAGGCTGATGTTTGGCAACTCGAACCTTCAGCTCCCTCCACAGATTTTCTATGGGATTAAGGTCTGGAGACAGGCTAGGCCACTCCAGGACCTTAATGTGCTTCTTCGTGAGCCACTCCTTTGTTGCCTTGGCTGTGTGTTTTGGGTCATTGTCATGCTGGAATACCCATCCACGACCCATTTTCAATGCCCTGGCTGAGGGAAGGAGGTTCTCACCCAAGATTTGACGGTACATGGCCCCGTCCATCGTCCCTTTGATGCGGTTCAGTTGTCCTGTTCCCTTAGCAGAAAAACACCCCCAAAGCATAATGTTTCCACCTCCATGTTTGACAGTGGGGATGGTGTTCTTGGGGTCATTCCTCCTCCTCCAAACACGGTGAGTTGAGTTGATGCCAAACAGCTTGATTTTGGTCTCATCTGACCACAACACTTTCACCCAGTTCTCCTCTGAATCATTCAGATGTTCATTGGCAAACTTCAGACGGGCCTGTACATGTGCTTTCTTGAGCATGGGGACCTTGCGAGCGCTGCAGGATTTCAGTCCTTCACGTAGTGTGTTACCAATTGTTTTCTTGGTGACTATGGTCCCAGCTGCCTTGAGATCATTAACAAGATCCTCCCGTGTAGTTCTGGGCTGATTCCTCACCGTTCTCATGATCATTGAAACTCCACGAGGTGAGATCTTGCATGGAGCCCCAGACCGAGGGAGACTGACAGTAATTTTGTGTTTCTTCCATTTGCGAATAATCGCACCAACTGTTGTCACCTTCTCACCAAGCTGCTTGGCGATGGTCTTGTAGCCCATTCCAGCCTTGTGTAGGTCTACAATCTTGTCCCTGACATCCTTGGACAGCTCTTTGGTCTTGGCCATGGTGGAGAGTTTGGAATCTGATTGATTGATTGCTTCTGTGGACAGGTGTCTTTTATACAGGTAACGAGCTGAGATTAGGAGCACTCCCTTTAAGAGAGTGCTCCTAATCTCAGCTCGTTACCTGTATAAAAGACACCTGGGAGCCAGAAATCTTGCTGATTGATAGGGGATCAAATACTTATTTCCCTCATTAACATGCAAATCAATTTATAAATTTTTTGAAATGTGTTTTTCTGGATTTTTTTGTTGTTATTCTGTCTCTCACTGTTAAAATACACCTACCATTAAAATTATAGACTGATCATTTCTTTGTCAGTGTGCAAACGTACAAAATCAGCAGGGCATCAAATACTTTTTTCCCTCACTGTATTTATGGGTAGTTAATAAAGGTGGTCAGGGTGGGCTCTGGATGCAACCAAACAATCCCTTCATTTCTTAGACATTGTATTATACACACCCATAATAAGCATTGTTAATTCTCTATACTAAACTCTAGACACTCAATAAAACGACTCACTTCCGAGTGGGGAGTTTTAAAAGTGCAGTTGCTGCTACAGGGTTAATGCTAATATCTGATGCCAAATCATCTGAACAGTTTGTTATTTCAAGTATCTAGCAAATAGTTCGGTGAAAGGGTTTGTTCGTGTTTAGTGATCAAAACTCAGCCAGAAAACAAAAACATGATAAAGTAATAAAGACCAAGACTGGGAAACACTGTTTTATAGAATTGCATCCCCAAATCTCTTGTTGAAAAAGTACCCTTGCTCAGACTCTGGTCCTGAGAGAAGCACCCCCTGCTTATTCAAACAGATCAGAAGGATTCGAGGACACAAGTGGAAGAGCAGCTCTCGATTTGCCATTACTCCTTATACGCCCCGGGGCCTGCAGTCAGACCCTGTGAACTTAATGCCGAGTCATGGCCAACCCAGTGATTTTTCTTTTTCTTTTTTAGGGTGCATCTTAGAAGAATGCTCAAGCTCAAGCCAAGTGATGTCCCTAGAGCCACCCCAGTGAACACACTATATCTATTCTGTCAATCACAGCATACCATAGTTAATCCACTTGATGTACCCATCACTCGGATTAAAATCTTGGTTGGACTAAGTTTAGGTCTAGTGTCAATCCTCATTTCAGCACACTAAACCTGCTCCTCTGCGCTCTGTGTGAAGTAGACACAACCCAAATTTTAACCCAGCTGCTATTTGAAAACATAAAGATAACTAAGTACTTCATGAAAAATTTTCAGCAGGTACAGTAGAAGGAAAATTGATCTCAAACAAAAAATCCACCATCAATTATTTGTTTCTGCAATTGGTGGGTAGGTCAAAGTTTGGACTTGTTCCAGGCCTCAATATGAAGGATTTTTTGGTTGAATACATACATATTTCATTGTAATGGTGTAACTGTTTCAGTTATGGGCAAATATTTATGCTTTATCAATCTTACATATAAGCATTACTTTTATGAGTTTATTTATTTATTTTTTATTAAAATCTAAAACTGATTAATTAAGCTAAAGCAATACAGTTAATATCAACAGCAGTTTAAAACTAATTTAAAATAGTTTTCTTACACCTATATGCTTTATCTGTTTTGTTTTCTTAGGTATTGTAAACCACATGATGTATATATCAATCCAGTATCAATGCAATATTAATTTTAAACTTAATCTTAAACTTTAATCTTGTGTTGCTTAGAACTCACCGAAACAACTAAAGAGAACAATACATTACCAATCATAATCTTGAAAGTTGAGTTTGTTGTTCAGGTTGAATATCTTATTGATTTAAGTGTTTATTTCATACTATTTCAGGAGACTCCTTTACAGCTGATGTACAGTTTTACCCACCTTCATGCTTAGAACTACAATTCTGTTGATCAATACAGTTACAAACTTGTTATTCATTCTCGAGGACTACAATCTGTTTCTAAATAGTACAACAAAAAATACAGAAACTTGAAAAACAGTAACAATAATTTTTAACACATCTGAAACTTTGGAATTCCCACAATCTCTTCATGAACTGAATTAATGGAAGAGCAATCAAATAATAATGGTTGTAATTGGTTGCATATTCATTCAGAGTGAACCAGTGTGTCTTTGTTGATAAAAAAATCTTAATTTGATGGCTGATGTTTTTTAGTTGCTCATAGACTCAAGAATTGGAGACATTTTTAAATGAAGAAGCTAGTTTTCAAAGGGCATTAGTGTGGATATAAGATTGTATGTCATAAACATCCTGAGTTATCACTGGAACGTTTTTTTGGAATATATATAATATACAAATACATATATAAATGCTTTTTGTATTTGTTTAGTTTTTAGTTGTTTTCAGAACTGTACTTTCCTGTCTAAAATCAATACCCAATATACCCAACTTATTTATACTTAACTGCAATGTGTTACTGTACTTTTTTTTTTTTTACCAATCTGTTTTAATAAGGAAAATGTCATAGCTAGTCTTACTTGAATGCTTTTGTTCTGTGTGCTTCTCCTGGTATTTAATAGTGCATTGGAGCCTTACTGTATTCAAAGCTTTTTCAAAACCATATATTAGGTATCGATTCAACAGTGCAGCTGCATCCAAATATTTTCATTTTTTACATCCTCCCTTCTATTTTACCGTCTGCAGTATTTATAGTTCCGTGAACACCTAAGAAATCATATAGATGCAAGTTCTCTAGAGGTCTTCATTATAAAGAATGGATAAATGCGGACCTGCAGTATATGTGTGAATGCGTAAATCTACATTAGGCTACCTTAATCTTAATCTATGGCCCGTATGCCCTGTCCCTTCCAATATGAGAAACATATTTTTACAGTGCTTGCTAAATTGTCTCAAACATGGTTCATGCTTTGCACTGTGTTTATTTAATGTGGATTACATTACAGCCCTTTTTTGGCCAAATTCTCAGAATCAGTTTGCTTTTCCAGACCAGCCGAACTGATTGAATGGACCTTCTGTATGCTGCACTGCATTTGGGATTAATTTAGCCCAGGCTTGTGGGTTTTGCTAGCCTGCAATTATATCCACTTCACATGGATTCAAGTGCTGGTTTGCTACAGTTGACCCCTTGAGTTCCTTCCACTTTATTTCTTTATTTCCCTTGTTGTGTTTTTAGGCTTTCGCTGCACTAAAGAGGTCTTCACCCACCGAGAAATCCCAGCCATTGCCTTTACCGTCCCCCGAACCCAAACCCCCTATTCCAGCTCCTGCACCCAAACTACCTACTCCACCCGCCACTACAGCTCCGTCCCAGACTGAACCCCTTCCTCAAAAGCCACCCCCCACCCAGCCTCCAGCCACAATGAAGGTACAAGACCCTGTGTCCACAGCAAAATCTGGTCTTTCAAGAGGCATCACTGGCAAATCCCTAGTGATCACCATGACCCAAGCCCCTGGGGAAGGAGAGGTGCTGAAAGTGGAAGTGAAAGGCAATGCACAGAAAAAATAACCACAAGGCCTTGCTGTTAACTGTCTCCCACAAGCACCATGGTAGATGAATCCTTGCCCAGGGGATTCAGTTAAAAAAGCTCTAACTAACCTCTCACCCTCTACACTGACTTGAACATGTCTTTGCTTTCTGGACAGTTAACTTTTGTCCTTTTTTTTATATACATTTAAAATATTATGTAAAATATATTATTCTGCATCGTGGAGTCAGCCTAACATTTATTTAATTAATTTATATATCTTTGCCATTGCCAATGTGTTTTTTTTTTCTTGGGGGGGGGGGGGGGGGGTCTTCATTAAGTGTTTTGTTTATAAGCTCCTAGTACTGTTAGAATTGTTCTCTGTAATGTCAATCTTTAAATGCTTGTTGTTTTATTTCCTAATAAAAGCTGACAGCCTTCTCAGGGTGCAGGGAAACATCTTTCTTTCAGTGTCATAAAGCTGACCGTGTCAGCCGAGGTAACCACTGTGGAGGGGGTTTAGTCATAGCAGTTGCCAAATTATGTTAATTCTGTTTACCTAAATTAGGCCACCTCTGAAAGACTGAGGCAATATGAGAACTAGCTTGACCCAAACCCAACGATTACCTGACTCGTCTCTACAGGTTCGGTCCTATATAGTAGTGGTTCCCAACCCTGCTCCTGGAGGACCCTGCTGGATTTTGTTTCAACCGAGCTCTTAATTACTTAATTGAACCCTTAATTGAAGGAACAATCTGCTTAGATTGGACTTTTAAAATTGTGTATTAAAATAGTTGGTTCTTTAATAATTTCTTTATATAATTCTATACTTTACTTAAAACCGCTTAAAAGGCTCTGATTTAGGTTTAAGGTTCAATTAAGTAATTGAGAGGAGAGCTCGGCTGAAACAAAAACCAGCAGGGTATGAGCTCCTCCAGGACCAGAGTTGGGAACCACTGCTATATAGTACAGAGTAGTATAGTACAGTATCCAGTCTACACTATATTGCCCAGAGTGATGGTACAGGCCTCCCTCTGCTGGTAATGGGTCTTAAATGCAATGTGTCGGGTTATTTGTTGCTCACCATCATCACTAGTAAGATTTATTATATAAGGGACAATGAAAATGTCTACCACATGATAACTCACTGTGCCACGAAGCAGGAGGGTAACAAGCTGGTCAAAGTGAACAGCATGGAAACATTTCATAGCATATTGAGAGGGATGAATGAGAAATACATACACATAAATTGGATGTCTCCCACTGATCACTAAGTTATTCATCTCATATCCCCATTTAGGTTTCGATTTTACATTTCTGTACACATCTAAAGATTGTGTGTGCAGTTCTTGCTTTCCTAAATTACCTGGTTGAGGAGAGTGACATTTTTTTAAAAAGACTCCTTTTCATAGGTTGGTACCTCCCTCTCAACCTTTTTAACATTTATTTTTATTCCTGCTACTTGCAACATTAAATTCACTGTTCGCCCAGTCCTGAACAGTTTAAAACACATTTGCGATTCCTCTTGCTGGTGCAGTACTATTTGTAACCAGAGTTCGAGGACTTGCACACCACTGTTGTACATCATCAATTCAGTCTAACTAACCAGAGGGTTCTCCTCTTACTCCACATTTTCCAATGAGAGAAAATACACTTTGGTTATTGACCTTGGATTTGAAGTTTCCAAATGGAGAATAATGCATAGATTGAATGCTGACATCTTACAACATTTGTAATTATGATTTTACCTTTCTGAATCCATCCTGGATATACCACAGAAATATTATAATATAGACAATCTTGTAATTCTATAACCTATAAGGTAAATAAGACTGATTGGTCTCTAGTCCCCAGGCTTTATATCAGTAAACTTTGTAAACCTTTGTAAAATCTAAATGTAATACATTTAGTAATTTCCTTTTAATAACCACCATTGCAGTCTCTCTCCCTCCCTCTCTCCCTCTCTCCCTCCCTCCCTCTCTCCCTCTCTCCCTCTCTCCCTCCCTCTCTCTCTCTCCTTCCAATGCCTTCTAGTTTTGGTGTTCACTTGACACTATTTATTTCTGTTAATGTATTGTGTTCTGAATGAAAAGCACCCCTTGCAAGAATTAGTAAAGATCTGTGAAATAAACAACATGTGACAGATTAATTAAGTTCAGTTTATTTAGGATATTTCATATATAACATAAATCATTATCATATTAGACATATACTGTGCTATAAGGCCAAACTAATAAATGCACTGCTTTAAATGTGTCAACAATACATTGGTTTACATAACAATTAGTAGAGCATTGACACAGACAACTATGATGATTCTTTTTTTTTTTTAAACAATTTTCAGTACGTTTCTATGAATGCACAATACAGGGAGACTTGTCATTGACTTGCCATGAGATGTTTACAAAAGAAAACTAAAACATCTGTAATAAAAACATTCATTTTACATTTTTGTTACCGAAGGAGTAAGTGCAATGCTTCCTGAACCTGCCCTGCAATTTGTGTATATGTTGTTACTCACTGTAGATGGCTACCTGTAGGAGGTCTTAAGTGTATTTTCCATAGACAGATAGACAAAAATGTAAATAATCGTTTTTAAACTATATTTAAATGCCAAAATCTTTTAAAATGAATGTATCTTTCCATCATAAGCTAACATACCAAAAACATTAGGAATATGTATTAAATGAACAGTTTGAGTTCTTGCACAGATTAATATTTGAAGGAAGGATATACTTACACAATGCCACTATTTGTTAATCAACACAGTCTTCAAATAAACAGGTTTGTTTTTTTTCCAGCTAAGGCCCGGACCATTTTGATTTGGTCTGGGCCTAAACTTATTGTTTCTGTGTCATAGGGCTGGGCGATATGGCCAAAATACAGTATCACGGTATTTTTCAAATTTTTGACGGTATGACAGTATTTTTTAATGGCCATTTTATACTGTTCGTAAAGCAAAAATAATAATTCAACTGTCATTGAATAACGTTTCCCTGTTCTGTGTCATTTGTCTTGAAACCAAATCATGTCCACACTATCAACGACGCACTTTTTTTCGGGACAAATTCACTGGGGTCACTTTGCTGTGAAGTTTTACCCACACTGCTCTCCTCCATCTCGTCTTCATTCATTGTGCATTTATCACGTCTGTTGATGTCAACACGTAAATACATATGTAGTTTATTTGGCACATTCATTCCAAAACGAGGGTCACGCTGAGAAGAGCAGTTCTGTGCAGAGATTCAGAGATGCACGTTCTTGAGTGTTTCTGCTTGACACCACTAAGCCCCAGCCACAGAAATCTGTGCAGAATCACACAGCACGGCGCAGCTCTGAGACGCTGCTGCGGGAGGTGAGCTGTGGCTGTGAGGCAAAAGATTGTTCAGAAATCAAGATGGATGTGTTAAGCTGAATGAAAACTATTGTTGCCCCCTTGTTAGCAGAGGCGAATGTCAACTTTCATTACACAATGAAGCTGTGAACAGCATTGTCAAAACCACAGATATAGAATTCTAGATGCTTTATTAAATAATTACATCAATTATTTTTGTAAATCTATAATGCACAATTATTAAGTTGTTACTTAAATGATTGGCAATTCAATTTTTTAAAATAAAAACTAATATAAAAATAATATATTAACCAATTACATTGATTTCTGCAGGGTTTGTGAAGAAAGGTGGTCGCGTTCTTGTAGCGCAGATTTGCAGTTCTGTTCAGATCTGCAGGATCCAACCGATCCCATTGGTGGAGCAGTGCAGATCTGCTGAAATTTGCATTACACAAACACTATCAGCGTTCTTTGATCAGATGCGTCTCATGTCAGACAGTGCCGTCTCAAGCAGCCAGCACAGCAAGTGGGATACAGGAACGTGATCCAGTTTATTGGTAGCTGAATGCTATGACTGAATTACACGGTAATTAATAAATTATTCAATTTAGCATAGAAAACTTTAAAATACCGATATGAAGGTATAGTAAAAGTCCAAACCAGTCCGTAAATGAATACCGGTATATAGTTTTTTACGGTATACCGCCCAGCCCTAGTGTGTCATTTGTACATTAAAACAGAATCAAAGAACATTAGGTATGAATGTTAGGTATGATCAGTGCATTCTGGTATGATATCTGACATTTGTATATAAACTTGTTAATGCGTAACAAATTAGTGAAGCAAATATTTATAAAATAGATTGTATATATAAAATAATTTGACTCAGTAAAAAAAAAATGGCAATGGCACCTTAGTGTACCATTAATGCATTATAAACTGTAAACATATGGCTAAGCCAGGGTGGTAAGAAAGATATTTCCTTTCTGTATTACATTTCAATAACAAATTAATAATATTTATATAGAAAATAGCAAATAATAATAATAAAATGTAACTGCAGGAGAAGTCAAAATCATTGATTAAGGCTTGGACTAAATCAAAATTTTGATTCACCCCACCGGTCATAAAACACACTTCCACTCCTCTATGGCAACATTTGCTCCTTTAATTGAATGCAAATCACAGTTTTTAATCTGCAGTTGGTGTGCAGGCGGTAGTTTACATTTGTTCCAGGCCTTAAAATGAATTATCATTTGCCAAATAGAGAAAGAGTAAAGTAAAAAGATAAGATGTGTATGTATGATGACATTGATTAAATACTTCTGTGTGGAAGAAAAATGATATAGCATGTGCTTTATAACAATTTCTGTAGGGATACTGATAATTAAGATATATTTTATTTTATAGTGTATTTTATTTGCAAGATGAGCTGTTCCATTCAATGCAGCATTTGTCTTCAGTGGGCGTGTACACAAGTATGTATAAGAGATACACACCCTCAGATGCTAGCAACTGGAGTGGAGTCGTTGGGCGGGCTGAGTTTCATCATGTTGAAGTAGGTCACTACCTGACCGGGGACTTCTGCCAACACACTCTGTGCCAGAGCTTCTTTTGGAGCCTGAGGGCGATAACAAAACAAATCTAAATCTGTTCCAACAAACGCCTTGATAGAACATGTCAACAGCACCATGAAATTAACAGCTTTGCTCTCACAGTCACTGGTGCTGTATTTAAGGAGCTGCACAACAGAACTAAATGGAGCAAAAACTATGCATTCAACCTGAAAAATAAAAACAATACATGATATCCAGCTTCCAAGCATGTCTCTGTTGATTTTGGATTATTTATTGGAGAGAAACTGGAGGCAATTTCTCTGCAATTGCCTTGTAGACATACTGTCAGTGTTTTTCCATCTTACTATAGAATGTTTTAAACTTCTTATAAACTAAATATCCTGAGTAAAAAAGGGAAAGCCACATCAGTTATATTTAATACTTTCCCTCAGCTTCTTCCCTGAATGGTCCAAATGTTATTTCAGGGAAGGATGTGGGCCAGGCCTGCTATTGTAACTGGCAACTGCCTGAGACAAAACTTCAATCAATTAATAAAACTGAAATAAACTTTTTTTTTTTTTTTTTTTTTTAATGACTGCCCTGACACACATGCATGCAGAATGTAATTCATGGAATTAATTTGTTTGCGGACTCTGTTAGTATAAATCGTATTTAATAAGTAATATGAGGTAGAATTTGTCATCCGTTTTCGAAAACATTAGGAACGGCGCTTGCCCGTACATTTCTATGCAGGATTAGGGCTGTGAGGAGGCTGCAGTTTAAGCATTCGGAAGTAGGAGGTAACTTGCTGAGGCAATTCTGCCAATACACTTTGGGCAAGAGCTTCTTTTGGCGCCTAAAATGAGATTCAGAAATATCGAAATGTGACAGTACAGTCTAGCAAGACTTAAGGATGCATCAACCAATGATTTTATTGCACAGCCTGAGTTTTCACAGTGAAGGGGATTTTAATCATGATAAGCCATATGAAATTATAACACACTAACATATTTTCATAAACAGTTTGAAAACAGGCTTGTGTTTCCATAATTAAATCATTGGTTTAATGCACCACACGATTAAAAATCACTACATGTTGTATGTTTTTAAACAGCAATACATATTAACATATGGTGGTTACTAAAGCATTTACATTACAGTATGTTTTATCTAATATATGTGTACATTTAAAATATGTATTAAAATGTTAACTGTTAATCTGGAAGTACTTACTGTAAACTGTTATAACAAAATGTTACTGCAGCCAGTTATTAAAATAATCCCTTTTAGAAATACAGCAATACTATGGATCGGCCCTAACCTACACACTGATAGCTGGAACTGATAATGTCTATATTTGAAGACACCTAACCAGCAATAAAAGTTCTTGGTAACACAAAAGGAGCTCAGTTGGTTCAGCACTGTGGGAACTCCTAGCAAGTCTGATTGTAGCATGACATGTATTTGATTCAGCCTTTAAGTCAAATATTGTACTTCAAGCCAAAGGTGTGCATGTGTAAATACTTTAAATTAATTAATTAATTTCCCTCCTGTTTTTTTCATTTCAATCAGATATTTTGAAATATAAATTCCACCTCAGTATTGATACCGATGGGACAGGAGGTTCTGTTGTGTAGTATCCAATGGCTATTCAAGATTGAAATAGTTTAAATGTGACTAATAATAAAAACAACAATAATAAAAACAGTGTATAAAACAAAGGCAAGGGCAAGAAAGCATGGGGGTTAGTAGACAGCAAACCACAAGCCACAAAAAGCAGAAAAGCCATTTCATCTCAGACGCAGAAAGATTATTTGGCAGTCATGGTGATGAAGGGGACACTCACGTTAAGGAACTGGCGGAAGGGGACGAACTGTACGATGTCACGGATCGCTGTCTCGCCGGTGGGGGCCCTGAGGACACCGTTGTCTCCGTCCAGGAACTCCATGGCGGAGAAGTCTGCTCCCCCGACGCCAATGATAATGATGGACATGGGGAGCCGGGAGGCGCTCACGATGGCACCCCTGGTCTGGTCCAAGTCTGTTATCACTCCGTCGGTGATGATGAGAAGCACATAGTATTGCTTCATGTGGAAGAGAATTTCAAAAAGGGACAAAGAGAGAGAGAAAGGTTATCTGCATTGTGGGTGTGTGTAGTCAGGTTGTCATTCAGTCCTGGACAATATAGTTAGGCATTAGGAGATATGTGCCTGTGAAACATGATCATATTTTGCACAGAAGAGATTAAGGTTAAAACGAGCTTACAATGTGTACATCATTAGAACCTTGTTGCATCTGTTACCCACCTTTGAAGAATTATGAAGGTAAAAGTCTTTCAGTAGTAGAACTGTATAGGCAAATATTTTACTGAATCTGAGCTGACAAAATCTCTGATGGCATATAGAAGAAAATTAAATTCAGTTGGATATCTGACATTTTGCTTTAAAAGGTAAAGTTCAGTATGGTTTAGTATTTTTACTAACTTCCGATGCTAATTAAATGTCTTTGTTAGGCCAATTCTTTTTACAATGTAAAGATATCTAATGCGTCTAAGTCACTTTAATTTACATGCTCCATTCAAGGTGCAAATGTATACGTTCATTCAATCGATGTATACATTCTAACATATTGGAGTTTAATATATTAATAATAATTATGATTATTTTGCATTATAAGCATAAGCTTTGGTATTGCTTTGTAATGCCAGGTTTTGAAAGGCTTGGAGTAAGATACTTACAGATGCAGTTTTCTGTTGGGCTGCCTGAGATGCAAACCTCGCAACATTGTTTATGATGGGGGAAAAATTAGTTGGCCCATACAGCTTCACCTGAGGTAGACAAATCCTGTAGGCTTCCACAATTCCCTCTATGCCTGGATAAAAAATAATAACCAACAAATAAGTGCTTTAGAGCAGCTCAATCAACTCATCACTGCACAGTCAATGTGGAACTGTACCATAGGGAAGGTAAGGAAATGTCGGTCATTTTTGCTCATAAATTTGAGATTTTTTTAGGTCAACAGCCTACATTGAGTTTCAATGTTTGCCGGACAAGTACAAACACAGTGGAATTCACTGAAAGCTCAAAACCTGTATTTATTTTTGCAAGTAAACCTTGAAAACTTACCTGCAAGGAATGGATTGGATGGATTGAAGTTCAGAGGGAATTCATGGGATACCTGGAAAAAGATGCCACAATTGTAACTTAAAATCGTGATAAGCTCATCAGTTATTAAGCTTTAATAATTAATAACATGTAATACAGTTTATTTTTCATTAAAAGACACTTAAAAAAAACAAAAAATAGTCATATTTACCTGCCATGTAGGTGGGATTTGGGCACCAAACCCAAAAGCTGGGAACATTTTGTCACTATTGGGAACATAAATATATGAGTACTTCCTACTATCATTTCAGGTGAATCTTGAGCAGAAGTGGAACAAAGACAATTGGAAGAAGAAGGAAAGAATTACATAATAAACATGCATCAACATGTGAATCCTTTCTGTCTAGAAATATATTTCAATCAATAACAAGTGTAGCGCACATGTGTTTTACACGTATTCAAGTATGCAATACCTGTCATAATCTTGAATCACCATCCCAACTGACCAAATGGCAGTGAGGTACTCATTGTACCCCTGAGGGCTGATGTAGTGCAGGGACTCTGGCGAGCGGGGGTCTCCGTTTGACCCAGTGAAATCTATTCCCACCTAATCGAACAAAGACAAGAATACTGAAAAGATTGCAACAATAACTGTGTCAAGATGAAAGTCTTGTATTTATACCCCTGTTAAAAAGCAAATGTTGAAAGGGTAACAACTGGACTAGAAGAAACCAGCTAAAGACCCACTGTCTCCTGCATTCCCATTAAACATTCACAGCTTTTGCTCATGAAATAATAAATAACTCTGAAAAGGTAAAGCAGTTAAAAGTCATGACTGAGACACTGTACTCACAATAAAATTAATTTGGCATCCCCCCATGATATAGTCCAAGAAAGTGAACTCCTTCACCACCTGTAAGATTAAATTAATAACAGAAGAGTCAAATATAGTTAACATCTTAACTACAGAGTGAGGCTGAAATGAGTTTATTTACTAAATATAAAATATTATATACACATCTTACATTCAATTGTATTGTTTGCTTTCGTTATCGTTATTAAACAATGTAATCTGCACATGTCAATATGTTTAAGATTTTATCCTTGGGCTGGAAACAGAAGGAAGAAACACACACCTGACTGGATACAGATTCTTGTGCATTCACATTATCAAGCTTTTGAACAACACTGGATATCTGAGCTTTATAATTCCATTTAACTACCATCCTATTAAGTATTGTACGGATGGTATTACTTTTGACATATTTGGAATTACTTCTATTATTTTACTATACATTGAATTGAAAGATCTGCCAGTAGGTATAAAGGTTTTAATATTACCAGTTCACCCTAGCTGGACTAGTTGGCTATTACACATACCTCACAAAACTTCACACACACTACTCCCGAGTTCTTGTAGTTCTTTTTTTTCTGTTTCTTTTTACTGTTTACACAGTCAAATTCAGCCTGCAAAGAAACAATACAAATAGTCAGTCAATACAATGGTGAAAGACATTTAGATAAGCTGGATGCAGAGAAAAGAATAACAATTCAATTCAATTCAGTTCAGGCTTTATTTCATTAAAGATAATGGTTTTATTTATTTTAAAATGCATAGTTGTTTCAATGCAACTTACTACAGATCATCTGTGTAACAAAAAAATACATTCTATATCATTTTCTAAACATATTAAAACTAGAATATATTATTCTGCATTTTTACTTCATTTTTTTCTGTAATGCCAAGGAAGGCACATCCTATAATCTTTTTTATAAACAACTGATGTTATGTTTTGTCTGTATGCGATACATAATGATTCTCCGAGTTGTGCTTCTGCAGGCTTTTAAACCCGAGTCTAAACTATTAACGGCTTTTGGTGTTGGTATCAGAGGCACCAAGTCTGTGCAATGTTTTCTTTCCTATAGTCATCACAGTGTGCTGGGATGGGGACTGCACAGCGTGTTACAGATGGAGCACAGAGCTGGGAATTTGCCTTAACTTACTGGGGAGCTGCGTGTAGCTTGCTGCATTCTAGCCACATTTGTCTCAAAGGTGCCTATCAGATCATGGGATCCATCATTGTCATAGTCATAGCACTCCACCTACAAAACACAAGCACAAGAAGTCAGCTTACTGCATTCAGGCAGTATCACTTTCTTGTACTAATGTACAAAACAATTATCCTGGGACAGTTATCAAGGCAGTTGTCTTGAATTCCAATTTCCAGTGGCTTCAGGATATTGTCAAAATTGGAAAAGTGTATGGAATACTGTATTTCTTCCAGTATAATGCTCCTGAATGACATGATAGCCTACTTACTAACCATTCTGATTGTCTTGCTTTGTTTATACACAGCAATCACAACACAGAAAATAAAATATATCTGTGTAATTAAAGCAAAGTTCCCTTATTAATTAAAGTAGGCAGCACTATTACTTTGGCTTTGTTCAAATATGTTATTTGTCAATTAATTATTAATTCATTAGTGTTTTCTTTCATATGCATTGTGATACATCCTTGGTACTGATCCTCCTAATAGGGATACATTTCATTAATATCTATACAAAGCTCATGCAAAAATACACTCCAGAAGCATGCAATGATGGAAAACGAATGGAGTGGATTGATACACAATACACATCACAGACACACCCGGATGTAAATGTTAAATGCACTGTATAATTCTTGTTAATGTGGTTAGATTGCATATCGTTGTACTAATAATTTGTCAATATTTCAGTGGAAAAGGAAACTGAATATAAAGGTCCTTCATCTCTTGCCAAACTTCCTGTGAGTAGATTACCAGGAACACACCTTACTGGAAGAGGTCCTTCTGGTATAGGTGTCATGCAAACGTATACACAGTGTTTGTGTTTCCACTGACATGTAGGGCCTTACTTATGACTCAGACCAGCAGTTGTAATTCAATGAGCTGTATGTCAGACTAACTCAGTAGCAAATAATTTACCAATTTGGGGAAATTAGGCCCTTAACAGTAATTACCTTTATAGATTAACTTTACAGGTGTGGAATTTAAGAGAGCAGAAAGTTTGAAACTGAAAGCACTTGATGAAATAATGATAGACCACACATGTTTAACATGATCAGTTTGATAATAACCTTGTAATGCTACTTGTGTGCTACTTCTTCACATCACCCATCTTTCAAGGCAACAAAAACACAGTGAGGAGCATCGGTAACTCACTTTGTGGTCTTTGTGGATTACATCTTCCTTTTAAGATCGGTTTGTCATTAAAGCTGAAAATCACCATTCATTTGAATCAATATATTATGCTCCATAGTTACATCCACAATTTAATCAGCCAGACAAGCACATAATTGAATTCACTGTAGAGAGCAGCCCAAAGAAATGACAGTAGACAGACATTTTTGAAGTAGTCTAAAAGCAGCTTTTGAACTAACAGAAACTATCCTTTTTTAATTCTGCCATATACCATGCAACTGCAGACAGTGTCAGCTCTTAATACAGCGGTAATACAGTCAAAATCAACCAATCAAGTTCAATTTTAAAATGTATTAATCACATTTGTTTTTCAGGTCAAACACAGCTATGTAAATATCTCCTTAAGAGATAATGGTGCATTATTGGATATATTACATAAGCTCTAATGCAGTGGACTTCAACTAGATGTCCCACCGATAAATGTAAAGACAATATTGTGGTTAAAAGTAGCATATAATATTTCTTAAATTACTAATAAATGGTCTAGGATTGCCAAGAAATGCAATAGATATATGATTCTATACTTCACAACGACCCACACAAGCTTTCCTTATTATAACCAAGTGGTCGTCTCTGACCCACAGGTTGAACATCAATGTTCTAATGTATTAATACATGTGAATAACTAGTATGAACTGCATATCTACTCTGCCACATAATCGTGTTTAGTTGCAGATACTGGGAGACTGTGGAAGTTGCTCAATGATCAAAAATCCACCCCAAAAAGAAAACACAGATTAAAGAGGTTGAGTCTAATCCCCTTCTACGCACACAGAAGTTAGTGATTTAGTTTTTGTGGTTTTTGTTTCACAGAGGTCATGGTGACCACAATTTGAAAGCACTTTACAAATTATGTATTACCACATGTAAATAAAACTAGATACATATCTTTAATATTCACTTCTCTGTATTGAGATGTTTACACAAGCTTTATGATTAGGCTGGATTTAAATACAGACCAGCCTTTAGTCCTACCTTAACTGGCTTCTCCAAGTCACCGTTGCAAAGGGACTGCAGAGGGATTTTAAATGGTTTCCAGACAGGGTTCAGGTTGTTTTTGATGACCTATAGGGCAACAGGCAGACAAACAAAATTATTCGTATTGATCATCTCTCAGACACCCTTCCAAAGATGGTTGACAAGAATATATTCTTATCACACTGTAAAAACATACCTCTGTCCTGTGCGCCAACTGCCATCCAGTCTCAGTTTGCTTATAAAACTCCAGATAGGGATCGGATTTTCCAAAGAAATCCTAAAAGAATGTTTACAATAGTTCATCTTAAAAATAAGTTAAAATAACTTTCACAGACCAGTGTAGTCAGGTTTTAAACATTTCACTCACAGACAATTAATAAATATAAAAGACTGATTTACTTATCAACAAACATTACACTGTTCTTTACAATGAAAAGCAAAGACATTCAGCCAAACAGAAAAAAACATACTGTTTAAGTATACACATATGTAGTTATAATCATGCACTATAGTAACACTTTTGTCAAGCAATCTGTTAATGACTTTAAACAGACATAGCCAGCCTAAACAGAAATTACTATTAGAAAAAAAAACAGATTTTGGAATTGGTCTCATCAGTAGCCTGACCTGGAATGGAAAATGTTATCGAATGGCCAAAAAGTGAGAAAGTAAACAATATGTGCTTTATAAGATGACTGGGGTGCAAAACAACACATTGCAGTGCTTAAGTTGTATGACTTACTTTGTTATCCAGTTTTCTAGCTTCCATCTCAAAATTTACCACCCGGTTGTCCTTTACTTCCTCTGCACAGATCTATGTTCAAAGCAAACGAGGACATGTGACGAAAACAGCTAAAATGTTGCATATAACAGATAAGTAGTGTTTACAATCCCTGCTGATCACTGAGGAGGGATGGTGATACAAGGTTTCATATTAGTCATTCCTTCCTTTTACCCCTGATTGCACATATACCGTTTCATCTCTATTTACTGCTCAGTAGGTTCAGTGATGGTTTCATTCCCCATACTGCTTATTAGTCTCAATGCAAACTATTCTGATGGGCACACCGTTTTAATATCGAATGTGAAAGATTGAGAAAGTAAAACGTGATATGCAGCCAGACTGTGTAGTTCATGTTTTTGTCATGGTAAAACTCATGGAACTAACTGTAAGGTCTCTAAGAAATAAATACACTTTCATTTTAATGCTGAATTTGAAGAGAACTTCAGAAATTGGCATCAGCCACCCATAAGAAACACCAGAATGTCCCATTCACACATCTACTACTGGTGACTTAGAAGGGAACATGACAAATTAAAAATTAAAAATTAATCAAAGGAATGGTTATAGCAATTCATTACATTTATACCAACTAAATATGGCAAAGCTCATATCAAACACACTGTTGACATAGACCAGCTCCCTATGTTGACCATTCAGTAAATACAAAGTGGAAACAGCACAGCACAGCCCAAGGCTATGCTTCATTCCAATACGATAAGCCTTCATGAGTTAATGTAGGGGCACCTCGAATGGCAAGACAAAAATTATAAAGGCAAACAATAATTAATATAAATGGCATGACTTCTTCTTACTGAAATTATATTTTGACATTTTTGGTCAGTTTTATGGTCAGCCTTAAATATTTCATCTTGTTCTGCAGAAGATTCGTATTTGTACTACAACATCCAACTCACTGTAATGGTTCCTTTTCCTGCAGGCTTCTTATTCTTTAAAACAAGCGGTCGAGTCAATTTCTTGCATGACACAATCTAAAATAAACAAGGAAGAAAATCTGATCAAATACAGAATCTGAAGAACAATGTCATATGCAAAGAGTGATTTGGTTCTGATTTCTGTCATCACAGTCATGGCAGAGAGTAAAAATGTATATATATATATATATATATATATATATATATATATATATATATATATATATATATATATATATACACACATACACATATACATATACATACACATACACATACACATACACACACACAGACGTGCTCACATTTGTTGGTACCCCTCCACAAAAAACGAAGAATGCACAATTTCCTCTGAAATAACTGACAAAAGTAATTGGCATCCACCATCGTTTATTCCATATTTAATAGAAATCAGACATTGCTTTTGATTTTGTTTTTCAACATAATATTGTAAATAATGAAACAAATGAAAATGGCATGGACAAAAATGATGGGACCCTCAGTTTAACATTTTGTTGCACAACCTTTAGAGGCAATTACTGCAATCAAACATTTTCTGTAGCTCTCAATGAGGCTTCTGCACCTGTAAGGTAGTTTGGCCCACTCTTCCCGAGCAAACTGCTCTAGCTGTCTCAGGTTTGATGGGTGCCTTCTCCAGACTGCAAGTTTCAGCTCTTTCCATAGACGTTTGATAGGATTTAGATCAGGACTCATAGAAGGCCACTTCAGAACAGTCCAATGTTTTGTTCTTATCCATTCTTGGGTGCTTTTAGCCGTGTTTTGGGTGATTAACCTGTTGGCAGTATGTTTGACTCCAGAATGCCTAGATAGTCTTGAGATGTCATTGTGCCCTGCACGGATTCAAGGCACCCTGTGCCAGGTGCAGCAAAGCAGCCCCAAAACATAACCGAGCCTCCTCCATGTTTCACTGTAGGTATGGTGTTATTTTCTTTTAAAGCTTCATTTTTACGTGTGTGAACATAGAGCTGATGTGACTTGCCCAAAAGCTCCAGTTTTCACTCATCTGTCCAAAGGACATTCTCCCAGAAAGATTGTAGCTTGTCAATATGCATTTGAGCAAATTCCAGTCTGGCTTTTTAGTTTTTCTTTCAAGTGGAGTCCTCCTGGGTCTTCTTCTTCCATGGAGGCCACTTTCACTCAAAAAGCAACAGATGGTGCGATCAGAAACTGACGTACCTTCACCTTGGAGTTCAGCTTGTATCTCTTTGGCAGTTATCCTTGATTCTTTTTCTGCCATTTGCACTATCTTTCTGTTCAATCTGGGGTCGATTTTCCTCTTGTGGCCCAGGGAGGTTGGCTACAGTTACAAGGACCTTGATCTTCTTAATAATATTTGCAGCTGTCGTCACAGGAACATCAAGCTGCTTGGAGATGGTCTTGTAGCCTTTACCTTTACCATGCTTGTCTCTTATTTTCTTTCTGATCTCCTCAGACAACTCTCTCCTTTGCTTTCTCTGGTCCATGTTCAGTGTGGTGCACACAATGATACCAAACGGCACAGCGACTACTTCCTCCATTTAAATAGGCTGAATGACCGATTCCAAGATTGGAGACGTGTGATACTTATTAAATAAACTAATTAGTTTGGAATATCACTATAATCCAATTATTTATTATATTTTCTAAGGGGTACCAACAAATGTGTCCAGGCCATTTTAGAATATCTTCGTATCTTTTCACAGCTTCTTTGCTTTATTCTATGACATACCAAAGGCACGCAAGTATACATGAATACATGATGCAATAGCTTTTAATTTCATGGCTTTTCAGGAGGAATTAAGCATTATTTCAATGAGCTGTATGGGTACCAACAAATTTGAGCACATCTGTACATATATATCCTGACACTTTTATATAAAAAATATTATTATTATTATTAAAAACATTGCAATTGTTTGCAGACAACCAGTACACATTTACCTTGCAAATTTAACAACTTGTTTTACTGAGTAACAATTCTTACCTGTCCCAAAGTGCATTCCAGTTCCCCCAGGAAATCGTCATCGCTGAGGTCAATAGTTTTGTTGTCAATATCATAAATGGCAAACTTCAGTTTTTGTACAATCTCAAAGTAATAATCGATGTCGAACTTCTTGGCAAACTTTGGATGAAGGCAGTTATTAACTCTTTCGGTGCGACCCACCTGAAGAGAGACAACACACATTATGAGTCAAACAGTGAAATGTATATTTGTACATTTTAATATAGTCTGATCCCCCATTCAGTGTTGGGCTCTTCTAAAAAGACGTAATATGAACACCATCAAAGGGAAATACAGTTGAGAAGAGCAATATCCAGCCTTTATGTTATGGGATCTTCCACCTGAATATGATTCAGCACTCCTCCCCTACTCTTGCTTTAATTACAAATTTGTGTGACTCAGCATGATCCAGGAGTAAAACTAAATTACAAAATTCAGCTGAGTGAGCACCCATATCTGAGCAATTACTTCACTGTGACTTCAAGGTGAAAGTCACTTTTTCTGTGAACTTCCTCTTTGTAGTAACATGCACAAAATAAGTCTGCGTTGATCATTTTACACACATATGCTTAGTTGTTTGTTTTGCACTGAACAAGGCAGCTTTTAATGTTGGACATATATTATGAAATTATTTGAAAGAGAGATACAGTAAATGTGTTGTCAGGTCAGTCAGGTTTCCTCTTTTGGCTATTTGTCTAGTTAAACCACTTAAATTGGATTTTTCAAATATATATTGTAGTATGTATTACTTTTTTTTCGGACTCTGAATTTAGGGCACACCCATTGAATGTGTCAGTTGATCTTCTGTTACAAAATACTGCAGAAATAGTGCCCGAAATCTCCACCATGTATGCATTAATTGCTTTCCTGTATTTGTGTTCACTGACTAAAAAGAATCAAGTATAGTAAACATCATTTTTTTAAAGTCTTCATTATACTGCAGAGCATTCTGGTTGCATCCTTCAAGAACTGGTACCAAGCATTCTAAGGCTGTATGTATTAATTTGTATTTTTAACCAAGAGCCAAAAATAAATTCTTGCTGTATCTAAGGTCATTACAATACTTGTTTTATGTTTAGAGCCATGTCAAATCAAAACCTTGATTAGTGGAAGGTCCAGGTCAGAATGTGTATAATCTTTGTCACATTCAAGGATTTGTACAACTCAGTACTAACATTCCGTTTCCACACTTCATAAGAAAAAAATATGTATATTTTGTGCAGAACGGCCCTGTCCTAGGGCTTAAAGTTAAATTTAATGTACAGAAATACATGATGTCTCTTGCATAATAAAACAAAACAGAGAAATAGTGATCCTCCAATAACAAAAGAAATATGAATAGTTGTGAATAAGCACTCCGCCCTTTACAAAAGGTTCTGGCAAACACTAAGAAACGTATTCTTCCCTGCATTACCATGCATTGGCTGAGCCAGAGTGAACAGTTCCACTTTTACCATGATTAAGGAAGCTCATTAGCCACTGTACTAACCATAATACAAGAGACATGTAAAATGTTTGATATCTGTGCAATCAGAACATCCAGTGAAATGCTTAATTAAGAAGTTTGCCAGGTACTGACCCTTCCAGTCTGATTTCCTTTCACAGAGTAAAAAAAAAATAATAATAATGGACCTGTCATTAGATAAGAGACAGAATATCTAATAGGATTGCGTTCCTTCATCCCACTAATGCCGCAACTGCTGAGTAGGTGTCCGATAAAACCAGACAGACATTCACACTGTCTTAATGGACTGTCTATCTGGACATATGGGTAAGCCACATGTCCCTGTCTTTGATGTAAGAATGATCAGTAAAAGGTCAGAGGAGGTCCTTCATTCCCAATTGTTCACAATGCGGGGGTGAAAAAATGAATTGAGCATTGGAATGATAAGTAACTCACACTACAGTAAAGAAATAACAATAGAGCAATTACTGACCTCAAACCACTGTGTATCGGAAGCGTTCGAAAGCAGGACGCAGAGGGGGTCGGACTTGGAGCCCACATCCTTATCAAGCAGGTTGTCACAGGAGACGGTCAGTTCCACTTTCGTTACACAAGGTGCTGCCATCTGGGACCTGAAATAAACACAGCTCACATTTACACCGTCTGTGTCAATCATTCTCTTTCATGTGAAGTAATACTCTTTTCAACAGTTTTGGAAGTTGAGTAACAGATTTGGGTAGCCACAAAATAACAGTACATTTTACAGTAAATAACAGTAACAATACAAATCTATGAGATGCCTTCACAGATTTCCGGTCTACCATACAGTTTATATTTTGATCACATTCACTACAAATGGAAAATCTTGCAGGCCTAAAAAATATTACACCCTATTGTCCCATCACACTCCGGTTAGCAGAAGCCAAAATATAACATTACACCCTACAACAAAAAGTGTTAAGAATATGAAATAGTAATGTTGTAATAATACTAAACTTAAGACAGGCTACTTGAGATCCTGTTAATCCTTCCCCAGGAACCTTTAAAAAACTATTGAGAAAACGTATGGTAAATATATTAAAATGCCTTATATATTTTAATCTAAATTATGCAAAATTAAATTAATTTGGAGATCAATTTTCAAGCTTTTTATTTGAGAGATAATCATATGCAGAATCTGCATTCCCGCCTTAATTGAAAAAAGTTGCATTTGACGTGTGGCTTGACCACGTTGTGTAGGCAACTGGATAGATGCTCACTCCACATGCTACTGCCAACTAGACTGGAGGTGTAAATAACACAATCACCTTTGAGTCTTTTCATTTTTCCTTTAAATCACATACTTGATACATTCATGTAATAAAACAGTGACAATAAGAAGTACATTTTTTGATGATTAATTTTAATTTGGTATGGGGGGGACTTTATATTGATACAAGAAATACTGCAATACATTACTATGAATACTATGACTGTTTTCTAAGCCTATCCTCCTCAAATCTGAGCTTTCATACCATCCAATGATATTAGCTGTACAACTTCCTTTGCTTGAAGTTGTCATGGACACACATGGTTGGTTTATTTATTTATACTAAGCTGTGTGTCTTCTATAATCTATCATCTCCTGTTCACAGTTTATTGTTTCGCAGCCCAGTCATTGTACAAGACTTGCAGCCCTGAAGTCAGAAGAGACCACTGACTGTCCCTTGCTGCGATCTGCGTTTTGTGTCCATAGTGAATGCCCCCCTGAGGGGTGAAACTGAGGGAGAGCAAATCTTTCTCTAACTTTTTATTAGAAAGTTTAACTGGAGAGGTCCTAATGGAGGAAAAAGCAAAAACGACTAGGCTACATCTTAACAAACAGAAAACACCTAGCCTAAGAGAAGACTGCACTGCCATAAACAGATTTAACCCTGAAAGCAATTGCAGAATGCTTCAATGTACAGTACATCCCAGTACAGAAGTGGAAAGAAGAAAATTCATGAAGGACCCACTTCTATTCCAGTACACTTACTATTTAATTGCATATAATTTGTGTTACATGAAGAAAAAAAGCATGCAGGTGTTTATGTTTCACGATAATAAGGGTTAAAAAGCCACACACAAAACAACACCGACATCAAAGACAAACCCTTCCTGTTTAAAGAAAACAAAGGGCTGGGCTTCGGATTCATGCTGTACGCTATTCTAACCATCCACACCTAGGCTCCCACGGCAGATTAGTCTTTGACATGGGTTGTACTGTTTATTTTTTTCAATACACATTTGAAAATTAACAAAAGAAGAGCTATAGTAATCCAAAAATGTGGTGTTGGGTGAGCTGGCACTATTTTGTGCATTTATTTTACTTTTCTCACAAACATAACTACAACAGATTAACCTATATGTTCCAGAAGGAGAAGGGAGGAACTGGTCATTGCTTAGTAATGACAGTTAAGATAAGGATAAGAGGATCTTTGGTAACATTGCTATCTGCTCAGAATGTGAAAATCCAGGAATCTAGTCTAGGCCAATCCAGCACACAACAAACAAATCGATTTTTCTTTTCAAAAACAGTAATTTACTTTAGTATATTAAGAACGGAATTTTGCATTTATTTAATATGAACTATAAAAAAAAACTTCTATAAGGGATTTGTAATATTTCATGTAGGAATCAATGCAGGAAAGGAAGACATTGAAACAGGTGATTAAATTTAGCTTACTAGATAATGATACCTTAAGGTGTGCTAGCCTGGACTTAGAATAACAAACTCATTCACAATTGTTCCCCCACTTTAAAATAACTTGTCCAGTCTTGCATTCACAAACTGAATTTACAGTGCTTTTTCTGTTGCTTTATAGGTGAACTTTGTTCAAATGTACAAACAGTGGTGATTCAATTGTAATACAGGCACGAATACTTTTTTGTATTAGTCAGATATTTTAAGGTGATACTGAGAAGTTCTCAAAATGTAATCTTATCAATCTTAATTATTTCTGTATAGTACGATATTAATTAACAAGATCTTAAAGTTATTTAAATATAAAATGAACTACTCATTCATTTTACAGAGCATCTTAAAACATTGTGATTCATTCTAAGTAAAGTTTAATTATGTAACTGGGACCAGGACCAAATTTAAAGCATTTCAAACCATTGTTCTCTGATTGGCAGGTGGATCAAAATGCTGATTTGGTTCTACCCAGGGTTTGTATCTGACAACCCCAGGTTTACAATTATATTCTACATTTGTTGGCAATCATATCAGTAGCAGCTCATGACTTTGATAAGTGGGGAGGGTAATAAAACCAAACCTATTGCAACAAACACACGTACAGTATATTCATCAAGGGGTTTATATTGTTACATACACAGTAAATCCAAAGGACCACACCTGTAAGTGGTCACCAATCACAGACAGGCATTAGGCTACCTGATAAAACAAACACTACAAACCAACTGGACAGACAAGTCATGTTGCATTGCAAATCACCAGTTACCACACACACCTTTATGTAAAGTGCCTATAGAAAGTCTGCACCTTCTTTTTTCAGATTTTGTTGTTTCCACTTATCAACACACCATACTCCTCACTGTTGAGGGGAAAACCCTCGGAGTTAAAACTTGGTTTTACAGTTGTGAGTCTGTTGGGATTAGGGCTGCAACGATTAGGTGACTTAGTTGACTTATTCGACTAGTAAAATACGTCGACTTCTATTTCAGCCGTCTAATAGTCATTTAGCTACGTTGCCTCTAAGCCATTCTTATTAATATCATTGATCTGAGCCCTTTCGTCTAATATCCTTGGCCCGTATTCCTAGCTCTGTACGAGAACAATGGTTTAATTCCAAACAGCAGTAGGTGGCAGTAATGTATCACTTGGTTTGTCATCCACCTGTATGCGCCTCACTGGAAAAATGTCTGAACAAGCACGTCGCAGCCAGCCACCGCACGAAACAAAACTCGGGAAAGCATTGAAAATGTGGGAGTATTTATAGGAGAGAGAATGATAACCACACAGTGCTTTGTGGACTGCATGAATCAGAATTAGCTTTCCAAAAGAGCACATCCGACAAGCTTGAGCACTTGAAACAAAGCGCACGGTAAGTTTCTGCAACGTTGCTAGTAATAGGGCAACTGTGGTGTTAATTATGAAATTGCGCTGAGGAAAGTGTTGCATTTGCTGTAAGGTTATCTCTCATGCTAATCTATGCAAAAATCTTTATCCGAAATTCGACATTGAATTTGAAATACCTACATGCACGTAATTCTACATTTGTCTTCAATTGTGGAGCGCGTAGACGCAATTTTCCAAAGGAACAAAAAAACTTAAATGTGACTTTTGAATACAAGCACAGTAGAATTTCTTAGTTAAAATCAATTGGTTTCGCCAATGCTTGTGCCACTGAGTTTCAGCATTGAACAAATGAACTCGGGTTTACGTGTAAAGTCATTTTTAAGTGATGCTGTAGACATGTGGGATATTGCTCATACGTGCACCTCGATGGAAGACACGTGGATTATGTGTATGTTTCAGGCATGTCAAAGTGTACGTAGAATTTTGGATACAGACTTTTGAAACGCATGTAGGCTCTTGGCACTATGGAGGATAACAGGGCTGAGCGTTTAACCACTTCAATACCATAATGTACGCACGCACGTCAGATGAAAACCCTCAGTACCATGTAGTTTCATGTCATTCCCAAAGCCAGTGTTGATACTGTAGAATGTGCACTGAAAGACGGGGACGGCGATCATGCCAAGTTTTTATCCAATCGCATGTTGTTTAGAGCCTCCATGTACCTGTGTGCGTTCAGAAGTTTTCTACTTCTTACTGTTCATTGTTTATTATTACAGCATTTCAGTGTATTTTCATTTGCATTTCAGTGTATTGTTTAATATTTTAATTTGAATTGTAGTGTGTTTATTGTTTTTATTATAAAAAGTTTGTTATTTATTTTTAAGTATAATATTGTAAATAAAAAAAATGCATTTGTATTGTTTTCTTTATTCAAAAAACCTTGTACTTATCTCTTTACTGAACCTGGATATGTAGTACATGGGAGTATAAATGGGTAATGAAAAACACAATTTGGTTATTTTTTTGTATTTCATTCATCATATGTTTACATTTGAAAGCAATTTCAGACATTTAAATCATTATTATAATTATTTTATAAATCTGTTACCTGGGAAGTGGTTAAGTGTAATGTAAAATGTCTAGTCCTCCTCAGGGCAATCAGGGCCCTGTATTTAGAGATCTGCGAACTCAAGAATAGGATGCCATGTTGGCACCAGGACCCCATAAGAATGCATTGAGAATAAAACAATGTTTTTGTTAATAATCGATCGTTTTATGTATCGAATAAATCGATTATCATATTAATCGATAGCTGCAGCCCTAGTTGGGATAGGTCTCTTTGAAAGGGGGTGTAGACTTTATATGCACTATATTTACATTATTTTTAAAGTGTTTTTGCGTGCATAAAAATCTGCTTATGCTTTCCTGGCATATGATATTCCTTGTATATGTTTAAATTCGGTTTAAACAAGAAAAGCATCTCTGTTCCTCTTCACAGCAGCATTGTGTTTAGCAGCATTGTGCAGCATTGACGTTAGTATACACAATCATTAATCTAACGCAATGCCAGTTCTGACTTCGCATAAAGCTGAAAGGTTACCTCTGCAGATATGTGTAATGTGACAGAGTGTTGTTCCATGTCTTTTTATGGTCCATGAGAGTTCTCCTTCAGAAACCCTCTGCACAGTTGAATTGTTAAATATACAATGTATTATAAGTGTATTTGAAATGTACATCTTCCTAACTAATGGGAAGGGTGAATTCTGTTCTTTAACACAAGATTAACGTGGCAATGCATTACGGAAAAGGTCATTCATCATGGTCTAAAAAGAATCAGATAAAGCATACTGATATTATAATCCAGGTTGAGGTTATTTAAGGTTGAAAAGAAACCACTCTCTTGATAAAATATTTGAAATTATTGTTTAAGGTCAATGCAAATCATACAGGTTGGGGGGAGGGCGAATTAATATGTGTCCTGGGTTGATATCTGAGCCCTTGTCGTGCTTCCTTAGTGTTTCTCATCTCAAGGCAACCCACCATTTTTGTATGCAGGCAATGGATGATGGGTGATCTTAAATAACTCGTCATGTTATCCCCTTTATTGGGTTTAGAAGGGGGTTCTAGCATTCTCAGTCAAAGATCAAAATTCATTGTACAACTTCAACTGATAAGTATTTAAAAATGCAAATGAGGCTGACATCTTGCCTTTTGATGCTTACATTACAAGCCAATAGTTGATTATATATGTATATGTAAATGTACCCTCCTCCTTCTCAATCTTAATTGTGTTGATAACTGATAACTCCCTTTCCACTGAAGTCAAAACAGCAGAGTCCTTGACCTCCTTCCGGCGCTTACTCAAAACACATCTTTACAGACATTACTTGTAAATTAATAATTTACTCTCCTGTAAGATAAAACAAGTTCTATCATACTACTTGCCTTGCATTACTAGTACTCATTATTTTGATTTCCCCTATGCTGCCTTTCCCCTGGCCTTTGACTGTGACCTAACATCTTGTCTGCACTCAGCTTTTACAATCCAGGATGTAAGACCTCATATATTATATAGACTTGTGTAAATTGGAATTTGTAAAACGTATTATGCTTTGAATTGAACTGTATTATGCAAATTGGAATTTGTAATGTTTTATGTCTTGAACTGCACTGTATTTTTGCACTTTGTATTGTGCTTATATTTTGTAAGTTGCCCAGAATACGCTAAGAAATAAATAATAATAATAATAATAATAATAATAATAATAATAATAATAATAATAATTATAACACCTACACCTCAATTAATGTAAATAATGCTTAAAAGCACACTGCCATACAATATACCGAATGAAGTGGTTATTTCAAATTAAATGAGGATGCAACACTCTTAGATTTGGAAAAACATTAGCACAGTTCTTGTCACTAGGACAACAACCGCATTTTACCATGTTGTGCCGGAGCTTCCTGTCTGAAAGTTTTATGGCCAGCTACTCATTACCCCAGCAGCTGATAAACCAATCTAGGACAATGCTATATTGATGTGCATTATCTTGTGGTCAGAAGCTTTTGAAAACTATGACGTCAGTGGGCCTAATTCACAACTGCTAAAGGTAAGCACCAAACAAATAAGGATATACCTTCCATAAAGCCACACTCTTGAGTGATATAGCCTCAAGGTATATTTGAAATAGAGGTAGGCAGTGACATGGTAGGATGATATTGTCATGGTAATATTGAGAGAATAGAGGGTAATGGCAATAAAGCTGGGAAAAATGGGAAAATAACTTTATTAGCTTGTGATAATGGATAGCAGCATGACTGAAGCCTGTGTTTCTGGGAGCAGAATAGGCTACAAAAATGATATTGAACTATAAAACCATACATAGTTACAGTATATTGGACGGAGCAGTCTGGAAACAGAGACAGTCAAGAGGAGCACTTTGATAACTGGTTGACACTGGAAAATTAGCTTTGATAGTTGTCCAGCTGTTCTATTTGTTACTTACCCAGAAATACACACTTTATTTTAATAGACCATTAAAATGATGCCAGCCTGCTACTGCCAGCACCACAATTTGCCATGGTGGCACTATCATCAATCACTGCTTCTACAGGTAAATCAATCTGGGCACTAATTCAAGGAAACGTCATCTGGCATCAGTGACAGTGAAAAACACAGGGAACAAGGCCTTTTGTGACACATTTCCAGCAATATAGCACAGCAATAAAGGAAATAATTTCGTCACATACCCATTTGCAGATTGATCCCAATGTTGATTAAGACGAAATTAAGTGTAACAAAGAAACTACCATATATATTGCAGGGTATCAATAACACGTGTTTCGAGTAACTGGGATGTGTAGGTTGCGAAAGATCACTTCAACCCGTTACCGACTGAAGCTGCTCTTCTTGTTTTGACACAATACGGAGCTGCGGGACCCGCCTACTTGAACTTACTACGAAAAAGCGTAATTAAGTGGATAAGATTGATATCCAAAACCGAAAACATGTGTTGACTTGTTCCCGTCTTTGGTTTTAATGTAACAAATACTATAGAAATGGTTGCATCAGTAGCTAAATAAATAGCTGCACCTGGAAATGAATGTTATACACTTCGATTATGTTTCGGGTTTGGGAAACACGCCCATAAATTAATAGTTTTCTGCCGTATACAGGAAGTGTATAAAAATCATACAAAACAACATCATCTGGAAGCAATTAAGGATTTTCAAAAATATCCAATGCGATATATTACGGTAAATGAAACATTTAAATATAGATTTCGAAACGAAACAACACTATTTTTACGCAATACAATTAGTTAGATTTGGGAGTAAAGAACTTGCATTGCTGTGGTTTATAATTTCAGATATGGTCAAAAACGTAAATCAGCAGTTTCCACTTACCAGCTGTAAATGCGACAAGCACGGTGAAGCACAGACGACAGCTCTGCGTCCTGCCGCTGACTGACACACGGCTGCACTGCGCACTGCTTCACACATCGCATTCTTGTAGGGCAGGTTTATACAGTTCTGCGCAGATCTGCAGCATTCCCCTCTCCCATTGGGCGAGCAGCGCAGATCCGCGCAGAGCTGCGCAAATATGCGCTATAAGAACGCGGCCACATAGTCGGTAGAGAGCATGCTCGGAATTTGTGACGTATCCAGACAGATGGGACTTTTTCCACATGGACTCGAGTACATATTTATCAGATTAAAACCCAGACTCTCTCTGACACACAGGCATTCAATTAACAACGTCACCTTACTGCATACATACATATATGTGCTGTTATAATAACGTAAGTGTTATTACATTACTTCTTTCGAAAAGGCAAATTAATACTGGACCGGAACAATAAAGCTTGGAGTTTTGTTTCCTGTCGTGCAAAAAAGTAGGACTACTTTCTGGCAACTATGGTCGCGTTCTTTTAGCGCAGATGTCCGCAGTTCTGCGCAGATCTGCAGAATCCCACCGGTCCCAGCCATGGGTGGAGCCGCGCAGGACTGCGGAACTCTGCGCACACGGAGGCGAGCACAGGCTGCGACACTTCTCTGCCGGGAGTCTGCGCGTGACGTCACGGTCTGCGCAGACGGAGCGCGGGCAGAACGGGGCGGAGCGGAGGAGTCGGCGCTTCTGCAAAATGCCTTTGAATCAGTTCGTATCAGATGAAGTATCTTTACGATCCTTTCATCCTTTACATTTGTAGAATGTTTTATTCCTGCTCATTGTAGCGACACTTAAGGGTTAACTACTAACATACTGAACTTTTTTTGTACAATATTATATTTGCACTGGTTTCGAATCTACATTAAATGTGTGATTTGAAAGAAATACACATGTAAAACATTTTGTATGTATTATTATGGATTTCCTTGTCAGGTGTGTAACTTACAAATGCACATAATACGTGGAAATTGGGTTAACCAGTAAAACATGCATACTATTTTATTATTATTATTATTTCTTGGCAGACGCCCTTATCCAGGGAGACTTACAACATAAGTGCAAAACAAAGTGCAAGAACACAGTTAAGTACAAGGCATCAAACATTACAAGTTCAAATTTACATTAAACAAAGAAATTCAAGATATAATACATTTTACAACTTCCAATTTACACAGGTAAGTACAGTAAGTGAGGTCATACATCCTGGACAGTAAAAGCTTAGTGCTGTCAAGATGTAGGGTCACAGTCAAGGGCTACAGGAAAGGGAGCAAGGAGGAAAACAATCAAAAACGCAAGAAGCATAATAAAACTCTGTGAAGTGCTATCTAGCGGGGATTAAAAGGATTAATATTACAAGTACTGTCGGAAAATATGTGTCTTGAGTAAGCGCCGGAATGAGGTCAAGGTCATTGTTGAATCTTTAAAATATATTTCTGTTGTACTTATCTAGCATGAACATATTTATGTTGTAAGTCGCCTGGATAAGGGCGTCTGCCAAGAAATAAAAATAATAATGAAATTCATAAGATCCTTCATGGCTCGACTCAAGGCGATTCACACCCCCGCACTAGGCGGCGCTGCCCGTGCGGTGTCTTCTCCGGCCGACACGTCTTTGTCACTCAGCGCTCGTTGTTTGTTTCGCAGCCGCGGCTGCTCCTGCGCAGTCCCTCCGAGCAGCTGCGCGGCTGTGCGGACTGTTTGGCTGTGGATGCGGGATCTGCGGACGGCTGCTGCGGCGGAGGTCACGCAGGCGGCTAACCTGGGCAGGTTTGTCTGCGCAGACTCGGCAAAGCAAGCGTGTCAAGCTGCTGTGGAGTGGCGGTGTCGCTCATTCATCTGCTGGCTGTCCGAGCGACATGGCGGGACTGGCTGTGTTACGACCCTCTGTCGGCCGGTGGCTGCACTCCGCGACACGCAGGCGTGTCAAGACCCAGCCGGCCAGGCTGCACTGGACCAGCCGCAGCAAGTCCAGGCCCGGGGAGGTAAACGAGCCAGTACAGCTGTGTGCGCAGCGTAGCGTGGGGGCTTAGGTCGGCTTTAGGACACTGAACCATGGAGTTTATCACGACTTCAACTGGGTGTGTGCATGCATATGCATTTTTTGTAGGGGCGTTATTATCATAGTAATTGACAATAATATTAATCATCGTCTTCATTTAATAACGTTAAGGAACCTACTAACTGATGATGATGATGATGATAATACAAATACTAGTAATGGAAATGAATAGAGATAAAATGCAGCCAACATGGATAATGATGAAAGGAGAGCGGTGTCGCTGGGTGCAGTGGGATAAAGGCAGTGACGGCCAAAGCAAACCTGGTGCTGGTATGTAAAGAGAAGTGTTGAATTGAAACATACATACAACAACAACAAGTCAAGTATATATCATTATATTCTATATTTACACTTATCATTTAAATATTTGAAATCAAATGGTGCTGTTGAACTGCAGATGAAGCTGTTATGGTTGCAAACCTCAGGTTGTGCGTTTACTGTGATTCGCATAATGCGGGGAAATCTCTGAAAAGCACCGAGAAGCCAGGACGAGCGGATAACTGCGTAAACACACATCGCATTGATAATTCACACAATAGAAAGATTGTGGACCCTGGAAACCCAGCTGCATTGGATTCACCCTGGTGTAAAACACATGTAAGAAAGAAGTCAACATTAGCATTGAGTACACAGCGAAACAGTCATACGTTACTGTTGTTTATTCCTTGAGCCATGGTTTACTTGTTAAAAAAACATGAATTATACATGAATCTGTCTATACAATGGGACAAGTTTGGAAGAGAACAAAGGTTTATTTGTTTTTTGTGTTGTTTTTTTTTAATTCCATGAGGAATAAGGATGTGAAGTTGATGTCTTATTTGTGGATTTATTTTTAAAGTAATGGTCACTTATTTCAGATTTTTCAAAAAATAAGTAATGGTTTGTTTGTCATTACTTATGTTGAGAAACGAACTATTACTTGTTTTTGGAAAAATCTGAAATCAGGAATAAGTGACCATTACTTTAAAAATGAATCCACAAATAAGACATCAACTTCACAAGGTGATCTATTCCTTATTCCTCATGGAATTAAAAAACCCAAAACAAAAACAAATAAACATTTGTTCTCTTCCAAACTTGTCCCATTGTATAGACAGATTCATGTATTGTCATTGTTTTTGTTTTTTCACTTTTTTTTAATGGGTTGTGTTATTTTTTTTATTCATTTATGGGGGGAGGGGGAGTTAACCGTAATGTGGCTTGTGAACTGTGGGTTTCATTGTGCTTTTTTCTGAATTTTCTAGGGATCTGGTGGTAATGGAGCATTCCTGGTCACTTTACCAGCCTTATCTTTGTTGGGCGTTGAAATTTACAGAAGGAGTAATGACATGGGAGTGGTTCATGCTCATGCCAAAGGTACTGTGACAGTAGAAACATAGGAATCACATACAATGCAAATATGCTGAGACCAGCACCTGTAACTAATAAAGGTGCATTTTGCGACCTTTCAAGAATGAGGGCTCACTGCTCTCTGATTTTCTTCCTAGCAAATCAGTAATTATAATTTGTATCTTCCAATTGATACCATTGATATCAGAAATGCAATTATCAATATGAAAAACAATCATTATTGATACTGAAATTGTCATTATTGAAATCAAAAATGCACTTATTGGTATAAAGAATATGTAATTCTTGCATGCCACTTACTGACAGCACCAACATAAATGAAAGTGTCCATTCAGATACCGGAGATGTTTATGAAACTCTATGCTTTTGCTTATTACTATTCTGAATTTCATTTAATATGTGTACTTTCAAAGATAATGTCTGGTCATTTGAATTACCATCTGTATTATTATTTGCATTATGAAAAAAAATGGAAATCGTTCTACTCCTCATGCTAAATGCAGGTGGTATAGAGAACATGTATGACTTAATTGAGTCATTTCGGAATGATATGCATGCATCACTCTATCAACCTTTTGTTACTGAATAATTATTACAGAATGTTACATGTCCTTTATGTAACAAAGGAACATACATTCTTTGCAATTTAGTAAGATTTTTCTTTACCAAAAATAATGTACTGGGTGCTGGTCAGTTTACAACCAGAAACGTCACCATTTAAGTTATCTTCCAGTGTGGAAAAGTGCATGTGTTTGGAATACAAATAAGAACACACATTGTCTAAGCACATGTCCATGTTAATGTTAATAACCACTCTCTGTGTTTGTTTCAAGACGAAGAAGTAATTGAACAAGCCGACTACCTCTACAGCTGTGGGGAAACCGAAAAACTTTACCAGCTCCTAGTCCAGTACAAAGATAGGTGTGTTCTAAATATTAGAGCTGAATTATAAAGACTTATTCAAACTGTTTCAATGTTTATTCATCTCTCAGACAGTTCTTTACCTCTGAAGTTATGTGTTTTGTAACAAAGTGCTGGGTTGGGTGATTATGCACTTCCTACATGTTTTCTATGTTGTTTTGCATATTTTGTAATATAACTTAGATTAATATCCAGTCTTACTTATTGTTCAATTCAGAATAGATCTGGAGGATATGTCTTCAGAGAGGAAGTGCAGTAGGGAGCCAAATGGATGTTACACTATGTTCTCTAGCCTTGCTGTGGTGTAGAAAGCTAGACTCCGTTCTTCATAAGCTTCATAAGACACAGTAAACAAAATTGAACCAGTGAAGCACACACATTATGTAAGAGAAACCTGGGAATTTTTTTTCCTTATTTATTAAATTTGTTGTCAATGTTGGGCAAACTTAGTCCAGAATGGCTGTGTTCCATAGAGTTTCTAGAAATGTTTTATTCACAACCCATTTAAAACCTGGAAATTTGTTCAGTGTAGTAAATCAATTGCTAAAATTAAACAATCCAAAACTCAGGTGAAACGAATGGAAGAAGGCTGCAGCCTACAAACAACAGGGCTGTCCACGACTGTCTTGCATGGTTACTGGTCCGCTCATTGTGGTCACTGACAGTGCCAGCATCTTCCTCCACAGTGACAATGCAGAGTTCCTGTGGCGACTGGCCCGTGCCTCACGAGACCTGGCTTTCCTATCCCACATCTCTGCTGACGATAAGAAAAGACTGATATATGAAGGCTTTAACTATGCAAAGAAGGCACTGGAAATAAAAACATCTTGCTCTCCTGCGCATAAAGTAAGGCCTGTTTAATAGTAGTAGTAGTAGTATTGCAGTTGTCTTTCAATTTCTGAAAGACATCATCATTATTGGGATATTATGTCACACTTGTGGGAGGCTACCTGAGACATACGTCAAAGCTGCTGTCCTGTGGGTAGACAGAAGACCCGCCCATCTTCCCGCTTCTTCGATCTCCCCTGGAGTAACAATCTCCTATGAGTTTAAGGGCCAGAGTCCCAGTGCAAAAAGCTTAGAGGTCGCTACAGCAGACGTATAGCTCGGAAAGCAGAAGAACAAACTACTCCTGGGAAGATTGGAGAAGAAGCAGGAAGAGGGGCGGGTCTTCTCCATCTCCCCAAAGGAGGGCATATCGGCAGCTTTCTCATATGTCTCGGGTAGCCTCCCACAAGCGTGACGCAGTTTCCCGATCATGACGAATGCTTTTGTCTTTCAGAAAACCAGTATTGTACTGCAACCAAATGCTCTAGCAGAGCAGGGACCTCTTGCAATTTAGATACTTGGGCACCCATGATAGTAACAGCCTTTGTTACATAATTTGGTTCTGCAGCACCACCTGCCAAAGGAGAGTAAATCATTAAACTAGGCCCAAAAATGACACAAACAATTGCTGCTGCTAGCATTTCTGCTGATAACAGAATAATGCTCTAGTAGTGATTCAGTATTGTGCTGTCCCTGTGTGACTTCAGCCTGTTGCTTGATCTCTTTTCTTTAACAGTGGTATGCTGTATGTCTCAGTGATGTTGGAGACTATGAAGGGACCAAGACAAAAATCGGAAATGCTTATAAAATAAAAGAACATTTAGAGGTGAGATATTTGGCTTTAGTTTTTAAAAGCAATTGATGTTGCATAATAGAATAACAAGACTATCCTGCCATGATATGTTTATTGGTATATTTGGATAATGAACTGTCCCATTATTTGTGCCCTGCCAATTGAAAAATGCAATGAGAAAGAAACCATGGATGAAATCAAAAACAGTAAAGTGAATATAAGTGAAACTATAAGTGCATTTTCTCAATATGATTAGCACATATTTGTTTTTAGAAAGCAGTTGAACTGAATCCAAAAGATGCTACTTCTCTCCACATCTTAGGCCTCTGGTGAGTGTTTTTCTATATAATTAGGCCTTTTCCTTTTCAATATTGTTACCACACTTCTCAATAGGAATATAAATAATATGAATCTGAGCTTTGTTATACAACACAAGGACACTTTTTAATGCCTGGGTGGTTTTTGAATGCTTGCTGTACACTGTCAACTAAATACTTTCAAAAACTCTTCTCACAAAGGTGTTTTGCCTTCACTGAATTGCCGTGGTATCAGCACAAAATTGCTGCCATGTTGTTTGCATCTCCTCCCACCTCAACGTATGAAGAGGTAATAACATAGTGGCTTTGTTCCCAAACCTGTAGAGTACCAATTATAATGTAGAGATTACTTCAGTAACTGGCAGCAAAGTGGGAAATGTGGTGTGGAGAGTCTTACTGGGCAGATACTCGTGATTTTCTGTCCTATTCAAGAGATGTTTGTATGACACAATGGTGTGCTTAATGAATATGTTAATTGATTGGGGTTTTCTGATTTACATTCCTGCATATATCACTAAAGAAACAGACTATTATTACTATTCTATGCCTCTTCAGCTTTTTAGAGAAAACCTTCTTTTGCAGAGGGTCCTTGAGCCAAGAGAAATTACTTAACATACTCCTTTAAACCTTTTGAACTTTTATAACCCTCATATTGTTTTGCTAATGGTTAATGATACTATAATGGTTAGTGGAAATGCTTATATGGTTCAAATGCTAATCCATTTGGCCAGATCTCTTCTATAAATGAGACGTATTTTTATACCGTTTTTTCACCATACTGCCGCTTAGTTGCATGGTCTTTTTTTCAGGCTCTGGAATTCTTCCTGAAGGCAGAAGCAGGTATATGGAGAATAAAAGCTACATCTCGCAAAATGTCCCAAACAGTCCCAAGTACATATTCGTGCAACCCATACATTTAGAAGTTTAGAGTTTAATTTTGCTAAAGAGGAAACGTATCTAACTTGTGCGCACTTCAAGGTGTGCAGTATTTGGACATCCAAAGGCAAAGAACACAAGAGCAAGTATAGTAGAAGTGTCTACAAGATGATTTGTAACAAGAAAAACAAGATTTGTGCAGTTTAGTCATATCAGACACCCACATGTTACTTGCACATCAGGAAGTCATACATGAAACATGACATACAATAGTGTAGTGTGTTTACATTTCACACATTCCTGTCCTATCCTATGTGTTACTGTTAGACTATGGCGTAGATTGGGGCTTTTATGCATCGATGACTGCAGATTGAATTCAAAGGAATGAGTGAGTAGAATTATTTTGTATTATAGTGTACGTGTTAGTGCTAATGTGCGACTATATGTGTAAATATATTTACACAGGGTTTTACAGTAAGTGGATCTAGATTATGAATGTGTGTGTATGTATAGAGGGGGAAGAATTTGAACTTGTATGGGAGCCCACAATCGTTGCTCAACCACTGCAGCTATACACTGCTTTAAAGCATGTTTCAATGTGATTTTGTACTTATTACTAGTTTCTATGCGAATATTTATTATTACAAAAAAACAACAACAGGGGATTTGGAATATTAAATGGACGTGGAATGCAGAGAAAGAAACAGATACATCATTATTTGATATCTCTCTTTCTGCCTTCCTGGCTAACTTGTTTTTTTGGCTGGTATCCAAAAAAATCTGCTGTTGATTGGTTGATAGGTGTTTCTTTCACCATCCCACTGTCCCACTTAAAGTGATACGTTTCATCACCACCTATCGCTGGACAAAGATGTTTTTATTGTCTTTCTACTGATAATTACATTCATAATCCTTACACAGCCCAAGAAGGGGATTCTCCCATTTTATTTGAAATATGGGTCTCACTGACTCACTGGGTATCAACTGACATTTTGTTCAGAGCTAGTAAGAGCTGTAACTAGCTCTTGTGTTTGAAATTATAAGAATGTTATGAAGGAACTAGGCTTATTTCTTGTAGTGACTTTGTGCATCATTACTGTGTTAATTGCAGGATATGTATATTTTAAGGACATTGACACTGCGGAGGTCAGTGTGAGATTATTTTGGTTTCATTCTCAATATCGCAATCATTTCCATTGAAGGAAAATATTTTGGGATTGGTTTCTATAAAATAATATACTAAAGTGATCAGGTGGTATAACTCGAAAAGCAAAGTTTGCATGTTGCGTAGGATAGAAATCTAAAAAAAATTATCTTTCACATGACTTAACTTCAAACACTGTTCATAAATTGCTATTAATTTAAATCTAAAATGATTACTAACCATTGTACACTCATTGAGTACACTCATGATGGAGTTGTCTATTCCTCAATGTGCAATCATGGAATCTGTCAACTACTGTGTGTTTTAGGGGTGACTTCTCACCAGGCTCAAACTTTGTGTTGTTCTTCCTCTGCTTATTCTCCTACAGTCGATTCTAATTTCTATAGCAAGAATTTGCTGATGGTAGGGAAGGCCTATATGATGCTGAAAGATCAGGAGAAAGCCAAGCTGTGGCTCTCAAAAGCCAGGGACTACCCGGCTCACACTGAAGAAGATAAGCAGGTACAACTGTCGCCCACGTTCTACCAATCACAGCGGTCACTGACCCACATCAGATGTTCCTACTGGAGGGACCCACTATTAGGTTTTTCAACCTCTTTAATCTTTAATAGCATATTATTTGATTTCTTCCTGAGGTCTGTGACTTTGAGAAATTATGTGTTATTGTTCTTATGAATATACAGTTTCTGCTGAGCACCATATGAACCAGAATTGTAAAACATGGAAGTTGTATTGGCCAGTTGTGATACATAACTCGACCTGTTATTGTCATATGTATAAAAGGTTAGTTAATCATGTATGTTTATTTTCAATGACTGTGTATATGCACTTATCAGCTTTTACAATCTAGGATGTAAGACTTATATATTGTTTACTGTATATCTTGTATATACTTGTGTAAATTTGAATTTGTAAAATGCATTATGCCTTGAACTGCATTGTATTATTGCACTTTGCTCTTATATTATGTAAGTCGCCCTGGACAAGGGTGTCTGCTAATAAATAAATAATAATAATATGATTATGCAGAGATAAACATAAACATATATTTTTGTTTCTTTTTCTTTTCAGGTTCATAAAGAAGCTGTTGATCTTCTTAAAAAGTTCAGTGTCTGACACTATGAACAAACCAAGTGCAACTTACATAATTTTACAAACCATTGTTTTTAATTTGTACTGTTCTCTGTCCATCATCTCATCTCATCGTCACTGTTAACTTCTTGAAGAAAGAAGAAATGAAGAACAAAAAGAAATGTTGCAGGAGCCGAAGCTTTTTTATATGTATATTTTTTTCTAACATAGCAACATGAAATGTGCATTTTTACATTATGAATTGCCTTAATTACAAATATATATATATGTAGGTGAGTTTCAAAAATTGCTGGCGCTACAATGATTTTAATAAACCTTAAATGTGGGGTGCCTTATCCCAGGGAGTTTATATAAAACAGATTATCCATTCAAGGAAAGATGGACAGCAGCTCCCATCAGAAAACAGTCCACATTCACCAGTCACAAAAAAACTGTTCAGAGCATCGTCATGCACTGAGGAAGATAAGTCAAAACGCATAAGCATCATTATGTTTACTTTCTCCAATAAATATTTTTTTGTGACATTGGTGAATATGGATTGTTTTTAGATGGGAGCTGCTGTAACAGATTATCCATTCAAGGAAGTAATATATACACCGATCAGCCATAACATTATGACCACTGACAGGTGAAGTGAATAACACTGATAATCTCGCTATCATGGCTCCTGTCAGTGGGTGGGATATATTAGGCAGCAAGTGAACATTTTGTCCTCAAAGTTGATGTGTTAGAAGCAGGAAAAATGGACAAGCATAAAGATCTGAGCAACTTTGACAAGGGCCAAATTGCGATGGCTAGATGATCCAACGGACGAGCTACTGCTACACAATACACAATATTAGGCAGGTGGTCATAATGTTATGGCTGATCGGTGTATTTATATATATGTGTATGTGTGTGTATGTACTGCAATCCAACATTTACATCACTTGAATCATTCCACTCACCAGCACTAGTTTGTATGAATAGGCTAATGCACGGTAACGTGTGTGTGATTTTTTGGAATCAAATGTGTTCTCAAGGTAAATTGTAATGTTTCACTATGAATCCTGTTGTCTTGTATAGCAGGTACATTAAAAATAACTGTCGTACCAAGCTGTGATTGCACCACTCATATTTTATTGTATGACCCAAAGTATGTATTACTTCCAGAATTGTAGCAGACCAATTCACTCACACATTGTTTACTGCAGTATCAAGTTGTTTATATTTCACCTCAATTTCTGCATTATAATAACCAAAATAAAATAGCATATCTGAAAACACCAACGTAAAATATAAATCTGAAAACAATCGAAGCAAGAAAGCAATCCCATGTCAAAATTTTGTTGTAGTTTACTGTAAACATTTTTGGACACCCCGATCAGCACATAACAGAGCTCTCTGTAATGCTGATGTGACACACAGGTTGCTTTTATTTTGACCAAAAAAAAGCTTTAGTAAGTCTGAATGTCCTTCTATATATAAATGTGTGTGTGTGTGTGTGTGTATAATCAGATTAATTCTTATCTGTGTATTTTACATTGATATAGGAACACAGTGTGAATACAATGTGCATCTGAAATGTATTCTTGTAGTGATGATAAAGGTCCCTAATCAAAGGTGAAGAGAGGGAGAAATAATGGGGTGTTGATAATCTTTTTATGTGAAAGTGTTATTTTTGTAGGTAAAGACACCTCTGAAAAGATTAATTTTGCAGGAAAATACATCCAATCAATCTAACTTATTTCAGCTGTTTGAACTTTGCTATTATGCAAACAACCTCAGTCCTCGGGAAGGTCATTGAAACAAAGGATACGTACACTGAAGTGAAACTGCTGTTAGAAATGCTATAATTCATACTCAGCATGATTTCATTTTTATTTAAAATTTGTAATTTGTGTTTGCTTTATTAGGCAGTCTAACGTATGGAAAAGTCACCCAATGATTGGTACCTTAGCAGGTGACAATATGTTGCTGTAGCCACCCCTTTCAAGGTACTTGGCTTATATTTTGACCTCCTCTTTATTCAGGCACCAGACCAAATATTTCCAGTGCCAAAGGTCTGGATACACAAACAGCTTGTACTGACAGATTACATAAAGGCAAAAAGAAAGCCAGTTTTTCTTAGGGGTTATGGGGTACAACAGGCTGGGCTTTTCAGCAAAATATACTGCTGGTAGAGTTTTGTAGTTGACTTGCAGGTATGACTGTCAAAACATTTTAGATTTACTTTTTCTCCCTGTATGTAAAATAAAAGCTGTGACATCATAGAACAAAATATGTCCTTATTTTATGCAGTTATGAAACAGGAGGCAGTTCTCAAAGGAACTGGAGGAACTGAAATGGGCTGACAAATATTTTCAGATCCCAGCCCTTGTAACCAACAGGCATTGATCGATTTAATTATATATTATTATTTATTCATTACCAGATGCCCTTATCCAGGGTGACTTACAGCTTACACAAGAAACACTTCAAACCACTACAAAGGACAGTAACAATGAGTTAAAAATACAATAAGCATTCATCCTACAACAATGAGGTAACAGTTTAGACAAAATACAGTTAAGTCGAAGGTGTATGCCTAAGGGAGGGTTAGGGATAGGAGAAGTCACATTAAAATGAAAGTACTAACAGTACACACGTATAGAGGAGCAAAAGGAAGCACAGTTTAATAAGAAAGTGTTTAGAGCCAGAGTGCGGAGCAGCCCAGGAGCCCAGGGAATGCAGTATTACAGGTACAGTCTGAAGATGTGTCTTAAGTAATAACTGCAAGGTGGTAAATACATTCTGCAGTTTAAATGGTGCCTTTGAGCTACTTAGTACTGCAGCTGAAACAGTGTGTCACCATCAAAATGTACCCTTTCACTACTTTAGGATTCTGTATATTCTGTATATATGTTAAGAAAAAGCATCAGTGCTCGAATGATTTTACAAAGAGGTAATCAAAGTAAAATTCAATAAACAAAATAGTAGATATATATATATATATATATATATATATCACAGTTCACACACACTTGTTCCTGTGGCCGTGGGCACATACACTCAATATTGTTAATGGAAACTATAATTACTAGCAAGGATTAAGACCATGATGCTAATTTTTAAAAGTTGCTGACGTGATGTGCTCGATCAGGAAGAATAGCATATATTTTACTTATACACTATAACAACACACAAATAAGCATACAACCCTGATTTTAGAAGTAGTGGGACCTTCACTTTAAGACTGTTCTGTTCTGTATCTGTTTAAATGACACTCATAGATAAATCTGTTCTAATAATTTACTTTATTCACTATAATAGGTTTATGGCATCTTTGTAGTGATTGTGTGAATATGTAGAACAGTGTATGTTAATGTTAAATTAAGTCATCCATCCATTTTCTAAACCGCTTATCCTGGTAAGGGTCACAGGGAAGCTGAAGCAATCCTGGCAGGCATAGGGCACAAGGCAGGAATACACCCAGGACGGGACACCAGGCAACACACAGACACATCAACCTAACCTGCATGTCTTTGGACAGTGGGAGGAAACCAGAGTGCCCGGAGGAAACCCACGGAGACACGGGGAGAACATACAAACTCCACACAGACAGACACACCGAGCCGAGACTTGAACCCAGGACTCCGGGAGCTGTGAGGCAGTAGCGCTAACCACGATGCCACCTCTGATTATATGACACTACACCTTAAATGCATTTTCCTAAACTGTCCTTTCAATAGCGTAACTCCTCCATGACTTCTCACCTCGAATGCTTAGAACAGTTCTTAGAACCCTGACACCAAGGCTGCGAACCACGCAAAGCACAGTTGGACTGTAAACTGGGCAGTTGGTGTTGAGCAATCAAAGAGAGAGAAGATGCAAACAATAAAGAGTTTACTCGTGACTTTTACATTCGTAGTGTGGGAAGGGCAGGTGGTCAATAAAGAAAGACCCCTTATCCACTTGAGGGTATTTACATCCAGAAACCATGAACTGTGTAGGATTTACAGTCCTCAAATCAGTGCCCCTAAATGTAACTTACGCTGTGAAAAACACAGATGCATTATAGGATCCATGGGTGCATTGACAATAGGTATGTTTTGAGGGGGGTCTAAAAGGTTGTACAATTCAATAATGCTGCTGTCTGTATCAACCTGTTTAACATGGTGTTCTTTTGCTTATTCAATTGTTTGTTTGTACATCATTTCTGCCAGCCCAAACTCGAGTATGTGTGGCCAGTAGAGGTCAATGGACTGAGTTCTCTGAGCTTGGCTGCACTTCTCAGCCCCCCCGTGAACCCTGTATGCCAGCTGGCAGGGGGGCGCACAGCAAGCCCAGATCCTCCACTTCCTGTACCAGGTCGTCATGTGGATCAAGAGACGTCTCACAAGAAGAAAGGTCAGCATTTACATCTTGTTTTTCAAGACCATAATGTTATGATCAAGCTGCCGTGTTGTGCTGAGGCACAGAACAAAAACATACGTGCTTGCCATATAATTCATGTATTATTATTGTATTTTCTTTCTATCCTTTTAACACTTTTACATGATGTATGATCACCCGATTCACATTGTATAAAGTCTGCTTAAAATACTAATACATGAACACATTTAAATATTTTGTTTTCACAGCGATTAAATATTTGTCTGAATTTCCTTCTAAGCAGATTGCTTCCTTATTATATAATATATAATAATAAGACATTTGTAAGCTTAAATTGTATTATTATTATTCTATATACTATGTTCATGTCTCATGTACTTACTGTCCAGTTCTCCAGTCCTAGTGCAGTGAGCTCAGTTGCAGGATTTGTCTTATACTTCCAATTTATTATTTTCATTGATTTTATATAGTCCTATAGTTTATAGTTTAAAACTGTAGAAAAACATTTGTTAATCCATTAATTTGTATTACACACAACAAACTTGAAAACCTCTAAAGTCTAGTGTACACCTTAGTGAAAGAAAAACATCACCTAACCATATTATTATATGTAAGGTAATAGTAGTCATCTTTCAATTCCAAAAGTCAATTATCAGTTTGGGAAATGTGCCATTTTCTGCAGCAGTAAGACGGGCTGTGCTCTTGACTCGCCCGACAGAAGAACGGGGCAATGTGACAATCTCATAACCGCCCATATGAATTGTTGCCTAGGGTGTCACAATTTATTGTGGTTGGGGGGCTTTCTCTTGCGCCAGCTCTGGTTGCATTGCAGTGCTGCCACAATCCTGAGTTCCTGTGCTTAACCTCCCTCAGGACCGTGCTCCAGTAGCCGAGGGGCTCAAATGCCTTGGCTGTGTGCAGAAAGAAGGCCTCCACCATCACACTGCTGACTGCATACAGCATAAGCGGAAGAGAGGAGGAAATAGTCGCAAACTGGCACTTTGGGCTGCGGTGCCAGTGAGATCACACTGTCCTCCATATGACCTCTGATACTGAACAATTGCAGCCCGTAGGGGAGGCAAAGGAGGCAGTGCTGTCCCAATATTTTCTAATTTGTATTTGTATTATTATTATCAGTAGTAGTTTAAATTTAAACATATAAAACATTTACTTTTAATTGATCAGTATTTATTTTGTACTCCATACACTCTGTGAAAGGACAGCTGCTTCTCAAAAAGTCTTTGGAGGAGGCTAACAAATCCAGCCCAGTTATTCCTCACATTTTTATCTAGCAACATCAAACACACTTCAAAAACAAAGAGGAGGAGGGGGGGCGGGTTGGGGCAGGCACTGCTGTCTCTCATTATTGTACAGGCCTATTTGTTTATTTTTTATTTTTTTAATCCTATTAATCGGCTAATGACGAAAGCCCGAACAAATAATTTACTTAATTAGATGTCCTCCATATGACCCATCTCTACTAAAACTAGATACCTTTGCTTTAAAATACACATTCATTCTTGGATTTAAGGTGTGCAGAGTGGTTCATGAATGATACAATGACATTTTGTAATCCATGGTTTCCATTTCATTTATTGTAGTGTTTGTTCTCTAAATTGGCAGTAAGGCACAGAAACAATAAGCACAGGCCTGTAACATTTCAGTTTCGTTTCTGAACTACAGAAAGCTGGAGATGAATGGGGAAAGTCTACTCTCGACTGATTTAGGTGGCTGATTTCTCCAAACCGATTCTACAGTATCCGATACATCTGGTCAACAAAATATTTGGTAAAAGAAAACAAAGCAGTTCCTTGTCCTCGATTTGAACAGTTTTGTTGAGGGTAGTGTTGCTTGGCTTGGTCTTTCTTGCGCTGTTGTACATCCCCATCTCCACCATCCCAGTCTCTCACAGTTTTTGACCTTTGCCAATTCATAGAGTCCAGTGCAGAATGTACACAGACGGGTACACCTGAAGCAGTTTTCCAAAACTGCTTTACAAAATCTGTTCATATGCAGTTTAATTCAATTGTGAATATATTTCTCAAACCAACAAACTGGGGAGAGAAAAAAAAAAAAAAAAACTGGTGGTTTGAGTGGAACAGGCTGTTCAAGAGAGAGAACTCTTCCATTCTTAATTCTTATATTCATTAATACTTATGCCTAGAGAATGATGTAAATTTAATTTTTTAGTAAATGAGGGTCAATACTTAGCAGCATGCTAAACCAAAACTATAGCAAAATATAACTTAGGGTGTGATGTGACTTGAAAGTCAGTTAAGCAGGTAAAAGGCATGGGGAATAAGCTCAACCTTAATCCAACAACAGCAACACAAAAACAATCAAGTATTGAATCTTCAGTCATGAAACCATTGTAAAATGTGAGCAAGTGCAAATGTTTCTGTTCAAATCTGTGTGCTTCTGAATACATTTCGCTGGAACAAGGAACTGAGAGTTTGTTTCGTCCTGGAACGTTAAGAGTTTGAAAACATCAATTTAACCCATGAAACAGAAATGAAAAGAAAATCAAATCAAATGCAAAGATGGTCAGATACATTTATTAAATATGGTATTCTCCAGGCAAGTTCCAACCCAAAAAAAAAAAAAAAATGAAGGAAATAATGCTTACAAGGTATATATCCTGAGCAACAGGCAGAATTATAACCCAAAAAGATTTATAAACACTACAGGACAAGATAATTTACTTAAGAACCAATTAATAAGATGGGTAAGCAGGTAAAAATAAATTCAAATTCTCTGTACATGTTTTAAACAGCTATAGCTGTACAGTATACATTTTTACAGTGTTGACTACACTTGATATGTTACAGTACTCGTCATTGATAGAAGTAATGCATCACAGAACCCTAAAGGATTGATTTCATTAGTCTGTAAAAATGTAAAATTTACACTATATATATTCCGTTGATATAAACAGTACAATTTTACAATTACATATTTTACTTGTAAGGAAGCACAATTTGCTTAAACTTAGTGTTTACTGTAATGAACACCAAGGGTTCGGATGGAATATAAAGGTCTTTGATTTCTGTGTAATTATAAATAAAATATGTATAGCTTTTTATTTTACATTTTGAAATTACACATTAAAACGTTTTGTGAAAGAAATAAAAGGATTTGGGGATTATCTACAAGACATAAATAAAAGGAGCTTAACATTATTCTGCTGAAAGTAATTTTGAGATGGGGAAAAATGTATTTGTTGATCTGCATATTGTTAAACATTATTGTGTTAGGAATTACACCAGCTTTATTTTATTTATATATGGTCTGTGTGTGTGTGTGTATATATATATATATATATATATATATATATATATATATATATATATATATATATGCGCATGTGTGTATGTATATATTACACAAACACACACACACACAAAGTTGAAAAACAAGCACCCAATGAAGGTACAGCTAAACATGCCATCGGAGACAGCCTTGCATTTAGTATTGATACTGGAATCATAGCCATGAGTTTGTTATGTATAGGCAAGACACGTACAAGGCAAAATTATAGACCGACCTCTTAAAAACACAACTTTTTGAAGGTTCAGTCTAAATCTTCCACATAAATGCAAACAAGAACAACAACAACAAAAAAAAAGGTTACATTGAATATTGTGCTGCTGTAACATTGAGCAATGGACCGGCTGGTATGCCAATGCATATGTAACCTAATCTATACTTTATTGTAAATTGTTGTACTCAATTACATGCATCCAACCAGACGTATACAGTGCCCTCTTCCAAAAGCAGTAATGTAGCTGCATTATCATTAAAAGATTTTGTTATGTACACAACTAACTAATTGATATAACCCTTTATTTCTTGCAGCTGGTAATTGTATTTAAAAAGTTTGTTGCAAAATGGGTTTGAATCTATTTAATTCATTTTGAAGGAGCATTTCCACAGATGCAATGATTTGAGGCTTCCTCATTTGAATGATAAAGCTCTATAGATCACACAAATAGTAGCTTTATCTGGCCCATGCCTTTAAGATTTTAACAATAAATACATCGTATTGCATTTTTGTGATAAATTAATATTGTTCTCAAGATTTAATAGGTATGGTTTGGGTTATTGCGTTTGCCATACAAGGACTGATGATGTTGCCAGGAATAAAATACTACAGTTGGGGAAGACTAAAACATGACATAACAAAGAAGAAAAATCTTGTCCAGTATTTTTTTCTTCTCTCTTCACAGGTGTGTTCTCCTCAATTAAAAAAAAAATACAAAAATGCTATCCCTTTTTCGGCATGAGTCTTTGCTACAAAGTGAGTAGCCCAAATAATGCATTCTATTCCCAGTTGCTTGAATATTAGATAAACCTAAACCTTATTCGATCTCATCATTTTTAAATCCTTGTAATATCAAAATTAACATTGAAAATATATTGCATGTAGAGGGGATGGGCCTGCTGTAAACCACACAAGCTTTGTCTCTCATGGTTTGCAGTGGCCCAGCATCCCTCTGTGACATATGTCCTTGTAATGCACTGCTGCCCATTTTTTATTCTAGATTTCATGCATTCTGAATCTTACACTTAAAAATAGAACCCTTTTTAATTTGCCATATTATCCTTCATAAATGAGGCCCAAGTGGTGCCAAGTAACATTTAAGTCATAAAGTGAAATAAAAGATGTAAAACAGAAAACGATTAAAAGCAGTATGTTCCGGAACATTAAGATTGGCAGGAAGGAGCCCTGCCTTTTTTGTGATGTTTACAATAAACCCCATTTGTTTAGATCTGTGTCTCAGATGTCCCAACCTGATTTGAATATCTGTCTGATCTCTTACAGGAAGGTTTGTCAATTAGCACAGCCCCCCCCCCGCCCCCCAAAAAATAAAACAAAAACATTACATATACTATGATTATTTATATGCAGTATCCAAAAGCGACATAATCCACTTTTAGAATTAATACTTTATTAATTGAAGCTCTAGCAAGTGTATTTACTCATGCACACCTCAATCATGACAGTATTAGTTATAGGAAAAGTCTGGAGGGGGATGTAAAACATTTAAACATATTTCTTTATCTATCTATCCATTATTATTGGTATCTTCTGCCACTTGTGTAAAAGGATCTCATGTCTGGATTTCCTCAGAGAAGAGGAAGAGGGGAAATAAAATAAAGCTTATGGAAGGGAAGCTGCAGGCACCAGCACTCAACTCTTGGCTTTTCCAGTGTGAAGGAAAACAGGTGCTTTGTGGAGCAGTGATCCATCATGGCAGTTTGGTACCATTGTCCTCTTTGCACTCAAGACTCCCTTTGAAGACATCCAAACACTTCAGAGGCAACTCCAGGCTCTCGGAAGCAGATCCACTAAAAATTCTTGTAATGATGGAGAAGTTGGGAATTTTTTTTTTGTGGTGTTTTTTAAACATTTATCCCTTCCAAAATTGCTTGCTTTTAGAAGTCTCTTGTGTGGATACAAATAAATCAAGTAACAGCACAAAAAGACTACAAATGAGTCTCATTTCAATCTGCAGGGCCAAAACAAAAAGGCGACTACATCACTGCTTCACCACATACATAGCTGTCTCCTCTTATTTAAGTTTAAACAGTGCTCAAAATGCATTTTGCCATGTTTAACAATAGGCTTATCTGCAGACCGAAAATCTTGTATTCTGAGATACATTGTTTAGGTTTTTTTTTTAACAAACGCTTGACTAAAGAAATATATGAGCTTGCCGCTTCTGTCAGTTATCTGTGACTTCGTTAGGAAACCAATGTGGTTTAACAATGCTAACTGCAGCTTTAAAGACAGGCAGAGAAGACGGCAATACATTTTGGAAACTGGTAGCCCATTCTACACATCGAATTCTATGCCTCCCATAAACACGAACACGCACACACAAGAAAAGACGGACATACTGAAAAATATATTTTTTTGTGGGTTAATACAGATATTCAAATTGTACTAAAGTATTACAACACTAGCTGCTGTTTAAGAGAAAGCTGTCTGAACTCAGTATTCAATTGCATGGAGTAGCAACATGATGCTGATTGGGATGCATGTACAACAGCAACTAAACACCAGAGTCCCAACTGAACTGATTTTCCGTAAAACAAAACAAAAATACCAGACTTGTAAAGAATGGATAAATGACACTTTCTTCGTACTAACACTGTACATTTGGACATGTGTTTCTCCGTCTTCAATCCAAACATTTTCAATAAACTTAGTAAAAGAATAAAAAAAAAATACTTGTGTGGATTCTGTTCTACCTTGTTCAACCATGCTTCATATATTTCACAGGTGTTCAGTCAGTGTCAACGCTATGATCTAATCCCGTCCCTCTCAGAATCATTTTAGTTTGAAAATGAGTGATTGTGTAACATGGTGTAAGGCAAGTCATGCGCAGAGGAATTGTATTCTATGTAAAGGCTATTTTGCACAGTTCTAAAGTTGGCAAGGAGCATCAGCTAGATGTTGGAGACTGAACATCTTCCTCTCAGCTACACCTGGAGAAGGAGCCTTAAATCCAGGTGAGCTTCATCTATTGTGCGCTAAAGCGGCTCTACGAGATCTGATCAGGTGAGCAATGCTTAGAGCACCCAGGCAGATGTTCAGATCAAAAGGATTTATAACAAATTTGCTGAACTCACATTTAAACTGGATTATGCCAAACTGGGGAGAACAGAATTCTATAATAAATGAGAAAATAACTGGAATGGTAGGGGCTGAAAACAAAAACAGAAAAGGTTTACCTATAATGTTAAGAGAGAAAGACAATAATAGATTGACGGAGAGCCACTTACAGGTAATGGTCATGTTATGATGGTGAGAAAACAGTGAAATCAAGGGACAAGAGTCCAGCTAACCCAGAAAGTCCAGCAGCTTTTACTTCCAATTCAAGCAAGGCATGTTTCATCCCTCAGACACTTCTACAGACAGGGATACTGGACAGGCAAAACTGCAGCAATGGGAGCTCAGCCCAAGCCTAAGACGAGAGCCTAGAGTCTGACAAATCACCCGAAGCTCTATAAAACTAGAGCTGTATATATTTAAACTATAAAATAATTTCTTCTTCTTCCAAGAAACCGACCAATATAATAATAATAATAATAATAATAATAATACTACATTTCCCACTGTTTAGAGGGGGGAAGAAATTAACATACAGTTAAAAAAAGCTGAAATGTTTTGCATATTTATGAGGCAGAATGCAGGGAAATTGGTAGAGGAGTTTCAGAAATCGAAGGGTTTTTTAAATGACAAAATAGCTTATATACATAACTAGGTATCTGTGCAATTAGTTTTTCATTTCGTTTTGTTTTTTACTTGGCTGGGTAAGGTTACAGAAGGTTAAATCTTTCGAGATCCATTTCTACCAGACGAGGTAAAGAGTTGAATCTATTCTTGGCCAAATCCTTCCGTTTCTTCAATTGCAAACAGGAGCTTCTCCTTCAGCTGCTCATAGCTTTTATATGGAGGCAGATCCAGTCGGTTGAAGCTGAAATTAGAAAGATTTCATTCATAGTGGGAAGGGGGGAAATAAACCACTAAGCTTAATCAAAGTTTGATCTCTCTAACTTTGTATTTTTTCTTGAATGGTTCTCCATCAGCAGGGACACACGGACCCAGGGAAACGAATGGAAATTGGGCTTCAAAGCATTCAAAACTGAAAACAGGAGACACTTCTTTACACAGAGAGTTGTCACAATCTGGAACAAACTTCCCAGCAAAGTGGTACAAGCTGAAAATTTGGGAACACAAAGTCAGACTGGATAGGATCCTTGGATCACTCAGATATTAATGGACACCAAACGAGCATGATGGGTCGAATGGCCTCCTCTCATTTGTAAACTTTCTTATGTTCTTATGTATAGGTCTTCATCCACACTGATCAAAGTAATTTAGATGCTCACCACGTATGACTCCTGGGAAGCCATGTGTCTTTTCCAACCTTCTCAATGCAGAATTTCTGAGGACCATTGCTCCCTATAGAGGAAAAATTATATTACTGAGAATACATATTCGCCTAAATTGAAATGCTTTAACAATGTGTCTTTTATGCAAAGATATCTCATTATTAATATTTATGAAGTTATATTATCCACTCAAGTAGGATTTTGTTACTGAAGGAAGAGAGGCTTTGTAAGTTAAATACTGTCAATGACAAACATACCCATGAGCTCAGCAAAGCCCCCGAGAGGCAGCCTGCAGGTTCCAGTGACAAACTGCATCAGTCTGAGCCGTACCTCATTGTCCACCTCTTTCACAAACTACAGGGGGAGACAAAGTACAACAATAGTGATAATTTACACTGCATTTGCTTCATCTTAGTCACAGTCTCAGTCAAGTCTAGTTCACATTTTACTAACAATAAGGGAAGCGTTTGGAGGGATTCATAAAGGAGAACTAATATAATGATACAGACAAAGACACACTAACAAGGAGATAAGACAAGAATAAGATAAATAAATCAATACAAAAGGAAAATGTATGACACTGGGCCAAGACACAGATGTACTAGTGAGTTTTTATGCGTTGTATGTCTTAGCACAGTCAAAGCAGAACTAATGCTTTGTGTTTTGAAAACAACAACTGCGGCCATCTTGGGACTTTGATGTATAGACATTCATTTAAGCAAGGTAGCAGTCAAGAACACTTCTCCCACAGAAGACAGGTACACAGTTATTGGTATACATCATACTGGGATGAAGATTGGTAATTTACCCGTGTAAGATCTATCAATGTTACTGTCCATAAACTTGATTGCAAACTGGATTTTCTTTCCCAATGATTCAATAGGGCTACGGGGATTCTTACCTGCCAGAACCAAATGATCTGTTTGCTGTTTCTGGTGTAGTGCCGATACACAGTGTTTCTCTGCCAGTCCTGCAAGTCCACTTCCTGCATGCCACACAGCATCACCTGCCAACACAAGCACCGTTCAGTCAACCTAATCAACCTAACATAGGACACTCATACACAACTCCAACGTTTCGGTCATCAGGCTTTGAGATGCCCTTCATTTCTTGTTTATTTTCAGACTAGTGGTTTTCTCTTGTTTGTGAAATAATCAACAGAGAAAAAGTCAAGGGGAGGACAAGCTTTGATTAAACTGGAAGTTTAATAACATCGTAATTGCATGTAAATAAAAAAGTAAGGAAGAAAAAACACTTAGGGTGTTAACTATGGTCAAAAGTGCAGAGATATTGCGCATTATTTAAAAAGTGGTTACAACACTTACGTTGCCAGTCTGAACCAATTATGATATAACTTCGGGGGGTGACTATTTAAAAAGTGGTTGCATCACATAAGTAATAGTGCAATTGTTCTTTGAATCTAATTCCTCGTCCGTTAAAAACCTTAAGGATTCATTATATGTTCTAGGAAGGTACGCCAACGTGAATTCATTTTTAAGACAATATGCATCATGGAGAATGCAAATGGTATAATATACTGCAAGACGAGCAGCTGGTTTTCCCCAGTAGGAAGGATTCATGCTCGTAAGGGGGGGAATGTCTGGTTCAAATGTTCACTCTGTGCTCCTCTCACCTCCAGCTCCTTTTCGTCAAAGTACTGCAGCCACTGCAGGGGCACCACTTCATTAAAGCCATCCAGAAACGCTTTGGTTTGTTCTTCCACTCCCCGGGAAAACCGCCACTCTGCCATCAGCCTACACCACAACACAAACGCATCTTTTTTAATTAGGGGATTTTCTCTACATTGTCAACTGCACAGATTTCACACTTCTTTGTTACGAAAAAAACAATGACATACGGTACACACAATTGTTCTCCTAACACAAGTCATCAGATAACCAATGAAAACCCAAAGATAAGAAAAATCATCTAATCTACTATGAATGTCTGTGCCATGTGATCTGAACCCATGCTGCACACACCCAGACTCTATGCAAGTAAGTTCAATAAATGCAAATTACCCAATGTATTCTTCCTTGTTTTCCTCCGTCACGAGCAGATTTGTGCCGCCTGGCTTCAGGTCATGTGAGGTAACTTTTCCCAGAATTTCCATGTCCACTGAAAAGTACATTTCCAAACCACACTCCTCGATGTTGTTATCCCTTAAGAGTCAGAATTTACAGTTAACAGGGCAAATGATAACATGTACACCAATGTTTTTTCTCGTTTCATTCAGTTTACATTCTTTTAATATAAAAGTATAATATATATGTATACATTATATATTAAATTGTTTGTGGAAATGTAAGTCACTATTGTTATCTCTTACAATATATGTAAGATTTAAAATATTGTGCATTTATGGATTATTATAGTCAATATAAACATTTAAAATGCTTAATTTCCTTTTGAGCGGGTTACTGAAAGCAAATACCTTATCCAGATAAGGGAGTTGTAAAACTCTGGGTCAATGGATTCCAGGTCTTTGATTGTGAGCTTCTTGTTCAACATGCGCTTATAGAAAGGCAGAGAGAACCCTGTGTCTATGAATTTGCCATGAAAAAGTGCCTGTTTGAAAGAAAGAAAAAATTATTGAGGATAAAATATTGTTATAAATTCAACCCTTAGAAATAAGTTCAGAAACATTTCAAAACTTAAAGCAACAAAATCATACAACACAACAAAAGCATTGTAACTGAGGTTGAAGAGCCCTGCTTTAGGGTGTGGAAATATAAAATATACAAAATATTTCAGAGAAAGCATTTCCATAAAAAGGACAAAAATCGATTTCATGTGTTGAAAAAAATGTAAAACAAAACTCCCCATTCTCAGGCTGCTTAGATATAAGCACCCAACCAAAAAACACCCAAACTCAATATAAATATAGATGTACATAAATGATACAATACATAATTTTTTCCATCTGATCAGAAATTACCATACAAAACCCTGTACTTTTAAATTTAAAGACATTCACATAAGTGGTTATTTAAACCTGCTGACTATCTTACACTTTCGATTAATTCAAATATACATTACTGTTAAAAAGTTTGGGGTCACTTAGAAATGTCATTGTTTTTGAAAGAAAAGCAATTTTTTGTCCATTAAAATAACATCAAATTGATCAGAAATACAGTGTAGATATTGTTAATGTTGTAAATGACTATTGTAGGTGGAAACGGCTGACTTGTAATGGAATATCTACATAGGCGTACAGAGGCCCATTATCAGCAACTATCAGTCCTGTGTTCCAATGGCACATTGTCTTTGCTAATCCAAGTTTATCATTTTAAAAGGCTAATTGATCATTAGAAAACCCTTTTGCAATTATGTTAGCACAGCTGAAAACTGTTGTGCTGATTAAAGCAGCAATAAAACTGGCCTTCTTTAGACTAGTTGAGTATCTGGAGCATCAGCAATTGTGGGTTCGATTACAGGCTCAAAATGGCCAGAAACAAAGAACTTCTTCTGAAACTCGTCAGTCTATTCTTGTTCTGAAAAATGAAGGCTATTCCATGTGCGAAATTGCCAAGAAACTGAAGATCTCGTACAACGCTGTGTACTACTCCCTTCACAGAACAGCGCAGACTGGCTCTAACCAGAATAGAAAGAGGAGTGGGAGGCCCCGGTGCACAAGGCAAGAGGACAAATACATCAGAGTGTCTAGTCTGAGAAACAGACGCCTCACAGGTCCTCAACTGGCAGCTTAATTAAATAGTACCCGCAAAACACCAGACTCAACGTCAACAGTGAAGAGGCGACTCTGGGATGCTGGCCTTCTAGGCAGAGTTGCAAAGAAAAAGACGTATCTCAGACTGGCCAATAAAAAGAACAGATTAAGATGGGCAAAAGAACACAGACACTGGACAGAGGAAGATTGGAAAAGTGTTATGGACAGACAAATCTAAGTTTGAGGTGTTCAGATCACAGAGAACATTCGTGAGACGCAGACCAAATAAAAAGATGCTGGAGGAGAGCTTGATGCCATCTGTCAAGCATGGTGGAGGCAATATGATGGTCTGGGGGTGTTTTGGTGGTGGTAAAGTGGGAGATTTGGGGTAAAAGGTATCTTAAAGGAAGGCTATCACTCCATTTTGAAACACAATGCCATACCCTGTGGACGGTGCTTGATTGGAGCCAATTTCCTCCTACAACAGGACAATGACCCGAAGCACAGCTCCAAACTACGCAAGAGCATTTTAGGGAAGAAGCAGTCAGCTGGTATTCTGTCTATATTAGAGCGGTCAGCACAGTCACCGGATCTCAACTCTATTGAGCTGTTGTGGAAGCAGCTTGACCGTATGGTATGTAAGAGGTGCCCATCAAGCCAATCCAACTTGTGGGAGGTGCTTCAGGAAGCATGGGGTGAAATCTCTTCAGATTACCTCAACAAATTGACAGCTAGAATGCCAAAGGTGAGCAAGGCTGTAATTGCTGCAAATGGAGGATTCTTTGACGAAAGCAAAGTTTGAAGGACACAATTATTATTTCAATTAAATATCATTATGTCTAACCTCATCAATGACCATACTTCCAATTCATTTTGCTATATTTCCTATTCAAACTCATTTCATGTATGTTTGCATGGAAAACAAGTGACCCCAAACTTTTGAACGGTATTGTATAATTAAAGTTAATAATACTAGGTAGTAGAAAGACAAAAATGGCAATATTAAGCATAATAGTTGGCAGCAGTGATTACGGTGGTGAAACACACAAGCATCAGTATCGAGAACGAAAGGCAGAGAAGCACACTTGCCATGGCAATAAAACGTCCAATGAAGCAGAAGTAGGAGAGGTGGTCGGGGTTGATGGTGGACGCAGGGTTGATCTGGAGACAATAGTTGCTCTTGCCTGCGTACTCAAAGAGGCAGTACATGGGATTCAACACCTCGTGGGAAAGAAGGAAGAACCATTCTCTGAGGAGAGAAAAGGCATTAGGAAGAGTATTCAATGAGGAGAAGGAGAAGGAAATTACTTTGGTTAAAACACGAAAAAGGTACAAATATGTCACAGTGTGGATTAAGGAATCAATCCAAACAACGGATGTTAGAAGGAGTCGTTCTAGTTTTTGTGGACATCTCTTGTAAGATTAAACAGTCTGTGGTTGGTTTAAGATGATGAGGCTTAAAATACGTCTGGTAACTGCTCACCTTGCCAGTCCTCCATAATCCAACCCCTCCTCTCCTCTGAAAATAACATACAACCTCCTCCTCAGGTCATAAGGTTTCAGAGCCATAATCTAAAAAGAAGAAAGGGGGGGGATAAATCAGCAAAATTCCCAATCAGGGGAACAAACTGAACTGACCTAATCACGTAGGAAAACAAAGAAATCAGTGAAGGGCAAAGATCAGAAAAGGCATAAAGAGCTGAATATAAAATAGAAAGCAGACAAAGCTTACTTGCTGGAAAGAGTCTTCAAACAATGTCTGTCGTGACACGGTGATCTTCACGTGGCTGGGTAGTGCATTAGACTGTAATGAAAATAAAAAACAGGCATTTAACAAATGGCAGGAAGTGTGCAAGCAAAAGCCAAGTGATTTAAATTGCACTTTAAAATCATGTAAACATTACCTGGCACAGATAGCGGAAATGAGCCAGTTTCCACCTAAAGCTGCGCTCATATGCAATCTGTGGGCCTTTGGTGCTGAAATCAAGAAAGAGATAAAGTAAGTGTAAAGCTAGATGAAAAGGAAAGTCAGAATATAACACTTTTCAGTAAATCTATTTAAAAAAAATAAAAAAAAGTGCAAATTCTTTTTAACAGCATACATCTTTACTTGGAAGTTGAAAGCAACTGGAAGCATGACAATGTTACAGTTAACCTAGAAAAATGTGCAGTATCTACTTGGAACTGTAATATAGAGTAAGAAAGAATGACAAGTTGTTTCCTAATAGGAATCTTTTACATTGTCTCTTCAAAAGTGAAGCACAGTGTCACTTCTATCTACCTAATCAAGCAGGTTGTGGCCTTAGTTTGAAAAAATGACTTTGTGCAGTCCCTGTGGTCAGAAAAACTCCTAAGGTTCCCATGGTCCCCAGGAGCTGCTGTCGATGCACACTTACACTGATGACTTTCCAGTGCGTGGGTCACTGAAGGTGGTGGTCCTGGTGTTGTGATCCACAAAATACCGCACCCCCTCACGCGTGTATCTGATCTCCCAGCCTTCAGGAAGAGGGTCTTCATTCTGCAATCTGTGGGAATGGTCAATCGGTTATCCTGCGTTGCATCACACCTTTCTGCAACATTTTTATGGCCCGCAAGGCATTCTGGGACACAACTAGAGGTACATGATAATGAAATTAATAATAATAATAATGATGATGATGATAAAACTTGCGACTTCACTTAATTTCTCCAATTTCTGACAGAACTTTAGTCAAAACCCTCAAAAGGTCAGCAGGAGTGATTTTCATTTGGACGAGATTTGACATTTCAGCTGCAAGGACCGGACCTTCTCTTCTCTGACATACTCACAAACGTCCTCTCTGATTTAGACAATTCTGATTCCATGGAGCGTAGATTAGTGTAGCACCAATGCTTTTATGTTGTTTGAGTTACTCTGTTACCAGGATAGAATTTGTCTTAAATCATATAAGGGGAAAGTCTGAAAAATCTAGAGATTAGCCTGTATCTCTAAAGAGGAGTACAAATAAATGAAAGCTGAAATTGATTTTATATTTTTAGTATGGCATAGCTTAACATTTGTAACATGAGGCATTAAGAAGCAAATAAATCAATAAAAATAATAATAACAAACAAAGCTTGAAGACAAATTTAGCTGTGTAACCCAGTGGCACTGAGTCCCTATTCAAAGCAAGATGGACAGCTTAAAATTAAGAACAGCTGTATTAGTGTCACATTTTGAGGAAACCATCCCATGACAAAAGAAAGACCTTGCATTTTTGCTAAAAAAATATACCAAAAACGAAATTGTCATTGTGGTCAGATACCCACCCTTGTGTGCGAGGGTCCTCCCACTGTGTGGTTTTCGTATTGTGATTCACGAAGTACACCCGGTCATTGGAGTCTACACGCCGCTCTGGGGGAGAAAGAAAGGAGACATTTTACAGTACATGTCATGTGGGGTATTATGCATGTTCTGCTGACCTGCTGAATAAGATGTGAGCCATACAGCTGTGAGACAACCTTGGTTTTAGGAGTAAGGGAAGCATAAACTGAGTTATAATTTTATTTCCTTTCCCTGGTCCAATCTGTGTCCTCCTGTATGTGTCCCCAATTGAAATCTGACTGCAACTACCTTCTTAAAAAAAGTAAAAAGCAATGCACCAGAAATATTTAATCATATTACTCCTTTCAAATGATCCTCGTTGATTACTACTACTAATACTATTATATTCTAAATATGGCTTCCATTCCCTTCAATTCAAACTGCAAAGGGCTTCTTTGAGGAACAATGAAACAGATTTTTTTTTTTTTTTTCTACACTGACTGACCTTAACAGATCTGCTCAACAGGGGATTGTGCTGGGGTAAGGCAAACAGACAAACAGCTGTCTGGGCTTAATAACTGTGTGAGCCTAAAATTTAAACCTTTAATAATCATAGAGGCAGGGTTCCTTTTAGACAACAGGTTTTGTATTACAGAAAGTGTCCCAGCAGGAAAGGATGCTCATTAGAAGTTGCACGTAATCACTTTTGGTGCCATGAAAAAAAAAAAAGGCAAAACTGGTTAAGTCTCCTTTTCTTTATTGTTGCGTAGGTAGGATGGTTCTTCAGATCAGTACCAATCAAAAACTTCAACTTTGCATGAAGTAACACCAAATTGTGCAAGTTAAGACCTGTGAACAAAGCTATTAGTACTTTCAAATTGACTAATTTAAACTGAAAACATTACATATGGAAAACAGCAACTAAAACAGCCAGTTTCTCCACAACAATTGCACCCCAAGTTCTATGAACAGGGACAGACAAACATACAATACATACCCCACCCTGGAGGCAAAGGACCCAAAGGATCATTTTCTGCTGACATCATTGAGGCCTGTTTAGATCAAAACACAAATACAAAAAATAATATACCTATATCTTATCTTGTGGGACAAATAACTCCATAACAACTTGAACCTCTCCGCTATCCTACAGTGAGGGAAAAAAGTATCTGATCCCCTGCTGATTTTGTACGTTTGCCCACTGACAAAGAAATTATCAGTCTATAATTTTAATGGTAGGTGTATTTTAACAGTGAGAGACAGAATAACAACAACAAAATCCAGAAAAACGCATTTCAAAAAAGTTATACATTGATTTGCATGTTAATGAGGGAAATAAGTATTTGACCCCTTCGACTTAGTACTTGGTGGCAAAACCCTTGTTGGCAATCACAGAGGTCAGATGTTTCTTGTAGTTGGCCACCAGGTTTGCACACATCTCAGGAGGGATTTTGTCCGACTCCTCTTTGCAGATCCTCTCCAAGTCATTAAGGTTTCGAGGCTGACGTTTGGCAACTCGAACCTTCAGCTCCCTCCACAGATTTTCTATGGGATTAAGGTCTGGAGACTGGCTAGGCCACTCCAGGACCTTAATGTGCTTCCTCTTGAGCCACTCCTTTGTTGCCTTGGCTGTGTGTTTTGGGTCATTGTCATGCTGGAATACCCATCCACGACCCATTTTCAATGCCCTGGCTGAGGGAAGGAGGTTCTCACCCAAGATTTGATGGTACATGGCCCCGTCAATCGTCCCTTTGATGCGGTGCAGTTGTCCTGTCCCCTTAGCACAAAAACACCCACAAAGCATAATGTTTCCACCTCCATGTTTGACGGTGGGGATGGTGTTCTTGGGGTCATTCCTCCTCCTCCAAACAGGACAAGTTGAGTTGATGCCAAAGAGCCTGATTTTGGTCTCATCTGACCACAACACTTTCACCCAGTTCTCCTCTGAATCATTCAGATGTTCATTGGCAAACTTCAGACGGTCCTGTACATGTGCTTTCTTGAGCAGGGGGACCTTGCGGACGCTGCAGGATTTCAGTCCTTCACGACGTAGTGTGTTACCAATTGTTTTCTTGGTGACTATGGTCCCAGCTGCCTTGAGATCATTAACAAGATCCTCCCGTGTAGTTCTGGGCTGATTCCTCACCGTTCTCATGATCATTGAAACTCCACGAGGTGAGATCTTGCATGGAGCCCCAGACCGAGGGAGACTGACAGTTATTTTGTGTTTCTTCCATTTGCGAATAATCGCACCAACTGCATCACCAAGCAGCTTGGTGATGGTCTTGTAGCCCATTCCAGCCTCGTGTAGGTCTACAATCTTGTCCCTGACATCCTTGGACAGCTCTTTGGTCTTGGCCATGGTGGAGAGTTTGGAATCTGATTGATTGATTGCTTCTGTGGACAGGTGTCTTTTATACAGGTAACGAGCTGAGATTAGGAGCACTCCCTTTAAGAGAGTGCCCCTAATCTCAGCTCGTTACCTGTAGAAAAGACACCTGGGAGCCAGAAATCTTGCTGATTGATAGGGGATCAAATACTTATTTCCCTCATTAACATGCAAATCAACTTTTTTGAAATGCGTTTTTCTGGATTTTTTTGTTGTTATTCTGTCTCTCACTGTTAAAATACACCTACCATTAAAATTATAGAATGATCATTTCTTTGTCAGTGGGCAAACGTACAAAATCAGCAGTGGATCAAATACTTTTTTCCCTCACTGTATGTCCAGAATGTACACAGCAGTTCAATCCACTGGATGTCAACACTTTTGACTAAATAAATACAGTGCCAAGATCATACATTTTATAAAACCATATCAATCTTATTTATAAGTATTCAGTGAGATTTTAAAACCATTTCTAATTGTAATCGGTAGTAGATGTGGGGATACACGAGGAATGATAAATTGCAAACAAGGGATTCAAAGAGGCAACTTTCTCTGTCCAGGCAAGGCAGGCAGTTTAAGAAGGCAGAGTTAGGAAGACCAGGTAGCAAGGCATTTCAATAATCTAACCATACATCCTAATCAGACTAAATATGTCTCTATACAACAATGTTCATTAAATATTTGAATTATGCCTTCATAGCATAAGTATCCAGTTTTCTTAATCATTTAATATTCCCTTCTCCTTCCCAACATTTAACACAACACAAAATAATACAGTTCTATTTGACTAACTTTTTGATTAAGTGAATTACCGAATAGAGGTATCGCTGGTTAAACTGGTGCATAGCTCCTTGTAGCCGACTACGTTGCGACTGCCACTGCTCGAAGTTTCTGACCGACTCCATTGTAGGACGTTGCCAAGTGGTGGTTCTGGTGTTGTGGTCTACATAGTAGATCCTGCCACGGTCATCCACTCGTCTCTCCCAGCTGAATAATTACATTAAATACATGGGCAACTTCAGATTTTTAACTATACTTATAGTATTGAAATGTAATATCAACTTGAATCATAAAAAACTTAAAAAGTTACTGCCTGAAGCTTAATACCATCTGGTTGTGACTGATCAAACAAAATAATTGTCTTAAATGTATTCTGTGCAACGTGATTTGTTAAATGTACTACTTTCCTCTAGAGTTAAGGGAAATCTGGGGATGACTGCTTCATTTAAAAACTCTAAAAAAGAGAGTGTTCAAGCAAACTGCAAATTAGTATTTCATTTAAAATATGTTTATTCCAGGGGGTGGGAAGAAAGTGTTATATACCCATTACATTTATTCACCCACCTATTCAATATGATTAAATGCACACACTTATACATGAACATATATTGCTTTTTCATCCTCCAAAAAAAATCTATAATTTTTTTTCTCTTAATATGTACTCTACAAAAAGTTTACATGTTGACAAACAATCTTCTTATTTCTAATGTTGCTCAGTATTTGATACTGAAGTGAAGACAAACTAAGATGAAGAAACAGAAGTGTACATTTCCACTGCTGACTGGAGTGCCGACTCACCCAGGGGGTAAAGGCTGTGGTCTCTCCCACGTTGTGGTTCTTGTGTTGTGATCAACATAGTAGGTCCTTCCATGCAAGTCTTTTCTCTGTTCCCATCTTTAAAAAAACAAAGACACCAGTTACATCACTGTCAGCACCAACAAAGACAAATTATTTTTTAGAATTATGTTAGGATTTCCATCATTTAAGAAAGCTAAATTGTATCAAATTATAACAGTGTTCCATGTCTGAGATGGGAGAAACTGTCCATGTGTAAATAGCTCAGGTACTCCACAGATCTGGCCTGTGTGGAAGAGTGGCAAGAAGGAAGTAATTTCTGAAAAATACCACTTGGAATTTGCAAAATTTTGTCCTAAATGCAAAGCGTTATGTCTGGCACAACAAAACACAGCAAATCACCCAGGTAACAACATCCCTAATGTGAAGCATGGCAGAGGAAGCATCATGCTATGGGTCACTTTGCAACTGGATGCTTGTAAGGTTAGAGGGCAAAATAGATTTAATAGAGAAATACAGGCAAATCCTTGAGGAAAACCTGCTTCAGTCTGCAAATGACCGAAGACTGGGAAGGAAATTCACCTTTCAGCAGGACAATGACCCCAAACACAGCCAAAGCAACACTGGAGTGGCTTAAACACAAGTAAGAGGATGTCCTAGAGTGGCCCAGTTAAAGTTGGGACTTACAGTGCATACGGAAAGTATTCACAGCACGTCACTTTTTCCACATTTTGTGATGTTACAGCCTTATTCCAAAATTGATTAAATTAATTATTTTCCTCAAAATTCTATGAACAATACACCATAATGACAAAATGAAAGAAGTTTGTTTGAAATCTTGGCAAATTTATTAAAAATAAAAAACAAAAAAAAGCACATGTACATAAGTATTCACAGCCTTTGTTTGCCATGACACTCAAAATTGAGCTCAGGTGCATCCTGTTTCCACTGATCATCCTTGAGATGTTTCTACAACTTGATTGGAGTCCACCTGTGGTAAATTCAGTTGATTGGACATGATTTGGAAAGGCACACACCTGTCTATATAAGGTCCCACAGTTAACAGTGCATATCAGAGCACAAACCAAGCCATGAAGTCCAAGGAATTGTATCGAGGCACAGATCTGGGGAAGGGTACAGAACAATTTATGCAGCATTGAAGGTTGACTGGAAGAAGTTTGGAACCACCAGGACTCTTCCTAGAGCTGGCTGCCTGGCCAAACTGAGCGATTGGGGGAGAAGGGCCTTAGTCAGGGAGGTGACCAAGAACCCGATGGTCACTCTGACAGAGCTCCAGCCTGTCTCTGTGGAGAGAGGAAAACCTTCCAGAAGAACAACCATCTTTGCAGCACTCCACCAATCAGGCCTGTATGGTAGTGGACAGACGGAAGCCACTCCTCGATAAAAAGCACATGACAAACCGCCTGGAGTTTGCCAAAAGGCACCTGAAGGACTCTCAGACCATGAGAAACAAAATTCTCTGGTCTGATGAAAAAAAGATTGAACTCATGTCTGGAGGAAACCAGGCACCGCTCATCACCTGGCCAATACCATCCCTACAGTGAAGCTGGTGGTGGCAGCATCATGCTGTGGGGATGTTTTTCAGCGGCAGGAACTGGGAGACTAGTCAGGATCGAGGGAAAGATGAATGCAGCAATGTACAGAGATCCTTGATGAAAACCTGCTCCAGAGTGCTCTGGACCTCAGACTGGGGCGAAGGTTCATCTTCCAACAGAACAACGACCCTAAGCACACAGCCAAGATAACAAAGGAGTGGCTACAGGACAACTCTATGAATGTCCTTGAGTGGCCCAGCCAGAGCCCAGACTTGAACCCGATTGAACATCTCTGGAGAGATCTGAAAATGGCTGTGCACTGACGCTCCCCATCCAACCTGATGGAGCTTGAGAGGTCCTGCAAAGAAGAATGGGAGAAACTGCACAAAAATATGTGTGCCAAGCTTGTAGCATCATGCTCATACAGACTTGAGGCTGTAATTGGTGCCAACGGTGCTTCAACAAAGTATTGAGCCAAGGCTGTGAATACTTATGTACATGTGCTTCTTTTGTTTTTAATTTTTATAAATTTGCAAAGATTTCAAACAAACTTCTTTCACGTTGTCATTATGGGGTATTGTTTGTAGAATTTTGAGGAAAATAATGAATTTAATCCATTTTGGAAAAAGGCTGTAACATAACAAAATGTGGAAAAAGTGAAGCGCTGTGAATACTTTCCGGATGCACTGTAAATCTGAGCGAGACTGTGGCAAAACCTGAACTTTGCTGTCCACCAACAATCCCCATTCTACATGACAGATCTTGAACAATTGTGCAATATTCACAATTTTTGGGTGGGTGACAATTCAGATGTGTAAACCTGGGAGAGACTAAAGGCTGACCATAGCGATGCAGAGCAGGGGTTTGTGGGTAAGCATAGCCAGCAGAGGAGCCGACGCCACTCCTCCAAAATCTCAACAGCGCGCTGTGCGTCTCTGCGTCTTGCACGTCAAGCCAGCGCTGATTGGTTGAACAGGAGATTATGAGAGCCGCTGCCAATCGCACAGTGCTGGGGCGACCGGTGTACAATGTCTGGCTGTAAGCACTGCAGCAGGTCAGAGAAACGATGCGGTGACAAACGAAAGTATGTAAAATGCATCTCCTCATCCACATAGTATTTTGTCCCTCGAACTGCACATTTCATTAATATAATTCACATGTCGTGAACATAATTAACATTTTCTACCACAAAATGCCCACGTATTTCGTGCTTGGCATTTTTGGACAAGAGGTAAAATGTACTTTGCTTTCCGTGGACGGAATGAACAATTAGCATCCATGATCAAACAGGTGACTGATCAAGGCATTGATCCTGGGTTTGCAACATGATCAGGATTTAATTCCAAAGGAAAGTTAGAAACTTGATGAGCCGATCAGACGAGCGCTATATCAGATGCAAATCTAATACAATAATGATAATGATTAATTTATGATGTGTAAAAAAAAAATCGCATGTTGTTTCACCAATCAACTTGATTATAAATCTTTCACAATTACTAATTTGATTACAAAGCCCATATTGTCGGATATATTAATTATATTCAGTATCACATGAACTATGGGTCTGGCAGTTGGAGAAGAACGTATTTATAGCTCATTAATTTTGAGGAGTTTAACAGCTGAAATGCCATATATGCATCTAATTCAAATATTTAGTAAGATGAGAACAGATATGCAGGAGAAATTCACATACGCAGAGATGTGTGTATGTATGTTCTACTGTTAAGTCTCTAACCAACTATAGCAAGACAATATAGATCTGCACATACAGGATGTAATTTATGTGTGTGTGTGCGTGTAGTTTCTGTAACATGTCATTAACAGTACGTGTTGATTTACATTCATAAAATCCTAGGTGGACCAGAATACGCGTTTAGTTTTCTGTAGACTGTGATGTGGTAAATGCAACACTGTCCCCTATCCATGCTTCAATGGTACATGTAAGTATGTTGGCAGACAGCTGTGCGACCGTCCGCGTACGACGCCAACACATGTACGCAGAGACGCAGACGCAGAATATAAACCAGCCTTTACCCCTCAAGACTCACAGCTGTAACTGCTGACAAAGTGGTTCTACCAAGTATTGACTGAATACATCTCTAACCCAGACATTTAAGCTTTTTTCCAGGTGGGAGGAGTTTAGAAATGTTCATGTAGATGTTTTATGGTCATGATGAAAATTGTTCCAGGGAGACAGGGAGTTAGGACAGCAGTTAAAGCTAGGGTGTGTAATCCAGAGAGGCTAGACGTTAGCAAGCTTGTTTTGAAAGCATAGAGCCCCCCCTCGCTTCAGAGGCGTCTCCAAAGCCATGCCTCCTCTATCACACATGAACACACAGAGCAGAGTCTAAGTGCCAGGAGGAGAGACGTGTTGGTGGAATCAAACGAAATGGGTTCAGATTACCTCATGTCTCATTCACACTACATGAGCTAAATACTACATTACATTAACAAAATATATCAAAAACAAATCAAACCATGTTATTACCTGTCCAAAAGAAAAAACGCGTATTTTTTGCCAACCATAGCGTCATTTTTCAGACCCTTTGAGTCCCGCTGTTCCTCCAGCGTGGAAAAGCAACGCCAATGTTAATTCTGCTTTTAGCGCGCTCTAATACAACAAAAAAACGTCTGGATCAAGTTTCTAACATGGTCTTTCTTTTCTGGTTTCCTGTTACTGGTGCTTCAAGAGGAACAGAAGGAGCTGCTGCTCGCCTTCCATTCTCGCGCTCACTCTGCACAGCGTCAAGGTTCCCGCGCTGATGACGTGTGATTGTCTGCGCGAACAAGTTGCGTGGCGGTATGCAAATATAGATTGACAGACAGGAAGGACATCCTATCATTACATTCGGACCGAATGCAATGATTAGTCGATCATTTTTTAGTCCTGTCCCTTCCACGGAAGATATATATATATATTTTTTTACATTTACACCACTTAAAGTATTGATTGCTATCAGGATGTGAAGAGACTTTCAACCAGTATAACAAAAAATGTTTCTGGAAAAGATTGCACACCCTACCTTTGAGTATAATTAAACTTTGAGTGGAAAATAAATTAATAAATAAATACATTAATAATACAAAAGAAACAAATGTAGCCATGAGATTCAATTATCTTCTTCCAGTTCCTGGGAAGCAACTGCTTGTGCTGAAGCTGCAGAGTGAAACCATGCCAGCACTCTGCATGACCTAGGCTAAGTTTGACCCTGCCATGTGTTGCCAGCGTGACCACACCCTTATAAAGGCTCCTGAAACAGACCGACTCACCCAGATGGCAGGGGGTCTGTGCCAGCATTGGCCGTCTGCTGCCGGGGTTTTGTCCCCTCTGGTGCACTGGTATCATTTGCCCGGGCCTCAGTGGCTGAGGTAGCTCCAGCAGGCAAAGTGGCGGTAGTTGAGGAAGTGGAGGAGGCAGCAGCGCTGCTTGAAGCCACAGTGGGGGGGCACTCTGGTGTAGGGGAGGGTGAGGGGGCAGGGACAGTGTTCATTACAGGGTTTGAAGTTGCGGCAACTTGACAGTCCTCTGCTGGGCAACCCTCAGAGGGCGCTGCATCTTCTGTGCTGGGAGCAGGAGCAGAGGACTCTCCATTAACTACAGGAAATTAAGAAAGAAAGGGAAATCAACAGCTCCAGTTATGACATTATCAGGGTTCCCACTCTTTTCTAGAGATCATTTTCCAGGACATTTTCAGTGATGATCTAGCTGGTATGACAGACAGGGATCACATCATACACTAATATGTTCTGCGCTGCAGAAATCTGATTTATGGCTATGGCTATAACTTACCTATGAAATCATCTATTACATGCACAGAATAATGCAAACACCTGCAGATATACAGCACTTCACTATTAGTATAAAAAAGTTACAGTTATGGTTTGGGTAACTATCACCTTTTTTTTCCTCTTACTTTCTCCCCCGTCTCTTTCACTAAAAAAATGAAAATTAGGCTAAGGGGAAAAAAAACAGCAAAAGTATCTGCCACCTGCCTTACTCTAAATAAATTAATTAATAATAATAAAAATCAGGGAGATCAGTGCATAGCCCCAAGTGGGGCAGTGCTGTTGTATCTTTGAGCAAGGTACTTCACTTAGATTGCTCCAGTAAAATGCCCAGCTGTATAAATGGGTACAAATGTAAGTCACCCTGGATAAGAGCATCTGCTAAATGACAAATAATGTAATGTAAAAATGTCCATGGTCACAAACATTATTTTTACATAACTCAAAATATTTCTGCTGTATCATGTACACTCACCTAAAGGATTATTAGGAACACCATACTAATACTGTGTTTGACCCCCTTTCGCCTTCAGAACTGCCTTAATTCTACGTGGCATTGATTCAACAAGGTGCTGAAAGCATTCTTTAGAAATGTTGGCCCATATTGATAGGATAGCATCTTGCAGTTGATGGAGATTTGTGGGATGCACATCCAGGGCACGAAGCTCCCGTTCCACCACATCCCAAAGATGCTCTATTGGGTTGAGATCTGGTGACTGTGGGGGCCAGTTTAGTACAGTGAACTCATTGTCATGTTCAAGAAACCAATTTGAAATGATTCGACCTTTGTGACATGGTGCATTATCCTGCTGGAAGTAGCCATCAGAGGATGGGTACATGGTGGTCATAAAGGGATGGACATGGTCAGAAACAATGCTCAGGTAGGCCGTGGCATTTAAACGATGCCCAATTGGCACTAAGGGGCCTAAAGTGTGCCAAGAAAACATCCCCCACACCATTACACCACCACCACCAGCCTGCACAGTGGTAACAAGGCATGATGGATCCATGTTCTCATTCTGTTTACGCCAAATTCTGACTCTACTATCTGAATGTCTCAACAGAAATCGAGACTCATCAGACCAGGCAACATTTTTCCAGTCTTCAACTGTCCAATTTTGGTGAGCTTGTGCAAATTGTAGCCTCTTTTTCCTATTTGTAGTGGAGATGAGGGGTCTTCTGCTGTTGTAGCCCATCCGCCTCAAGGTTGCAAATGCTTTGCTGCATACATCGGTTGTAACGAGTGGTTATTTCAGTCAAAGTTGCTCTTCTATCAGCTTGAATCAGTCGGCCCATTCTCCTCTGACCTCTAGCATCAACAAGGCATTTTCGCCCACAGGACTGCCGCATACTGGATGTTTTTCCCTTTTCACACCATTCTTTGTAAACCCTAGAAATGGTTGTGCGTGAAAATCCCAGTAACTGAGCAGTTGTGAAATACTCAGACCGGCCCGTCTGGCACCAACAACCATGCCACGCTCAAAATTGCTTAAATCACCTTTCTTTCCCATTCAGACATTCAGTTTGGAGTTCAGGAGATTGTCTTGACCAGGACCACACCCCTAAATGCATTGAAGCAACTGCCATGTGATTGGTTGGTTAGATAATTGCATTAATGAGAAATTGAACAGGTGTTCCTAATAATCCTTTAGGTGAGTGTATATTCATCCTACAAAGATTTTATTATAAAACAAAGCAAATGTCAGATTCAAATAAAACTGCTACTCCTTGACTTTAGTGTAGTCTCTTCACACTCTCCTGCAGGTTTTCCTGAGCTTTTGCTAGAGCTGCCAGCTCTTCCCTTTTCTCCACAAAACTTTTGGGATTTTGCCTAATGTGAACTCCTGTTTTTTCTTTGCCCCGATTGCCATTCCGTCTGTCTATTTCTCCATCTTCTCAATGCTTTGAATTATTCTTGCCATTTTGCTTTGACATTTGCAATTTCATGTTCGAGGTCCTCTCTTTTCTTCTCTCAGTTTTTTTTTTCTTCTTCTTTTCATCCTGCAGGTAGTGCACATACCTCATCCTTGCTCCTTTGCAGTGTTGAATGAGGTCTTTCGGCAGGGCTTCATCTATTGCACGCCCAGCCATTGAATCCTGTACCAAGCGCAATGCTACTAGAGTCCTCTCCTTCAGATTTTCTACGGGCATATCCTTGTTGACGGAGTACCCTCTTCCTAATGCAGCTTGTCCATGAGACAGCCTGAGTAGACATTTCATTAGGTTCCACAGTGCTGCATACTCTGCTCTGCCACTGAAAAATCTTCCAAGAAATTCACCAAGCCTGCAGCTGTAAACAAAATCTTGGAACTCTGCTTTATGGTTTGCACTGACATGCAATGACAATGCTTTATACTGAGCAATAACTTGGCTCTTGTCTGCTTGTAATATCATCAGGAACTTCCATTTGACCATAGGGCCATCCATTGAGACCTGCAAGAGTTTTCTCCAAAAGCTTCTCTGCTTGAGTGTGTCCCATAAACTCTGAATCAAAATAATGCACAGCTACCTTCCCTTCACGTTCACTCCAGTACCACACAACAACATCCATCTGTTCTTTCTGTGTCACTTTATTCAGGCATTCATCAAAAGACACTACATAGCACTGCGCTTTTCTTATATCTTTAATCAGCTGCTCTTTTAAATTTGGACACAAGCCATTACATACAAGGTAAGCCGATTTTGTTGCACCACATGAAAACCGTTTGGCAATCTCACTGTTTGGGAACATCTGACTAACAAGGACTGACATATCAGAGCTGGAGCTGGAGTAGTGTGACCATCTTGATTACCCAGCGAATCTCTGCTTCAAGCATGGCTTGGCTTGAAAACAAATGCTGAGGTGCCTTGTGCTCCTGAGCTATTTCCCTGTTCCATGACTGCCACTTTCCTTATGTTCAGTGGCTGTTTGTGGCTCTTGGTTTGTTGGACAGCTACTTCCCTCTCCTGTCTTTTGAAGGTGTCACCCTCATGAAATGTGTTATTCTTATCTCACTGTTGCCCTCGTGCATGACTCTGAGTGCCCATATTACCAATATCAAAAGACTTCTTGAAAAACTTGCAATATGCCCTATGCACATCTCCTGATACTTCCCCTAGCCAGTCCCTGAACTGGAGGTCTTCTTTCCACTCATTCTTGAACTTGCACTGTCTTCCTGACATTCTGTCACTCACTCCTGTAATTACAGGACATGGGTCATTACAGAACCTTTCAGCATACAGACATAACCTTTAGATGTTTTAATGTCACTATTTATACTACCATCTCCTCTTACTGTTGCTTTTTTCCTTTTTACGGTTTATTTATTGCCTTGTTTTAATGCTATGTTTTAATATTGTTATTTTTTTATGGTATTGCCATTGTATTTTGTTTTTTTGTTTCTTTTGGAAAGCCCTTTGTATTCTATGCTTGGCAAGTGCTTTTCTTATGAATTATATTTTAACCACTGCTGCCTGAACACCAATAACTGAATAGCCTCAACACAAATAATAGCCTACAATTTTGCCTACTGACAAATCCCAGCATTCTGTTGAACCTTAGATTTCTAAAATCACTGTGGTCCTTAGCCTAAATGCAGTGTAACGGTACAAAAAGCTATTTCAGACATGTTGCTCTTTGTACTGTCACAACACCATATTTAAACTTCACAACGAACTTGGTGTATTGATATGCAAGTGTAATGCGGTCAAAAAAACGGGACTACTTCATAGGTGTGCAAATATCAAAAGTTAATTGATGTTCTAAAGAACGCGTCACAATAGGAAATTAAACCAAGCCATGGTATAAATCAGTTTATCACACCATACGTTATTCCATTTACTAACAAAGCTAATCACAACCCACTGTGAGCTACGGCTAAAAAGTTTAATGTCATGTTACGGTCCATTTTATTGTAACACAGCACTGCGTGAAGAGACAATGCCAGCAAAGTAAAAAAATGCTGGGCTCCCATTCACTGTTTTGACTCCAGCTTCCTATTCATTCTTATCCAACTTTCTCAACAATACCCAACACATTTGAAACCACTGCTCCTAGCCAGAGTTGAAATACAAACCTTACATTTTGCAGGCAAATCAAACTAGCAACACAAGATTTTCCAGGACATTTTACTTTCTCTCTCATTTTCCATGACTTGAAAATTGGTCAACCGTTTTCCAGGACGCATGGGAACCCTGATGATTAATCCACAGTTCTAAAGCATCTAACACCAATAAATTATATAACTACTGACCATGACTCGGCATTTCACGATTCTGTATTAATGAACAGGTTTAGCAGTTATAGGACGACTGGTAAGCAAGGGTTTGCAAAATTGACTAAGCAACTGAATTTGAAGTGGAACACAGTCATAATAAAGCAGTACAGTTTTAGTAATATTATGAATAGGACTTATTCATTTATTCAGAACATTATTTACAAAAAACCTAATACAAGGGTGAAATTCAGTTTATAGAATAATGTAAAGTCTTCTTAAAATAAATAAATATTATTAGTGCAAAGTCCACTGTGGAAAAAACTGCAGTAGTGCCATTTATATACAAATAACCCTGTCATAACCAAGACCTCAATACCCACATGCCTCTCGTGTTTCATTCTGGACTTGTGGAAGTACACTGTGGAAGAAGTTAGAGTGATCTAGGTTATATTTTAGACTTCCATCTCCATTCAGATCTGGATTTTATAGGGAGGCAGAAGAGAAGTGGCTTTTACAATTGCAGGGGAAAGAACAGAGCAGCAAAGACTGTAAATTAGTAAATAAATAAAAGCTTACCATTCCCATTGGTTGCTTCCATGTCTGATGGCTTTGGAATTGGTGTGTTGTTGGGGCTCGGTGCTGCGTGGGAGGGCGAGGAAGAGCCATCTCCATTGACAATGGGGGTGCTGGAAGCACTCTGCCCTGAAGATGTGGATGGTGCCTGACTGTCTACACCATTAGAGCCGTCACTTATAGATCTGAAAGTAATCAAAGCGTCAGAAATGACATGTTCTGCACACCTAACTGCAAAACGTTAGGTATCTGAACGTATTACAACATACTGTCAAGTTTGGTGTAGGTCCATTTGGTCAGATCTCTATTTGGACACACAAAATGAATATACGTGGGTTAGCCATCACTTCATATCAATCTCACATCAGCGTTACAACCCGAGATTCTGCAGTTTTGGTTCTACTAAATTTATAAACAGACTCTGGACAATGGAGGCTGTCAACAGCATTGTCCATGAACCATTAAACTGCAGATGAGCAAATAAGAAACGCGAATTAATCATTGCCCTTGTATAGAACTACCTAAATTGCATTTATCTGACTAATAGGACCCGCAAACACTAACCCCAAGTGGAAAATGGGGCAAGAGTAAAATCCCCAAACTATTTACAGTCCTGCATCATTTGGTATAAATTTGGCACTACAGTATATAAAGGAATAAGATGGATTTGTTGGGTTATTTCCAGATAGACACTCAAAGCAGTATCATTACTGATATTTTATTACTGGTAAGAAAAGCACAAAATATAATATGATATATATACTTTTCTCTCTCTCCAGTAACCGCATGTCAGTGATCATGCTGAATTAATGCATAGACACATATTCAACCTTTGCCACTGCTCATCCGAGTGATTCCTTACAACGTTCCACAAAGCTAAACAGAAACACACAAATGGAAAGGAGACTTCTAATAATGGCTTGTTATGCTTCCATCAACAAATTGTCAGTTAACTCAAATGCTAAATCATTTTTTCAAGCTTATACACATAATCAAATTGTCACCTCCTTTAGACACCCTTCACATATTGATTTGGCATACAAACTCACCCAGAGACCAATATCTAAATATATACATAAACAAAACTTCTCAGATTAAACTTTCTGGAGAACCATATCATATATTGCCATTAAAACATCAACATAAAGCATTGTGAAAAGCAACAAAGGACAGCTTAAATGAAAAGTTGCTGCTTTCTAACATGAAGACACTATTGTCACGCTTTGGCTCAAAGACCAAAGATAAATCAAGCCTTTTGTTTTGCTAGCAGTGTTCTCATCGCACTGAACTGGTGACAAAGTCCTTACATCTGGGTGGGAGCTTCACACCCCTCCCCCCACTTACACACACACACACACTTTCCTTTTCGATTTCTGGACTTGAGCATTCCATGGGTGTGACCTCAGAACAAAACAAAAAAACAAAGTTGGTCTTGTCTTATTAAAACCAGACATGAACCATGATTGTTTTCCTCTTGTGCAACCTTAATAAAACCCTACAAGCACAAAATGTCCATTGTGGTATTCACACTTACTGGGACAGTGAGCCCACAAAGGCAAAGTTGTAAATTTACTGCAAACCATCAGAAGAATTGAAAAATCTGGGGTCTTCGTATTTACTGTGAAAGGGGAATTCCCAAGACTAGACAAGTCTAGACTGAAATCAATGGTTAAAAAACAAAAACATAATACGTATATAAATAACAGCATACAAATCCAACAACTACAATTTCAATTAAAGGAAGGTATAACAAGTAGTCCCAGTAATGTATAAATAAGGTTTTCCTAACTGCCTAGAGTGAAGTTCCTGTTCTGGATAAAAGTCAGCAGGCTTAATAATAAAAAAATGTTACTGAAGAGAATTATCGTATTCAGTTGGATGTCCCTGCCCCTTTTTCCTTTTGTTTACTTCATTTCTAAATTCTGCTGAGCAATCTGGGAATGAATACAATCTGTTCACAAAATAAAAACACTGGAAGATCAAACAGAAGCTTGAGAAGTGAGTCTAGTAGCAAACCATCTTCTGAGGACAAACAGGATGCAGGGATAAAATTAACAGGCCAATAAGCTGTAAACGTAGGACACTGGCAATGATATATAGTTTGGAATGGAGTAGTAAAGCAATAAAGTTTACATCTGACAACCATGTTCAAATCCAAATGCCCCCAAAATAATGCGACACACCTGAGAGAGCAGACATAACGATCTTTTAATATACATACAGTTTCAACATGAACTGATCTTGCAAACATCATCACAGAATATGCAGTGACCCTCACTGCATAATTTTAAGGCAGTCATACATATTATTCAATTGAATACCTGAAGATGAACTATTACAAATATGTCTGAAATAATGCATCTCTATTTTTACCTTGTTCGCTCCCTTGTAGAAGGTTCACCTCCGTTTTCATGAATAGCATCACCATTCTGCTGAACTTCTAGGAAACAGAGAGAGGCAATTACTCACTGAATCACACCACCTTTCCTCTGATTTGTAGATAACTTCCTGCCGCAAAACAAACTTTGTGTAATTGCAATTATCAGACTTTCCACTGATGGAAAGAAACTGCTTTTCAGGCCTTCAAACAAGGTTCCAAAAACATTTATGTATGAATTAAGTAAATCCAGATTGAGCATGACGATAATAAACTGATCTCTGACTTTGAAAAGTGTTTCTTTCTTCAGAGACCTACTGAACAATTTTTCCATATTATATTATATATATATATATATATAACACACATACATACATATATATACACTAACCTAAGGGATTATTAGGAACAATATACTAATACTGTGCTTGACCCCCTTTCACCTTCAGAACTGCCTTAATTCTACGTGGCATTGATTCAACAAGGTGCTGAAAGCATTCTTTAGAAATGTTGGCCCATATTGATAGGATAGCATCTTGCAGTTGATGGAGATTTGTGGGATGCACATCCAGGGCACGAAGCTCCCGTTCCACCACATCCCAAACATGCTCTATTGGGTTGAGATCTGGTGACTGTGGGGGCCAGTTTAGTACAGTGAACTCATTGTCATGTTCAAGAAACCAATTTGAAATGATTCGACCTTTGTGACATGGTGCATTATCCTGCTGGAAGTAGCCATCAGAGGATGGGTACATGGTGGTCATAAAGGGATGGACATGGTCAGAAACAATGCTCAGGTAGGCCGTGGCATTTAAACTATGCCCAATTGGCACTAAGGGGCCTAAAGTGTGCCAAGAAAACATCCCCCACACCATTACACCACCACCAGCAGCTTGCACAGTGGTAACAAGGCATGATGGATCCATGTTCTCATTCTGTTTACGCCAAATTCTGACTCTACCATCTGAATGTCTCAACAGAAATCGAGACTCATCAGACCAGGCAACATTTTTCCAGTCTTCAACTGTCCAATTTTGGTGAGCTTGTGCAAATTGTAGCCTCTTTTTCCTATTTGTAGTGGAGATGAGGGGTCTTCTGCTGTTGTAGCCCATCCGCCTCAAGGTTGCAAATGCTTTGCTGCATACATCGGTTGTAACGAGTGGTTATTTCAGTCAAAGTTGCTCTTCTATCAGCTTGAATCAGTCGGCCCATTCTCCTCTGACCTCTAGCATCAACAAGGCATTTTCGCCCACAGGACTGCCGCATACTGGATGTTTTTCCCTTTTCACACCATTCTTTGTAAACCCTAGAAATGGTTGTGCGTGAAAATCCCAGTAACTGAGCAGATTGTGAAATACTCAGACCGGCCCGTCTGGCACCAACAACCATGCCACGCTCAAAATTGCTTAAATCACCTTTCTTTCCCATTCAGACATTCAGTTTGGAGTTCAGGAGATTGTCTTGACCAGGACCACACCCCTAAATGCATTGAAGCAACTACCATGTGATTGGTTGATTAGATAATTGCATTAATGAGAAATTGAACAGGTGTTCCTAATAATCCTTTAGGTGAGTGTATGTATATATATATATATATATATATATATATATATATATATATATATATATATATATATATATTATACACACCTATACATCAACACAACCACTATTTCTTAATATTAGTCTTATGTGTCGTTTGTTTGCTTTGTGTTCTGGAGCTCAACTTTTAATGACAGTATAAAACTATTTGAGACTTGAGGTCTCGCTCAGTTTGCTGCTAGTCATCTTTCTGAGGATTCTGTGTGATGCTTCTCAACAGACCCCACACACCATTAAACCCCAACTCCACAGTGTGTGCATCGAAAGAGATTTCAGGGGATGGGGAACAAGCCTTCTCCTGAGAGTGAAGTCACACAAATTCCTTTAAAGGACTATTAGAAGCAACCAAATGAGTTCTCCAACTCTTTGGAGCTCAACATTTAATTTATAATTACAGAGTGTGATACAGCAAGGAAATAGTTACAGTTTACATTTTTTATGAAATACTGCTCAGTAAACCAGGGGTGGCCAACCCTGGTCCTGGAGAGCCACAGGGCCTACAGGTTTTTGTTCTATCCTAATGGTTAACTGCTTAATTGAGCCAAATGTGGGTTTTGATAGGCAAATTGTCCCTGTGTTCAAGGTATCCAGTGATTGGTGATTTAGAGACACGTTAAACCTGCAGGAATGCAGCTCTCAGGAATAGGGTTGGCCACCCCTGCTGTAGACCTTTCATGACAGTGAAGCACATAGTTTCACCTGAAAAGCTAAGTGCACTTTAACCCAATTCCTAGTTTCCATAGCATTCCATTCCACTAAGAAATACCAAACTTCTCTTTTTGGATGGGGCAATCCTGTAATGTCCCTCGGCTGTTTCTGTCTATGACAGGCTAAACTGACAAATGAATAGGAAATAAAATGAAAAGAAGCTCACTGTTTGTGGACACTGTTCCATTAACTACAGGCAGGGAATCTTGTTCGAGAGACAGCCCATCCAGGATAACAGTCAGCTCCCCTGTTGCGATCACGCCATTCTTATTGTCCAGAGAGAGCTTTAGAACTTCTTTAACGTTCTCCACTGCAGAATGAGGTGGTTGGAGGAGATTAGAACACATTGCAGGATGTGGTTTTGGTTGTTAGATTTGTCTACCAGCATATGTTAACTGCTTACAGCATCTAATAGAGTAATTAGTGGAAAAGGACAGACAAACAGCTACCAAGTGTAAATATTATTCAGAGTAACTAGTTTACACTGTATCAGTAGGATGCATCATTGTGTTCAAGTGCAAATCAACAATAATAATAATACATAAAATACAATGTAAAAAAAGAATTGTGATGAATAAAGGTCATGTATGATTTATCTTAGCCTGTATGTTTTAGAGAAATTTGCAATGCAAAAAAAAAGGAAAAATGTCAAACATACATTTTCTATTGTGCTCTTCCAAGACTTCGTTAATATCTACAGTGGCTTTTCCTAACAAAGCGTTTGCTTTAAGAGTGTGATGGCTCCATACTTTGAAGTCCAATTTGGTGTGTGGTGTTACATTCCTGAAAAAGAAGAACAAAACCAAAACATTAAATCAAGGCAGTCAGTTAAATGTAGTTCTTCCAAGCTAGTGCAGACCTGAAGAACACGCACAAAACTGAAATGAAAAACATCTTTGTAATAAAGACTTCTTCCTCCAAGGGTTTACCGGTATTTCCATTTCACAATAATGTTGCACAATTTACAAATCACCCAGTATATATTTTGCAAGAATACTTTTCTGTATGCACCATATTTATGTATGAAGGGTTTTAAATTTCTAAATGCTGCATATCCTACTGTAAGTGTCATACATAGATTATTTGTTGTTAAGCTTTCACAGCTAAATAGATTCTTTAAAGTCAGCTTAAAGCTAACATCTAAAAAGGTGCAAATGTCAAAACCACTGTGGACCCAGCCTGCTAAAACACTGAACTTCACCATAGCACTAAGAACTCTAAGAACTAAAGCTAACATGTAACATAACCTTTTCAGCCAGTATGTCATTGAAATGCATGGTCCATGGTAGAATAAACATTATAGAAAAGAAACAAAAGGCAATATTCAGATTACATTAACTTTTACATATACCATAGCATACAAAAAAAAAAAAAAAAAAAAACTGCTTCTAGGGATGGAGAGAAGTACTCTATTTATGTACGGAGTAACAGTCACCAAGTACAATCAGAGCTTGCAGACCTTAAGTATGCTATAAATAGCCTAAGACACTGTTTTTAGCAGACATCAAGATAATGCAAAGTCATAACACTTAAGTGTTCTATTGGAGCTAAAGACAGCCTGGACTTCCTCTCTGGCTCAGTCTCTGTCATGGAACAACATGGAAACTCTGTTTGTGGTCTTGTATAGAAATATATTTAATATAATATTATACAATTATGTTAAAACTACTCGTATTGGGCTCAAACAGTTTACACATATGATCACAAGCATCTTAACTCAGACTTGAAGTGATAATACAGAAAAGTTTTTTGTCTCTCCCAAACGAGGAACAAGCAAAACCGCCTGTGACAACAGACTAAACCGTGTCTCTGCAATGCTGTGCTGTTAATATTCAGTGCACAGTGACTTCTCAAGCAGTGCGTGAAGAGGTGCTGCATTGGTTACAGGGCTTGCATTAGACTCAGTCATTTCCCTTTATACTCTGCTGCTTACTTTCATAAACAATCCCCGTGGCTAAGCATGATATGAGGATATAAAGTGATGAAAGCAATACTGCAGATGTGAATTGTAACTGATGTTCAAACAGAAACCCAAAATGCACAAAACACAATAAATCAAAAACAGTGACCAATAAACCTTGTGCTAAATAATAATACATAATATAAATAAATACAACAATAAATAAAACAAAAGTTGCATTGGAGTAATGAAGATCTTTGACTGATGCTTTGGGAGACAAATATAAAGGGGTTAATAATCAAAAGAGTACCAAAGTATGCAAAATTAATGCAGGTGATTCAGAATTTGCTTTTGCTGATCTTTACTACATTCTCAGCATACACAACAAACATGAAAAGCCTGAAAGCCAACTTAAAAATATAAACCCTGTGCACAATTTTTTAACCCACCCCAAACACCACCAGTTTTTAAATGTATAGTTAGTTAATAAAGAGAAAACTGACTGAAAAAACTACATAGATCTTACAGTGTTAAGCGTTCTTCCCACTTTGGATTGGAAGAACTATTCGTTTTTGCAGTTTTCTTGGCCTCTCCATCGGCAAGGAGTTCAACATAGACGGTAGTTCCGAACCAGTTCTTCTTCCGCTTCAATTTGGCACAGGAAACTGGGAGGATAAAATTAAATGCATGGAATTTAGGAAGTGTAGTTAAAATAAAATGTTGAAGTCCCTTACTTTTCACCCATCTGGACAGGTGCCTGTTTTCATCCCACTGTGACACTGACTTCCTAAAACCATAACTGGGAGCTCTCTGGATTTGGAACCTTACCAGGTCTCCAGAGAACATGGTGTGAACTGGCACAGGCCACTGCAACCACAGTGTACTAGCAAACTGATGAGATGTTTACAACCATCATAAGAACCATTTCCATTTGACACATGCAATACTAATTGTGTGATGAACTGTGGTAGTACAGCTGTTCAAGGTTCCTATATCCAGACACCTGATGGATATGGAGTAAGTTAATTTAACAAAAGTTCCCAGGTATGCCTGTAAGTCCTCTTACTAGACTATACAGCATCTGAATTCAAACATACAAAAAATAACAAGTGCAGAAAATCAAACAAATCAACTGTGGAAGATGTTTGCCATCGGGAACCATACGACTATATACACTCACCTAAAGGATTATTAGGAACACCATACTAATACTGTGTTTGACCCCCTTTCACCTTCAGAACTGCCTTAATTCTACGTGGCATTGATTCAACAAGGTGCTGAAAGCATTCTTTAGAAATGTTGGCCCACATTGATAGGATAGCATCTTGCAGTTGATGGAGATTTGTGGGATGCACATCCAGGGCACGAACCTCCCGTTCCACCACATCCCAAAGATGCTCTATTGGGTTGAGATCTGGTGACTGTGGGGGCCAGTTTAGTACAGTGAACTCATTGTCATGTTCAAGAAACCAATTTGAAATGATTCGACCTTTGTGACATGGTGCGTTATCCTGCTGGAAGTAGCCATCAGAGGATGGGTACATGGTGGTCATAAAGGGATGGACATGGTCAGAAACAATGCTCAGGTAGGCCGTGGCATTTAAACGATGCCCAATTGGCACTAAGGGGCCTAAAGTGTGCCAAGAAAACATCCCCCACACCATTACACCACCACCAGCAGCCTGCACAGTGGTAACAAGGCATGATGGATCCATGTTCTCATTCTGTTTACGCCAAATTCTGACTCTACCATCTGAATGTCTCAACAGAAATCGAGACTCATCAGACCAGGCAACATTTTTCCAGTCTTCAACTGTCCAATTTTGGTGAGCTTGTGCAAATTGTAGCCTCTTTTTCCTATTTGTAGTGGAGATGAGTGGTACCCGGTGGGGTCTTCTGCTGTTGTAGCCCATCCGCCTCAAGGTTGTATGTGTTGTGGCTTCACAAATGCTTTTGCTGCATACCTCGGTTGTAACGAGTGGTTATTTCAGTCAAAGTTGCTCTTCTATCAGCTTGAATCAGTTCCGTCCCAGTCCCGGCCTGTCTGGCACCAACAACCATGCCATGCTCAAAATTGCTTAAATCACATTTCTTCCCCATTCAGACATTCAGTTTGGAGTTCAGGAGATTGTCTTGACCAGGACCACACCCCTAAATGCATTGAAGCAACTGCCATGTGATTGGTTGGTCAGATAATTACATTAATGAGAAATTGAACAGGTGTTCCTAATAATCCTTTAGGTGAGTGTATACTGTATCAATATTATGCTCACCCAGGCATGACTGATATCTTTGTCTGAAATATAAATTTCTCAGTAGCTTATTTTTTCCACTTGAAATGGGATCGGGAGATCTTTAAAAATATGTAGTCCTGTCGCACAGCCCATCACCTGTCAACAATTTAATTTAAAAAGCCACTCTAAGCTATGGAAAGATTATTTTCTGCTAATTTAGTCGGTTCCCCGTCTGCCACCATAAATCTGTTTTTATTGCAGTGGGGCCGAGATGATGTTGCAAATTGATCACAGAGACACATACACATTTATTTTCTCTTTAATATATGTAGGTTTAACAATTATTACATTAAATGGGTACAGCTCACTTGAATCAGGTCAGGGCAATGTAAGAACCTTCCAAATAATAATTACAAGAGCTCAACTCAATTAATTAATCAAATTTTGTAGTAGGTGAATTACTTCATTACATCTATTTTTATACCAACTGCACTTATTTGAATTGTTAGTTGACTACAGCAATCCCAAATGCTTTGGACCAAACAGAGATTTGTGTATTTCTGGACTTTCAAGTATTATATATTATTTATCTCTTAATAAGGGTGACTTACAGTTTACCCAAACATTTTAAAGCATCACAAAAGTTCAGTAATACAATCAGTAAACAATTAAAAACTCGAACATCCTAATAGTAGCAAATGTGGTAAAAAAACCAACAAAAAAAAAAAAACTGGTGTTGCAACTCCAGGACTACAGCCAGAGGCAAAACTTATTTTGGTTATGAAATCAGATGATAAATAGTTGCCCAGGGGCCCTTGGCTAGCTTGGCGCCTGCAGAACAGCCTGTTAATTTTTGGGAAGTGTCTGTGTCCTTAGCTCCTTTTGTGATTAAAATATACTTAATTGTATTACATATTCAGTCTCGTATATATTCTATCTAGATACTTTGACCAGGACCAAATTAAAATGTTGACTTGTATAAAAATTGCAATTCCAATACATGAGGGCTGCCTAATGTTTGACAAAGGATCCTTCGAAGCAAATGCAAAAATCGGCCAACACATTTTGATTTGGTATTTATTTGAGAAATTGAAACTAATATCCGTTTTCAATGTTTCTATTAAACCAGAAGTATGTGCAGGAGTTTATGTCCATTTTAAGTGTTAGAAGACAAGTAACACAAATGAAGTAGTATATAGGAAAAAAAATAAAAAAATAAACATAAAAATGTCACCAAGGAAAATTCCTGTTTTGGGAAGATCAGGATCCAAAACAAACATCTTCCTTGTAACTTGTTTAAAACATTGACAAGAGAATGCGTGAGATGTTTTGTTTTAGATGAACTACAATAGTGCAGAATCAAAATGTGCAGGTTCCTTACCAGTTGCATGTAGCTGTGATCTCCCACCGTGGTTATTAGTGCTGTCTGAACTGGGTGAGGCCGTGGCCATGTCATTAGCTGCAGTGAGAGCCTAAAAAATACACAGAAAGAGTAGACAGTAATTCAGCTGAATTTATGGTGAAATTATTAGTTCACAAACAGATGAAAGAAACACTAATATTGTTTGGACATTTCCACTTAAACATTAAGAGCTGGTTTCAGTTAGACTAAAAAAGTTTAATCCTGAAATGTGATTGTAAATTGACTAAACATATTATAATTTCTCCCTTTTGCAGAAAACATGGTACCATAAGTAAAACGATAAAGTGACAAAGCAGTAGATATTACAGGTTTAGTAACAATTATATTAATCAAAACTATGTTGGCTGTTTGGGGATGTTGCCATTTCTCTCCCTCTCTTTTTTGAGACTCGAATGTCACTACTCAGTCACACAAAAATACTTAGTACTTATTCTCCCTGGTGAGCAGAGGTGTAAAGGGGGTTACCAGCTCAGGACAAGAACACCCCCGTCAGATAGCCTCCCTGTCTCAGCATCAGGAGGGATTGCACTGCCACACTTTCTAATATAATTCTCTCACCTTAGCCTTTGACTGCCAAATTGTCACTATCCAGACCCAAGGCATGGAAAGGTGTCATAAATCATTTGACAGATAAAGCTCTGTGGTCCAAACAATGTGGTACAGCCTAACATGGCACCACACCAATGAGACCACGTGGGAGAGTCCACTGCCCACTGTGCAACCTGTTCAATCAAACTCTGTGGGTAAGTGTCCTTAACACCAGCACTAACATTCAAAAACATTGCTCTGCAAACCCTTCGAAGCACCTCTGCTGTGTAAAAAAATAGCTGTTTGTTTCACACTACCTTTGAAAAATTCCAATAGAAGAAGCTGGCATCCAAGCTTCACCGCAAGAGACCATACATGCTTTATTCATAATCTATTAATTTTATGGTAATTAGAGAGTGCTAGATGATTTTTTTTTTTGCTCTGTGGGTTAATTCATGTATAGCAGTACATTTCAATATTCTTAGGTGACTGATTAATATTTGTGTGTTTCAGTTAAACTACAAACTGTAAAAATACAAACTGTAAACATGACATTGGTCTTTAACAGCAGCCTGCAACAATAGTACACATGTTCAGTGCATGTCAAGACAGAGAAAAGCCAAAACAGCAATAATATTTTCAGCATTCAAGTGGTGCTTTGTGCAGATTTATTTAATTTTCAAATCCGGGAATATGTTGGCATGTTATTAACTCTTGTTCCTGATATACAAGTTTAATACTAACCGCAACAAAAAACATCTCTGATTTTGGTGTCCTGCAAGCAAGTAAATATGATTCAGTTTTTCCATTACATTTTGAAGACTAAGGAGTATTGATGGGACATTAGGCCTATTTTTTTTTTTTTTTTTTTAAGCCAATTTAAAAATTTACACAGATGAATTGTTATTATGATATTCAGTTTCTGAGTTTTAATAATGTCTACGTTATATTGGTCAGATTATTTTTCTGTAAAAATCAATTAAAACTATAATTATTTGCATGAAAAGGCCTACAGTTTGAGTTAATCCAATATGCTTTTATTCTATTATGTTGGTTGATATTAGGTTTTATAGCATTAACACTGGAATTGGTAAGCTAATTTAAGTTTGTTTACTTAAGACACATTCTATTGCATCCAGATACTGTTTTAGGCTTAGACCTCTCTCTCAGTTAGAAACGAGAGGCTCAAGACACGCAAAGTAATCTTTGAATTGATTACTGAACTCTTAAACTACTTAAAGTTGGAATATCAAAATTTTGCTAAATGTAATAGGCGCATAGAAAAGTTTAAGTGGTTTCATAATTTGCTTTCTCTTCTGTAGAAATTAGGCACTCCCTCCGCAGGATGTATGTAGTTCCCCTCAACAATATTACTACTAAAGTGTTCTTACATTTCTTCCTGACTTTGCTTAAGGAGAAAACTGCTGACTGGATCTAACTATACCAATCTAGGACCTTCTTCAATACAATTTTGACCACATAGATCTTACAAATACCCAGTAATTAAATAAATCCTCAAAAATAAACCATTACTAACTCCCTTGTTTGGTAGAACATCCATTCTATTATTTTCTTTTTTCTCTTTCCGAGAAAATAAAAACATGCAATTGCCCAACACTTGCAAAGCCCACCTGGGCTGTGTAATAGATGCAGCAAACCTTTTCAAAATGGTTCACTGCCTGCTTGTTGTTAGCTTGATTTGCTAACCTCTCTAAATAACTAAACTTCTTCCACAGCTGATTTTAACGCCCCCTCTCTTTTTTAGGGTATGTGTTGGTGTATGTTCTCTCACTAAAACGCTTCCTGGTTTATAGAAACCTCACAATTCCGATTACTTTCACCGAGACACGCAATTCATGGCTACGAGAGGCAAGAGCAAAAGTTAATGAAGCAAGGAGTCCGGAAGCGCATGCAGAACGTGTTATACACAGTGATTAATTTCCTTAGTACCTAGAGATGACCTTGAGGGGGATCCTCACTATCGCAGACACAAACCCATGCCAGGGGTACTTACGATTATGCGTTCGCAAAGCCCTCCGGGATCCTCAGCCAACACCGTGGCCCATGTTTCTTCTGCAGAGGAAGCAGAGATTCAGTGTCAGCTTGTGTTTGCGTTGCAAGTGGAAGAAAGGGGATACATTTAAAAGAATATGATAAATGCCTTCTGTGTATGAAAGACTAAGTTCAGGTTGTTGAGCTTTCTCCTCTTGAATATACAATTAGGCCATACCATGAAGAAAACTACTATAAACAACAATCCAATTCCACATGCAGTTAAAGCACCCAGCAATTCCAAAACACCAACACCACCACCAGTTGTCACAATCTGATCTCTTCATTACTGAGAGCAGGTGGAGAGGGCTGGCTTGTGTTCCCCATTTGCTTACAAATAGACTGTTTGCCAAGAAAATGTCCACAATCAGCAAACGCGAGTCCCTGGTCGCAGCTCAGCATTACTAACCCACTGCAGCAAGAAGAAAGAACCACTCTGTTTAATTATCAACCATCTCAAAGATCTGTTTGTAAATCTGAGGCAAATCAGTCAGAGATTCAAAACATCGGATTATATATATATATGTGTGTGTGTCCTGTTTCACAATCACTAGTTAAATGCATTTGAAATACTTAAAATATGTATTTCCACAAGTATTTGATATTCTGGGCTTTCAATTATTTGTATTTCAATGTATGGGTTGTATTTGAAAATACAATCTAATTTGTACAGCACAACTAACTCAGCAAACAACAAAGTTGGTCTACAATTACCAATCGAAAGTAGGCTAAATGTTAAGTTGTACAAGTCTCTACCTTTTCTGTCATGTTACGGCCACATTTGTGTTGTAGTAAAACTTATAACAGTATTATGATTAGCAATGACTATGTGTGTTATGTAGATATTTTTTCCAGCAACACACAAGGTAGCTAAGCTTTGAATAACAAACCTGCACAATAATAGAACTTATGTTTTCATGAAAATATTCAGCCATTTACATTAATAAATCACTGCAGTGAAAATGTTACACTTTAAAAAAACATGAGGGTTTCAAAGATTTCCTCGGACAGTGATCAGCAGTCTGGCCTGAGGACACACCCACCTACACTGAGAAGCAACTCCATAGCTGCAGAAGATGCTGGAACATAGGCTACATGTATTCTGGAGCAATTTTACTGAGAGTTGGATACAGCTCAGCTTTTGTCTTCCAGAACTGAAGAGGGTCAGAAGAAGATGAAAGATGAGGTGTGGAGAGATACTCCTCAACTTATGTTAATGGTTAGAGATTGCTTAGGATCTCTGCATCTGAATCTTCTTTTGTTGTGTTAATGTTATGCTACATTTATGTTGTTGTGATGTACAAATAACATTGATTCAAATACTTAAATTATGTATTTTCATTTGTATTTGTATTTGCAAATAAACACTTTTAAAAAGTATTTAAACAGTCAATTAGTAAAGTCAAACAGGTTACAATTTGTACGTTTTCAAATACAAAACAAATTGTATTTGATGTACCTAATTAGAAATACAGAAATACAAATATATAATGGTATTTTACCAAGGTCTGATGCATTCCTACCACATCACAAAGTGAAATTCATAAGCAGTACTACTTTTTACACATTGTTTGATTAATAAAAAGGATAATGAATCTCACGAAATTCAAAGGAACTGTTTGTTTCCACTGCTGAATCTCAAAAAAGCTGTGTTGCCAAACACCACATAACATTTAAGGAAGAGTTCACTACAGTGCAGTAATTAATATTAGATGGTGCAAGAAATGGTAGGGAAACATATCTTCCACACATTTCCCCTTTTCCACTAGTTAGCCTACTACTACTGATGACTGAAGGATCAATGCTTTGGATGACAATGGATGACAACATTACCACACTTCCCTGCAGTGGTTCAAAAGTTTATTCAAAGTATCTCAAATCCACTGCAAGTACTTTTCTCAGACTCTAAAGAGGAAAAAACTAACTTGTAAATCACGGTGACTGTTCTTTTTATTGCAATCAATCTGCTACTTCATCAACTGCTACATCAAGTTCAAGTGAACTAGACTCATACTATCAACTACTGCACTGCTAAACCAGCAGGATAGTTTATACAGTTCTCTTTGACTGTTGTTTTGCTTAGACTATATGCCATACTAATTGGTTACACTAACCCAACTTATAGTTCTTCACAGGCAAAAACATTTTGACAACCTTTGTATTAAACAAACCCCTAATCTTTTAACAAATACTGTCTTAAAACTATTATAGCACTTTTGTTCAAGTTTAACTGAACATGGATTAATTCTAGTGAGTTCCAGTAAAGATTCCTTTTGACTTCAACTTAAGACAGTGGTGAAAAATACTACTGACATCTATGGAGTTAGAGAAATAAGCACAGACAGCCCCTGAACTCCATACCTGGAATAAAACAAACTAAAGTGCCATTGTAATCCATTTATTCCAGGTGTGCTGAGATGCCCATCTGTCACAAACAAAGCACAACAGCTTTGGTACTGTATTCCCACCAGAAATATAACATGCAACTCAACTGTGGAAAAGGAAACAGCATGCAACACAACAGGGAGCACAGACAAACAATAATATAATTCCTGAAAGTTATTATAATTCAAGACAGAGATAATTGAAAATTTTGAATTAAAGAAATGACTGAGGATGTAACATGTGGCGATTAAGTGGTGTCATGAAATCCAAAGGGGGATGGGGGGTAGAAGGAGAAAGTAGAAAGATCTACAACAAGGTTGTGCACTGAAATAAAGATGTATAATAGAGCTTGGTCCTTCAGGTAGACTACAAAGGACACTAACAGCAAAAGCCCCTGTTTTATGCAGGAGCATATATGAGGACAAAGCTAAGCTGTCATTTGGACTGATTGAGAAATCCTTAGATACATTTCTAATTAGCTCATCAGATTTACACACCCAAATGGAATATCCTCTATCAGGATAGGGAATGATTTAATCTGTGAAATGCAGATATCCAATGCAATGACTTACTCTGCCACAAAATAGTGCATCACTCCTGCATGCATGCATACATGGACAGAAAACTGAAGTTATTCAACATGCGTTGACCACGCAGAATTCTCTACTTAGGATCGTGTTTCTGACAACGTATTTATTTTAGGCTGTTGAACTTTACTCTCCTTTTGTAATTGCCAGGGTTAATGCTCAAAGTTAGGACTCATTCACCTTTAATGTGAACTCTTAGCTCAAATGCATCCAGATATTTAATATAATTTCAAATGTTTAAAACCATTAGACTCTGATCCTACAAAACTGGGGTGCAGAACATATGTCTCCATTTGTGTTACAGTGTCTTGTGGATTTTTATTTGAATCCAGCTCTCAGATACTTTCTGGTCTATAATTAACTGGATTAATGGAAAAACGTTATTCAAAGCTCCAGAAACTACAACAAAATTGACTAAAATATAATCCTAGAGAATCCAGTTAGATAACCAGTAGACAGTCCCCCCCATCAGGAAAGGAATTTCTCCCCTGCTAGAAAGATCTGGATTGACCATTTCTCCAATCCAGCTACAATTTGATATAGCAGTTTCCCCATTGAAATCACCACATGTAATGATTTTAACAGTCAGAGCAACCAGGACTGACTCAGCTGGAGCCTCTGGTTTGATTAATCACCATTTAAAGAATTGTAAACGTCAATTGCAACATAATACCTATGTCAATCAATAGAATAGTCTATACTAGCATTCACTATAGTTTAGCACTATACTTTAGCACTGGAGCCCTGTTAGCCAGGATGACTTCAGATAAAAAAAGGAGAGATAAAAATAAAAGTGTGAATGAATGCTTTTTCATTCTCAGTGCAAAAGCAGTATTGAAAACCACAGCTGAAGTGCATTCCCAGGCCTTAGTGCAGTGTATAGATCGTGGGATATGGTTTCTGAAAGGTAATGCTATCACAGCATTGGTGTATGGTGGTGTTGGTCTGCCATCTTCTCCCATTCCGCTTTTTGTGGTCTCATTTAGCCAACATCACTGTGGTGTGCATTTCAGTTTTACTGCTAGGGTGCGACAATTCTGTAACAATGCACAGAAACATTCATTCAAATATCTCAATCACAGTCAATGACAAAACGAATCCTTCATCTTAGATCACCATGCAATGTTTGTTTATTTTATTTCAAGGTGCAGTAACACAGACTACAATAAGGCCTATTTTTTGTTCTCTTTAGGAAATCTGGAAAACCAAAGGAAATTTTTGTTGAATGGGTTTGCTCTGCTCTTGATATACTGTACAAAGGCTATACCAGCTCCTGTATACTTTTTATCTGATCTGTGTGGGAATACACTGATGAAACCATTGACAAATAACAGGGAGAGAATTTCTTGGCAACTGCATGAATGACACAGCATTATAAATTGGATCAGGCATAACTAAAGCAATGCACTGTTCAGCAGACTTGTTGAGGTATCTTTGTTCTGAATCATTACTGCCAGCAAAACCTAAAAAAAAAAAAACACACACACCCTGCCATCCCAGAAAACTAATCTTTATTATGAAGACCTTGAGGTGAATACATACAGCAAAGTTTAAGGAGCAAATGGCAGAGTTCCACAAAATTTAAGAGCTTAAGGTTGTCTCATCGCTCACATCCCATTTCATTTACAACTCTTTTGCAGTTACTGCAGTGTCAGCTTGTATTCAAGCAGAGGATGGGTCCTCAATGCTAACATCTGTCTGAAGTCACTGAAGAAAAGCTTTTCTGAAAATGGACTCCGTAGAAGTGCATTCACAGCTGCGAGAGATTTTCAAACCTATAACAAACACAAACAAACCAAAATAGGGGAAATTGGCTAAAGGAAGTCAAGAATATGGGACTAGATTGGAGACATAGCTACACTGCTCACAAAATCTACAGGATGTCCAATCTCTAAACATAAGAGAATTACACAAACAGAAGTGGGAGTGTAGAAAGTGGATGATAAAAGGCCTCCGCAGAGGGCTGTATCAGGGTCATGCGGTTTCATGTTGAGTGACAAAACATCCAGTCATCTTTAGTATATGGTTAGGGTAGGAACTGCGTGTCCATCCTCTACAGTCTGTGAGCAGTATATAATGTGCACTTAAGCCTGAATGATTTACTTCACCACCTCATTTCCTCTTGGCCTAATTCAGATTTGAGAAGATAAATAGGTTTTAGAAGGGTTTTGCCAGCGACTGTAATTCCACTCCTGTCTAAAGGAACATTCACTATAGAAAAGGAAAATATATATACTTGACACTAAAAGCTGGGGGTCTGCATTTATCTAAATGACCACCAGCCTTGAATTAAATGTCTGTTTTCTATGTAGAAAATACTGTCAATACCTTGGATAAACCAAATGATCAGATCGCTGCCATGCAATTTCCAAGCAGGTTCATTATGTTTAAATAATTAAAAAGCTCACAGGAAAGATACTCTACCCTTCTTCCACAGTGCTCTCTGTAGTCATAAGCACATTGCTCAAGGAAACCAAATAGTGGCATTATCGTTAACCTTCAAACCAAGCTGGCTACTGTAAAATATGCAGTACTGTCCATAACTCAGACAAGGTTCACATAAAAGGCTAAGGTGTATTTTAAATACAGAAAAACATCTATGAAAGAGGTTTGCATTTACTGCACTGGATCAGAACTGTCAAATGATGGAGAGACTAGGAAAATTACCAACACAAGCTGGGGACAGAGAATGATGATACCCTTCCATCAATGGACACCCCAATTTTGTTTAAACGAGGACCAGGCCTACATATTGTGTTATGGCTCTTATTAGAATGGAAGAGTTGTGTTTAAGTTATTAACATGTGCTCCACATAACACAAAAACACATTCTCCAGGTGTCTAAAGCAAATTACAAACTGGTACCCAATTGCAGTTCATTTTATGAGCCACTTTCCAATAATTATGAATAAAAATGCAATAAGGTACAAACTTGCAAATTTTAATTCAACGTTTTGATTTAGTCTCTGCCTTAATGTATGGGATAGCATGGGAAATATACAGAGTTAATCGTATTATAAATTGGAATAGCCATATCTTACAAAATCATACAGTACAAAAAACAGACACTGTGGGACCAAATACCTCCCCTGCTTAAGATAGGCTTTGGGATCTCAAGGAGTAAAACACTCCTTCACTCTCTTGCATTCTTTGGATAGAGAAACTAGAAGAAACCATAACAATGAGATTACAATGGCAGTCTATCAGACAATCATGCACAGGGGTGATGTCATGCAGAATATACTGATACACAGACGCTGAGAGGAAATGCATGCTTGATGGAGGCAGAACATTAGCAACTCATTTACTGCACTGCATTTGTTAAAATAAATGGGTAAAAGTCCACTTCATACCTAAAAAGTCCCAGGAATGCAATAAACTTTATTAGATAAAGATCTAATAGGATATAATGTAGGATAAATAAAAATCTACAAGCAGAGCAAGTCTACAACATCAATCAGGAGCGTACAATTCTGTCAGAGATATAGACTTATATGATGATAGAGTGTATACATTATTAAATGCTTTAATATAAACATATTATTTGAGCACATTTGTAGATTGGTTTATAGGATTCTAAACCATCCTAAGGATTTTATTAAAGCATTCTACAACCTCATTATTATCAATTTTGGAATTACACAATATATTTTATGGAGGGAACTACAGAGCCCAAAAAGGATGCATCATAGAGGATACTCTATAGATTCACAACACCACCACACATAATCCAAAAGGCTTTTGCTAAAATTCTCAATTTCAACAACTTAGAGCGTGACTTGTCCAGGAGTGGAACAGAGTAACTCAGACATTAATTTAGACACTCACTTGAGCAATGAAGTGGCATTGTGTGGCCTGTATGCTCATCACCACACATCACTCAGTACTTCAACTAACCCCAATTGCTTTGAGACAATCTCAAATACAGACAAGTTACTGTTGATCACTAATTTTCCACACTTAAATTACAACAGTCATGTATGATATTTTAAAGCTGGTCTGTAGTGGCACCAAAAGTAGATAAATAACTGAAGTTTCTGATTAGGGCAAATATTATCAAACACTTTTTTCCAAGAGCTTTGCATCCTCCTAAAAATCACTGGCCTCCAGCTGTTTAACTTCTACAAACAACCTAAAAGGCTGTAAAAACACAGTCCGCATTATAGTCTTTCCATACTGTACAAATGTTCTTGTTATTGATTTGTATCCATTTAAACAAAGCAGCCAAATGTAATCCAATGCTTACTTAAAATAATTTAAGATGCATTAAAAAAAAACAAAGTGCAATGCAGTTGTGCAGTGCTCAACCAGGGAGAGCAACTCATTTGTGTGTTAACCCTGTTTGTCTTAAGGATTCCTTGCCTTTTCTTGAAAGACACTTTTTAGCCTGTTTATCAATTAATATATTTGAATAAAAATGTCTAAATCCCCCAAATCTATTTTCTTTTTTCAGTACTAACAAACAAAAGTAGACCATCTACTAGAGTTTTGCCCACTCTGCCGAGACATGGGTCTTTCTGTGAAGAAAATGCCCACTCTATAGCAGATTAATTACATAAGCAGTTTGGACGCAGCATACTTAATTCTGTTCTGAAAACGTAAGCTTATACATGGTACAAATCATTCAGGCTTACATCTCAAACTGATGCATTGCAGTGAAGATTGTTTATGGGGTTAACCATTTTATTTACAAGGACGGCATGCAGCCTTTTTAAATATGTCTTGTTCAAAAAAGTAAAGTCTGTCCAAAATTAAGTTTGTTTAGATGGCTTACAATCGTGATTTGCTAAACTCTTAAACAGATAACCAGTGAAATAGTAAAGAGCGCCGCTGAAAACATTGAAATTCAAAATACTGCAAAATGTGGTAAACTTATACTTTGTTTCTATTTGTTGTACACTGGCCTTCAATACATGCTTTCTTCTACACCCTCGGGGACTTCAAAGAGAAAGTTTTGCTTTATTCATTACTTACAATGACAATGTATCATAGACATTCCTAAACGATATCTGCATGTACTTTAGAAACTGGTTCAGGTTTGACATCTGACAGCTGAGCACCAGCAACACATGCAAGAACTGCACATTTAAATGTTTTTTGTAAATGTTTCTAACAGGGTTTCTCCCTTTCATTACCACATCTTTTTCAATTATATGTCTGAGGGTGTACTCAGACCGATTTCAACCTCTCGTTTGAAGAGAAGTGTTGAAGAATATTCCAAAACCAATATAAAAGTACTGAACTGTGAAGATAGTTTCTTTTGTTTCCCACTTGCAGCATGGATGCCTATACAAATATAATTAGCAGTGGCTCCTGAGCAGCAGAAGTACTGTAGGTCTGTGGAAGCGCTGGCAAATCTTCCTCTCACTGCCTTTCTAATTCAATTGCCAAGCTATACTCATTATTTGACATAGGAGACACACAGAGAGCATTCATGTGGAGGTGATTTTACAGGTGACACAGAACAGAGTCCAGGCTCTTGATTTTACAAATCCACATGTTTTACAGTTGTATAGTACAGCAATTGTAGATTTATTTGCATTGTTCTTCATTTTCAGTAGGTCTGCAGTGTCCTTACCAGCCATGGGACAGCCTGCCCACTTATGACCATCACAAGGAAATGTATGAATGATATAAAGGTGGGTTGGCCACGTTACCATTACAAACCAATTCTATTGAAACTACCAAGCTGTTACCCAAGAAAACAGTTCGAGATAATCAGCAATTTGACATGACACTGCGGTTCTCATGTGAAAGTCGGCCTAGATTTCTCACTTTGCCCTTCAAATTCACATGTAAATGAGATTTGCCCTATCTTTTTTCCCCACACAAAGCACTTTCCTCAATGTGCACATGCATTGTAATTCCAGATGATAACACCCATGATGAAACCGGCCCAGAGAACCTTCCCATTATTCTTATGAACTCCCATCATATTCTCAGTGCTGGATTTGTGCTTCCAGCATCTGAGCAGCCAACTAGTCTCACTGCACCCCTACACACTGAAATAGGTTTTCCATATTATTTTAACCATCCAATACTACTTCCCTTGTGTTCAAATTATGATGGTAATTAGATACACAAACAACATTTAGGCTTAGTGTGATGCATTCCAGCTTTCAGCATCCTTGAAACATAATGCATCTATAGTCATAATACCAACTATAGTCAATTAGTTTTGACAACACAAACACCCTTGCTTGAGAATTCCAATTGCATAGTTTTGGTGGAGAAGGAAGTCTTTCTTGCTTTGTGTGCCAGTATCAAGTTAGCTCTACACAAGCAATGTATTCAGTTAATCTGCTGCTTGCCTGATATTCTTTCAACCACTCTTCTCCCCTTTGCATTATCAAAAACTGGATTTAGCAAAACAGCATGATGGGTCAAACTGCCTCCTTTCATTTGTAAGTTTCTGTAACAGCTTGTAATTTAATTGGTGATCACAGTCAAATAGTTCAGCCAACTTTAAAGATAACTGACCTTTTTTGATACCATACTTATTTGCTGACCTTTTAAAAAGAATGAACTATGAATTTTGTCACTATAAAATATTCCAGACCGCACACAGTCATACTCAATTAATCAGACTCCAAAAATACATTTCCATAAAGCTGAGTAGCATTATAAATTGTCCACATGCATTTTGACATGATTTTTGATATCACTTACCAAGTATACTTCCTCAAGAACTTTCTAAATGCCTAAGTGTCTCTTAACTTGCAAATACTAATAATAATAATAATAATAAATAAAAAAGGAAGACAACTAAACAGAAAGCCAATAAAACTACTGTCAACATTTATTTGCGATTATTACACTTAATGAAATTCACACCAATCAAAAAATACTTGGCTTTTGAACAATGAAAAATTAAGACATCCACATTTGATTTTACCAACATTTGTCCCTTGTTTGTATGAACTTGAATTTTGTGCAAATTTCCATAGTTCAATCACTGCATGTACATGGCCACTGTTATTTGGTATTCTGAATATTCCGCCATGTAAACAGCATATTCCAACTATGGAATAGAATATTCCAGATCTGATTATTCAGATTACTCAGGGAAGGATATTATTCCTCTAGAATTTGGAATACTAAAGGAATTCTGATTCATGTAAATGCCATATTCTGAATACGAGGCTGAACCCACCAAAACACGGGCGTTAAAGGAGAGCAGGTGTGACATAAAGCATGATGACAGGTTCAAAGAAGAGCAGCTACTTTTTGTCAGATGATGAAACCAAACATTTATTAAGGATTCGAAAATAATCTGAAATTACAAAGCAGCTTAATGGAAAGACAGGTGTACTGAACATTTGAAAAGAGTGGCAAATAAATCTGGTTCACATTAATGCATCTGCACCCACAAATCTCTCAAAACATTAGTCTGCCTATTTGTTCAATATTAGGTGACAAAAACACAAGATCTCAACAAAATGACAGGTGAACCTCAAACACAATTCATTGCTAAGGGAATGCAAATGGAATAATGAACAGATCATGTCATAAAAGCTGGACAGGTGCTACAGTGGAGAAAACCACAGAGCCACAGAAAGTAAAGGGGACCAACTTCTCCCACTGCCTTGGAAACTGTGCTGTTGGCATACTCTATTAAAAGTTAATTGGAGACTGTAATGCCTTTTTGTACTCCAACATCATTTAGGCCACATTTGTCTTTTCACAATTGCCACACTACCGAGATGGCATAATGCAGTATCTATGTGTATGAGAAACAAGACAGAACATACTTTGAAGCATATACATTTTTTGCATTAGGTTTAAAGCAACATATTGAATGTAGAAGTGATTATGAAGAGCAACAGCCTGACAGTTTTAGAGAAACAATTATTCTCTTATAAGGCAATGAATGAATAGACATTTTCAATCATTTTAACAAATAAGTAACGTCAACTATAGAAATACATTGTGAAAATCCCCTTTATTGCTCAATACATAATTTTAATTAAGTATTTTTGTGTATGAAGGAATTGTGTGCATGCTGGGGGGGGGGGTTGGTTGGGGGAGTGTGATGCTACAAGGAAAAATGTGGGTTTTGGGAAAAAGGGATTATGTGGTAGATGTGGCTACAGATCATACTAGCTGGTGATTTATGTCATTTCTCTCAGCTTCACAACGATGAATAAAAGTTAAAGTTCTGGCTCTGAAATAGAACTAAAGATGTTGGCAGTATCTTATCTCCGGGATTTTTACCTTGGACAGCTTTTGTAAGTTTCTTTGCCAACTCAGAAGCATTCTTTCTTGCTCTGTTCATAACATGACTTACGAACTGTCACATTTCACCAAAACAAACCCACGTACAATGTCTAGCATTTCAAATACACCTCCTTGTTTTTTTTTTTTCTACTTGCTCCAGACCACTTTGGAATTGCTCAATTCTGTCAAGTTGTTAAGTCTACCTTTTTGGTGTACGATTGTGAAATAGTGCAGAGGAGGCAGCAGTTAGGCTAGATATATCTGTATGGACCAAATGGACAATAACTAACTGCATGACACAATGGCTGTGTGTCTTTGAGTGCAGGCTCAACATTTGTCCATACAGCACTCATGTCATGGTGATTAGTCTGATAGTATTGTTTATGACTGACACACATCTGAAGCTAAAGTCTTCAAGGAGAGAGATTTCAATTCAAATGTTTTATATGGTGGTTCCAGTTGAACTGGTGCTGTGCTTAATCATCAAGTATACCACTGACCTTTTCCAATAGGCTGAAATGCTTCTGCTGTCTATTTATTAGCCTATTTAAAACACAGACCAGATGCACACGTATACTGCCATTAAAGATCATACAAGGACACTGTACCATTGAGGAAGCTAAGAACCCCCAGAGAAATAAAGACATGTACTTTGCAAGGGCATGGATATGGTAGTGTCATGTCTATTACCCAGTTACATTTAGGTTATACAAATTAACTCAAAGTTCAACCCATGGAAACAGAAGACAATAAACCCTTGACCAGCTCTTAGCAATGCATCTCACCAAATGGACACATTAGAAAAGCAGTAAACTAAAATATTTCCAGTCGCCTGTGTCTCTTTCATATTCACTGATTTTACCAGCAACTATCTTGAGAGAACAGTAGCTTCCAGAACAACAAAAATATAGCATTTGACACTAATCTTCAGAGCTGAACTTTTACCTCCCCAACATCTGACAGTTCGCTCCAACATGACTGCAAACTTTGTGCAAATCACTTTACTGTGCCTTCCCTATCACCCACAAAAAACAACAGCTGAGATTAGTGCTACATTAAGGGATACATTTGTATTTCGTTTTATTGCGGATGATACCGTGGATAATTCAAGATCTTGAAACAGGCATAACTTAGAGGAGTCTGCACTTTAATATACAATTAGCTTATGTTCCCTCACTACAAGCTCTACCTTTAATCGATTTTCTACCGGATCCGATACACAAACTATCTGAAAGAAACGCCAAATACAACATTGTTTTACTTGCGTTAACTAACACAGCAGGCAACTCGCTTCTGATGGTGCAGCAAGCCAGACGGGTCATAAAAGTTCACTTTTGGAAAACAAAACGCACGCATTACTCAAGGCTCGGGGCTTTGCCAGCTGTCCCGCAACAACACAGCGATCACACCACTCCCCGAAACGCAATGCACTGCCCTCCCGCATAATAATGCGTTTATTCGGTGCTCAGCGAAGTTAAAACCCCGCATGGAAGTGATTTAACAACACGTACAAACACGGGACAGGCCCGCTGCAGACACTGCTGCTGTGGTCCGCCATCTTTCTCCAGCCGTACTGTAAAACATAGCAAACAACTGAGAGCACAACCTTTCTGTTCAAACTGAGCCTGAAACACGGGCACTGAGCGTCTCCTCAAGACCCGGAGCTCTTACAACGTCTGAAGTAAACAGACTTCAGTCTTCCGGGATGGCACCCCGACTCTTACCGTGCCCGCAGCTCCCCACCGGGTCTCTCCTTGCCTCTCTCTGCGGTATTACCAGCGCTCTCTCTCCGCCGCTCCGCCTCTCAGGCTCGGCGTCCACATACGAGTGCCATCGCTCACGCCACACAGACAGGTTCACACCGCAGCAAAAACAGACGCAGTGAGCGTCTGACGTCACCACGCACATGTTATCATATCGCCGAGATTCAATAAATAAAATAACAAGTAATTATAATAAAACTCTAAATGCAAAATGCATCATTAAAAAAAAAACAACAACAACGAAGAGATGACTTGGATGTTGTATATGAATCTCATACATTTTGAAATATTTGACATTATTAGTAGTACTAGTAATAGTAGAAATAGTAGTAGTGCTTGGTGGTGGTGTTGTGTATTGTTCTATGAATAACCATTAACTTCGTCAACAAACATGATTTTGTATGACAAATATAATTATATAAAATAGATGCACACAACTAGTAAAGTATGTGCAAATATGTATTACACAAGTAGAGGTCCACCAAGGAAAAACTTTTGTATGTATATATGTTTGTTTTATAGTCAGGAAAGTGTTGTTTCCAAAGAAAGTGACATTATTTTGTGTCACTAATTTACAAAATATTACCAGGAGTACGTTAGAGCTTCTCTATTCTCAATTTCTTCTGGAAAACAGAAACAAACTGGACTGAATTAAGAGGTTAACTTTGTACATCTTTGCATGGAGTAAGTGACCATTGTGAAACTGGAAGCAGTCAGCAGTTAGCCAAGAGAATAAACAATACTGAACTTGGATATAGTTTAATATCCTTTATTTCAGTGGGGCACCCCCGTTCTAAGAAATCTGCCATGTCTCGCACCCCCAGAAAGGCCATTTCACATCCCAAGGGGGTGGCTAAGCTATTGGAGAATAAAATAAAAGTTTAATAATAATAATGTCTGATTAATTTGTAGACCAAAAAAAAAAACAATATTATTGATTTAAAGATTCTTTTATCGAGCGGTCTGCTAGAATATTTTATAATAGCTCTTTCACAACTACATATACAGTATTGCACAATATCTAGATTTCATTTTGAATAGGTAGTGCAAAAATGACAATTCAAATCAACTTTCTTCATCTGTGTAGTTCAAATACAATTCTAAGTAAAACATCTTAATTAACACAGTCCTGATTAACTAAGTGACTTCTATCTCAGGAGCCAAGCTATTCCCAAAAGCAATGTCTTCTATAATTGCTCAGTTGGTAGTTGAGGTACTTTTGTGTCCCGGGAGCTGTTGTTTCCAACGTAATGTAAAGAAACAAAGGCAAAATATATGGTTGTGTGTCACACTGGTGACTTGCAGTGCTGACACTACTTTATTGTGTGAATCCCAGCTTTCCTGTGCCTGGGTAGATTGTGTGCCTTAGGACACATGATAAAAAAGTATAATTGATTTTGGAGCTGAACTTTCCTTTTGAACTGGGCTTCATACGGATGGGCTACAACAGCAGAAGACCCCACCGGGTACCACTCATCTCCACTACAAATAGGAAAAAGAGGCTAAAATTTGCACAAGCTCACCAAAATTGGACAGTTGAAGACTGGAAAAATGTTGCCTGGTCTGATGAGTCTCGATTTCTGTTGAGACATTCAGATGGTAGAGTCAGAATTTGGCGTAAACAGAATGAGAACATGGATCCATCATGCCTTGTTACCACTGTGCAGGCTGGTGGTGGTGGTGTAATGGTGTGGGGGATGTTTTCTTGGCACACTTTAGGCCCCTTAGTGCCAATTGGGCATCGTTTAAATGCCACGGCCTACCTGAGCATTGTTTCTGACCATGTCCATCCCTTTATGACCACCATGTACCCATCCTCTGATGGCTACTTCAAGCAGGATAATGCACCATGTCACAAAGGTCCAATCATTTCAAATTGGTTTCTTGAACATGACAATGAGTTCACTGTACTAAACTGGCCCCCACAGTCACCAGATCTCAACCCAATAGAGCATCTTTGGGATGTGGTGGAACGGGAGCTTCGTGCCCTGGATGTGCATCCCACAAATCTCCATCAACTGCAAGATGCTATCCTATCAATATGGGCCAACATTTCTAAAGAATGCTTTCAGCACCTTGTTGAATCAATGCCACGTAGAATTAAGGCAGTTCTGAAGGCGAAAGGGGGTCAAACACAGTATTAGTATGGTGTTCCTAATAATCCTTTAGGTGAGTGTAGATTACTTGATCAGATTACTTAATCAATGATTACATAAAATAAATCAGTTTAAAAATAGCATTAAAGCAAAAGGATTTAAATAACTAGAAGATCAAAGGGTTGACATATTTATTAAAAAGATGAAAGCTGTGTGTATGAAATGAAGTAAATCTGAATATTGCTCAGCATGCATTACAACATTTTCCCTATTCAATTATTTGTTAAAAACAAGTAATGAAGACAGAAAAATGGGTAACACTTTACAATAGGGTTCAGAGATTCCTCACAAATTAATATATGAATAACATAGGATTGAAACATCATGATCATCGTCTGAGTTCTGATGTTGAGCACATGACCCACACTTATCCTGACCCTAAATCCTAACCCTAACCCTGTAATACATGTGATTAACATAAGAACTCAAGATGAAGTTATCCTGTGATATTTATATATCTAGTCATTAGAAATCACGTTACCTAATTGTAAAGTGTGACTGAAAAGTGTATACATTATAACAGATCCTTAAAATATTGAAAGATCTTTTAGGAGAACACTTAATTGAATTGAATATATATATAAAATGTACCTTGTGTAAAAAAAAAAAAAAAGTCTGTAAAATGTACTGTAAATTAATGGCAACTAGAGTTACCAGGAAGTTACTGTATTTATTACAGTAAAACAGGAGTACTTGTAAAGTGTCCTATGGTACATTTTACAGTAAAATGTTTACTTTAAGTATTCCAATACAATGCTGTAAAATCTGGTAAGAGTTACCAAATTATTATCAAACACACATTTCTGACTCAGTTTCCCTTTGGTAGCTCAATGTATCACTTTTGTACCTTATTGTAGCCCATATCACTAGAAGAACTTGGGCTGGCAAGGTTTCAAACCTGTTTCTTCCACATTATAAATGACTGTCATATACATGTCATTATACCAGACTGTGGCACTAGGGAAAATGCTAACATGTATTTTACCGTAAACTACATCAATGATCTTGTGAAAGAACTTCCAAATCCTATTTTCAAATGTACCATGTCATATAAATTATCATACATAACATACCATAAAAACAAGATAATAATACTGTAAAATAAACTGTAAAGAATACAATGATTTACAAGCATATTTATTTATTTATTTATTTTACTGTGTACGGTTTAAAAATCAATTTTATTGAGAAATAAGCAAGCCTTGTGAATTATTGGAAACATTCTTAACACACGTCTACACATTTGAAGTTAAAAGGCAGAAAATGTTATTATTCATGTATATAGATTAAACATGATGTGGTTTTGCCAGTTAAAAAATTGGAACATAATTGTCAATCTTGGTTTTGTGTCTTTGCGCGATACATTCTGCAATCCAAACGATATTCCTACTTTCTTGTTCTTTCAGCTTCACATACGCGTAGAACACCCCAAAATGGAACTGGTTCAGGAATGCCTGCATGTTCAGTTTTACCTGCAAAATACAGATTTATTTTAATTAATTACAGAAACATAAACTGACAATTCATTTTAATGATTTTGAACACTCAATGTATAAAAAAGTTTCCAGTCATAGCAGTGTATACCATAAAATACTACTGGGAGCTTACTGTACATCTTTGACGAACATAAATCAACAAATATTTTTTCTTTTACTTATTTTCCATTTGATTGTTCTCAGATGTTATAATTGCACTGTTTGCACAATTGCACAATTTAACAGATAGCATACAAAGCAGGTAGTACCATACCCTAACCATTTTAAATCCATGTAAAAATAAACTGTTGTGGATTTCTTGTAGTGGATTGTACTTTTCACTCTTGTTGTTAAACCTGAAGACAGCTTTCAGTTTTTTGATAATCTGCCACTGTCCAATGTTAATGCAATATATAATTGCCAGAAGGGCTTTGTATCAATAAATATGAAACACTTATTGAGTCAATTCTATATAGCAGATCAGTGCTAATTTGTAACATTACACACTGCTTATTTAAAAATCATTTAACATTATTCTCCAGGATGCAAAATCAGATAAATTGAAAAATTGGGGATCATACATTAATTCAGATATTTAATTCACAAACTCAGATTGAGACTAGAATAAATATGTTAGAGTTTCATGTAGAACAATTAGCTCCAATTGTAAAATTATGTTTTTTTTAATGCCAACCTAAACAGGATATATAACATGACTTGTTTAAAATCCACCTTCCTCAATAACCCCTAAGATTGCTGCATGGATAAATGTAATCTTACTTCATGTTCAAAGAACTTGTCTTCTAGTGTCTTATCATTAGAACCTCGTCCAGATCCTTCAAAAATGGGTTTATATTCCTGTGTGGAAACAGAACACAGATTACTAAAGAATGTGATTGAATACATTTTGAAATAGTCATTTTCTGCTGCATTATCATATCTGTTCTCACCAGCATAAAGAAGATATATATATATATATTTCTGCTATAAGAAGACTGGAATACATTAGTGAAATGTGCAAAGGATGCTGTAGAGGGGGAAAACAGACAGAACAGGGAACTTTTCACCATTTATATTGTCATGCTACTTTTTCTAAAGTAATTTATTATTATTATTATTATTATTATTATTATTATTATTATTATTTGCTATCTACATTATTTTAAATCTGCATATTTTTCTAGTGTAAGCTTTGTTACCACAGACTATGAAAGACACTGAACCTTAAACTATACATTTCATTACTATCCCAAGCAATTGTTTTCTTGCTTGCTCTTTAAATTCTGATGTGCTGCTTAATTCATCCATAGGTTTTCAAGGGGTTGGTTCAGAAATGTATGTACGAAATGTATGAAATGTATGTGTTAGGGCAGGTGATGAGAAATATTGATTGAACTCATGATAAAATGAAATCATGATAGACTTCAAAACTTGACTAAAGACTCCACACACATCAAGGATGGATGTCAAATTGGTGGAAATTCCCATTATATGTTCATATAGAGTCCCTGCGAAGAGTCAGTGTGTGTCATGCTGGACTACTTCCCCGTCCCATTTCCTCTCATTCTACTTAGAGATACTTTTTCCAGTATTAAGTGGTTACTGCATGCAGTCTATGAATAATAATATAACTCAAGCTCTCTGAATGTATATAAATGATTTTCAACTGAAGATAATGTAATTAGACACATATAACTTCAAATAGAAAGGAAACAGGTACAAAAGTGTACATTGTGTGATGAGTTTTCTTTAAATTACATGCACACTTTAACTAGCTTTACCACATGTATTTTTATCACAAAGGCAATACACTTTAGTCTAATTATAGAGCTATAACCTGATGCCCTTCCCTACCTAAATTGCTGAGTTCAGAATAAATCAATATTAATTTCAGTAGGTTTAAATAAATATTTACTAAAAATCCATGGTGTTTTTCAGAGGGGTCTGTGTGGTGTGTGAACCCTTAAAGATGATTTAAGAATTGGAAGGGATCACTAAAAACAAAGAAACTTGTTAAAAGCATGTGTATTGCAAGATGGAATTTCTATGCAGTTTTTCAAATGAAATGTGAGAATGCATCTTGTGCAGCAGACTTACAATATGAGGCCCAGAAAGCAATAATTAATTAAGTAAAAACTTAAATTAATGGGAATATATAGATCACATAAGCAGTTTGTTTTTTCTCAATACATAAAAGTAAGTGGGTTTCTTGCAAAGATAAACATGAATGTGTTACCAAACAGCTTGTAACACTTTAGATCAGAGACTGCAGAGTGCATATTAATACAATTTTAATAGTGTTATTAAGCGGTTCACACTTTATAAATGCATAATTCTGCACTAACAGATCTGAAGGCATTTGCAACCCCTTAAACAATGTACAAGCCTTTATGGAAGGTACACAATATAAATAAAATAAACAACCAGAAATAGAAAGTAATAGGGTGCAGCAGGAAGTATACTATTGATTTCGTCATGCTTTATTTATTAACCTAATTTCTATGTATCAAAAAGACTCACAACAAAGTAGTCTGCAACAGCTTTCACTTGCTGGTAGTCTTCGGCACTGGCAAGCATGCCCAGTCCTTGTGGATAGAGTTTCCCACAGCAGGGGTATAGTTTTGTCCTTTCATCTTTGCTGAGCTCTGTGCCAAATGAGTTTACTGTGATGATAAAAGCCCGGCGGTCCGCCTCAAACTGTAAAAGAGTGGGAGAAAACCAAAATACTTCAACTGTATATTGGTAAACGGGAATTTGTCTGAAAACGGCCCACACTATAATCCTGACCTAGGGGAACTTGTAAATATAAATGTTCACTGGATATGGCAGATGTATTCTAAAAGTTTAAAAGGTTCTGCACAAGAAGACAAAAAGCACCTTTATAATGACCACCTGTCCATGGCCAGAGAGTGAGTGGAACCTAGAAGATTGAGCCCTGAAGGGAGATATGTTTCGAAACCAACAGTCCATCAAAGTCTTTCAAGATTGCAGCAATCAATACTCAGCAAAAGATAAACTCATTCAAGTTCCTATTGATATGTTGTCACTTAGCTACACAGAAATATCAGTGCTTATACAGGATTTGAGATTCCATACCTGGGTGGACCACATTCTGAAATTCAGTTATTGGAAACTATCCAAATACACTTGCTTCAACCTGTGGGCATCCAGCTTGCTTATACAATACTGATACAAACACTTTAATGAGTAATGGTGGTAAAAACGTCCATAATATAAACATATAACTATCAGCATGAATACTAGATTATGGCACAATCTCAACCATGCTGTATTTTAAAACTCTGAGACTATTTTCCTCATAAAATAAAACAAAGTGAATGAGTACTGAAAAAAGAAAAGACAACATGGAGGAATGTATTATTCAACCAGTTGATGGATGTTTTGCAATTGTTCAGAAACACTATGTTGACTATCTATTGGACTGATCCTCTCATCTGGTCTTCTGGTTTTCACTTAATCTGAACTCTTAATGAACTGAATGAAAATATGGAAATGGTCTAAATGACCAAATCTTTAGCTCTTGCAAATCTGAAGTTAACTATATAAGCTGCAGGGCTGTGGCTTTGCAAGACCAGAAGTGAAAAATACCGATCTGTATTTTACATTTACCTCAAGAATAGGACACATGAGTTCCTCTGTAGTCCCTCCTTCTTCTTTGCAGAACTTGTGGAAGGATTCTATATATGCCTGATTAGACAAAATAAACATACGGAAATGGAGAGGAGTAATATTTATTTTTACATTTCTTTATACCATATATTGTTTATACAATATTGTTTTTGTTTTGATTTTGCGCACTACAGGCAAAGGCTTCAGTATGTCTTTCAGGCAGCCATACACTGTAGCAAATTTGATTTGAATATATTACTGTACTCTTTATAATAAAATACTGTTATATGGTATATTACTGTAAATTGCTTTTTTTTCTAGGATGCCCATTCTCTGATAAGGAAGCAGATATTTAGCAGCCTTGATATGCAGAAAGCCAACCGGTGAGTAGTGTCAAAACTCATCAAAATATTGTGCTGAAATAATTACTGGACTTGCTGACTGGAATTTTAGTACTTTTAGCATGATTAGAGTATATTTTCCTCAGTCAAATTTGAATATTTTGGGGTCAAATGAAGTCGCAGAATATGTGACCCAGTGATATTGTAGATTTAATTTATATGTTTAAATGTTTGAAATATTGAAGGAACTTGCAATATTTGTACTACTACTATTACCAATACTTCTACTACTACTACTACTACTACTACTACTACTAATAGAAATAACAAGAAGTAGAAGAAGTTAAAATACCAAACTTTGTAACTGTAGTCAGTGCAGAGGATGAACTACTGTATTTCAATTTTAGAACCCCCTCAACAGTAAGCTGAGTATTTTCTGTGTTGATATTTTGATACGCCACAGGATTCACCGCAGAAGACCCTGCTCCTTTGATAAAGGAAGACTTGCGTGTGTGAGACGAGCTATGGGGTCACTCAGACTGAGCAGAAGCCATCTGTCACCAACCAAGCACAGAGGGAGGTGATGTTTGCTTTGGCTGCAATTCATCTCAGGGAGGCTTTCATAAAAACTTCACAGCACACTTCAAGTGCACACCATATTCAGCTCCATGTTTTTTTTATATAAAATAAAGTTTGTAATAAAATAAATACAAAATAAATACAAATTGTAATAAATCAAATATCTTTGTAAATTTAGAAAGAAAAATGAATAACATGCAGTACCTTATACAGTTTATTCCTCAAAATCTCCGCATTCATTTCATCCAGATCATTCTCAGACATACTCTCTTGGAAAAATGGAGCTGAAATGAAATCAGACTATCATCACAAAGAAGAACAAAACAAACCATCAAACCTAATCTCCTTTTCATCAAGTACGCCACACCTTTGAATGTCAAAAGAATAAAGACACTGTATTAGTACACACTTCATCTTAAGCATTATGAAATAGTTTCATTGCAATACTATAAAGAAAAAATCAGTTTCCATTAAGATTAGATTAATGCTATAAATGTAGGTGTGTGTTTTGTAAAAGTTAATAAGGACAGAAAGATAATTACAAAAAATTGAAACAATTATATGTTGTAATCATATCTTTTAGATTCTGCTATTGTTGTGCTTGGAGGCTTTGCTGAACTTTTTATTTCCAATGTTAACAGCAAATAATCGTCTCATAAAATTGTGTGCCGAAATTAAATCCTTTTGTTCTTCCACCAAATCCACCAAATCATGGACATGGTCATATTCTGTTCGGAGAGAGTAATTTAGGACAACAAACACAAATTTGACAGTCTGATCCAGTGGACTCCAACCATAGTCCTTGGAAAACACCAATACTTTAGATTTTTGGGGTGTATTTAATCAGTGGTATAAGATCACAAAATACTGACAAATTATGCCAAATGGTTTAATTAAGTACCCGAAAGCTCGACAGGAACTAAAACCAGGAAGACCATGTAGGACCAGGGCTGGAGACTCCTGATTTGGTGTACACCTGAATTTTACCTAGAGGTGTGTCGACAAGAATGGCATTGAAGAGCTCAGCAGGACTTTGTGCAATACTGACGGCCTCCATTTGCTCAAAGCTGCCCAGCGGGTGGCACTTCGGAAGAAGCTCTGATACCGGCCTTTGGCGCAGAGAACCGGTGATAAGCAGGATCACGTTGTCAATCATGTAACTGTAACTAAATCCACAAGAACAAAAAAGCAGTAGAGGATTAGGGGTGGACTCAATGGTTTGCTCGCTCAAAGCATTGACTCAGCTGTGATCTCAAATGCAATCACAGTGATTGTGTAGATTCAGATTTAGACCCTGGCATGTTCCCCTTATAGCAGGAGCAGAATAAACAGTCAAACTTACGTGATGTAGTCGAGGAACGTGGAAAGTGGTTGTAAGGCCTGTGACCTGAAGTAGCGAAACTCTGTCAGAAGTTTCTCCTTCATCTTATCATCGATTCTGGAAACACTCAATGTTTCAGTTTCATTGGCTAAAAAATTTCCATAATCCGTGCTCTGCAATTGCAGTTTCAAATCTGGGGGGGGCACACAACGTAAAAATGTAATAGATAATACTGTTTTCAATAGCACATTTCCCCATCTCAAACGCCTTTTATTAATAGAATCAATATGTCAAATACGTAAACTGACAGCAAGTACGTAAGATAACATTTAAATACATAAAATAAAAAATAAAAAGGATATACACATTGTGGTATAGTACTTGTTGGAATCACACAAACAAGTCTGAAAGTGAAGTAATGGTTCAAAACAAACCCAGTGCCCTTTATTAATTGAGACATTACAGAGAAAACAAACCTATCTTCCATTGAACATTTTTTTCTTCAATATGCAGCCCTCTTCCCCACAGTCTATCTTTCTATAGTATATAGGTTTTAGGTTTTTACCAAACCATCTTGTATCCATCCAAACTGAGCACTTTCTATAATAAGCTTAATTGCAAACACTCATCCTGTTAACCCTTTGGCATCCCTTATATTCAGGAGTGTTGATCAATTTGACCACTGTAGGCTGCAAGACTCACACCCAGAGGTTTGTCAATTGTAGCTGCAGTACTTGACTTGGTCATCCTTAGGCTCACATATCTGTTCTCAATTAATTTAATCTAATCACAATTTAAAATACATTGCATTAAATATAGTACAGACACATTAATAGCTTCAGACTGAGCTATATATACGATCAATTCCAGTTTATGGAAAGCATTACAATGGCTGTGAAAACATTTTATTTTGTCAATTAGATCATCTTTTGCAAATGTTTGTAGTCGTTTGTAGCGATTAAATAAATAAATGAGGGGAGCTGGGGAGCCCAACACACAGTACAGTACATAGTTCATGAGTTTTTCAGAAGGTTAACAAAAATCTGATTATGTTCAGCCTGCTGTAATTGACCTGACACCAAGAATATCAAAACTAATGCTACTCTAGGAGTGCTATCACATGGTTTGCAAATGACATATTTTCGTGTTTTGTCTTTCTAACTTTTTAGATTATTTTAAATCAATGCATTTCTAAAATGTAATAAACAACTTTTACATTTGTACAATACTTTGAAACCTTTGTATAATTCAGTTGTTCAGAATGGCTATTTTTCACAACAGCAATTTACTTTCTCTACTGTAGGAACACTGAGTTGTGCAATGCTTGTTCATGTTTCAGGTATTTCCACACTTTGTAAAGTTTTTCCAGGGGATGGTGACAGTTAAACAGAGATTGCAGCCAATGAGTAAGCAGCATCATGCATCGGCATTGTGACAGAAATGGAGGTTCCTGTTCTCACTTCACTTCTCACTGTTTCAGTTGGCAGTGTTAATCTCTTTCTATCAACTCTCAAGTAGCTCTCTCTTTCTCCCTCTCTCATTCTCTCTCTCTCTATATACATATATACTTACCCTACCTAACATATTTTATTCCCTGTGAGCAGATTAATCTTAACATTTAGATCAATGAATTATATAAAAATTAAAATGCTACATGCTGGATAATATGTTACAACAACCATCTACAAATATAGAACTGTAATATTTTTAAATTATTGTTTTACCCAATTTGGTGAATAAATAAATACATATTCTATGTTTAATACATGTACTAAAAACCTATGGAAATATATATGTGTATATATATGTATATATATATATATATATATATATATATATATATATATATGTATATATATATTAGTCACTTCTCTAGCTATATATAACTAAAGGAATTAAAATAAGACTGTATCTCAAATACAAGAAAGTTTATCCTGTGAAACTTATTTAAGTGTTAATTTGAATTTGTGAAACTTAAATCCTTAATAATTAATATAAACTAATTTTCTACCATTCTACTACACTCTTATGTATCCAATTTCTTCTTGGCCATTCAGCAGTTTATTTACACAACTGATCACAATACCACTATGTGACAAACCTCCCAAAAATGGTCAGGTGAAGCAACATATTTGTGCACATAATGAAACCTGTTACAGTCAGCTGAATAACTGTGCACACAACTCATTTAAAATACATGGACTTCTCAAAGTCCATCACTCCACTTCTTCTAATGTCTAATCCCTCCTCTCTCTCTCCAGACAACTATCGTTCATGTTCACTCAGCTTATTAGGGACGTCCCAACTGCACCATCTCTAACCATTTTCTGGCATCTGCTCAAAACCCTCCTATTCAGACTGCTGCTGTAGATCCTAAACTCCATCATCCTGCATGATATTGTGCAGTATGGAAGCAGGTCAAAAAACACCTCTTGTGTAACTCCAGGTTTTCTTGGATAAAGGAATGACAATGTATACATACATACATACATACATACATACATACATAAAACAAGTGTTTATAAGTTTGCTTACCATCCAAAGTTTCACATTCAGTCAGATTGTGATAATCTGCCTGTTTTAAGATTCCTGCCTTAAATCCTCTAAGAAGACCCTCCAGGTACCCGCTGTCCACATTAAAATTGAACTCAGAGTACCCTGTCATTTTGTAAATGGTGGTTTCTTTTCTGTGTTCTTTGCAGTGTTTCAGTGTCTTTCTGTCTGAACAGAGCCCATCTGTTGGTAACTTCCCTTCCCTCCTCTCTCTGAGTTCCCCAGATCAGCTGATTTTTAATTCTACTGACTGCCTCTGGAGTCATGCCTCCTGAATCTGTACTATTAATAATGAATTGGGAAGAACTAACAAATCCCATCAAGCAGTAAGAAGTTCCATCTACTGTTTCCTTTTACAGAGTTTTGAACTTGTTCATTGTCTAAGTCATAATGAATTTGAACAGTCAGTTGAACAGTCAATATATAGGTCTGTGTTTATCTGTGTGTAAACTGTAAGTTGCCTTGGCTAAGAAATCCATAATAATAATATTGTGTTTGAGTACATAATAGTTTAATTGGGTTTGTAAATATAGTTTAATTTACAAAAATAAAAAGGAAAAACATATACAGAAACCTAATAAATGATTTTGTCTGGAAGGCTTTCTGCAGGGCTGGGCTCCCCTAGAATAATATTGTTAGAGAGTCTTTAAATAAGAGGTCTAACATTGTAAGCAACTTCTTTATGTGAATGTGTCAATATAAAACCAACATGGTGCCTCCTTTTACCTGTGCAAAGCCATTACTTTATGCTATATGTAATGAGTCGGACACTAACAGGAGTGGTTTCAAGTGTATACTCAACCAGAAGTAAGGCAAAGGCAAAAGTACAAAGGGGAGACCCAAAAATAGTAGTCAGGAACAGTCCAGAGATAAATCGATTGGGCAGACAAGGAGATGCAAAGAGGAAGTTGTGAGAAGAAAGCGAGAGGTCAGGAACACTAACAGTCAGGCAATATGGGAATGCTTAACAGTGACTGAAGGACAAACAGGGGTTTAAGTGCAGGGCAGATTGGAGACAGAGGAGCTGGTAGGGAGAGGTAGAACCAATGAGTGCAGAGGGTTATTGGGACAAGTGCACATGGAGATGGAATGTTAATTGGATGATTGCTAATTTGGAGAGGGAGACTGGCTAGTATTCGGATGATGAGGATGACCTCAAGTGGTGAACAGGGGAAGTGCGGAGAGCAGGCCTGACACTATACTTTATCTCTACTGACATTGTGTTTTTAATGTGAAAACTAGGTAATCCAGGATAAACTGAGTGAAAAAGTTAAAAACCTCAACTAAAAAGTGAAAAATATTGTGTCCCTTCATTAAAAGTCTCAGTTTTGCTTATACCGTGTTCGTCTAGCACTGTGTAGATGTTCCTGGAACCATAAAACTTGACCTCACCCTACTCCTAACCTTAACCTTCTCTGTAACGCTGTTGAAGCAATTACAGCCACACAGCAAAATCATTTACCTTTGAGGTAATAATGAAAGTACTAAAAAGTATTAAAATTATGAATGTGTTAGTGAGAGTTTCCCATCCTCACAGATACTCCGCAGGAACAGCAGGGAGAAGCCTGTACCCAATTTCCTGAAGTGATCTCTGTACTGCACTCTATCTCTTTCTGTGCTACATTTAACTGTATCAACTAGGCAATAAACCTCTAATTGGTTCAAAATTGCCTCCACAGAACAAGTATTTAAACCATATCAATAGGCACTTTGTAGGCATGGGAGATGGGACACTGTTCTCTTCCCTAAAGACATTACTGCAATTGTCTTTACCACCTTTGTACACTGATACCAGGCTTCAATTTACACATCCAACACCTACATTATCATGACAATTACAGATATACTACAAATGTGTACAATTTAATAGTCATAAAAGTCAAAGTACAGAATCCAGGTGTGCAACATATAGAAGCAGGTTGTGTATATATACATAGATTATTTGTTTACTTTTTATGTATTTATGACAGAAATTGTTAATGATATACAGTAGAATATGAAGACTGGATGATAAAAGACACAAATAAGTAATTTGCACATATTTACAAGACATTATCCATAGAATTGAAATACAAAATGAAATGCTCAATGCCTTTCACTTTCAAAATGAATCCTTTCAATATAGCAGTTACAGACATGTCTACAAAATAGTGCCATTAGAAAAGGAACAAGCCTTATGAGTTTTTTTGTGTCTGTGTGTGTCAGATAAAATTGGCTTCACTGGACTACCCAAAAAAAAAAAAAAAGAATAAATGAATGCATGATAGTGATTGTAGTGTTTCTGCAGAACCAATTTTTTAGTTCTCCGAGTGTGAAAGTCAGAAATTTAAGAACCGACGACCCTGAATCACTTCAAAGGGTTCTGTAAGTACACCATGGCTGTGCAAATGTCAAGCTTTTAATTGAACTGGTTTGCTGACAGTCACAATGCGGCTATGATTTAAAACTGCAGTGATGGGTTTTGAACACTGAATCAGGTCAAATATTACACTCCCCAAGCTGGTGTTTTGTGGTTCTTTAGTTGTTTGCTTCGCTGTATGTTTTAGAAATGCAAGGAATTTACAGACGCACGCACGCACGTGCACACGCACACTACTATGCAAAAGTTTTATGCAGGTGTGAAAATGCTGTAAAGTAAGAATGCATTCAAAAATAGACGTGTTGATAGATTATATTTATCAATTAACTAAATGCAAAGTGAGTGAACAGACAAAAAATCTACATCAAATCCATATTTGGTGTGACCACCCTTTGCCTTCAAAACAGCATCAATTCTTCTAGGTACACTTGCACACAGTTTTTGAAGGAACTCAGCAGGTAGGTTGGCCCAAACATCTTGGAGAACTAACCACAGTTCTTCTGTGGATTTAGGCAGCCTCAGTTGCTTCTCTCTTTTCATGTAATCCCAGACAGACTCTATGATGTTGAGATCAGGGCTCTGTGGGGGCCAAACCATCACTTCCAGGACTCCTTGTTCTTCTTTACGCTGAAGATAGTTCTTATTGACTGTCGCTGTATGTTTGGGGTCGTTGTCAAGCTGCAGAATAAATTTGGGGCCAATCAGATGCCTCCCTGATGGTATTGCATGATAGATAAGTATCTGCCTGTACTTCTCAGCATTGAGGAGACCATTAATTCTGACCAAATCCCCAACTCCATTTGCAGAAATGCAGCCCCAAACTTGCAAGGAACCTCCACCATGCTTCACTGTTGCCTGCAGACACTCATTCGTGTACCGCTCTCCAGCCCTTTGGTGAACAAACTGCCTTCTGCTACAGCCAAATATTTCACATTTTGACTCATCAGTCCAGAGCACCTGCTGCCATTTTTCTGCACCCCAGTTCCTGTGTTTTCATGCATAGTTGAGTCGCTTGGCCTTGTTGCCACGTTGGAGGTATGGCTTTTTGGCTGCAAGTCTTCCATGAAGGCCACTTCTGACCAGACTTCTCTGGACAGTAGATGGGTGTACCAGGGTCCCACTGTTTTCTGCCAATTCTGAGCTGATGGCACTGCTGGACATCTTCCGTTTGCGAAGGGAAGTAAGCATGATGTGTCTTCATCTGCTGCAGTAAGTTTCCTTGGCCGACCACTGTGTCTACGGTCCTCAGCGTTGCCCATTTCTTTGTGCTTCTTCAAAAGAGCTTGGACAGCACATCTGGAAACCCCTGTCTGCCTTGAAATGTCTGCCTGGGAGAGACCTTGCTGATGCAGTATAACTACCCTGTGTCTTGTTGCTGTGCTCAGTCTTGCCATGCTGTTTGACTTTCGACAGTAAACTGTCTTCAGCAGCCTCACCTTGTTAGCTGAGTTTGGCTGATCCTCACCCAGTTTTATTCCTCCTACACAGCTGTTTCTGTTTCAGTGTTTCAACCTACATATTGAATTGATGATCATTAGCACCTGTTTGGTATAATTGTTTAATCATACACCTGACTATATGCCTACAAAATCCCTGACTTTGTGCAAGTGTCACACTTGACTAAAACTTTTGCACAGTACTATATATATATATATATATATATATATATATATATACTAATTAAGAGACCACTCCAAGTTCAGAAATCAATGTTAAGTGGTCTAAATTTTTTTCCAGAGCTATATAGTCAACTGAAGAAAAGCAGAGCTGTAATGCTTCCATCCCTACATTAATTAACATAAATTAATGTATTAATGAAAGTATGTTTCTGAAATAGAAAAAAAAAAAAAAATATATATATATATATATATATATATATATATATATATATACACTCACCTAAAGGATTATTAGGAACACCTGTTCAATTTCTCATTATCTCATTATCTAACCAACCAATCACATGGCAGTTGCTTCAATGCATTTAGGGGTGTGGTCCTGGTCAAGACAATCTCCTGAACTCCAAACTGAATGTAGAATGGGAAAGAAAGGTGATTTAAGCAATTTTGAGCGTGGCATGGTTGTTGGTGCCAGACGGGCCGGTCTGAGTATTTCACAATCTGCTCAGTTACTGGGATTTTCACGCACAACCATTTCTAGGGTTTACAAAGAATGGTGTGAAAAGGGAAAAACATCCAGTATGCGGCAGTCCTGTGGGCGAAAATGCCTTGTTGATGCTAGAGGTCAGAGGAGAATGGGCCGACTGATTCAAGCTGATAGAAGAGCAACTTTGACTGAAATAACCACTCGTTATAACCGAGGTATGCAGCAAAGCATTTGTGAAGCCACAACATGTACAACCTTGAGGCGGATGGGCTACAACAGCAGAAGACCCCACCGGGTACCACTCATCTCCACTACAAATAGGAAAAAGAGGCTACAATTTGCACAAGCTCACCAAAATTGGACAGTTGAAGACTGGAAAAATGTTGCCTGGTCTGATGAGTCTCGATTTCTGTTGAGACATTCAGATGGTAGAGTCAGAATTTGGCGTAAACAGAATGAGAACATGGATCCATCATGCCTTGTTACCACTGTGCAGGCTGGTGGTGGTGGTGTAATGGTGTGGGGGATGTTTTCTTGGCACACTTTAGGCCCCTTAGTGCCAATTGGGCATCGTTTAAATGCCACGGCCTACCTGAGCATTGTTTCTGACCATGTCCATCCCTTTATGACCACCATGTACCCATCCTCTGATGGCTACTTCCAGCAGGATAATGCACCATGTCACAAAGGTCGAATCATTTCAAATTGGTTTCTTGAACATGACAATGAGTTCACTGTACTAAACTGGCCCCCACAGTCACCAGATCTCAACCCAATAGAGCATCTTTGGGATGTGGTGGAACGGGAGCTTCGTGCCCTGGATGTGCATCCCACAAATCTCCATCAACTGCAAGATGCTATCCTATCAATATGGGCCAACATTTCTAAAGAATGCTTTCAGCACCTTGTTGAATCAATGCCACGTAGAATTAAGGCAGTTCTGAAGGCGAAAGGGGGTCAAACACAGTATTAGTATGGTGTTCCTAATAATCCTTTAGGTGAGTGTATATATATATATATATATATATATATATATATATATATATATATATATATATATATATATATATATATATATATATATATAATCTTCATCAGGGTTGAGGTCAATTCCACTAATTAAATTCCAATTCTCTTTAAATTCCATCGAATCAATTCATTTTCCAAAACACTCTCCTAAATTCCTTTTCAATTCAATTAATCTCAATTCCAAATTCAGATCAATTCTGCAAACTCAGTCCCAATTCGATATTTCTCCCACACCAATTCCTTAATCCTTATCTGTTTCCTTCTTTGTTACCATCACTTAAGTTTTCAAAGTGATCAAACACCAGTGGCTTCTCTGACATTGTGAAAGTGTTTGTCCAAATCGGTAGGCAGTGGGTCCTCAGCCAGTCCAGGTTCAGTCACACAATCAGGGTTCTCAGTAACAGTCCAAGTCAAAAACACAAGCAATCCTGCTACCCAACAAATAAGGAGAGCAAGGTAGGTCCTTATATAGTAAGTTTTAGAACAGCGGGTAATTGCAAGTAATTGAGATGGTTCTTGTGATATATCCTTCCCAACAAGAGGGCAGGACTAGGACACTGTATTGTATGAGTGTCTATTAGGTGGATGAGGAACTCATTGGCTGAGATTCAGATAATAGAAATTCCTCAGTTGCTAGGAGGACAAATTGACCTGAGAAGCTGCTGAGAAGCATTTGCCTGCAATTTTAATAATAAAACATTGACTTGTAAACATTGTATTGTCTAAATCATTGAAAAATGTCACATTAAAACAAGGCACATGACAAGCATTTCCAATTCCAATTATGAAGTATGAGATATTGACAATTACAAATTCAATTTCAGCATAAGATGTCTAAATTCCAATTCAGTTCCAATTCCATTCACAATTCTAATTAAATTCCAATTAGAAGAATCACAATTCCAATTGATGAATTTGAATTACAATAATCATTAATAATTCAAATTGGAATTGACCAATTCAAAAAAGTATAAGATTAGAGTTGGCATTAGCCCATGAATTTCAATTTAACTTGAATTGACCCCAACCCTGATATATGTTCAATAGCCTGCCTATGTAATAATAATAATAATAATAATAATAATAATAATAATAATAATACATTATTGACATACCTTAGTGTACATATATTAAGCATTCCCAGAATTCAAATTTTCATGTTGACATGCATTTTGATGAAGAAACGAGAGACAGCAGCAGGGAATGGCAAGTCAACACTAGATGGAGACAGAGAGCACACTGTGATTAAGAAGAAAGAGGGACAGGAATATATCACACACATACGTACATAAACCATTTACTGAATGCCTATAATGGTGTCTGTACTATTCTATTTTTTTAAACCCAATATCATATTTAAATATATTTGTCCAAAATTTGATCAATGAACATTTGTGGTAAAATTAGTGAATTGAATTAAGGTTTTGCATTGGTAACCACCATTCATGAAGATTGTGTATGTATATATTTAATGTAAACAGCAATAGCAGAACATTCTTTGGCATTTAGGTTTTATGAGACAGAATGTAAAAACTGAGTCAGGTTGCCTACCTGTCAAAGGATAAAATGCATGAAATCCTTTCATAATTCAGTGCCTGTCTGTCAAGAGAGGCTAAAGCTTCTGTTTTTTCTCAGATAATTTGTACTATTGTAAACAATGCCAGGAACTGCACATGGTGAATGTGACTTTCTGCAGGAATCTTAATTTTCCACACTTTCCACATCCATTTTTTTGGAATTACCACGGTTCACATTAATTTATTACACATGTTAAATGCTGACAGAAGAAAAGAATGCATATTAGGCACTTCCAAAAATAACATGATCAGAACACTCATGGATGGGCAATTTGCAATACAAGAAATGAAATTCCTGCAAATGCCAGAACAGACTACCAATCAAAGTTTATTATTATTAGAACATGAGAAAGTTTACAAACGAGAGGAGGCCAATCGACCCATCGTGCTCATTTGTTGTCCATTAATAACTAAGTGATCCAAGGATCCTATCCAGTATATAACCATCCATTTCCAACTGACTCTATATCCAGTGTGCTCCAGTCTACGTCTTCTAAGTGCCGTCTCATACCTTCAAGGTTTGCTTTTCTAAAATTGTAGACCATTGTTTTAGACTTGGTCCTTGTTTTTTGAAAGAATGCCTCAAAGCTAACCATATTGTGATCAGTTTGCCATTGGTTCTCTAACTGTTGTCCCTCTGACTCTATCTTGGTCATTTGAAATGATCAAGTCAATGCATGCGCTCTCCCTGGTTGGTTCCCTAACAAATGGAGTTAGAAAGCAGTCATTTACCATCTCAACCATTTCTATTTCTTCTTCTGTAGTCCCAACTGGGCTTTCCCAGTCTATGTTTGGGAAATTGAAATCCCCCATCATAACAGCCACATCATTGCTACATGCAGTCCTGATTACACTGTACAATGCAACATCTTTCTGAATATCTGAGTTGGGTGGTCTGTAACACACTCCTACCACTAATCCTCCAGATCTCTTGTTCAAAAGTTTAACCAACAAAGATTCTGTTTCGTTACTGGGATCTAATTTGAGTTCTTCTGCCTCAATGTCATTTTTCACATATAATGATACCCCACCACCTCTTTGATTTTTCCTGTCCCTCCTAAACTGTGTGTATCCTTCCAACTTGTATTCATCCTCATCATTTTCTGTAAGCCATGTTTCTGTCACTCCTACAACATCATAGTCACCCACCAGCACTGTGGCTTCTAGGTCTAACATCTTGTTCCTTATACTCCTGGCATTTAGGTACAATCACTTCAGGATTTTCCTATTAGCAGTTTCCCTTTGTTTTCTTTCCTTTTCCTTAGGTCACTATTTTAAAAGATTCTCAATTTCACTGCACATACGCTCTCCCAATGCATTAGCCCACCTTCTGTTTAGATGTACACCATCCAGTTTGTACAGGTCCCATCTATCCCAGAAGAAAGACCAATGCTCCATAAATCTAAAACCCTCTTCCCTACACCAAGATTTCAACCACATGTTAAACTTTCTAATCTCTGCCTGTCTCCCTGGCCTGGCACGTGGTACTTGAAGTATTTTAGAGAAAACTACGGTGGCGGTTCTGCTGTTTAGTTTAGTTCCTAACTCTTTAAATTCATCTTGCAGAACCTCTGTCCTACCTTTTCCTATGTCATTGGTTCCAATGTGGACCATGACCAGTGGATTCCCCCCAGCTTTGGCCAGTAGCCCGTCTACTAGTTCAGGGAGATCTGCAACCTGAGCACCAGGCAGGCAAGATACCATGCAGGTCTCCTTGTCACTAGAACACACTGTGTGATCTACACCTCTAAGAATCGAGTCTTACTCTACCTCCCTGTTCAGGGGGAGAGTGGGCACCATGGTGCTCTGGTGCTCAACTGCCCTCCCGTCACCCTCGGAGCCATCACTGTCCAACTCGGTGTGCAGCAGTTGGAACCTGTTGGGCATTTCTAGCTCTTGAGATGTCCATGGGTTGTGCACGCCCTTTTCTGTGGTTACGACCTACTGTAACCCAGCAGTTCTCTACACTGTCCTGCTCTAAGGTCTCAAATCTCCTAGGTTTTGGCGTGCACACCATCTCTCTCATGGGCTGATTGACTAATTCTTCTATATCACTAATACAGCACAGATCAACAAGCTAAGCCTACAGATCTTGAACCTTGATCTCTAGGATTTCAACATGCCGACAACATTCACAAATGAAATCCTCTTGGATGAGTTCATCCAAACATTCAAACCTGACACTGTAGTGGCCACATGCTTCTAAATTTAGTAAGTTGTTGGTGCCCTAAACACTGTCTCTTGTTTTTTTAGTTCAATTAAGGCAAATCTAAAAACAAGTTTAGGAATGCTAAGACTGTCTGAAAGTAAAAACTAATGTATTGGGTTTTGGTGGCTCTGTAGCTGGAGTGTGCCAAGGTTCTCTACAATTAAAATTAGGGGTGGTATAGTGGACTACAACCATTATTAATTGTTTAGGAGGGTGTGACATCCCCTTAAGAATAAGTAATATATCCATACCAGACTTCCACTTTCAAAGTGTTAAACAGCAACAGAAGTACAGCAATAAAATAAACAAAACATTTTTCGTATTCTCCTTCTGCTTCATCTTCTGGTTATTCTTCTACTTTTACACAGACATTACAAAGCAATTTCAACATACAACTATTAATTTCATTTCAATTTCTAAACTGCAGTCTTTTCAGAGGCATATGAAGGGAAACTGTCTTCCCTCAAGGGCATTCATAAGTTGGTCATGGGATTTGGCTTATAGTGTACAGTGGTATGTTGTTCTTATGACATGATCTCAACTACAGCATTCTTACATTTTGTGTTTGTTTTGAAGTTTTCAACAGTTCACCTTTAATGATGAACTATTGCATTGAAGATACAGATTATGAACATAAGAAGTACAACATAAGTTTACATACGAGAGGAGGCCATTTGACCCATCGTGCTCGTTTGGTGTCCATTAATAACTAAGTGATCGAAGGATCCTATCCAGTCTATTTTTAAATGTTCCCAAATTTTCAGCTTCAACCACATCGCTGGGGAGTTTGTTCAGATTGTGACGACTCTCTGTGTGAAGAAGTGTCTCCTGTTTTCTGTCTTGAATGCCTTGAAGCCCAATTTGCATTTGTGTCCCCGGGTGCGTGTGTCCCTGCTGATCTGGAAAAGCTCCTCTGGTTTGATGTGGTCGATGCCTTTCATGATTTTGAAGACTTGAATCAAGTCCCCACGTAGTCTCCTCTGTTCCAGGGTGAAAAGGTTCAGTTCCCTCAGTCTCTCCGAGTAGGACTTTCCCTTCAGACCTGGAATAAGTCTGGTTGCTCTCCTCTAAACTGCCTCTAGAGCAGCGATATCCTTCTTGAAGTGTGGAGCCCAGAACTGCACACAGTATCCAGATGAGCTCTAACTAGTGCATTGTACAGTCTGAACATCACTGCCCTTGTTCTCAATTCTACACTTTTGATAATATACCCTAGCATTCTGTTTGCCTTTTTTATTGCTTCCCCACATTGTTTGGATGGAGAAAGTGAGGAGTCCACATAGACTCCTAGATCTTTCTCATGCGATACTTCATCTAGTTCTTTCCTCCCATAGTGTAATTATAGTGGACATTTTTGTTACCTGCATGTAATACCTTGCACTTGTCTACATTGAATTTCATCTGCCTGGTGTCGGCCCACAACTGAATATTATCCAAGTCCCTCTGAATAGCCTGTGCTGCCAAGATAGTATCTGCTGAGCCACCTTTTTTTGCATCATCTGCAAATTTGACAAGTTTGTTAACTATCCCAGAGTCCAGATCATTAATATAGATTAGAAAAAGCAAAGGCCCTAGTACTGATCCCTGTGGAACTCCACTAACAACCTCACTCCAGTCAGAAGCAACTCCTCTAATCGACACCCTCTGTTTCCTATACATCAACCAGTTAATAATCCCTCTACTTACATTATGCTGAAATGGATCAAATAATTCTCAAATTAGTAAGACATGATCTGCCTTGTCTAAACCCATGTTGACTATCTCCAAGAATATGGTTTTCATTAAGATGTTCCACAATTTTCTGTCTAATAATTTTTTTTCAACATTTGACAAGTTCTGCAGGTGAGACTGATTGGTCTGTAATTTCCTGGCTCAGGTGTGTCCCCTTTCTTGTGGATTGGTATGACATTTGCATTTGGTATGACATATATAGTGACAAAGTGCTTGGAGAGACACTAAACGGCCGCCCTAAAAGCACCATATGTGGTACCGTAAGGGGATGACCATGGTGCTGAGCTCTTGAAATAGGCGGGACTAGGGAAAGTGACACTCAACAACACTAATACCAGGCTAAGGGAATCCCAATCCCACACTCACTAAAAAAGTGCTTGTACATGGCAAACTTTATAAACCACATTTTATTGTAGGTTTCATGGGTAACAATGCACAGCTAACTAAGGCGGATGCTAATAACAGGAAGTAAAGTACCAGTAGCATCAGGTTTATGGCAAGCCATCAAGGTTATACGGTGGTGAACGCGGGACAGCAATCATAAGTTTAACTGGTGGGGCTGGACCCATCATTCGCATTGAAGCAATAACAGTGTACTGTATAGAAATTAGTTTAAATGAGTTCAGAAGGGACACTTCAGCTTTGGCCCCTCGCCGTACTGATCAAGCACTTGTTATTTGCCGTTTGTTAGTGAGTTACTGCTATTTTGAGAACTGTACAAACGTGATCAAGATGAACAGAGTCGCTTTCTTGTTAGAACATAGTTTTTCTTTGTTGTTATTTAAAGAAAATATTGAAATCAAAAATGTAGGTCCCCATCAAGCAACAGATCTTGTGATCATCCAAAAGGGAAAAGGGGGGAAAATAGGGCTTTAACGGAATGGTTCAAAAAGAAAAAGAGTCTTTACCGCAAGTGTTACTGGAAAATCACTTATTTGGGGGAGAGACTGTATGGACAAACTCTGGCTAGTGTCACTTATAAGGTTCAGTGGAAGGAGCAGTGCTAGGCAGCCTTCCAAGCTAATACGAATTGCCTCTGCAAGGACCTGGTCCTGAAATGTCCTAATTTTCTGGGCCGACAAGTTGGATATGGGGTAGGGTGAGGTTCTGACCCAGCATTTTGGGGATGAGGAATATCCTTAGCAGGAAGCTATCCCCCTGGGAGAGGAAGTACAGTACTATTGAGAAAGAGTACATAGTCATTAAATGGGCTGTGGAGGCACTCTGGTACTACCTCCTGGGATGTCCCTTAAAGCTGGTGACAGATCATGTACCATACAGTGGCTACATCAGATAAAGTGCACCAATCATCATATCACTTGCTGGTACTTAGCTCTGCAGAGATACCAGTTCTGAGAACCTCACTCATGTGATGCAAGATTGGCTTCAGGGCTGAGACTGTGATGTGTGCTAGAAACCAGAGACGATGGAATCGTCTGAATCTTTTGCCATTAAATGTCACATATTCCTCTCTGAAACCAGGACTGCACACACAGTAGTTCTAGTTGCAGTTGTACCAGGAGCCATGAAACCACGGATTAGGTTGACCCTCATCCTCTTACCACATCATGAATCTTATTGTTGGTGATAAGCGCTGAACAAGACTGCCTGCCAGATTCCGCTGGGAAGAGAGAGAGGGACCCTTGATTATAATATAGCATTGGGAAATGCTGGGATGATAAGCATAAGGACCTGGACATAAGCCATGCTGCTTGATCAAGGGACATGATAAACCAAGGCTCTTTCCTGTTTCACTGAGGCTATAGAGAAAGAGACAGTTTAATCATTCTTTTAGAGGTTTAGGATATTGTAATTTCATTGCCCTTTTGAAGAATGGTTGTAAGAAATTGAGATATTCATAGCCTATATTTTGGACTGTGTGCACACTTCATGCCCTGCACTTCCAATGTGCTTTTTTATTGTATAGATAGTGTGTGCATATAACTCTGTGAAGGAAACTAAAATGAAAATAAATCACTTACCTTGTCCATTGTGGGAGCTCTAGTGTCTTGCTGATATCCTCGGATATCGGGGAAGCCAAGTGGTAGGATCGAGAGTCCCCCCCTCGTAAATTAAAGGGGTGGAGTATTCATTCCATCCGGAAGTTAAGGGCATTGACACCGTGACACAAGACTCTATTTTTTAATGTTCCAATCATGAAGCATGTTTTGAATGCATTCAGCAATGAAGACATCGTTTCCAGACAATGTGTCTGAAGTTGCCACTCTGAGGAAAGGCAATGCGCAGTAAAACCTTGATATGGTTCACCACCAGCACCACTGGTTCAGAGGTCAGTTGATGTTGCATGCCATGGACCATCAGATACATTTTTCAACATCGACTCTCACTTTATTATACATCTGGTGGGGCTGGACCCTTCATTCGCATTGAAGCAATAACAGTTTACTGTATGAAAATCCATCTCTGTGGAGAAAATGTTTCTTGACGGCAGATTATTTAATTAATTTGATTAATTAGTTTTACTTTACATGACAACATAAACATTTGAAGGATAACTTTAAGGGAACTGTCACTGTTAAATATTTGTTGAACAAACTAGCTGGAACAACTCAGAGGAGCCAAATATTTCAGAAAACTTGACCTGCGCAGTGCCTACAATTTAATCCGGATAAGGGAGGGGGGTGAACTTCTGGATCTTGATGATGGTCCAGCCTATGCTGTCCGGTCCCTACTTTGATCCCGTCGCCACCGGGGTCGCCTACAGTACCTCGTCAACTGGGAAGGTTATGGTTCAGAGGAGCGTTCTTGGGTATTTGCTGCTGATATCCTGGACCAGTCCTTAATTGATGAGGGTGACTTACAACATAAGTGCAATACAAAGTGCAAGAATACAGTTAAGTACAAGGCATCAATCATTACAAATTCAATTTGCATAAAACATAGCAATTCAAAATATAATACATTTCTTCTAATTTACAGCTTACACAGGCAAGTACAGTAAGTGAGGTCCTACATCCTGGATGGTAAAAGCTAAGTGCTGTCAAGATGTAGGGTCACAGTCAAAGGTTACAGGAAAGGGAGCAAGGAGGAAATCAATCAATAACGCAAGAAGCATGATAAAACTGTGAAGTGCCCAGGATGGAGCCTTGAGGTACGCCTGTGAGGAGTGGCTGGGGGGTGGATGAGGAACCTCGCCATGTCACTTGGTAGGTCCGGTTGCTGAGGTAGGAGGAGAACCAGGTGAGAGCAGTGCGGAAGCTGGATTGCAGAGGATCAAGGAGTGAGTGTTGGTACAAAAAGTCAGAGAGCTGATGGTGGACCGCCCGCTCGAGAGTCTTTGGGAGCAGTGGGGAAGTAGGGAGACAGGGCGGTAGCAGTGAGAGATGAGGGAGGAGGGGGACTGGGGGCAAGGAGGGAGAAGAAGGTCGAGTAGAGTTTGCAGGGGTTGCTGACAGTGGATTCAAAGAGTGATTGGAAGTAAGATTGCTTGGCTGAGGTGTGTGTGGAGGAGAATGTAGACAGTAGAGAGCGGTAGAGTTCGAGGGCAGCTGGGAGTTTGTTCCTTTTCCACTTCTATTCAGCGGCTCGCAGACTAGTTCGGGTTGAGCGGAGAACAGCAGAGATCCAAGGCTGAGGAGGGGAGGGATGGGTAGGCTGGCGGCCTGCCCTGTGAGTGGGGGGAGATGGGGAGAGAGAGAAGTTAAAGGAGTAAAGGAGAGGAATAAATCTGGCACAGTGGGAAGGATTGGAGAGGTGGATGTTGAAGTCTCCCAGGAGGATGGTAGGTGAGGACAGCGAGGGGAGGGAGGAGAGAAGGAAGTTGAGTTCATCCAGGAAGGAGGCAAGTGGACCAGGGGCACAGTAGAGAAATAGAAGGAAGAGGTGAGAGGGAGAGGTGATTTCCACTGCATGGAATTCAAAGCTGTGGGTCGTGATAGACGAGAGAAAGGGGAGAGCAGGAGCCTTGTTCCTCCTCCCCGCCCGTTAAGATGAGGGGAATGGGACAAATAGGGAGGATAAGGTGGCAGGGGTGTTTGAGTTGTCCGAGGAGATCCATGTCTTGGTGAGAGCGAGGAAATCCAGGGAGTGGTGGGAGGCGAAGGTGTAGATGAAGTCGGCCGTGTTGGAAGCTCAGTGGCAATTCCACAGTCCTCCAGAGAGTGGAGTAGAGGGGAGGGAGGAGGAGGGGAGAGGCAGAGAGATGAGGTTAGAGGGATTAGGGAAGCAATGGCGTGCAGGTGCACGCCGAGAAGACTGAGAGAGCAGGACGGGAATCGGAGAGATCGTCATGGCTTCTTGCTTTTGCTGTTGCTGTGCGGTGTCTCCTCGCAGTCTTCTCCTTGCTGAAGTCCCACAGCTAGAGTCCCTGCCCTTTGGAGTTGGGGCCCTTCGGAAGGGGTGGCGCTGACTGCTGGCGCAGGGGTCCAGGGGGTTGTTAAATACTTCACCTGTAACTAATTAGGACAGTGCACACCTGTGTTGCGCTGAATGACACAAGGCTGTCAGGATGGCCCTCCCTCCCACGCAGGACTGCTAATAGCACAATTAATGGCCGCTTTATATCTGAATACAGACAAAGACCGAGCCGGACACTCACAGTTACACTGAACAAAAGCTCATAGTAATGCCAAATAAATGCTAAATAATAACAGCCTACAATGTAACGCTTCCGATTTACAGAAAGGGCGTGTTAAGTGTGCTACGTTAGTTTGCTAAATTAACTAACAAACAGTTGCTGCTCTTACTACAATACACGTGTAAGATACAATTCTTAGCTAAACAAGTAACCACATAAACAATCAATGTAACTCTTAACTAAACTAAGAAACTAGCATTCTGGTGGCCAGGGATGAGAAGGAGCGGCTATGGAGGAAGGGGAGCAGAGAGGAGGCAGAGTGAGTCTTCTGAGGAGGTAGAGAGAGTCTTCTTTGAGGCACAAAACATATTTAACTTTTACATGTATTCTAGCCAACTTAGTCTTTGGGTAATAACTATATGCAATGTAGTGCTTTCAGTTGAAGCAAACCATTTATTACCCATAGAGCGTAACATACATGAGAAAAGCATCAACTTCCACAGATAGTCAAAGAACTCAATATTAAAATCTCGTTCCCAAGAGGACATTATACTAGCTGTACACAAGCAACTAATGTCATGTGTGAAATCAAAACCTTTTGGTAAGGGATTTGAATCCAGACATGAATCATTGGGACTTGCAGAAGACAGGAAAGGACAATACAAAACATATTTGCTTTGTTTGGCATTTTGGTTTTGCCAACTATAATATAATAAAATTGTTGCAAATACAGATTTTACAGATTCAATTCAGTAAGGCGACATAATTCAGGAACATAATGAGGTGAAAAGTCCTGTTAAGTTCACAAAGGCATTTTAAAACTAAACTAAAAAAAAAAATATCTATAGATATAGATATCTGTGAAATAAGTCCCCAGGTAAGGAGTTCAAATGGTGAGTTTATTAAGTAAATATGAAAGAGTCACAAGATATGTGGGATACAGACTTTTCTCAACGTTTAATCTGAGAACTACAAAATGTAACAAACCTAAATTAAAACACAGAACATTGTGTAAAGGTTCTGCAATGGAGAACTGGCAAGTCTGTAAGGAAATGCGAAGACATGCTCTTGTCTAGTGCCCCTGGAAAGGGAAATTAAATGCTAACAAACTACAGGAGATGAACACAACTTTTTTTGCGGCTTTGTAGTGTAAAAGGCATTTTTTCGTATATGATTTCCAGACAGTCTGCATAATGGGTTAACTGCAACACATACAGTACCATCCTCTCTGCAGGATTATTTTCTGAGGGAAAATGGAGTAAGTCACAAGTGTACAGTAAAATAGGTTGCGAATGCAACCCTAGTTATCTGAAAAAGGAAGCACTGCCCAAGGGGGAGGGGTTTCTGTGCATGGCGGGGGCTGTTGCCGGATGGTCCCAGGTGGCCCTCAGTTCCTCCAAGGTCATTAAGCAGCAGGATGGCCCATGTGGGCCATAATTTGGACACCTCTATACCATCAGCTTATGATCACATCATATAACAATCCTTTAGACTATTTGTTAAGATCGGTTGGAAATGAACTTCAGAAAAGAATCCCCTTTCAACCTAGGCTTAAGGGCATAATGTGAACACAATAAGCGGTTTATACGAGTGCATACCATATGTGGATTTGACATGGTTAGACTAAATACAGGCTCTCAGGAGACTCCGGTTAGCATGAAGAACCCTTCATGTGTAACGACAAAGGAGGGGGGGGAAACGGTTGCAACCATCACGTGACCACACCACCCCTATTTTATTCCAGTGAGGAAGGGGTCTCACTATTCCCCCCCTCCACCCCACACAGGCTTTAGCAAGATCCCAATGTACACACCATAGAGTCAATATTTAGAATTACAACAAGTTTATTACGATGGCTGCCAGGGGGGGCATGAAGTCCACCGGCCTAGAGGCCCCATTACCTACAATTAGAAATAGTAAAACTGCCTTTAATAACAGGCGATTGTGCTAGCAAAAAAAAGTTAGAGACAGGCAAAATAAAATACTAAAACTAATCCTAAGAAAATCCCCGATAAAACTATGCTAAAAGTAAAGCCTGTCTTGGGCCCCCCCCCCGCCAAAGTCAAAGTCCCAGAATCAAGGCTTGAATGTCACCAATGTCCATTCAAGTTCATGGCAGGTGGATTCCTAGGAGGCTTGGCAGTATGGGGTCCCCCTCCTACTGTGTCAGCCCCTGGACCAGGCTCTGCAGTGCCACCAACCCTAGGCAGGGAGAGAGGAACAAGGAAAGGACATTCAGAGGGTACACGTCATTAAGGCCAGGTAAGTGAAACCACACACTACAGTGGTTATTTTCCCCCCATTCACGTCCCTCCGCTATCCTTTTCCCCACCGGGTCTCTCCACAGGTGCACGGCTTTCCGTCTGAGGCCCAGCTGACCACTGGGGGAACAATCTCTACCAGCCTTGTCAGAGAAGTAGGAAAAATAGGAAAGCAGTCCAGGATCCATTCTCAAATTACTTTTCCTTTTCTCCTTGGATACCACACGTTACGCAGAGGCAGCCAGGAGCCAGGAAGGGTGCACAGCAATCAGCCAAAACTCATTCAAAACCAAGGAGAGTTTTCCCATAAGACATCAGAGTACTTATCCTGCCATGAACAATTCCCCTGTTCCCATCTGCAGCGTCCCCTGTTCCTCAAGGCTGTCTTCCAGTCTTGTTCCCCATTGTCGCACACCCTCCTGCCTGGCTCCACACAGTGCTATCCTCCTTCCTTCTCAGTGCTATCCTCCTTCCTTCTCAGTGCTATCCTCCTTCCTTCTCAGTGCTATCCTCCTTCCTTCTCAGTCCTAGCTCTCTCCTTCCTGCTCTCTGCACTCTTTTTAAAGCAGGTGCTCTTCAGTAGGGGTCAGGAGATGAATGAAAACAGTTGTGCTAATTAAAGGAGTGGGGGACACCGCCCAATCAGACGGGTGTATCCTTAATTGGTGTCTGCAGTTGGTGAGAATGTTGCCTTTAAGTGAAAACAATTAAGTGAAAAAAAGCAAAGAAAATCAAGTGAAAATTAACAAGTAATATAACATATACAAAAGTAATGACAAGTGAAAATAAAAACCCACAAACTCCGTAATAAAATAAACATAATAAATAACACCAATTAATAGGCAACACCAATCACCCCTCCCAGCACCTCTTGTAACATATATATATATATATATATATATATATATATATATTGTTTTGGTTTTGCTGGAAACAAATTTTGTTCTTTTTATTTGTTTAATGCATTCACCGTTAATTATAATAATGCATCAGATTGGTTTTGAATGTTCATTTGAGATAAATTAATTAATTTAGTTACATGCACTGATTGATTTAAATGCACTAGTTCACTTGGTTTTGTTCTTGTTGTTTCGTTGAGATTTAATTGATGAGTTTAAATTGAATTTTAGAAATGAGAATTACAATTTTGTATTGTTTTTATAATGTAAAATACCCACTCTAAAACAGTATTCTAGTATATTACAGTAAAAATAACTGAAACATGTCTTGCAGAGGGTGTGGGGCAATGTGGGTGTGGGTAATATGAGGTGTATGCGTGGGTTTCCTTTTATATTGATTATTTAATTTATTGGTTTGGTTTATTATTATCTTGCTTTTTCTTCACTTATTAGTTGTTGTTTTTCACTTCAATTGTATCTTTATATTTCTTGTATTTTACTTTCTTTTACTTTCATTGAGCACGTTTGCGTTCACTGTGCACATTCCACACTGTGGCATTCGCACATTCCAGCACATGTCCTCATTGGACAATATCCTCCTAAGCAATCAGCCAGACACATTTGAACCATTCACCTCCCTGCTCCAGACCATGAACTTGGCTTTAAAAGCAGCCAGTCTGTATTTTCAGGACATGGCCAGAAATAGAGTGAGCAGGGGGATGGGGACCTGGTAGCAAAGCCTGACGCAAAGCAACCTGCAGGATTGGACTGATCCAGATGCGGTGGAGTATTCGGACTGATCTCAGACTGATTAGTAACAAATTAAGTGGCTTCTGGAGGCTGTCAGAGTCTTGTCCTGTTCACCTGCAGAAATAATGTAACTACAGGAGAGTTTATATTTTGGAGACTGCCGCTGTCTTTTCTTACAGGGTCGGTGGAGAAAGGAGGGTTCCATGTAGCAGCACTGGTGGCGAGACCGGGCCCAGGACATTGTACCTGTAGGAGTGACTAGCTGAGAGAATGGAGAGTCAAGGTACGTACGTTAGAACTGCGCACTGCCAGTTGAACTAGTACTTACCCAGTCCAATTTGTGTAGCAGTCCCTCTGAGCCTCTGTTTCTCTCCTTTCTCTTGAGGGTCATGGTGCCATGTATTAAAGGCAGTTTTAAAGGGGGAAGGGTTAACTATGTGGATGGCGTGGACTTCGTGCCCCATCCCTCTTGGATTGTTGACCGTGTATAATAAACTGTTTTGCAACTGTGACTGGTATTAATGCTGTGTATCTGGGATTGTCTGCCAAACCTGTGGGGGGGAAACAGGGGTTTAGTGAGTTCCTCACTTTAAAGTAAACTGGGAGTGGTGTAGTCGTGGTTACCAGTGGTTGTCTCTTGCTGCCAGTGCCACATGTTTAGTATTCTCTGCATAATGTTACTGATTAAATAGTTCCCATTGCTATCTCACTGTAAAAAGTATCCCACACTCTTTAGTTGAAGTAGTTATCTTTTAATTGCAAGAAGACATGACCATCGTAACATTTAGAGTCATCCTGGACACCCCATGAAAATTCTTGCTTTGGATGATTGCTTCCAATTAAGACAGTGTATCAGTCCTACAGTGAAAAGGATGGGTGGGACTTTTTTCATTTAAATATATGGCCAAACTAAATGGTTAATTGATGTAACCTAACAAGGACATAGTATAACAATGCCTAAACATAGTTAACAATGACTAATAATGGAACTTATTAATTTCTTAGTATCTGCTCAGAAACTTATTCCTCACTTTCCGTAAGATAATAAATACTTGCTTTCTATATTCAATAAGAAGAATGATTCTACAATATGTATGTGTTCATGGTTTTAAGATCAACAGATGTTTCAGAGATCAAATCCTTGAATTCTCTTCTCAAAATACATTTGGAATTGAAATGGTCAGAGATTAATTGTATTTTATAAAAAATTGAAGTACAAATCTCTAAAACGACACTAAACATTAAACTACAGGCCAAAGAAATACACCAAATCACTACATACACACTACACTCAGTGTGCTAAGTTGACTGGCCAGTTTTAGAGATGCTTAGAGACATCCTCGTACAACCAAAACTTCTACATGGAGTCTGTGTCCGCAAAAATGTATCAATCCAAATCATATTTTGTTAGTGATATGTATGTTTATAGAATAGGATTTTTTTTTGTCAATGTCAATTTATTTAAATCTAATGTCTGTATGACAATATAGAAATTGATGTGCAAGACATTAAATATTTGACATGAAACATACAATTAGATGCTTTTAAATAAATAAAACAAGCACAACATGTTGAATGATAACATTTTATTAGCATATAAATGACAGTAAAATGTGAATAATGAATAATTGATATTGCATATGTAATAGCTGTCATTTTATGTACATTTCCACTTACTAAAATGGACACTTTATTACCACAACATATTGGGAAATAACACCCTCCATAGATTGTATTAGAGGGCTATGCTATGCAGAGGGCTAGTGCTGTAATCCAATTTTATTAAAAGACAATGTGCAATTTAGTACAGCCAGTTCCCATCGACCAGATTAGCCATGGTGTGACCATGTTTATCCTGGTTTGGTTAAAAAGCTGGGAGTGTCCAACAGTAGTTCAAGAATAGAGCTGAGAATATATCATAGCTTGGTCAGTCTTATTGAATACCACTTAGACATACTGGAATCACAACAAACCCAGAGATGCTGCAGTAAAACCTGCCCTGTGGGAGAAATGGCACAGCATTCCTTGAGCACTCAATAATTTGTGAATAGCAGTTTTTTGTTTAGTTTTTTATTTAATTTTGTCTGCTCTCCTAATAAATTTGGTATTACCATGTATTTGTGTTTAGTTTTAATGGCTGGTTAAAATCTATGCTAAAATAATACAATCAGATTAAATCATGATAAAACTGGCAAGAACAACAGGGTTACCATTTGTACAGTAAAATATTTCCCCCAGTCTTGAAAGAGGTTTCCTTCCTCCTTTTTGCCCTTGTAGGTGTACCTGAGATTGCAGGTTTGAAATTGGGTTTAATCAGATAAGCCACAATACTACATACTAGAATTTGTTAGATGTCTTGTAGTCACTGAGGCTGCAGTGAAGTTTTAGAGAGGGAGAGTGTCACAGGGCTGATTGTGTCAATGAGCCTGTAATGGTGACATCTGACATTTCATGGTCTTATATACCAGTACACAAACATTCTGGAAAAAGAAAACAGTAAGCTCCTTTCTCTTTCAAGATACACAACCTGATCATTGCAGTTGTATTCATAAAATTAACTTTTGTATAGTCGTAGAATGATTGTATATTAAGAGAGGACTGTTATGGAATGTCAAAGTCTGTCAGGTCATTTAGAATAACCTTTGGTATTGGTAATGTTGATATTGGACATACTCACCAACCCACTGTCAGGTCAAGAGATATCTCTTCTGAGGTTTGAAAACTGCTTTATAAGTTCCAGCATTTAACAGATAAAGAAGTATTTAATCTGGCAGGCTAATGGGGCCACAGATCTAGCAGGACACCATGGAAATTATATATAAACAAAGCTGTTTCACCACATACTCAAGAATATACAGTTAGTCTGGCAAGAGTGACATTCACTGTCCTCCTCCTGAAAACAAAGCAGCAGTTCAGTACAAGTAGAAGAGAGAGCTTATGACCACTGGTGACGAGGTCGGATGCTCCAGCTCAGATCCCTATGTTTTCTTCTGGCAGTGGCGGTTCAGCCGTCGGCAGTAGCAGATGGCATTGAAGAATCGGCAGTGGCAGGACGCGCAGGGATCACAGCAGAGGGAATGAGGGATGCAGCTCTCCATGACCCGGGAACATCTTCTAAATGGAAGCACCAACTCCTGCTTTGGCTTCTAGAATACAAGGCATTTTGTTTCAGTATGCAATGGTGAGGGACAAATTGCCCTGACGACAGCAAAGCAATGCTCACATAAATATATATCAAAGTGTCATAATTGTTTTCAATTAATTTATCTCACAGACTGTTCTTGCCATTGAACAATAAAACCCCTTAGGCAAAATACTTCAGTGAAACACACAACATCATAATTAGATCATATCAAATTGATATAAATCCTATACTAAGATATGTAATGCTAAATGAAGATCAGTGAGCTTGTTCTGTTTCAATGAAGTTTGAAATGGTGAACAGCAATCTCATGTACACCTAGATCTTCCATCATTGCTGTCTGGTAATTATTGGATTGAATCTAATCTGGTATTTGGCTTTTCATTAAACTGGACAGGAAGAAGAGCAGACAAGTTTAAATTAAATTTATTTAAGCATTTTTTAACCTCTGATACATTTAGTCAAATAATCCTTTGGGATCCACATAAAATCAGGGAAATTAAATATCTTAGAGGTCTTCAATCTTGGAAATGCCCAAGTTGCTACAAGCCTTTTTCATTTCCACTATTCTGTAATACAATAGTGTTGAATTCAAGTTGGTTTGAATAAATGTCTCAGCTAGGTAAATAAATAACTGATAAAAATCAACAAGGAATTTAAGCCCAGTCAGGAAAGTTCATGTTGAACCCAAGTCTCCAGCGTTTAATGTTTTGTACTGGAGTACATTAGCAGCTAGTATTTACTGGATGTGATAAATTGTTTGAAATAAGACCTGATTGTTCAAATATATCACAAAAGAGTTCACTGAACATAGCTGATCCTTGGAGAGCTTAAGCAGGATCAATTAATAATATTATATTACCTGCATAAAACTGGACATTTTAACTTTATCGTGTAAATGAATATAGAAATAATTGTTTTCAAACTGAAATGGTGATATAAACACCTCCCATTAACTGATTTTTTTTTTTAATTATTGAAATGTGATTTATTTGTGAACATGTAATTCTTAGAAATAAAATATCTGAATGACATAGTAATATGTTTGAATGTATATTTTCCTAAATAACAGGACCAATTAAAAATTAAATATACAAATAAGTCATATTTCTGCTGCTTCTGGGTGTAACAATATGGAAACCAGTGTCATTGCTCTATCCATCACCCCCGGGAACTCTTATTAATTATAATATATATATATATATATATATATATATATACAGTGAGGGAAAAAAGTATTTGATCCCCTGCTGATTTTGTACGTTTGCCCACTGACAAAGAAATGATCCGTCTATAATTTTAATGGTAGGTGTATTTTAACAGTGAGAGACAGAATAACAACAAACAAATCCAGAAAAACGCATTTCAATGAGGGAAATAAGTATTTGATCCCCTATCAATCAGCAAGATTTCTAGCTCCCAGGTGTCTTTTATACAGGTAACGAGCTGAGATTAGGAGCACTCTCTTAAAGGGAGTGCTCCTAATCTCAGCTCGTTACCTGTATAAAAGACACCTGTCCACAGAAGCAATCAATCAATCAGATTCCAAACTCTCCACCATGGCCAAGACCAAAGAGCTGTCCAAGGATGTCAGGGTGAAGACTGTAGACCTACACAAGGCTGGAATGGGCTACAAGACCATCACCAAGCAGCTTGGTGAGAAGGTGACAACAGTTGGTGCGATTATTCGCAAATGGAAGAAACACAAAATAACTGTCAGTCTCCCTCGGTCTGGGGCTCCATGCAAGATCTCACCTCGTGGAGTTTCAATGATCATGAGAACGGTGAGGAATCAGCCCAGAACTACACGGGAGGATCTTGTTAATGATCTCAAGGCAGCTGGGACCATAGTCTCCAAGAAAACAATTGGTAACACACTACGCCGTGAAGGACTGAAATCCTGCAGCGCCCGCAAGGTCCCCCTGCTGAAGAAAGCACATGTACAGGCCCGTCTGAAGTTTGCCAACATCTGAATGATTCAGAGGAGAACTGGGTGAAAGTGTTGTGGTCAGATGAGACCAAAATCAAGCTCTTTGTCATCAACTCAACTCGCCATGTTTAGAGGAGGAGGAATGACCCCAAGAACACCATCCCCACCGTCAAACATGGAGGTGCAAACATTATGCTTTGGGGGTGTTTTTCTGCTAAGGGGACAGGACAACTGCACCACATCAAAGGGACGATGGACGGGGCCATGTACCGTCAAATCTTGGGTGAGAACCTCCTTCCCTCAGCCAGGGCATTGAAAATGGGTCGTGGATGGGTATTCCAGCATGACAATGACCCAAAACACACAGCCAAGGCAACAAAGGAGTGGCTCAAGAAGAAGCACATTAAGGTCCTGGAGTGGCCTAGCCAGTCTCCAGACCTTAATCCCATAGAAAATCTGTGGAGGGAGCTGAAGGTTCAAGTTGCCAAATGTCAGCCTCGAAACCTTAATGACTTGGAGAGGATCTGCAAAGAGGAGTGGGACAAAATCCCTCCTGAGATGTGTGCAAACCTGGTGGCCAACTACAAGAAACGTCTGACCTCTGTGATTGCCAACAAGGGTTTTGCCAGCAAGTACTAAGTCGAAGGGGTCAGATACTTATTTCCCTCATTATCATGCAAATCAATTTATAACTTTTTTGAAATGCGTTTTTCTGGATTTTTTTGTTGTTATTCTGTCTCTCACTGTTAAAATACACCTACCATTAAAATTACAGACTGATCATTTCTTTGTCAGTGGGCAAATGTACAAAATCAGCTGGGGATCAAATACTTTTTTCCCCCACTGTATATATATATATATATATATATATATATATATATATATATGTTACTAGATAATAGGGAAAGCACACACACAAAATGATATTGAGTATGCAACAAAATGCTTGAGTTATCTATATCACATCATTGACTCCCTCACTTGCAATACAACTGAAAAATACATCTCATTGTTACTTTTAAGTCGAACCTTGAATATTATTCCGTGTCTGTTTAAAGATACTAATACTATATAACCTATATCCTATTTCTCAATTTAGAGTCAGCAAGAGTCAGCAGTCTGTCACATGAATCAGGTTGTCCACCCCCTCCTTGCTTCCTGTGCAGTTGGAGGTGGTTAAATCCAACACAAAAATACATAAGAAACACATTTCATTACTAGAAAATTACACAGGCAGATCTACAGCCTGTAGGCAGATAAGAGTGTTTTCCACAGATCCGCTTAATTGCAATTTCTGGGTTTCCAAGTGCAAGTCTGTTGCCTTGTGAAAGACTCAAAAGAAATGTGACTCAAGTTATTACAGCTACAAAACAACCCACAGCTTAAGGCAACAGAAGACAGATAAAATATCAGCCCCTTCATATTACTCAGCACGAAGTGGTTATAGTCTTACAATTATGAACTGCATTTATTTTAATTACAGAAACACAAATCAGTAAAGAACACAAACTTCTCTTGACTAATGGCGGCTGTCTGTCTGTAGCCAGGCCAGACAGCCACCCAACCATGAATTAGGCACTGTTACAGAAGTGTGACTATTTGGGAGACATTCCAGATGGTTGAGCTCCACCAAGGGTACTTATTATGTTTTTTAATGAGTTACCCTATCTTTTAGTAAAAAAAAAAAAAGAAAAAAAAAGAAAACCATCCAATTAAAAAAATAAAATGTTGAGGGCCCCTTTTGTCGTTGACTTTGGTCATTCATTTGTTGTTGTTGCACAGCTTCAAATTATATTGCTTATTTTCAGTAGTTTAGCTGGAACACATGTTAATCCTTTTGCAAACACTGAATGCAATTAAAATGCCATTTGGAAAGCAATATACAACTCACCAGAGCATGCACTTTCTTCCATTCTTGAGTTCCTCTTCTGGCAAACAAAGTATTGGATTTCCCCTGGTTCCAAGTCCCTGTCAGGAAAGTTTTGTAGTAATTATTCCCTCACCTATCACAGAGCGCCTTTCTAATTGACAACTGTAAATGTTTACACGTGCTTATTATTAGGCTTGCACCTTTTCAACATACATTTTTGTGGATTTTGATAGGTTTTACTGTGATGTCTCTTCCTTTGGCCATTCATTTGAACTTTGTCTCACCGCTTGTTTTTTTAACCTGGAAATCTATCATCACGTTAGACTTGCTGTCTTATTTAATACATAAACTCACCATCCCATACAGCAAGGTTAGCAGGTGTTCAAGACAGCTTCACATTTTTCCTACTGTAAATTCCACATTACCACATAATAAACATAGAAAGCCTACTTATAATACATGTTCTGTAATTCAGTTTCACATATTTACATTACCATCAATTACTATCTGTCAGCATTGCAAAAGTTACAAACTTATTGGCTAAATAAAGTACTTTATAATGTCCCTGAGACGAAATTGCAAATAATTACAGAGCACAAGAAAACCAGCTGTAAAGCAGTACAAGTTGCTCCTGAGTATCTGTGTTTATTACATCTTATAATTGATACATGTCTCCATGACACACAATTAACGTCAGAATCCAACAAAAGTTGTAATGGGATAATACCATTACCACTACTTCACAAACAAGCGCCTTTGTTTATCATTTAGTTCTTGTAATTAAAATGTACTGTTCTTTTTGTTGTCTGTCTTTGGTTCTACAGTCATGGATTGAGAGTCAAAGTACCCCTTCTCCACCTGCAAGCTGGCTCAATTGCTATAAAGGGATCACCATTTAGACCATGTGATATTGCAATAAAAAAAGGATAAAAGAAAGCCTGAATCAGCAATAAGGAAGTGTAGCATTATATAACGGAATAACTGGGTTTTATTTGAAACAATTTAAAATATTGTTTTTTGTTCACCAGAGAGTTGCCACAGAAAAATAAGTGGAGTAATTCTCTATGTCAAAGGAGTGTCATACATGAACAGAACATTTTGCCGTTATCTCTCTAGCATTTTAATCTTAGGGATATAGGCAAAGTAAGCCAAAGTCAAGCTAAATTAAGCAAATCCACAAGTGTATACTTAGAAACTTCATCAGGGTCTAAACAACTCCCAGCTATGAAGGACACTATGGGTTTCTTACAGAAACAGCTGGATACAATTCTAGGATGAATTAGCTGATAAAACCAAATTAGCAAAATCAGATAAATATCATCTTATCTTCTTAAAATCTGATTATTCCGGTTTATGCTAAAACACAGACTTTTAATACATATTGTAGTCTAGGGCCAAGACATCAGTTGAATTGAAAAATAATTGTATTGGGCGCTTTTACACAGCCATTTTTGATCCGGATCAAATGCATCGGTATATTTGATAAGGATCAGTGGTGTTGTGTTTACACTGCCATTTGATCAGGATCAACTTTCAGCCACCACAGGGGTCCTGGCATGCTCACCAGCTCGCAAGTAGAAATTCATGATATGCATTTATTAAAGTAGTCCTTTAGAACACGGCTATTTCAAAAACTGTAATTTGATCTTGTTACGAAATATTCTAACAAGTAAAGCCAACCAAAGCATTTTAAACATAAAATAAGTTACTTTTAGCAGCCGAAGCAGTTTAAACTAAAATACAAGTATTTATTTTTTACTAACATAAAGTAACATGCCATTAGTGTTAATTTTGACAATATTTTATTGATAATACGGGAAGTGCCTCTAAAACAAATAAAACAAACACTTTCACAGTGCATGCCAGAACTTGAGCCAGTTGAGTGTTTACACTGCCATTTCTGAGCAGGATCAAATGCTACCAATGCATTTGAACCGGATCAGAAATGGCAGCATATAAGCACCTATTGTGTAAATCCATGGATGTCTGTGTTACATTACAGTACATATTTGCTGAATATAACACAAGTAACTACAAAGTGATCAAATGTAACCCGATGATTAATAGAATATTTTACTCAACTAAACGTTTTCTGCTACTTTAAAAAAGTTGGATATAGTATCCTAGTTACATTATACATCATATTCTTAATTTGTTAAAAGCAGTTCAAATGCTCTTGATAATACAAATCAGTAACCTATTTTGATTAAGGGCTGCATGAAGTGAGGATTGAGCACTCGGCTGCACTGAAATCTAAACACAGGGGTGCTAATTATCTTTTATCTCATTATGCTGAGTTTCTGAGACATTCATTTTGTGAAGATCTAGATGTATCAGAATTTTGTGCAACAGTCCAGACCCCAAATCATAAAGTTAATTGTACTGAACTGCAAAACAGTAAGGACATGTATTACTGAAGATTTAAGTAAGTTTAACAACTTAAAGAGACCATGCAAATAATAGGAACATCAACAATGCAAAACAACGTCTCCTAATGTCGAATCACAGCCCTGAAAAATGATTATTGCAAAACAAACAAAAAGAGAGATGAGATCATCAAGAGAATGGAAGAAAACACAGGAACCTATACAGTAGTGATGACAATAGTGAACAAGAAAAAAAAAGAGGTCTCAATGAACACAAGTGAAATACCAGTTGTGATTCCAGAAGCAGTATCTTATTCCACAAAGAGGTGGGAAAACGGGAAAACACCTTGAGATGATAGTGGGGTGGAGATCCTTAAAGATGCTTTGGGAGAAACTGAGAAAATTCTTGCAACACTTTTCACAAAGTGTTTCAGACTTTAATTTCAGAATCTAGTCGTAGGCATTGTATGAGAATAATAAAGACATTCAAAAAACACTACATGCCACACATGACAAAACAATATATCGGAAGATGGAACACTTTTTAAAGAGAAAGGTTAGCGATAGTGAAGAGGGTTCTGGAGTAGCCATAAAGTTGAAGCCAGTATAATCCCAACTACATTAAGTTTGGTTTTACAATGAGTGATCCAGAGCCAAGGCTGCAGTGCGTTAAATGTGGTGAGGTATTATCCAATGAAGCATTAAAGCCTTAAAAGCTGGAAAGGCACTTGCAAACTAAACACCCTGGATGCACTGGAAAGCAAAGAGAATATTTCAAAAGGAAGCAAGATCAGCTAAAAAGTCAGCAGATGTCTAAGTTAGCTCAAAACACATTCTAAAAAAGCCCTCACTTTTCTGTGATGAGCTGCCTACAAAAATAACTAATACATATGTATGAGCCTTAACAGTTTTAAGTTAAAAAGGCTTTGGACTGGGAAAAATGCAATAGAGTATGTACTGCTGGGGCTGCGTCCATGACAGGAAAACACTGGTGGTGAAACAAATTAAGGAATAACCGCCAGAAGCTAAATGCATGCATTGTTTTTCAAAACAGTGTCACCAGAAGCTAATGAAGTAGAGAAGATTGCAGTGAAAACTGTGAATGACATAAAACATAGTGCCCTGAATTCCACATGCTTTGCAGCATTGGATGAGCATGCAGTCTGATGATGTGCGATTGCGATTTCATTGTGAAGCCAGGTGGCTTTCCAAAGGGAAGCTCCTAAACCGCTTGTTTGAAATGAAGAAAGAGAATACATTTCTTGAAGAGAAAAAAAATCCTATGAAAGTGCGATACACCGACTGTGTTTGTAGAAAAACTTGCTTACTTATATCTTTGACAATATAAATCAACTGTCCATTAAAGAAGAAACAGCAGTGTGTTCTTGGTTGTTGACAAGATTGAGGGACATAAGAAGAAGCTCAATCTGTGGAACAAAAAAATTAAGGAGGGGCGAGTTTAAATGTTTCCACTCCCGAGTGAGCTTTTGGAAGAACATCCCCACATTGCCAGTGCCAAAGTTGTATGTCTTAACTGTCAGAGAAATGTTCTGATTATTTCTTATATGGCAACCTTTGGATTTTGGACCCATTCGCAGTAGATCCAGTTGCTTCGGGTGTTTCCCTCTCAACAGCCTTGGAAACCCAGCTAATGGAACTATCAGTTGACAGCAGCCTAAAACTCCTGGCTTCAAAAAAATGAACTTGCTACTTTTTGGACGTCAGTGGGAAGAGAATTCCCAGCTCTATCAGAGGTTTTACTGCCGTTCACCACAACTTACATGTGTGAATCAGGATTTTAGACTGTGACTGCTGCAAAGACATTTAGACATAACTGTACAACGTTAATGGCCATGCTAAGAGTCAGCCTGTCTACAATTTCCCCTAAACTGGATCACATAATTGACCAGAAGCAAGCACATGTGTCTCACTAACTGCTGGTAAGTAGCTTTTAAAATATAGTGTTATTGTGTGGATTTACAAACTAACCTATTGCAGCAATTCAACTTAATAGAACACATATAAGTGTGCCTTTTAAGAACAATAAAATAATAATAGAGAAATCTCAGTCTGGGTGTATATATGCCTGGTGAGGATGCTAATGAGACTCTGATCACATGTGGGCCTTTACTCATGGGTCAAACAACTAGTGGCCCATGAGATGGAAAAGGGTAAGAAACTGTTGTAGAGAATAAAGCCTCTGCTATGCCTCGGCTGTATCGACCAGAAGAAGCATTTGATTCGATCTACACAAGTTCTGTCATCAGTACTCTAAGTAACCAATACAGTGAGGAAGTCAACATAAAACTCATTAAATATATCTACTACAATGCCAGATCAAAAATCAGTCCACCAAGACACTGACAACATCCAGATCTGCAAAGGAGTAAGCCACAAGAAGACACACAGCAACTCTTGATGAAGTGTTCAAGACTTTGGACTGTGAATAAAAAGTAATCAAGTTAAACACAAGTTTGGACACCTTACGATTTGCAGATGACATCATCACATCTGCAAAACCACCTGAACACCTCTAGCTTCAAATTAAAAAAAAATGCAAGCACTAAAAATTAGCTTTGAATAACAATTTTCATATTCCACTCAGCACAGCACTCACCAACATTTTTATTTTATTTTTATTTTCAAAAAGGCTGTGAGAATTAATCAACACACCATGTTTTTGTTTTTTTCAATGCATAAAAGGCATTTTAATGATTAACATAACTAAAGAGATTGTGTGTGGGGGTGAATTTGTAAAACAAGCAATACAATAACGCAGTTAGAATCTCAATTGATACTACACCTAGGCCATAACAGCATATTGCATATTTATCTTTACCGTACTGCTGTGTTTTTACGTGACATGGGGGGAAAAATCTCTGCTACTAATAAATAATCTGTGTGCAATATTATCTGATACATAAGACATTTTGAAGTTGGATCAAAGGAAGAACGACTGAAACTCATTTGTGTTTGGATGCACAAAATATACAAATGAAGTGTCACTGCTCTTGAAAAACTGCAAAGAAGAGTAGTCTGTTTATCACAAGCAGAAAAGGTACAACAAAAAAAAGAAAAACAAAACAAAACTTGCTAAACCAAGTGAAAAGAAAACGCTTAAGTGTAAGTAAAGTCTAAATCATAAAAGGAGCCACTCCTCGGCTTTAGTATCAGAAGAACAGGACAATACGGTATTCCCTGGACAAAAGTAGTACCTGGAAATTTGTGGATACTTATACTTCAACAACAACTTATTGATTTACAGACTGTAATATATAAAACACAAAATACCAAAGCAACATTAAAACATATATGCAAATCTGCTGCAATACCAGGAAACACACCTGTGGTCTCAAACTGCATATTTTTGTGCTAAAACTAGATCAGTGCCTACTTGGAGCTGCATTTAGACACATTTCTCTTATTTCAGGCACTTCTGAACTTCCTTGGCTTTCTGTACCTGACTTAACAGCAATGTCGCAAAAACCAAAACCTCTTTGATCTTTCGCTATCGTTTTACCAGAAAGAGAAAGTTATATATATATATATATATATATACTTTGTGCTAGCTTTCTCAGAGCTGCTCCGTTATCATTATAATCTGTTCCACACAAGATGTTCACAAGGTCACAAGTTTTCTCCCTGTTGTATACACGCAACAGTTAGACTATCTCTGAATGGATTAAAACCCAGTGTTCAGTTCTGCTTTATGAACACTGGGGTTGCCTTCTTTTAAAAAATATATAATTTTCCACTGTCATTTGCATTAACAAACCCTTAAAACAATCGTCTATGCAGTACTAAAATAAACACTGAAATACAGACCTTGCCGAGCAAATGCAAACGTTTTAGTCATCAATTCATTGGAAAGCAGTCTAACCTTATTGTTTTAAAACGCGGCAAACTATTTAATTAGAATAAAGACCAAGTACATAGGCTAGTCTCAATCGTTAATATTTAATAAAATAATCTAATGTAAGAGTAGTATTGATTTTAAACATTAAACACCCCCTATTTACTTTATCTAATGCATTCATATAGGCTAATCAATCTTGTATTAAATGAAAATCTTGTAAAATACAAAATAAAAAGGTAAAGGGTGAAGGGGGCTATAATATATTTGTATATGGCCTCAGGTATTACCCAATTCATTTTATTATGTTGTTATACAGAAAATAAAAACTTGTAAAGGCGTATTATTATTATTATTATTATTATTATTATTATTATTAGTAGTAGTAGTAGTAGTATCATAATAATAAGAAAGCGTTTTGCCATCTAGAGAGAGAAAGGCAGTGAAGGTTAATTTTCACGAAAATTAATAATATGTATATGAAGAGAATAGCAGTAATGCTAGACATTTTATTATACAAGTTTATTACCACAGAATTTAGATCAAATACATAAAAAACACAACCCCCTATATAAAAAAAAATAAAATAACACAATCCTCATCATGAAATCTCACAATCGTAAGCTTTTGAGAAAATGTATAGGCATTTTTTAGTACGTGCAGTCTAGAAAAGAAAGGGATAAAGAACATTTGCATTTAATGCAGCTCTTCACATAGATGTAGTGCTTTTAATAGAAAAGCTGCAGTAAATGTAAATGTTTACAGACTAGTAATAGGTCGAGTTTACACGCTTTTGCAAGTTCATGAATGTTTCTCACCTGTTTCCCCCGAGTGCCGATCCTTGTATAAAACCGTCTTTTTAGCCGGGCTGGAAACATCATAGGTGTCCGGCTCCTTCACGTCCACCATGGACTGGACAGCGAGGGCTTGGATCAGACAAGCGCAGAGCAACATCATTTTCAACATCCCGACTGCTGTCAAAAGGACTTGAAGGGAACAAACAAGAGAAAGTCAGCACATGTGAACCAACCAAGAGCTACATCTATAAACTTGTAGTTATATATGTAAACAACTTAAACCACACACAGTCACAATAAAATGATAAATAATCTATCTAATGCAAACTAATTACTTCCAGTCTTGAGTGATCAATGAAACACTAAATCGTTGTCTTCTCTGTCTCAGCGGATTGCCAATACCAGCTTGTATTCATAAGCCCCCGATTTTCTCCGCCCATCAGACTTCGGACTGGCTCTGAACACAACCATAACTTTGTATTGGCTATTTGGCTATCCGGGGTGTTGCATTAATGTGAGTAATGACAGGATTTTATATAATACCTCTAGGATATGCATAGTAATCCAATACAATTATTAGACTTTTAATTTAAAATGAGTATTGTATTTGTACAATATTCCTTTAGTACTGTATCCCTGCATGCATGCTGTAGGATTCAAATAGGATAATAGTAGAAATCTAATCATACATGTGTAGGATAAATATAATAGTGAAGATCATAAAACATTAGTTTTCTATACCATACACAAACATATTTAGGTCTAGATCCCTGATATTCCCTACCAGACAGTATGCTAAGTATACATGTGCATAATCAATGTGCAGCAGAGGAAATACACAAACAGGAGACACTATCATTTCACATTAAACATCCCCTATTGGTCAATTTTCCTGGTATGTTTAAAACCATATTCTATACAAACACGTGACACTAACAGTAATCACGGTAAAAACAGTAGGGATGGTAAAAATAAGGAACACCAATTCAAAAGAGTATATACATTAAACAAAAGCTACTACATTTATTTATTTATGTATTATTTTTATTTTTTTATGTAAATGTTTATTTTGGTGTAACTCAAATTAAGCTAAATTAGACCTGAGACTGGAATCAAAATCTGGACTCACTAATTACTCACAAATTACAACCCCAAACTCAATGGTGCCTCTTCTTGTTTGTGCAATCTAACAACACCATACTCTTCTGCTTTGTCAGAATAACCCACTGCCCAGAAACCTTAATGTGTCTGTGGTCTCAAAGGCAGTAATACGATATGAGAACCAGTACAATTCCAAGTACAAATTGTTTTCCAAGCCATACAAAGTAATTACTTCCAGTTCACAGTTATAAGCAAATATGGACATAGAAAGGTGTTCCCTGTAATGGTCCTTATTTCCTGTTTATATTTCCCATTAAGATGTGGTCTTCGTTATCATTAGGCAAGACTCCCTTTCTGAATAAGCCTTTACACTGAGACCATGTTGTCTTTGCTATTAATCTAGATATCATGGAAACTCCACAAACAATTGCATGCAAATCCAGAAGTCTTATCTAAAAAATGCATTTGGAGATGCTTTTCTGACTCAAGAGGTCAAACTTCAGAGAAAATGCTTGGCTCCGTCCTACCCATCCTACCCTCATGTCAAGTAGAACTAAGAACGGCCCAGTCCGGCTGGTGACTACAGGTTAAAAATAACACGATTTAAAAACACACCCGGCACTAGGTATACTTTTGCCACTCCATTGATTTCTATCCAAAGTACCCCCAGACTTAACTCATTTCAATCAGTGGGAACCTTAGCAGTAACTTTCACTAGACTAAATCAATTTTCAACCAACTCTAAAAAGATCTAATTGATAAACATGCATAGTTTAGAGAACAATATTTAAGAAACCAAATAAATCAACAAATGACATTGTGTCAAATGAAGGTTTTGAATATTTTCATAATTAATGTAGATCTGGTTTATATTATATAACTCTGGATATAGGGTCTCCAAAAAAACAAGTTAATGAACAGATGTTTCATTTCTTGCTGTTGTCCATCCCAAACCAAGTAGATTTTTCCCCTTGTATTAAGAACATGTTTAATGTCTGCTGTCAACTTACTATAATGGGTTTATTTTGAATGGAAACAGATATCCATTCCCAGAAGTGCTTCAAGAGCATGTTGATGATAGTTTACTGGCATGGATAGCTGGGATATAGATATTTTAGTAATTATATGACAAGCAGATCCGACAAATATTAAGCAAAACCAACTGTTGGAAACCCAAAACAGCTCCCTTGTATAATGCTGTGAACTGTTAGGCATAACAATGATAGAAAAGGTACAAAACATGTTAGTTTGTCCCTCTGCCATGCATCCTTAACTAAATGCAAAATTCTTGTGGAGGAAATAAACAACATTGTGATGCAGACATCACTGAGCAAGCCTTCAGCCTTCATGGTCCAATGATAGGAGAAAAAAACAAGAACTAAAACAATATTTCACATTGAGTATTGAATAATGTTACTATGGAATAGATTTGGCACAATACCCAGAACAGAGCATACATGGCACTTTCTAGCTTAGGGAAAATAAATTCCCACCTTTATTTTTAAAATGTGGTATTTTGAAAATAAAGGTAGGAATTTATTTTCCCTAAGATAGAAAGGTTGAGATGATAGAGGAGTCAAGCCTTTAAAATGGTCTTTGTTTCTTGTTATGGATTCATGTGCCAAAAACAACTTAATGAAGACATCTCCAGGGGATTTAATTCTCCTTTACTCACAACCAGTGTAAGATAAACTCGGTTCCAAATGCTTCCTTTGTGAAATCTTCTACAGGTGAAGCCAGAACAAACTCATTTCATTCTCCTTATGCTTTCTTATGTGCTGTTCAGTTTTGCCGAACTCTCCTGGGAGTGCTTGAGGGGAAATAATATATCAGTTCCAGAAACAGAGAAGATTGCAAGAGCTTCAATATCTAATCTCATCCCTCATCTTAACAATACCGTGATGACATACTCTTTAGAGTGATCCACATAGTTTGCCATTTCCATCCATCAAGACAGCTCAAACTGTAAGTACAACCTGTCTTTGTGCATTTCCTTTCTGACATACGATCGTAATCACAGAGAAAATGGAGTGTGTGTGTTGGGGTTGTCTGTATGTTAGTCTATGTCTATAGTTAGCAGGAGATTATGGGTGCCTGTGTGTGTCTGTTGTGTGTGTGATAAGATGCGAAGTGTTGAATGTTCCCCCTTATTCGGAAGTATAATGAAGCTAAGCAGTGATGGGTGACTGGTGCAGGATGCTCTGACTCTAGGCCAGGAACAACCAGCATTGGAGCCAAGCAGTGATGAGAGAAAGTTGCACGAGAACCTGGAGACTGCAAAAAGTTCTGATTGTTTCTGGTCTGAAACACTAAAATAATGAAAACATTTTCATGTAAGAACATAAGAAAGTTTACAAACAAGAGGAGGCCATTCGACCCATCGTGCTCGTTTGGTGTCCATTAATATCTAAGTGATCCAAGGATCCTATCCAGTCTATTTTTAAATGTTCCCAAACTTTCAGCTTCTACCACATCGTTGGGGAGTTTGTTCCAGATTGTGATGACTCTCTGTGTGAAGAAATGTCTCCTGTTTTCCGTTTTGAATGCCTTGAAGCCCAATTTCCATTTGTGTCCCCGGGTGCATGTGTCTTGAAAAGCTCCTCTGGTTTGATGTGGTCGATGCCTTTCATGATCTTGAAGACTTGGATCAAGTCCCCACATAGTCTCCTCTGTTCCAGGGTGAAAAGGTTCAGTTCCCTCAGTCTCTCAGTAGGACTTTCCCTTCAGACCTGGAATAAGTCTGGTTTGCTCTCCTCTGAACTGCCTCTAGAGCAGCGAATTCCTTCTTGAAGTGTGGAGCCCAGAACTGTCCACAGTATCCAGATGAGCTCTAACTAGTGCATTGTACAGTCTGAACATCACTGCCCTTGTTCTCAGTTCTACACTTTTGATAATATACCCTAGCATTCTGTTTGCCTTTTTTATTGCTTCCCCACATTGCTTGGATGGAGAAAGTGAGGAGTCCACATAGACTCCTAGATCTTTCTCATGCATTACTTCATCTAGATCTGTACCTCCCATAGTGTAATTATAGTGGACATTTTTGTTACCTGCATGTAATACCTTGCACTTGTCCACATTGAATTTCATCTGCCAGGTGTCGACCCACAACTGAATATCTACGTCCCTCTGAATAGCCTGTGCTGCCGAGATTGTTTCTGCTGAGCCACCTATTTTAGTATCATCTGCAAATTTGACAAGTTTGCTAACTATCCCAGAGTCCAGATCATTAATATAGATTAGAAAAAGCAAAGGCCCTAGTACTGATCCCTGTGGAACTCCACTAACAACCTCACTCCAGTTAGAAGTGACTCCTCTAATCGACACCCTCTGTTTTCTATACATCAACCAGTTCATAATCCATCTACTTACATTACCCTGAATGCCTACAGCTTCCAATTTGAGGATCAATCTTTGGTGTGGAACCTTATCAAAAGCTTTTTGGAAATCTAAATATATCATATCATATGCTTTCACCTGATGTGTCATGGTTTCAGTGGTGTGCTGATAGCCAATAATGGCTAATGAAGGCAATAGCAGACAATCAATAAACTAATAGAATCTATTGCCAAAGCATAGATAATGAAGTGTATATTGCTGGTTATCAAACACGGAGCAATACTAGCCATTTTACTGATACTATGGAATGCCTGATCCACCACAGATTTTAGGGGATATACAGTTCAATTTTTTGATGATGCACATTTCAATACCCATTGGTTCCCACTGTAATAAATCAGTTCTTCCATCTCCTCTTCCTCGGCTAGAACTTTGACATGCGGACACCATGAGGACACTGGGATTTCCACAGTTCATTGTCACTTCTGGATTTATTTTGACTAGGGGTGATTTTCAATGGGCTTGGTTGTACACAGCATAACATTTATAATTGTTTATTATTATATTTAAAAAATATGTTAGTTATAATTATAAACTACATTGCCTCTATGCATATACAATTAATGCCACATGCTCTTTAACTTCAATAGCCTTTAGCAAGACTAAGACTAAACTAAAAATAAGTCCTGCCGATGTCTTCTTTGGTTGTCTGACTGGCTCAAATTCCACTGAATCCCTTTTCCACTGGCATATCTGACACAACCCACTGGCAATTATTTTGAGCCGACCCTGAAACAGGCCATCAATTTTCGGACCAGGGTGAGGAGTTTACCGAACTCGTCATCACGTAGCGTCAGTCTACCCTATTACTAGGTTTAAATACATTACAAATGCTTAATACATTAATAAAATACATTAAAAATACTTAACAAGCTACTACTGCTATTTATATCCTGGTAAAAAATCATAGAATTGATCTACAAGTTTAAATAAAATAATTTGTTACAGGTCATTTCAAGTGATAGGTCTTTAACCTTCAATGTCTAATAACTTTTTCTTGTTAGTTCTCTCACCTTTCTCGATAGATACATTTATTTATGTATAACAGTAATAGCTTGGTAACAAGGATCCAAACATTTGCATGTTGAAACACAGCTTTTGAGATAGGTAAGCTTGTGACATCGTTTACCTCAGCTCGGGTAGTGCAGTGGAAAAACACTCGACTCGCACCAGGCCGTAAGATTGCGGCTTGGTTCAGGGTCGGGTCGGCTATGCCCTTTGGAAAAGGGGCATCAGTCACTCAGACTGACAGGTCCAACAATCAACACTCCAGCCAGTAAACTAAAGAAGAGTAAAGCCAGCTGCCTGTCTTGCCACGTTTCTTGTTAAAAAAGATTATCTGTTTTTGTTGTACTCCTAAATCCTAGGTCAGCCAATAATCATATTTTTAATTTTAAGAATAATCATTTAATGATCTACAGTGCATTTAAGACTCTTGATAAATGCTGAACTAGGACACTGTTTGAAAGACCTTTGTGACATAGTGGATGTAATTTAGTAAAGGATTTAACAGTGCATTATTAATAGAAGAGAGAGAACTGGCGAGAGATACATTTGGAAGTTTGCATAGTTAAACATATTCCCAAGAATGTAATATCTTGCATCTGTGTCAATGTCATTTTGTTTTTCAGTGACACCACATGTTAGCAGCTGCTTCTGAATCATTCTTTTGGAACCAGTCATATGCAAAAACATGACTCTGGCACCTCTTAGAGTGTGTAAGCATGGTTGCACTGCATAGTGTTAAATGTCTTTTGGACACTTTTCAAGGGAACTTGAATATGACTGCCAAGACTCTGATCGGGTGATTATTTTCATATATGTCTCATATATGAGTGATTGCATTTCAGGTTTCTGGGCATTCCCAAATGTAACATTTAAGCAGAAAATAATAACTCTGTCTTCAGTGTTCTCCCCATAGCCATGTACACAGCAGCACTTCATGTTGTCTATGGAAACTATACAGTAACTACTATCAAAGGGTAAGAATATGGAGTAAGAAACACTAACACTTGGCTAACTTGATACATGTTTGGATCTCTGGATGAGTGGTATGCATCTTACTCATACACTGTAACAACAGGCTAAGACACGTAAAACCATCATTGTGGTTCCCGTGCATGTTTCCGTTTAAGGCATCTATAACCCAGTTCCTTAATACATGGAACTGTAATATTTTACTGAAACTTACTATAACATATATGTGTTCCCAAATAATGTAATGTTTGGAACTATTCTGTGTGTTGTATTGGTTTAAGTTTTAAACTATGCTTTACAGGAATGTTTTCTTTAACAAGCAACAGAAGTGTTTTAATGGCGAACAGACATGCCACTTGGAACTATTGGTTTTATCGGTAAACACACATAAGAAGAGAAACAGTATTTCTGAGCTTTAATATGTCACAGATACAAACCCCAGATGTTTACACCTAAGGCTATATGTTTGTGGTTGAACTATCACTGGTGTTTGTCTCTAAAATGCAATATACAGATTTGGTTTTATTATTAAAAGGAAATATATAAAAACAGAGATTTCTCACCATTTTGATACTGGAGCGGCATGTCAGACAAAGAATGTCTGTGTTGATAAATCATCTATGACATTGATTTGTGATTCTTTTTTTTTCTCACAGTGTAGTAATACAGAATTGTAGAATTAATTACGCAATCGTATCTGGGAATAATAGTTACATTTCAACCCAACCAACATGTAAAACATTTGAATATTTTAAAAGTAGGCTATGGGGAGTTATACAGTCCTAGTGGGGAAAATCAAGTCTATCCTTAGACATTGAATGTAAATCTGTTACATAATGAAAAATGATTAATATTTATTTTGCAAGGAAAACTTTTCCACCAAGAGGAGTGTGAGTAGGTTGCATTATATGATACAATGGTGCTATGGAGATTCTGAGATGTCAACAGTTAACAAAGATAATGTCCTGGGATAAAAAATAATAATAATATTTACAGTATATATATACAGCTCTGGAAAAAATTTAAAGACCACTCCAAGTTCAGAAATCAATGTTAACAATGGATGGGTAGCATCTAGTTTTAGAACCATCCAAGCTGTGTGGAAAAAATATCCTGCTCTTTACAAACATTTCGATCAGGCAGCAGACGATGGTTCACGTGACAGCTCTGCCTGTGAGAACAACAGTAGTTTATCTCATCGACTATCCTCACACTAATAATAGAATCATGGAGCAGAGAGTGTTCTTCTGGAGTCTGATGAGAAACCTAGAAAGCTGAATGCTTTCACATGTGGGACAAGACCAGACAGGTTACAGCAAGTTATTGAGGATTTAAAAGTGCTTTACTCTCAATACTGGACCCAGGACACTGGGGCATTGTATGGGGAAGATAAAGTGGAGAACAAGGCTGCAGTACAAGGTTACCAGTTCCGCTTATGAACTGTGGAATTGGGCTTTTCTAACCACACAGTTGCTTTGCCGCTTGTTGGTATATTTTGGGCTTGTTTTAAGCCGTGGTTGCTTGGTGAAAATTAGCAAAGGTGTCAGAAAACATTTCCATATTATTTCTTCTTGCAACTTGAATGGTATACAAATATGCTAATTAAAATGCACAATTCTGATTGGGCATCATATAGGCTACATTACTTGCTTTGTAATACCATAGATTTACATTAATAACAGCCAATCAGCATTCTCCACTGTTTTGTATTTTGAATTTTGAACCTACACAATTAGAAATTTAGTCAGTGGTTCCATTCTGGTATATATATATATATATATATATATATATATACTCACCTAAAGGATTATTAGTAACACCTGTTCAATTTCTCATTAATGCAATTATCTAACCAACCAATCACATGGCAGTTGCTTCAATGCATTTAGGGGTGTGGTCCTGGTCAAGACAATCTCCTGAACTCCAAACTGAATGTCTGAATGGGAAAGAAAGGTGATTTAAGCAATTTTGAGCGTGGCATGGTTGTTGGTGCCAGACGGGCCGGTCTGAGTATTTCACAATCTGCTCAGTTACTGGGATTTTCACGCACAACCATTTCTAGGGTTTACAAAGAATGGTGTGAAAAGGGAAAAACATCCAGTATGCGGCAGTCCTGTGGGCGAAAATGCCTTGTTGATGCTAGAGGTCAGAGGAGAATGGGCCGACTGATTCAAGCTGATAGAAGAGCAACTTTGACTGAAATAAGCACTCGTTACAACCGAGGTATGCAACAAAGCATTTGTGAAGCCACAACACGTACAACCTTGAGGCGGATGGGCTACAACAGCAGAAGACACCACCGGGTACCACTCATCTCCACTACAAATAGGAAAAAGAGGCTACAATTTGCACAAGCTCACCAAAATTGGACAGCTGAAGACTGGAAAAATGTTGCCTGGTCTGATGAGTCTCGATTTCTGTTGATGGTAGAGTCAGAATTTGGCGTAAACAGAATGAGAACATGGATCCATCATGCCTTGTTACCACTGTGCAGGCTGGTGGTGGTGGTGTCATGGTGTGGGGGATGTTTTCTTGGCACACTTTAGGCCCCTTAGTGCCAATTGGGCATCGTTTAAATGCCACGGCCTACCTGAGCATTGTTTCTGACCACCATGTACCCATCCTCTGATGGCTACATCCAGCAGGATAATGCACCATGTCACAAAGGTCGAATCATTTCAAATTGGTTTCTTGAAAATGACAATGAGTTCACTGTACTAAACTGGCCCCCAAAGTCACCAGATCTCAACCCAATAGAGCATCTTTGGGATGTGGTGGAACGGGAGCTTCGTGCCCTGGATGTGCATCCCACAAATCTCCATCAACTGCAAGATACTATTCTATCAATATGGGCCAACATTTCTAAAGAATGCTTTCAGCACCTTGTTGAATCAATGCCACGTAGAATTAAGGCAGTTCTGAAGGCGAAAGGGGGTCAAACAAACAGTATGGTGTTCCTAATAATCCTTTAGGTGAGTGTATATACACACACACATACATTATATATTACACCACCACCACCAGCCTGCACAGTGGTAACAAGGCATGATGGATCCATGTTCTCATTCTGTTTATGCCAAATTCTGACTCTACCATCTGAACGTCTCAACAGAAATCGAGACTCATCAGACCAGGCAACATTTTTCCAGTCTTCAACTGTCCACTTTTGGTGAGCTTGTGCAAATTGTAGCCTCTTTTTCCTATTTGTAGTGGAGATGAGTGGTACCCGGTGGGGTCTTCTGCTGTTGTAGCCCATCTGCCTCAAGGTTGTACGTGTTGTGGCTTCACAAATGCTTTGCTGCATACCTCGGTTGTAACGAGTGGTTATTTCAGTCAAAGTTGCTCTTCTATCAGCTTGAATCAGTTGGCCCATTCTCCTCTGACCTCTAGCATCAACAAGGCATTTTCGCCCACAGGACTGCCGCATACTGGATGTTTTTCCCTTTTCACACCATTCTTTGTAAACCCTAGAAACGGTTGTGCGTGAAAATCCCAGTAACTGAGCAGATTGTGAAATACTCAGACCGGCCCGTCTGGCACCAACAACCATGCCACGCTCAAAATTGCTTAAATGACCTTTCTTTCCCATTCAGACATTCAGTTTGGAGTTCAGGAGATTGTCTTGACCAGGACCACACCCCTAAATGCATTGAAGCAACTGCCATGTGATTGGTTGGTTAGATAATTGCATTAATGAGAAATTGAACAGGTGTTCCTAATAATCCTTTAGGTGAGTGTGTATATATATATATATATATATATATATATATATATATACATACAATTGAGAAATCGACCCACAACATATATATTTTTAATTTATTATTTTATTGTATGGTTTAATGTCATATACTGCAAAGTTACTACATTTTTGTTATGTATTATGGTGGCCCTAAAGTGCAAAACACAAATGCAAAAAGAAAACCACAACTGCAAAAAGAAAAATACAAAAACAAAAAGCAGAATGCCAATGCAAAAGGAAGAATGCAAATGCAAAAAGAGAAACACAAATGCAAAAAGAAACACAAAAACAAAAAGCAGAACACAAATGCAAAAAGAAAAACACAAAAACAAAATGAGAAAGTTTCTTCATCCCCCGGCCGCATTATTTCGAAGCCCACCGCTGTTATGGGCAAGCTACACACCCACACAGAAGCGCTCGATTTAAAGTAATAGTGTTGATGTAGATTATATTACAAAGGTTAGAAAGTGATGTTAGCCTACTTTAAGTGTTTCTTATGATTGCTTAAGAACGATTTTGAAAACAGGGCTCATTTTGTCAAAACACTACACACCATTCACACAACCACACAAACAAGGAGCAGAACACCTCAGATCTTTTGTGAAATGAAACACTTCATTCAGAACTATACAATAATTTATAAAAACACAATTTTGTCACCGTATGGCACACACATGGTTCATATGATTTGATTCTGTTTGAACCAGTTACACACTGCTGTGCTCAATCTAAAACACTTTTAACATTTCTACTTTTCTAATTATATAGTCTGGGTTTGATTTTTTTCAGAGATATTGTTAGATTAAAGTGCATAAATATATTGACCAAACACAACACACAAGACCAGTACTGCACACTGATGAAAATATTTCTCTCCACATTGTAAAATCAATCAATACATCCATCCATTTCCAAAGGTTTCATTTTGCACTGAAAATCATAATAAAATATAAAATATAGTGCATAAACACAGCAAAAACATTTGTGGAGACAAAAAAGAAAGCATGAATTTAAAAAAAAACCCTAAGCATCATCTCTTCTCCTAGCTGGATCTGGCCATAGCACCATAGCTTTGTCCTCTCTTGCAAGACAGCGAGGGAAAAATCTTCTTCAATGGCGAATCCATCCTTGCACAGACCCTGCATCAGTTTGGTCGCAGGCCTCCTCCATGGCTTGAATGACATAGGGCTGGAGATCATAAAACTTCCACCGCCATGCCGAAAAAAACTCCTCAATGGGGAGTTATTAGCAAAACTCTCTGAAAAAATATGACATTGTGTAGTTCAATACAGACCTACTATAAATGTACATGTAAAAAGGTTCTGGGTGCAGTGCACAATACTGAAGTGTACATTACTTACCTCCACATATTTATGCTGGAGGTCTTTTACTCTCTCAAATGGCACTTTTTAGAGTTGTTTCATCTGTATGTGATGTTTTTTAAGGATTCAACTCAGTGTTGATAGACCTGATGGACATTATTGAAAACTGTGTGGTCATTGAGGATGTTTGTTTGAATTTCTCTGAGGCATATCGTATTATTGGCCAAAACCATGTTTTACGATAGTTCTCTCTTGTTCCTCTGGGAATATGGGGCCCCTTCCTCCTTGACGTTCTCGAACCTCAATCCTATGTAGACCAACCAAATACACGTAAACTCTCACAGGACAGCGTACAAGGCATTGTTTCAAACATGGAATGCAGTGAATGGGTACCAAAAAGTACTGATGTACTGCTTATAGTAGGCTACATTGTACTGATTTTACTGTAGACAGCAGAGAAAAGTTGTTTTTCACCTGTGCTCTTGTCAAAATGTCAGAATTACTGTTGCAACAGTATATCTGCTGAGGTTGGGCTGAACTCTGTCCAGCCTCTCTCAATGACAACCCATGGTTTACAACATAGTCAACCAATGTTGCTTGAATCTCATCTGATAAATGTGATCCTCAACTTCTTTTTCCACATCCTCCTCCAGGTCTACCTCTTCCTCTTCCTCTCTCTACCCCTCTTTCTCCGTGGGCTCCCCCTGTCATCCTCACTCTCCCTCTTCGTCTTATTGCTATGTTGCCTTCCACTTTTGTTGAAGACAGGTAAACTCACCTGTTGCCTTTTTTTAGTGATTACGCCTGATTGGTGAGTTTACAATTAAGCACTGTAGTGTCTGTACACCTAACGGCCATGTTTGATCAATTGGTTCATAGATATTCATAGGTATTTTGAAAGGCAGTGCCTTGAAATGGCAAAGAAGTGACATCATGTTAGATTTCTGTGTCTAATGTAGAGAAGTGCAATGTAGAAGGAGCTACGTTTGTCACTCTATACAGTGCACCTCCACTTCTAATTATACTTCCCTGTAAAGAGTTTACAGCCAATAGAGTCATTATATGTATTTTGTGTTTTTAATAAATGAAGCGAGAGTGACATTCACAATAAACGTAATTCCAGGAGCCGTCTGATTTCCGTGTCTGTATCAATACGTATACTTTAAATCGAGCGTTTCTCTCATGCAGAGAGTGCAGAACAGAGAACATCGAACAGGGACCGCTGACCAATAGCAGCGCTTCAGTCCTGTGTGGGTGTGTAACTGCCCATAACAGCAATTGGCTTCGAAATAACGTGGCGGGGGGATGAAGAGGCGGGACACATTTTCTATTGGTAGGACTATAGATTACGCAATTCCATAATAACATTTTTTTTTTTTTTGTCTTTCGTTTTGTCTTTGTGTTTTTCTTTTTGCATTTGTGTTCTTCCTTTTGCTTTTGCGTTCTGCTTTTTGTTTTTGTGTTTCTCTTTTTGCATTTGTGTTTCTCTTTTTGCAATTGCGTTTTTCTTTTTGCAATTGCGTTTTTCTTTTTGTTTTTGTGTTTTTCTTTTTGCAATTGCGGTTTTCTTTTTGCATTTGTATTTCGCATGCCACTTGCAAAGGCACACCCGATCTGACATCAGTGCATTCATTGATGGGACAAAATCCAAAGCAAGCAGGCGCTACAATGGTGCGGTTTGGACCCTCATAAACCCACATGGTGATTAGGAACGCATAGAATGGTGTTCAACATTCGCACTGAACTTGATTCATTTATATATATGAGTTAACATCTTAATCCTTTTATTGTTGTGCACAGTATTTTCTAATGATTTTATTATTACTTATATTTCTTCTGTGCCTTCTTCACCAATCCTGCTCGACTACACCACCCCATAGTGGATTCATGTGAGGGATGGGGCCTCACTAACACCCGTTCTTCACTCGCCCTTCTCCATACAGGTCAAATGCATTGCACACCCAACACGAGACACAAACCAATAGAATTGAACCCAGACAATGATCACAATGTACTCTCAAAGGCAGCACAAGAAGACTCACTCAATCACAGAGATAAATCAATGGGAGCTCATTTACTATAGTATCCTAAAAAGCCTTGAATCCATCATTGCTATAAAGTCTAAAACTATCCCTATTACCACTATACATATTGAAATAAATCCTAAAACCTACAAAAGCATCTACAACAATCCCAAAGTGGCACTATTGTGACACTGAGCCATTTAAATCAGTGTAAAAGTTTCATAGCTCTGTTCATAATGTCATATTGAAACTCAGATACATATTTAAAAACACTAAATACATACAAATCAGTAAAGAGAGGGACAATTATGTTCTCAGGCCCGACAGAAAACCCCAATATGTTTATGTCCCTCTGTATCAGACATCATAACTATTTTGGAGTCGAGCATGGTAATAAATGTATTTATTCATTAACAATCAATGTACAGTTTTTACTCAAGCCAGGTTAAGGAATGCATCACTATACAACGTACAGTCAGTCATACGGATGATGAGATGTGAAGCAGGCAGTTTATAGAAGTCATGTATTAGTCATGTAGCCATAATAGCAGTTAATGTTCATATAATATATACATTAAAAGTGTTATTATTTTAACCTCATAATAAAGTTAATTTATGTTACAAAGTAATTAATTGAAATGGAAGTTATTACTTAAATTGATAAAGAAAAAGTGTAAAATCTGCCTGCTGTATGCTCCCATCCAGCAGACAGATACGGTTCAGATATCTGAAGGCCAGGACAGAGAGATTGAGGAATAGCTTCCACCCCATGGCCATCAGAGTGTTGAACTGTTAGCCTTGACTTGCACATTTTGGGATTTAAACTGTATTAGTTGTGTATATTAAATTGTCTTAGTTTAGCATACTGCTATGTTGTCTGAGCATAGGGACACAAGAATGTCACTACGCCTGCAATAACACCTGCTATAATGTATGTGTGACTAATAAAGAGAACTTAAGCTTGGAGGCCTTTTCAGTCTACGTGGGTGTGTCTATAGGCCAGACCACTGCTCACTGTCAGAGGACCTGATTGAAACCCTCATGTTTTAAAGAGCAATAATGTAATAAACATTTTTACTCAAGTGATCTATTGATGTGAATGGCTGAATGAATGGATCTGAATATTGTCTTTTAAACATGATAAGGCCTATTATTGTGTAAAGGTTTTGTATATCTACCTTGCACACATCACACATGTAGTCAATGCTAATCTTAATACTGTTGAAAGTGTAACTACAGCACCAATGTGTCCGAACATGACAGAGAAGGTAGAGATGTCTGCAACTCAACATTTACTTTCAGCTGGAGCCTTTATATCTTAAAGCCAGTCTCACACTCATCCCCGAGTCTGAGGAGTCTATTGCAGTCTTCACTGGCAGAGCCCCCTGTGTATGAATGTAGTCCTGCAACACTCGCATAACACAATATTCAGTATCACTATTGATTTTGAGACACCACAGTTCCCCGATTTAAAAAAAAAAAAAAAATTAAAAAAAAAAAAAAAAAAATATATATATATATATATATATATATATATATATATATATATATATATATATATATACAACACATTTTAAATTGGCAGCCTTCTTTATCATTGAACATGAAGATTGCTGTTTTACAAGTTTCTACTGGGAATGGTTCTTTGTAAGTGTCCAGCTTAGTTTTTGTGTACTGCACTATTCAAATTAAGCAAGTACCAAATATATTAATATGATGAATGAAGTCATTTTGCCATGAATACTGTGTGGTTTGTCATGTGTTAAATGTGGATCATCTCTTGTAAAGCTGAAGGTAGTGTTATTAGTGAGTTAGTTGTGAACTGAAACTTGTGCTGCAGTCCAATCCACTCTCAGGGACCTCAACCAAAACATCTGCCCTGTTCTCTCCATTTGGATTGTGTGTTCAGTACAGCATTTCAAATGTCCTATAAAACCAGAGATGACTATATGCCTACACACTGTACAAAAACATTACGAGGAAAACATAGCAGCGATGTTCTTATAAAAAGCTCTTTCAATAAATGTCCTTTAAAATTTGCTTTGTCGATCCCGAAAAATATAAATTGTAAATTATGTTCTTGTGATTGAATTAATTTGGATGACAGCATGCAAGTGAGGAATGAAGCCAGTTTTCAGTAAATTACAATTATATAAAAACAATCGAGTGTATTGTGATTGTGATTGTTTCAACTCCAACACCTAGATCTGCACTTATCCATGGCACCAGACGAAAGTGTTACTGTTTCAGAAATGTTTAGTGTCTTTCTCAATCCCAGTGCTTTACTAACTCTTTACTTATTAACTCAAACCATCGTGACATAACACACATAATTCACACAGTAAAACAAGGAATAGGGGCAATTTATTTGTTTTGTTTTGTTTCTGGAGTCCTTTGAGATGTTGGACTCTCTGCGGATGTCCCACACTAGTCCATCGAACCTACGGACGGACAATCCCAGCTTGGCATGCATTAGAGGCTGCTGAGGGAATGATAACGTGTCCCAGAGACGAGCAGAGACAGAGACGGGGAGACAGAATCCCTGAACTGAGCTCAGTATCTGCTAAACGCCGAGAGTGCATAAGAAAACATTCGAGACAGTCACTGTTTGTTTTGAGGATGTTTATTATTTATGACATTGCACTGCCTGCTGGCCTGTAGTCCCCATGGTAACCTGCCTGTAATCAGAAAAGAAGAACAAGGTAAAACAAGGATTAGGGGATGTTTTAATTTAACAGTTGGTGGTGTGTCTCTTTCGGCAGGACTTCACACACTGGTCCATAAGCTGGTGGCTCCCAGACCTGGAGCAAGAAGCACCACCAAGCAGGCTTCAGCAGACAGACACAGGCAGGGATGACATCAGAGATCCGCCCCGCCCCCCGTTGCTGACAACTACACAACTTGTTGGCCAAAAGGAAAAGCATCATAGTAATTGTCCCCCACCCTACCAGATCATATTGATGAAGCTATTTGAAGCTCAAAAATGGTAAAATAATAAAATAAAGAAATTAAAGTTTTAGATTGACTATTACCTGATGAAGCTGCACTCGTTCTGCTCTCTCTGTGGGTCCACTTGTCCTGCGATTCCCGCATGCCGTGGAAGGTCTCGTAGCGAGTGATGTGTTCAGCGACCCGCCTGATAGAAGAACAGAGAGCAGTGTTAAGAGGTGGATGCATCTCAGGTTGAGCCCAGGCAGTGCAGGTCAGGTGCAGTTGGTCCAGCTTTAGGCCTGAAGACCACATGGATTCAATCAGGCTCTATAAAAACAAGCAAACATCCTTCTCACCGTGGAAATGCAGAGTCAGGTGGTTCTGATCATCAGAACAAAACACTAATGCCACATGATTACAGGTTGTATTATAAAGTCTACCCCATCCCACATCTCCCCTGGGACACTCACTCCTTCCTGGTCATCCTGTGCACCTCCTGCTCCTGAATCTGACCCAGAATGCTGTTAAAGAGAGATCCTCTCATTAGTGTTGCTGTCTTGCGTGGCTCTTGGTCTGGCTGGTCTCTGGGCCTGTTCTGGTCTGGCTGGTCCGTGGGCCGTCTCTGGCCTGACTGGTCTGAGGGCCTTCTCTGGCCCAGCTGGTTCATGGGCCTTCTCTGGCCTGACTGGTCTGAGGGTTTTCTCTGACCCAGCTGGTCCATGTGCCTTCTCTGGCCCGGCTGGTCTTTGGGCCTCCTCTGGTCCTGTTGACCTGCTGGTCTCTCCTTCACCTAAAGGACTGCATGCGAGGGTCACAGGCTCAGATAAGGAAGAATCGACTCCAGACACCAGCAGGTGTCAGTGGCAGCTAAGAGACAGGGTTTTCTCTCTCCTGCCTCCTCTCCAATGACAACTCATATTATTGTACACACCCCCCCATGGGCACCGGTACACACCTGTCCTGCGCACTCATGGGCGGCACATTCAGAGCCAAGGGGGAAAGGAGGACTGGACGCCAGTGTCTGTGTCTTCTGCTCCAGCTCAGGGACACGACACAGAGATGGCACGGAATTCTGCCTGGGGAGAGGAGAAGGAATTTTACTGCCTTTCATCTCGCTGTGTGGGGAGATTCGGTAAGTGTAAAAAAGGAGAGACAGAAAACTGAGCAGGAGAAGGTTACAGATTACTCCGGGAAAGACTTAATCTCACTGCAGACATCAGGGAGACGTTATTCAACCAATGTTTGAGATTTTTTGAGAAAAAATGAAAATGCTGTGTTTAAATGTGACTTGGTCATGGCTGCTCACTCCGTGTCCCACAGGTGGCTCCTGCATGTTTAAGGGTCCTGTTTGGGCCCTAGAGGCTCGGGGGCCTCTCCCTTTCTGTGGGACAATGGGGCATGTTGAGTAAAGCTCAGGCAAACACTTTAGAAGCTCAATTAACAGTTTATCCCACTCCATTCAACACTGATCTGTCCAGAGCAGCAGGAAAGTAACAGTTTGTCGGTGAACACTGTTAGGCAGAGAGTCCAAAGAATAGAAATTTGAACAAGTCAATAAAATAATAAAAAGAGTGATCACTTAGCAATCCTTTCATCCCTCGTAATCAGTCTGTCAGCATTACTTACCCTTTGCCTGCCTGCTTCCTTCGTGCCCTCGTGGGCTTCAGGCTCCTGTCCAGCTCCTCACTCACCTCCAGTCTCTCCAGGTAGCAGTGCCTGTGTGCAGACCCCCGGCCTCGCCTCCTGGGGCTCTGACACATGAACACAAAGGTTGTGTAAAAGGCATATTCCACCCCTGCACTCATCGATGCAGCCTAGATCAGATATCTTCTCACACAGACACCATTACAAACAAGAGAACCAAGTTCAATCAGATGCTGATAATAAAACGCTGATGTTATTTCTGGTGCAAACTCTGAGCTCAGGCATCTCCACAGCCACACTTCCCAACCCATCTCAGTGCCTTTACACATTGACATGTTTTACACACATGTGACAGTCAGTTCAGCTCAGGCTGAATGAAATGGGATCAGAAAAATGGGGCTCGTGATTGTGTGTGAGTCCTGACCTGATTGGGGTCAGTTACACAGAACTGAGAAATTTTTTTGGAGGCCAAAGTGAAACAAACAAACTCAACTCATTTTGTGTGCTTCCTCCAAAATATGAGGACATCTGTATATACAAAAATAGAATTGACCTGCAGTGCCATTCAGGTAATTAGACTTAACTAAAAAATGAGTGGTGTCAATGTTGCAGGGGCTTGTCAGTCACCTCCGTGACCCTGCGCCTCTATCGCAGCTGACTGCAGGGGTCTGTGAGAGGTGACTCCAGTGGGGGCTTGTGCCCCTCCTTCTGCATGGTCCCTCGCTCCACTGTTAATGTTAGTATTAATAAGAGATGTCCTATATAGAGCTCGTGTTCCTGTCAGTTGGTAAGTTAGTTAGTTGATTGACTGATTGATTGTGCGCAGATTCCCTGTTCGGGCGTCTCTGTACACATTCTGGATTGGGACAAGAGCGTCAGTGTGTACTCGTCAAAAAAACAAAACAAAAACAGGTATTCGGTTTGTTTTCCTGATTTCTATAAATAAACACCTAAACTGTGGATCATTTGTCGTGCGGACATATTTCAACCTCGCCTCCAAAATACAAAAGTGCATACACACGACCGGGGGGTGCACGGTGTCATAGCTTGTATTCACCTAGAAACTCCTACATCAGCGGCAGAAACAGCTGATTTCCAATGAAGACGCATATTTCCAGCAGCACACAAATCGAGAATTGTGCATCCTCGGTTTCAATTACAGAGCTACTCCGAAATAGGTCTAGGTGATTGACAAGTACCAGAAACTGCGTCTAGCTTGCTGCATGTTGGTTGAAATGTGATTTTCTTTTCTGGTGATATGTGGCTGTGAAGCAAAGATATATTCGAGTCCAAATCTGCCTGATTTCATGGTGATTTTGAGCTGTTTTTTGACTTTGAAATTGCTCAGAATCGAGCATTTCAGATGTCCAATTGTCAAAATCTTCAGGGGAGGACCCCCAGTCCCCCCGCCCTGAAATACACAATCCTCTTTGCCCTAATTTTTCAACATCAATTTTGTGCAGTGCACAGTGGGACAAAGAGAAATATTAAAGACTTTAATATAATAAGACACAAAATGCTTGAAAGTTTATGTTTATCTATATGCCTACAATAATCTTTAACAAATTAAAATGAAAAGTGGTCTGAAACTGTTATAATACTAATATTTACATTTATTTCAATGCTTTATTTGTGTACTTTTTCAAATGAACTAAATGTACTAAATATAAGCAATGGGGTATATTACTAATTCACAGAATTGTGTTTTGTTGGAAAGGGTTATTTGATTGGTATAGTAATTTACAATCACACGAAGCGTTAACCCAGATATTCCGGCAGGTTTTCGGGAGGAAAATCTTCTATTCTGCTGGTCTCGAAGTATGCCTCCACAAAGCCGCACTGGTCTCCTGGGACTACAAGACCATCTGTAGGCTTTGTGGAGGCCTACTTTGAGTGCAAAGGCTCGGAGCACCCTGTAGAACAGCGGGGGATCCCACGAGTGCGGCCTGGTGTTGTCCATGGTGCAGAGGCCGAATGGTCTCAGGCTGCTGGCAAAGCATGGATGTTCTTAACCACATATGCCAGCCCCTGTGCCTTAATGAGCCGCAAAACGTCCGGGACCCCCCTACCTCCGTCCAGGGCGCTCTTCACCATCTGCACTCTTTTTAGCCTCTCCATTTTACTCCCCCAGATGAACTGAAATATAATTCTATTGATCAATTTTGCGGTATTCTGGGTGGAATACCATGCCGACGTAGAGAAGTATCGGGAAGAGGATGGCCTTTACGACCACCACCTTACCAGCCATCATCAAGATCCTTGTATTCCAGCCGTGGAAAAGTTCTTTCTTTGAACTTTGGACAAAGCTCCAGGTGCCCGTGTTGGTCCCGTCAATCGTGATCCCCAGAACCTTGATAAACGGATTCACAGGGAACACTGTCGGTGGGACCCGGCCAACAGGCCATGCCTGAGATAGGTAGACCTCGCTCTTGGCCTTATTGACAGCAGCCCCTGTCGCCCTGCAGAAGCCGTCCAGCAGTTCCTCCACCCTGGCCACGGACGGCGCGTCCGTGTTGAACACAGCCACGTCGTCCATTTAGGCCAGGGCTTTCAATTGCTCTCTGCCGGCGCCCAGGATATGGAAACCTGTCACCTGGGCGTCCTGGCAGATCGCCTGCTTGAACGGCTCCAAACAGAGGACATACAGCAGGGCCAACAGGGGACAACCCTGTTGAACCCACGACCTGACCGGGAATGGTTCGGTCAGGTGGTGGTTCACGAGGACCCTGCTTCTTAGGCTGCTGTAAATCTTTACCCATCTCCTCAAGCCAAGAGCGAGACCCATCCTCTCCATAACTAGCTGCAGGTATTCATGGCCCACTCTGTCGAAGGCTTTCTCCTGGTCGAAGCTGATCAGGACCAGGGGAAGCCTTCTCTCATTCGAGTAAGAATACTCTTCTCCATTGAAGGGGCCAGTCTACACTCTCTGTACACCGACCCCAAGACCTGTGCCAGATCTTCCTGAAGCACCTCCCAAAAGATTTTATAGAATTCAGCAGGGATCCCATCGGGACATGGTGTCCTTCTAGAGTTAAAACTCTTTATCACCTGGGAGAATTCAGTGGTGGTGATCTCTGGATCCTCCTCCGCCTCCTCGCCCCCCTCTTTGCGGGACTCCAACAGGGACAGAAAGTGATGGATCAGTTTTTGATCCACCACCTTCTGATCGTACAACTCCCTGTAGAAGTCCTGCACCACTGTCTCGACACCCTCTCTGCCTTCCACCTCCTGCCCCGAGGAGTCAATCATGGAGGACATTGCAGGCCGCCTCTCCTTCGTTTTCTTGAAGAAGGAGCATTTCTCATCGTCCTCCATGATACGGACCCTGGAAAGGACCTTGATCTTCTCTTGTTCCTGGCAGAGAGACTCAGTTTCACCCAGGCCACCTCATCAGCCAGGTCGAAGCCTCTGAGTTGAAGCGGGCGTTCAGATGGGAATATCTCGCCCACTTCTCGCGAGCTTTCCATTTCCCTAGCTGAATGAAGTAGCCCTTGGTTCTTTTCTTCACCATCTCCCACCACTCTATGGGAGAATCAAAAAGGTCCTTCAGGGTCCTCCACTCCTCGAGGCGTCTGCTAAAGATCTTAATTACATGAGGGTCATCAAGCAGAGAGGTGTTGAGCTTCCAGACCCCAGGCCCCAACTCCTGTGTGCTCGGGATGAGCACCTCTGTTGTCAGGAGCCTGTGGTCTGAAAAGAAGACCGCCTCTGAAGACATGGCGGTCCTCTCCAGTGGCTTACTGAGGAGGACGAGATCTATCCTGCAGAAGGAGGAGCCAGAAGAAGTCCTCCACGAACGCAGCGAGATCCCTGCTGGATCTATCGTTACGGAGCTTACTCTGGTCTACATCCCTCAGGGCACAGTTGAAATCACCTGAAATGCTAACTGGTAAGGTGCCGATCAGGACGGGTGTAGCTGAGGGAAAAAGAGGACTCTTTCTCACTGGCTGGTGGGGGCAGAGACGTTGACCAGCCTCAATACAGCCCCCTGCCCGCCTCTATCACTCTAAATTTTTTAACATCTATGGGGTTCTTCAGGAGTACGGCAATCCCGTCTGTCCCTGAGATCTTTGTATTCTTTTTGGAACGGGATGCTGCACTCCTGTAAACAAATAATGTCTGCCTTCATGCCAGCCAGAGAGTTTAAAACATCGTCCCTATTTTTCACCTTAGCAATGCTCCTCACATTTATAGATATGATAACTAAAGCCATAATGGCAGTGAGGGCAATTACCCACTCCATAACAATCATGTAAAGAACCCTTCCTCTTCCCCATTTCTCTCTTCTCCCTCACCTAGCTTAGCGCTCGCACCCATGATTTCAACCATTTGCCTCACTGCGTGATCCTCTAGGAAGACTATGGCGGGGCTCGGGTCCCGCCACTCTATAAGGCTGGTGAAACTCCACTGGGCTCAGGGCCCATGGTGCTCGAGGTTCTCCCTGGTTCCCTTGCAGCCGAGGCCCGACGAGCAGGTAGCAGAGCAGAGGCCTTGTGTGCGACCGAGGAGACAACCGGATAGACCCCGCTAGATGATCTTATTACTAGTGGGGAGGGGGGCGGTCTCTCCCTTCCCGGCTGTCTGCCGCCACAGGCCTCCACCCCCAGCGCCAGTGACTCCATCATTGCGGCCCTGAGGTGTTCCTGATCGAAGACACTGGTGATTCTCCTCTCCTGAGGACCTTTGGCTCTCACACTACCACCGGGAGAGCAGACCTGTCCCCTCCCTTGAGAGAGTCTAGGGAGTGGGGCAGGAGGGATATTACTATTAGAGGGCCAGTCCTCCACCAGGCTGCCCACAGCCTTTCTGCTGGGGGGAAGTGGAGAAGGCCCACAACTCTCCACTCCAGACTCAGAGAGGGGCGTATAAACCTGAGGGGGAGAGGTCTCGGCTGCAGGGGAGGAGCTGACGGGGGAAGGGGGGGGGGGGCTAGCATAATTGACCCATTTACTCATCACACCCCCCCACTCACTCTCCTCCTCTCTGCCCTTCTTTTCTTTCCCGCCACAAATATCCACTTCTCCTCCCCCTCCACCTCCGCTTCCGACCCGGAGTCAGAGAGGGAGCCTATGAGACTCCTGAGGACTGTTTCCTCTCTACCCACGTTCTGGGGTATCTCCGTTACAGCAGCCTCAACTTGTTTTTTTTCCTCTCCACTCTATTTGCATAGGAGGAGGGACAATTCCTAAAGAGGTGCCCTCCCCCACCACACAGATTGCAGGCCCTCTCCTGCTTACAGGCCCTGGTCAGATGTACCCTGCCGCAGTTCTTGCACTTAATAACAGTGCAGGCTGCGGCTAAATGACCCAGGGCCTCGCAGTTCCTGCAAAGCTTGGGCATGCCATGGTAGAAGACAAGCCCCCTGTTTGCACCTAAAACTACGGTGCTTGGCAGGTGGTGTACCCCACTAATGGCGGCAACCGTCAAGCACCGGTTCAAACCCCATCCTCATCATTGACTCTCTTACTTTCTGAAAGGATCTCACAGTGTCTCCTCAGCCATACCTCTATATCATACTCTGCCACTCCTTCATTAAAAAACTGGATTGTTACAATTTTAACCTCTCTGTCGGTCAAAGCCTCGACTACAAAGTCACTCAGGGGCATACAGTTTTTCTTTTCTCTCCAGGCAAGTCCACCTGGCTGGGGAGCTGCTTCCACCTCCGGGGCTCTTGCAGGGAGCGGGCCTTGTGGGGAAAAAGTCCAGACCCTGGCAACAGGAGGCCTCCCTCAGGGACGTTCGCTGTTCGGCCTGGTTGGTCCCTGGGATCTGAGGCCTCTCCTGGATCCTTGCTGGTGTCGTCAGTGGGGAGCAGTCCTGGTCAGGCTGTGCTCCGGGTAGATGGTTGGCTGGGCTTCTGGTTGGGACCCATTCCATGAGGAGTCCGCCGACTCCTCTGGCTAGGTCCCTTGTCGGTCTTGGTCTGTCCCGATCTCCACTTGCCTTGACCTCCAGACCGCTCCAAGGATCCAAGACTCTGCAGCTCTGTCAACCGGGATCTCCCTGTCTCGTCTGGCCTGGCCTGGTGGATCAGCTCCCTGCAAACAGAAGAAAGAAGACTGTCAGAAAAGGTAACAGTACGTCGCCCCCTGCTGGACAAAGGTCAGCGAAGGGGCATGGAGAGGAGGCAGGGTTAGCCTGCATCCCTAATCGCACACTTGCTCCCTCATTCCCTTCCCTTGCGGGGCGGAAGTACTATTGTTGCACTCATCAAATGAGACACTGACAACTGTGTCTCCAAAGCCACGCCTCCTCTATCATACATGAACACACAGAGCAGAGTCTAAGCACCAGGAGGAGAGACAAGTTGGTGGAATCGATCGCAACGGGTTCAGATTACCTCATGTCTCATTCACACTACATGAGCTAAATACTACATTACATTAACAAAATATATCAAAAACAAATCAAACCATGTAATTACCTGTCCAAAAGAAAAAACGCGTATTTTTTGCCAACCATGGCTTCATTTTTCAGACCCTTTGAGTCCCACAGTTGCCTCCAGTGTGGAAAAGCAACGACAATGTTAATTCTGCTTTTAGCATGATCTTGATCCAGACGTTTTTTCATTGTAGAAATTTCTAACATGGTTTTTCTTTTCTGGTTTCCTGCTACTGGTGCTTCAAGAGGAACAGAAGGAGCTGCGGCTCGCCTTCCATTCTCGCGCTCACTCTGCACAGCGTCAATGTTCCTGTGCTGTTGACGTGTGATTGTCTGCGCAAACAAGTTGTGCGGCGGTATGCAAATATAGATTGACAGACAGGAAGGACATCCTATCATTACATTTGGACCGAATGCAATGATTGGTTGATCATTTTTTAGTCCTGTCCGTTACACAGAAGATAGTATAAGTCGACTTAGTCCTTGGTGGCAAAACCCTTGTTGGCAATCACAGTGGTCAGACGTTTCTTGTAGTTGGCCACCAGGTTTGCACACATCTCAGGAGGGATTTTGTCCCACTCCTCTTTGCAGATCCTCTCCAAGTCATTAAGGTTTCGAGGCTGACGTTTGTCAACTCGAACCTTCAGCTCCCTCCACAGATTGTCTATGGGATTAAGGTTTGGAGACTGGCTAGGCCACTCCAGGACCTTAATGTGCTTCTTCTTGAGCCACTCCTCTGTTGCCTTGGCTGTGTGTTTTGGGTCATTGTCATGCTGGAATACCCATCCACAACCCATTTTCAATGCCCTGGCTGAGGGAAGGAGGTTCTCACCCAAGATTTGACGGTACATGGCCCCGTCCATTGTCCCTTTGATGCAGTGCAGTTGTCCTGTCCCCTTAGCACAAAAACACCCCCAAAGCATAATGTTTCCACCTCCATGTTTGTCAGTGGGGATGGTGTTCTTGGGGTCATTCCTCCTCCTCCAAACACGGCGAGTGCTTTCTTGAGCAGCGGGACCTTGCGGGTGCTGCAGGATTTCAGTCCTTCATGGCGTAGTGTGTTACCAATTGTTTTCTTGGTGACTATGGTCCCAGCTGCCTTGAGATCATTAACAAGATCCTCCTGTGTAGTTCTGGGCTGATTCCTCACTGTTCTCATGATCATTTAAACTCCACGAGGTGAGATCTTGCATGGAGCCCCAGACCGAGGGAGAGTTATTTTGTATTTCTTCCATTTGCGAATAATCGCACCAACTGTTGTCACCTTCTCACTAAGCTGCTTGGCAATTGACATGTAGCCCATTCCAGCCTTGTGTAGGTCTACAATCTTGTCCCTGACATCCTTGGACAGCTCTTTGGTCTTGGCCATGGTGGAGAGTTTGGAATCTGATTGATTGATTGCTTCTGTGGATAGGTGTCTTTTATACAGGTAACGTTACTTGCTGATTGATAGGGGATCAAATACTTATATCCCTCACTGTATATATATATATATATATATATATATATATATATATATATATAAGTATTGATTGCTATCAGGACGTGAAGAGACTTTCAACCAGTATAGCAAGAAATGTTTCTGGAAAAGATTGCACACCCTACCTTTAAGCTTTGCTGTAGTGAGGATATAGGTGAGGGGATTATTATCAGTATATACAATAAATGAGGGTGCATGATACAAGTAATATCTAAATCATTCACATATTGCCCATTTAAGAGCCAGGAAATCTACACCTAATCCTTCCTCTGAGGCATTAGTATGTAGCACAAAAGACAGGAAATCCCAACACTGGTGGGTTGGAAAGACAATCAATTAGCTGGTTTCATATTTCCTGATGCGTCTCTGTCCACTTGATGGGGGTGTGGCTTGACAACTGACCCACATTATTTGATGAGACACGCATTGGTCGATTCTGAGATATTGTGGTTGGAGTGGGCTTAATTGCCAATGGCGCAGTGGACTGTTTTGGGATAGAAAGCAGTTCATAGAGGGGTTTGGCTTGATGGGAAAAATCATTCACATAAGGGGCGATAATAAGAAATGAATCCCAGTATTTTCCTCAGTTCTCCTACTATAGCTGGCTGCCTTGTTTTCAGGGCCTGCACTGGGGCAATTTCTGCTGGGTCCATGGTGTACCCTTCTTCAGATACAATTTTCCCTAGGTATCTCACCTTACGCTGAAACAGTTCGCATTTCTTGGCTGTGAGCTTAATTCCATGATGTTGGTAACATTGAAGAACCACCTGTACATGTCTGACATGGTCTTCAAAGGATTTACTGTGGGCCATATTGTCATCCAAGTAAGGTTGGCAAATTTAATCTCTGAGACCGGTCAAGCATTCTTCCATATTTCTTTGAAACTCTACTGGTGCTGAACGAAGGCCAAAAGGAATTCTCACCCATTCATACAAACCCCAAGGTGTGATGAACGCTGTGAGGGGGGGACTTTCTTCATCCATAAACCCTTGATGGTAGGCAGAAAACCAGGAACTTCCGCTCAAACTGTCCACCAGGTCTTGTATTCGTGGAATTGGGTGACGATCTTCATAGGTCCTCCTTTTCAACTCGCGGTAATCACAGCAAAGTCTGTGCCCTCCATCTTTCTTTCTCACACAGACCACTGGTGATGAATAGGATGATCTTAATTTCTTGATCCACCCTTGATTCAACAAATCTTGCAAGTATTATTTTACCTTGTGGTGGTTTTGGGATAGACACATATGTCTTCTGTACTGGTGTTGTGTTAAATTGATATGCATTCTCAGAGATGGGATGCACTTTATGTTCTGGTTGTCTCGTGCAAAAGCATTGCATTCACATCTCATCATTGTTTTTACCAATGCTTGCTGTTCTTCACTAAGATGATCTAAGCTCACCAGAGGGTTCCAACTTTGAATTGTCTCATTACTGCTGGCATCTGTGCGGATTCCTTATGGATATAGGTCTGCATAATATTTTTCTGTTCTGTTGATGTAGTCTCCATTAAGTCCTCTATTGTTCAGGTCAGGCCTTGCTTCCACAGGAGGCAAGATAGACTGCTTTCACAGGCTGGAGGTGTCCCAATGTTAGTCGCTTATCTAAAATGATGTTGTGATTTGTGTTGACAACTGGGATAGCTTTTCATGAGGAATTTCCCCTGTACAGAGTTACTATTACCTCATTGATTCTCCGTCCATCAGGCCAGTGGATTTCATCCAGGACAAACAACATGGCCTGGGGCTTCTCCAACTGTCCCGCATGTACCCGACAATAAACTGTAGTCAGCTGACTGGGTGGGAGAATTACACAATTTTTCCCAGTTCTGACAGCTCCGTGTTCACCACTGCTACTTCCCTTCTGGAAAACTTGTATCAAGGTGTTTGTTTCTTCGGGCCCCAACGAAAACGCTGTACTCATTAGTTTCATCAGCTCGTTAGGAACTCTCTGTTCCACTCCCACATTAGGAAATTAAAATAGGAACTCAGCCTGGCATCTGAATTTACATCTTGTTTTAGGTCAAAATCCACTTCAATCCAACCAGAAAATGGAATTTCAGTCTGATTGGCAGCAAGCCCAGTTAATGTCCCAGGCCCTAACAACTCCTGGACTGACCTGATGGTAGTGTATGGAAGATACTTCTTCCTCTAGGCCTCGTTGATCAGGCTAGCTTGGGCACCTGTATCCCATATGACATCTGTTACAACATTGTCCAGAACACACTGTACTATACATTTCTTCCCAATCAAGTTAAGGAGCTTTGTTTCATGTTTTGGTGTCAGATGACTGACTTTCCTTTCTTCTGAAATTATTGTCCCATTTTGAACTCTGTTCCAAATAGCTAATTGCATTACACACTGGCTTATGAATGTTCCAGCTGAGCTTCTGGCAGAATTCTGAACAATACTGGGCTGCATGGCAATTCTTGCAGGATCTTGAGTAGGCTGGAGCTGTCTGGTTTGGCTGAACAGTTACCACATCTTTGGGACACTGGTATCTGGGCTACTGCTGGTCCCTCTACAGCACTCACTTACTTACCTCATTCCGGCCAGTTATGACCTCCACTTCTAAATCATCATTTTGAATAATATACACTCGTGTAGCTGTGAAAACTTTAATAAAATAATGTAAAAGTCCTCTTAGTATCCAATAGTATGTACTTTGAATGTGAACACACACAGTTCAGGGGACTTTTAATGTACTTAGTTGACACAGGCCTCTGATTGGCTGCTATGATGCATTGCTATGGTTCAGCACGAGTGCGGGAAGTGATTTCACATCCACCGTTACATTTACAACTGCAAAATGAGTTTATCTAAAAAGAGAAAAATAGAGTGTTTAAAAAAAGAATGGACATCAAAATACTTCTTTACTGATATCGCAGGAAAAGCTGTGTGTTTAGTTTGCAAAGAAATTGTAGCAGTATTCAAAGAGTACAACTTGAAACGTCACTTCGAGACAAAACATGAAGCCAAAAATGAAAACATGTCTTCCGAAGAGAAAGGTAGACAATTGCACGAGATGGTTTCATGAATACAAAAGGAACAAAGCTTTTTCACAAGACTTTATTCAGCTCAAGATGGAGTTACAAGAACAAGCTCTCAAAAAACAGCAAGCCATTCTCAGAGGGAGAATTCATCAAGGAATGTTTGGTTGAATCTGCTGCAATATTGTGCCCTGACAAGAAAGCCCGACAAGCAAGCGCTTTTTGAAAAAGGTTCACTGCCAAGGCGTACTGTGACGCGACGTGTTGAAGAAATCTCAGAGAAGTTGGAACAACAGTTGAAAGGTAGGGTAAACCATTTTTCTTATATTTCTCTGGCCCTTGACGAGAGCTGACAGAGCTTTGACAGAGACAGAGCCCAGCTGTTGATTTTCATATGAAGCATTACTACAGATTTTACATTGACTGAAGAACTTGTGTCAGTGCAGCCAATGAGAAACACAACAACAGGCAAGAATTTATTGGAAGAAGGTAATGAGTGTGTTTCAAAACTTGGACTGAGTTGGCAGAAATTGGCTGGTGTGACCACTGATGGGTGTCCAAACTTGACAGGCAAAAATGTTGGGTTATTAAAAAGGATACAAGACCAAGTGACAGAAACTAACCCAGAGCTTTTGCGTTTGCTGTTGATGTCATGGGTCTCCCGAATGAACTGAATTGTAAACTACAAGGAAGGGGGCTTTTTGCTCATGACATGTACTCCCTTGTCAAGCCTTCATGGCAAAGTTGCTACTTTTTCCCCCGTCAAATTGAAGGCAAGAACTTCATACACCTCCCAACATTGCAACAGATAATGATATCTGATGTGAACTGGAAAAAATATGTATCTCTACTACTCGCTTTGCACGCTGAATTTTCATGCTGGTTCATTGATTTTAAAATGTTAGAAAATTACATGGCTTTGATTTCGTCCCCTTTCACATTCAATGTGGACAATGTTCCTATTGATCTCCAGCTTGAGCTTATCTGATGCACTGCTTGCGGAACAATTCAAATCTGCACCACTCCTGAGGTTTTATGCATCTCTCAATGAACAGAACTTTCAAAAGATTGGGGCCCACGCTTAAAAGATGCTTGTACTGTTTGGTTTAACCTACGTATGCAAACAGACATTTTCGGTGATTAAATTAAATAAATCAAAGAACAGATCCTCCATTAGTGCTGCGCGTTGCAACATCGGAAATGACACCAGACTTCACCTCCCTTATTAATGTCCAAGAGAGACTCTTCTTCACATTGAATGAGTAAAAGTTTTAAGTTAGATCTATTTTACACGTTCTAACATAATATTGTAGCGATCCTGGTGGGTGTCTGTGTGTATGTGCCAGTAGGGCAGCCCAAAGGTGGGGGGAGGATGTAAAAGTGTGTATGCAGGGTGGGTGGGTCAGTTCAGGGACCCTGTCTGTCTGTGTGTGTGTGTGTGCATGAGTGTGAATGTGTGTTATATGTGGGGTGTTACTGTGATGGGTTAGGGAGGGATGTTCGTGGGATAATTGTGTTTGTGTGGCTCCAGGTGGTACAGCCAGAGAGCGGTGATTGGACAGGTGGGAGTCACCTATTAGTGGGATATATAAGGGCGTGGTGACGTGCCGCTCAGGGAGTTGCGTAGGAGTTAGTTCATGGGAAAGTGACCTGTGTGAGGTTATTATTAATAATAATAATAATAAAAATTACAAAACAGATATGTGACCCATGATGCCATACTGACATTCATAGAGTGGCCAACTTATGAAAATTATTGCCCACCTCTGCTCTACAGTAACCCTTCTCCGTTTCCCTGAACCCATCTAAGAGAGCGACATCCCCTGCATCCATCCATCTGCATTGAAGGAAAAGTGTGCCTTGTTGGATCATGGGAAACCTAATACTCTTGTTTTGTTTGTCTGGGCGGGGTTGTGTGAGCAATAACACCCACTTCAGTTTGAAACTCATTAACTCTGGTGGTTTTAGCAATGCCATTTTTTTAATTTTCTGCAGTTTTTCTGTCTCCCGACTGGCTGCTTCATTCAACTTTTCAATCAGGTCTTCATTAGTTATACCTGGTCTTAATCCAGTACCAACTGACCTTAAGAATTTCCAGCGGATCAGGTCAGCATCATAGTATTCCTCAGTTCCCCTTTCAGCTGAAGCAAATAACAGTCTATCCTTTAGCTCTATAGCTCGGAAAAGGAAGTTTTGTGCGGACTCTCTGGGATCTTGGGTGATGTTGACCAATTTCTTCTTTAAAATGTCCTTTCAAAATTATTTTTAATTTTGAGAGAGTCAGATCAGTTTTAACCTCCAACATATTCCTCAAGTTCAGTCCTGAAATCAAAGAGTTCTGTTCAGTTCCACACACATACAACGCTTGGTTCACATCAGCATTTGTATATATTAAAGGTCTGTAACTGCATATCAATTAGTAGTCAAAGCCTTATATGTCTCATTGCTTTAAAATAAGCAACAAAAACAATAAGCAACATCATAACACTGCACTTAAATAAAACTCTGACTTTTAAGCAGTTTGTTAACTTATTCAAAATAAGGATCAATGTTCCTGAAATGCAGTAACATTAAACTTATGAATAATAATGAATTCAAAATAAAACGTCAAACAACTGTTTCAATTGAATACACGTAGGTAAACAGTAAACAGTAATTTATTTAAGAAAATAGGACTGCTCGTGTATTTGATTTCTCTCCTGTCTTTGAACATTAACACCACTTTAATTTCATTCAACCATCAGCATAACCCTTATTTACATATTGTTTACAATTGCACCATCTTGTCTCATTAGCATACTCATGAACATGGTGGCTTCCGCCTATAAAACACCCCCCCGTGTAGACTAACGATCATGTCTGAAAGATTTGCCAACCATACAATAGCCACAATTACCATATTCTTGGATCAATTAATAATCCCTATAACCCAGAGCTGTTTTACCTGAAATCAAAAAGTTCTGTTCAGTTCCACACACATATAACGCTTGGATCACATTAACATTTCTATATATTAAAGGTGAACTTCCTCAGGCTATCCAGTGTGTGGAAAACCCACTGTTCCCCTAGTGGTGGAAATTGGACTGCATCTTTAATGTCCCTAGTAGATGTATAGATGACATTGTAGAGGAGCTTCAATTTATTACTTGTTCAGCATCCGCACCCGTTATCAAAAACATTGTCGATAACACATTAAAAAACCATAACTGCACTGTTGAAGAATTGGTGATCACAGATTTTGTAAATAGCATTTGGTCACTTGAATCCTCTTAGTGTAGCGTTAAGTGAAGAAGGTCCCCTTGGCACAGCATACCATAAAATACACACATGCACAAATGTATGATTTGTTGTGTTTTATATTTGTTACCTTTTTTACTTTTCTTCCTGCTTCATACATACACTATTTAAATATTGGTTTTAATGTGTTACATGATGACCCTGATGAAGGCCACAAGCCAAAAAATGTTGGTCTAATAATAAAGTTGTTTTATATACTACAAGTGTTGCTGGAGTTTTGACCTCTTTTGACTATTTTCCCTTCTCCATGCACCTTAAATGTTGGTGAAGTTGTGCTAGAAACTTCTACTCTGCCTCTGAAATATTATTTGCTTGTCTTATCGAATCATGTCTTTGTTCTTTTTCTCTTGCAGTTCTGCTTGCAGAAGGCTGTGATGATGCCTGCCCCCACTCAACCACATGTTATTATTGAAGAGACTAAAGTTCACAAGTTAACCCTTCCAGATGGACTCTCTAGCACTGTAGACAAACTATTGGCAGCTGCACAGGATCATTTTCAACTTCAAGGGAGTTTTACTGTTATGTACATGGACAGAGATTTTGATAACCAATTCTTCACTCTAACATCAACAGGTGTGGTTAAGGACAAAGACACAATCAAACTCATTAAACCAGAACCTTCTATTATGCTCACATTGACTCCCATCAATGAGGCTGCTACTTCCTCCCCTCCAGTGCCACCAGATCAGTCTTCCCAGGATGACAGTTCCTCAGTTAATTCATCCAACACCATCATTTCACCACAGCCCCCAGAGTACTGATCAGAAGCTTGGTCAACTAATTTTCATATAATGTTGAAAAACCCCTTCAAGAAGGAAATAAGGCTTATGAAAAGGATAGCTCACTTCTTCAGAATCCAAGCATGAGAAACTTGTGGAAGCAATATTCCACTACACTGCCTATCCCACTGGCCTTCAAATACAGGCAGTTGTAGATCCTCTGATAAAAAAGCATCCATGCCTGAGAGAGCCTGGAACCTCATTTTCAGGCATGTGCGGGTGGCAGCAGCATCTTAAATACAAGATGGCTAATTACCATTCTAGAATGAGAAGGCGTACCTTGTCCTGAGCTTGATATTAACGCTTTGAAAAGGAAATCCCCTGGTGAGAAAAATCCGAATAGCAGAGGTGAACTACCTTCCTCCACATTTAAGTGGAGAAACTATGGCCTGCTTTGTTTTGTGAAGCTGAGGTAGGTGAATCTATAAACCCTTAAAATGTTACCTGCTCCATTGGGCAGTGTGGCAGGGTAGCCAGTAATGGAGGCTTGAAGACAGACTATGAGTAAACAAAAAACAAGACCTTTAATACAGAAAATAAATAGGCATGAGGGCCAACAGAAACGGCCCACAAAACAGGAAACCAAAAAGACATGGGCTGGTCAAACGACTTCACCGTGCCACCAAAAAGACCAAAACATAAAAGCCCCAACAAAACAGCATACTGGGCAGGTTTACTCCCACACCCAACTCTCCAACTTCCCAACTCTAACCCACCAAAACCAATTCTCCAACTCCTTTAATGGGAGGCTGAGGCCTCCTTATATAGCAGGTGGCTGGGGTTGATTGACCTTAATTGATCAATCGCCCCAGCCACCTGCAGTCCATGAGCAGGCAGGGAGGGACAATTAACCCCCTCCCACAGGCAGTAATAGTAATTTGATTTCACAATATACACTCACCTAAAGGATTATTAGGAACACCTGTTCAATTTCTCATTAATGCAATTATCTAACCAACCAATCACATGGCAGTTGCTTCAATGCATTTAGGGGTGTGGTCCTGGTCAAGACAATCTCCTGAACTCCAAACTGAATGTCTGAATGGGAAAGAAAGGCCATTTAAGCAATTTTGAGCGTGGCATGGTTGTTGGTGCCAGACGGGCCGGTCTGAGTATTTCACAATCTGCTCAGTTACTGGGATTTTCACGCACAACCGTTTCTAGTGTTTACAAAGAATGGTGTGAAAAGGGAAAAACATCCAGTATGCGGCAGTCCTGTGGGCGAAAATGCCTTGTTGATGCTAGAGGTCAGAGGAGAATGGGCCGACTGATTCAAGCTGATAGAAGAGCAACTTTGACTGAAATAACCACTCGTTACAACCGAGGTATGCAGCAAAGCATTTGTGAAGCCACAACACGTACAACCTTGAGGCGGATGGACTACAACAGCAGAAGACCCCACCGGGTACCACTCATCTCCACTACAAATAGGAAAACGAGGCTACAATTTGCACAAGCTCACCAAAATTGGACAGTTGAAGACTGGAAAAATGTTGCCTGGTCTGATGAGTCTCGATTTCTGTTGAGACATTCAGATGGTAGTGTCAGAATTTGGCGTAAACAGAATGAGAACATGGATCCATCATGCCTTGTTACCACTGTGCAGGCTGGTGGTGGTGGTGTAATGGTGTGGGGGATGTTTTCTTGGCACACTTTAGGCCCCTTAGTGCCAATTGGGCATCGTTTAAATGCCACGGCCTACCTGAGCATTGTTTCTGACCATGTCCATCCCTTTATGACCACCATGTACCCATCCTCTGATGGCTACTTCCAGCAGGATAATGCACCATGTCACAAAGGTCGAATAATTTCAAATTGGTTTCTTGAACATGACAATGGGTTCACTGTACTAAACTGGCCCCCACAGTCACCAGATCTCAACCCAATAGAGCATCTTTGGGATGTGGTGGAACGGGAGCTTCGTGCCCTGGATGTGCATCCCACAAATCTCCATCAACTGCAAGATGCTATCCTATCAATATGGGCCAACATTTCTAAAGAATGCTTTCAGCACCTTGTTGAATCAATGCCACGTAGAATTAAGGCAGTTCTGAAGGCGAAAGGGGGTCAAACACAGTATTAGTATGGTGTTCCTAATAATCCTTTAGGTGAGTGTATATTATGGACTACTGTTCCTTATTGAACACATGAACATAAATAAACTTGAAATGCACTTCTCTCAAAGTTAAAATTGGAAGTCAATTTAGTGCTCCTCTTTTTGAGTTGATCGTTGTAAAAAGTGCTAGATTGTTCATTCCACCATTAATATCTACAGGGTTTAAAATGCCCTATACAGAATTTACCCTCCCTTCATTTTATATCAGACTATTTGGCCCAGTTCCTGATGTTGTACTTGTGAATCTTTTGTCAATACAGATCAAGGAGGAATTCAGGAGAATTACTACAATTTCCCTGGAGCAGAGCTTCATGTACACACTTGATCACTACACACCAAAACTTATTGCCCTGATGAAGGCCAAGGGAGCTGTCTTGGGGACCAAGCTGAGGCCGTTCCTGGACAAACTGAGTCAGGTGTGTTTGTTCAAAATTGTGCTTGTTCACATTTTTTTGCAGGGAGATGGACCTACTGTCTTTCTCACTCTCACACACACACACACTGCCCCATGTGTACACATACAACTAAAATCTGAGTGACTCCAGCCAGGCTTCCTAATCAACCAATTGACCCGCTTGATAGGGAGGGTTACCCTCCTCGTGGTCGCTATAATGTGGTTCTCGCTCTCAGTGGGGCGTGTGGTGAGTTGTGCGTGGATGCCACGGTGAATCGCGTGAGCCTCCACACGTGGTACGTCTCCGCGGTAACACGCTCAACAAGCCACGTGATAAGATGTGCGGATTGACTGCCTCAGACGCGGAGACAACTGAGATCCATCCTCCACCACCTGGATTGAGGCGAGTCACTACGCCACCACGAGGACTTAGAGTGCATTGGGAATTGGGCATTCCAAATTGGGGAGGAAAATGGGATAAAAAAATAAAAATAAAATAAATCCTCGCACTGGAACACTGATAAAGGCCAACAAGATGTTATATCATCTAGAAGAACAAATTAAATGGATATTTGTCAATTATTCAAATTCAGTACAATTACAAAAATTAAACGTGCTCTAGAGTTACAAAGCCATAGGGTTTCCTGGCACTGTAAAGGTGCAGAGGCACACAATTTATGGCTGAGAGCAACAGCCAAGCAACATTCATTTGGAGGCAACAATCTGTGGAGTGCAGCCATCTTGCTACTTGTTCTACAAATGTTCTAATAATGCTGTCTCACTGTGAAATAGACTCAATTTAACGTAATCTGAACTATGTTTAATGATTGTCGTTTTTAGCATCTATGTGTTCATTCTGGCCTGATACTGAAGTCACTTTGAATGATTCAAGCAATTCTAATTTTATTTGTTTCTCAATAGAATTGTCTTAATTTTTTTTTAATTGTATGCAGGAGGACAACCGCAGTGACGCCACTCAACATGTTCTCAAGATCCTGATTGTCCATGGTGCTGATGGAGAGGATCCAATGGATGTATTCATCCTTCCTGAAGGCAAGGAGATGTTGCAAGGATGCGGCAGTACTGCTAAAGCTTGTGCGTTGCTTATGGGTCAGATTTATGCCCTCAACAAAAATGTATGCTGCATTTGTGCCGTTTCAGATGGCAGTAAGATTTTATTTGAATATTTGAAAAACACCAATCCAGTTCTGTATTGGATGCAGTAGATTTCTCTTTAAGAGCAAAGTAATATGGACACAAACAAATCCTTGCAATATATACTGACAAATCAGTAACTGTTTTAACTTTGATAGAGTATAATACTTGGTGAAAATAACATTAGGTAGGGGTGGGATTGGGTGGGTGAGGTACTGATATGGATTTGACCAAGTAGTTAGGAGGCATTGGTTGTTAATGTTGCTAATTCTAAAAATATTTCTATTTAGAACTTTGGTCAATACTACCTAGCTCTGTCAAGTTAAAACTTCATCTCCTGATGTTTTTGTTATGTGATATGCCCTTCTATATTGTATGCCTCCTGGGGTAAAAAAACAAAAACATTTTGAAATAGTGCATACTGTAGGATAAAATAATAATTAGCACTGATATTTTTATTTTGTTTTTGATAAATTCATATTGATTAATGGAGATTGAATTGTTTTACAGGTCATGTGAAGGTGACTGATTCATTGTTTAATTTTGACAAAATAAACTGTTTAATTGTAATGTATTTTAGTTGTGTGATTTGTGATAAAAGTATATTAAATACATAGAGAAAATGATTATATTTATTTGGTAACACTTATCTAAAGAACATTAGCAACACTTACATATTATTAGTGAGTAATATAACTTCATACAACTAAGTAATTGAAAGTGTCAAACAGAAAAAATATAAAAAAGCTACTTATTTACTCCATAGAAGTAAATAGTAAGATTTACATAATATTTTGATGACAGCGACATTCCTGTAAATTGACTTTAAATACATATAACTTATAACTTAAATATAATTAAGTAACATGTACTTAATATCTTCACGAATGTTAAGTTTAGTGTTTAGTAGATTTTACTTGATATTACAGCAGTAGAATTTTCTTAAAAATTACTAGTGCAAATTGTTACGAGGATTTTATCAAGTATATCCTAGAAGTTATTTCTTTCAGTGCAGAGGAAAGCCAGATTAGTGAAGTGGGGTCTGAGGAGCCCATTCCTATGCAGAGTAGAGTAGAGGACTCAGTCCAGTCAGTTGCTGTTCAGCTTACTAATGAAGGAACTGTAGAGCAACATACAGCTAGAATGGGATAAAGGGAATTTTGTGCCCTCACTGTGGAATTATAAAACAATTAGTATTTCTGCATTGAATATTGTTTGATACTGTATTTTGCATGATTGCTATCTGCCTCCTTAGATTTGTTACCTAGAAAATATATATATACATTTAAAATAGCTTCTAAAACATTAAAACATTGCCAGTTATATTAGCGTGTAAATTAGCACTTGAATTAGATGAAAAAAATAGCTTGCATGTGATGAAATTAAGCATATCAGTGATACGTTGGCCTATTTATTTATTTTTTGTAGAATTTTGTCAAGTGTGACGTTTCTTGGACCTATCAAATAAACACCAAAGATATAAAGTGACAGTTGCTAAAATGAAAAGGAGAGCAGGAATCCCAGAGAGGCTTGGGATGTCACTGCTGATGTCATATGTCCGAGAAGATAAAAACAATGCTTCAGTTTCTAAACAAATTACAGAATTGTGGCATTCAGTTTAAAAACTTGAAGGCCAATAAGTCCAGGATAACAAGATTGTGAAGGTATTTTATTGAAAGTGTTTGTATATCGGTATTGTGACCACACCTTGTCATTTTTATCCCACATTGAATGTGTATGTTTAATTTAAATACACTAGTGTACTGCAGTTTATTGTTGAATTGTTTTTGCATACCTCCCCACCAATAAAGACTCAAACATTGAGAAATTCTAAGACTGATGCAATTTTAATATTGTACAGCAAGGATTATGAATATTTCAGTTGAAAACACCTTTCATACCACTTTACTTAGCAATTAATCTGAAAGTTCATATTGAAACGAGCACTAAAATAATGCAGATGATTTGTCACAGTTTGTATAATCATAATTAAAGGGTTGGGTATGTGTTATGTAGTTTGTACAAAAAAAAAAAAAAAATACACTACAAGATTAGGCACTGAACCTTTTCATGCTTTTTACAGTGAAGGGAATAATAGCAATGTGAGGTAGAGGTTCGCTAAACCCGAAATTCCGAGACCCGACCCAGGACCCGAGCAGGTCTGGGTCCAACATTTTTATTTTTGACTCGGATCTGGGTCGGGTCTGAGATAATTGCGATGGTTCTCAGGTATATGCAATTTAATTGTATTTACTAACTGGACCCGTTCATTAATTATTAAATATGTTTACATTAAATTATATTACTGAGGTCATGACAACTGTGCAAGCTTGGTATCTTAAATTACTCTGTCTGTCAATTAATTGTAAAACTGTAGGCACGTGTTTATCTCGTGCGTCTGGTAGCTGCTGGAAAGAGAAAGAGGAGGAGATGCACGCGCAGTACTATGCAATACGCACTGGTATAGGCTACTGTTGATTGACAGAAAATGGAGGGTGAGCCAGCTAAGGCCTTTTTCAATAATGTAAAAAGAAAGTTAGAAGAGAATGAGTACACAGAAAAGAAGCCAAAAAAAGCAGTGTAGTAAGTATGGGAACATTTAAATATTGTAGTGGACAGAGAGGATAAGAATGTTGGCACTGTCAAATGTACCGCGTGTGAATAATTTTAAAAATTTGATGCAATCAAGACAGGGACCTCACATCTATTGAAACATCTGAGGTCCTGTCAAAAGAAAACGACTGTGGTTCAAATGCCAATGACTAGTTATGTCAAGGTAGGTGGAATACCTGCTAAATGGAAAGAGGCAATTTTGGACATGGGCGTCGACAGATATGTGGACGGACGATTACCGAAAAGTCAGCTACACGTGCATTACGTTGCATTTTATTGATAATGAGTGGGAGTTCCAAAGCAGAGTTATATGCACATGTGCTTTCCCATATCAATCAAAAGAAGAAGGGGGAAAATGAGGATAAGGAGGAAGATTTGCAACCGGTAAGAGTGTGTCTTCAACAGTGCAAAACTTATTTCAAACATTCAGGGTTGCAGCTGCAACTCTCGTGATCCCTGAAACAAGAGTGTGAAACAAGGTGGAACACTAAACTTGCCATTGTGGAGTCAGTATTGCACTCTTTCGAGGATGTCCAACAAATTCTTCTGTCTAGGGGAGAAATTCAAAAGATAAGCAGCATCACCAAAGATCTGCTCCAGACTTTGGTTCATTTTTTGTTACCTTTTAAACAAGCCAGTGATGAGCTGAGTGGATCAAATTATCCTGCCATAAATCTTTTGGCACTGTGGAAATCCACAGTCCTACACACTGTGAGATCGCTCCCACTGACCCGAGACCACTGGAAATCCTCAAGTTCAGGTGCAAACGCCTACTGAATGACCACATTGTCCTGGGCCTGCATGCAAAACTGGGAGTGATGCTGTCACCAAAGTTTAAACAGCTCAGAATGTTCACCAGAGAGGAGAGAACAGAGATCTATCAAATAGCTCGAGATAAGGTGGCCAGCTTTCCCAGAGAGCCTGTCATCCCAGCAGCTGAAGGCACAGCTCAAGCCACAGAAGAAACAGAAGGAGACCCAGAGCCTTCTTTTAGCCAGTGGGAGGACGTGGAGGACATGGCGGGGGAGAGAGAGAGGATGAGGTTGACGCATATTTGAAACACAAATCAGTTATGCCAGAGGAAAGAGACATTTTATCATTCTGGAAGCACAATGGAAAAAACTTCCCAGGCCAGGTTGGCACGAAAGATTCTGTGTGTTCAAGCTTCAAGTGTAAGCTGTGAGTCAGCTTCTAGCATCTCTGGACGAGCGCTGGAAAACAGGTGCACCTCTCTTGGGACAGCGAGTGTCAATGCGTTGCTTTTCCTAAACAGCAACCTCGAATAAGGTAAGATATGTAATTCTAGTTTAGGCCTAAATAATTGTATTATCTATTAAAATATGTTTTCTTGTTTGATCATAATTTGTAATGCTTTTTTTAACATTGACTAACAGGGATTTTATATTGTGTCACCTCTCATTAGATGCGCACCAGCTGAGGGAGATAATTTTTTGTTGAAAATGTATGATAGCACAGGCCTAACATTATTTATAGGGCAAACAGTTTAACTGTTTTTGTCAAACTTGCAGTGCAATTTTTCAAACTATTTAATTCTTTTTTTTCATTATTCTTAACCTACACAATATGGGTAGGGCTATTTAAGTTTACACAGGGCAACTGTTCACACGGTTCTCGTTAAATGTGAAGTACATCTTCGATTTGTACTTTGTTTTATCATGGCATATTCTAAAGGCAAATTGTATACACCATTTTTGTAAAACCTGCAGTGCAAATTCCAAACTGTATTTTATTTTCATTTTGTTTCATTATATTGTTACAGTACCTACATATTTTAAGCATAATTATTCATATTTTCTGGGGGTTAATTAAGCCAGGCCAACTGTTTATACAGTTGATGTACAATTGTCGATTTTTCTTTCAATTTCCTTTTCTTTTATACGTTTTGCACTATTCCTTGTCATAGGCTATTGTTGGCGTTGCCTGTTGCTGCACAATTTTAAGGTTCTGTTTATGCTTTCAGTACTGAACCGGCCTTTTGGGCCCGAACGGGCATGGGTCTGCTTAAAAAAAAAAATCCACGGTATTTTTCGGAACGGATCTGTTTGTCGTCGGGTGAATTCGGAACGGATCTCAATTTTGGGGGGTTTAATTTATGCAAATTGGGTCGGGTGAAAAAGGCTTTGGTTCATTTCGAAACGGGTCAAATTTTTCGACCCATGAAGACCTCTAATGTGAGAGGTATAATATCTTGGTTTCAAAATAATTACCTTTAGCTCAACAGTTTTTCATTGGATTCTGTCGTCACATTGCTTTTATAACGTCATAGTGTTCTTACTCTCAAGGAGAAATCCATGACATGTGCAAGACCCTGCAAGAAGATGCCACCATTTACTTTCCTGTGTAGGAATTTGCTGAACATCTTCAGAGCAAGGCGACATGCAATGTCAAAGAACAGCTGTTCAGAGTAAAGAGTTCACAGTAAGTTCTATATAACTCTAGCTTGTGTTATGAGGCTTTCATTCTGCAAGCACAGTAATACAAATCACCATGTATTCAATCTTTAAACATAAGCTTTTATACTTTGTATTTCTAACTTTGTACTCATTTTAGGTATATTCTATTTTACAGATGCCTGATTCAAGATGTACTGGAACTGATTGAGGACCAGAAACTGCTAACAAGATACAACCTCTTCACCAATAACATGGGACAATCAATGCTCGTTCACCACCTTAACCTGATATTAAAGGAAGAAGAGGCAATTGTTCAAAAACTAATTTAGTGCAGGAACCTTTTTTACCATACCAAGTGTATAAACTAATAATCAGTCTCAGAAATATTCTACTTTTTTAAAAACTGTCCAACTGATATTAAAAGTTAATTTGCATTTTGAGGCTGGTCTTTTCTTTGATAAACATCTTGCTGCAATATAACACTGATTGATATTTTTAAATTTTGTAAAATGACCTGGCCCCTTATTGTGTTCTAAAACATAGTTGTGCTTGGAGCTTCTGTTTAATGTAGAACATGCTCTGTGTATTGCTTTTCTGTATGGATGTAATGGTGTAATCCTCCTTTTATTCCCCTTAGAAATAAAGCAATGGAAAGCAGTTGTGTGAGCCTTGCAGAGTGCTGAATGTAATTCTCTACTTGCATGGAATTCATAAGATTTACTCCATTGGTCCTCAAGCATACTGATGCATTTTCCACTGCGGTCAGTTTCTGTGGAAGCTTGGTAATCACTGTGTTCACCGATAACTGATTTCACACTCTGTATCATTAATATCTGGTAATGGTATGCGTGTCTTTTTCAAAATATTTACCAACTGAAGACAGCTACATGGCATTTCAAAACTGCTGGCATTACACGTGCATTGTCTTGATCTTACATCAACCACACTGTGTAGTCCACTAAAAGGGCTCTTAACAGTGAGGTGAGTATCATCCATCATGTAATTTTCATTTTCTAAAATAATATGTGCTGCACTTTCACAAAGCTCAAGACTGGGACCCTGGTGCTCCTTCATCTGAGCAGATGTAGATGTTTGCATTGCCTCCCCAGTCCAGAATGAGCACAGCTACAGATCTGTTCATGAAGTATCACAGTGTACATGAAATCAGGCTTCCAATAATTTGGAACTTAAGCCTCATATTCCGAAACCCATTTAGCATTTCTGTAGCCTTAATTACACTTTCATTTAATTTAATTTCCCCGTCATTCCTCACCCTCTCTGCCTGTTGGAGCATGTTCAGTTATCCAAAGTAACTGAGGACCTTGTGGCAAAGCAGGTACAGAAGATCATCCAAGCATCTGTTTCTGCATCCATGAAGGAACTGGTATTTTACAGTTAAAAAGAACCTAAAGCCAGAGTATGTAGTCAATTGCAACAGTGAATAATGATCCTGTGGTTACATCTTAGTTATACTAAACTACAACTAGTGTAGTGCTTTAGTACAGTCTTCGGGACTAAACACAGGATCTTCCACAGCTCTCTGTTGCATTTCACCTGATTAAAAGGTTGGTATTTAGAAAAATAATAAACAAAATGGACAAAGAGAAAACAGGCCCTCTCCAACCCCCTCCCAACCATCCCCCCCAACTACACCTAAAGGCTCATGTCAAAGGTATATTATTTTAAATAGGTGATTCAGCACTGATTTTAATGTATTATTAATGTTTTATTGGTTAATGGCTAAATGAATTTTACAGGGAACTACTTCATTTCAAACTACTTTATTACTACAATTACTCAACGAAGGCTACTTATCATTTTAAAGAAACAGTATAAAATCTAGGATTGTAATTTTTGATCAGGGATGTTAACATTAGCAACCTTTCAGAAATGTCGTTAGTCTCTGATTCTTCATGATTAAATATTCGTCCAAAGTTTGCCCAAAAGATTACCACAGCTGATCCAGTTTTCCCAAAGATAGCGTTGAACTCCATCAGGATATCCCACGGATGCAAGTAAACCGAATTATTTTATGAATTATTCTTTCTGTCAAAACAAGATACAAAGAGCTATGTATATTCCTTGCTCCCTTTCCAGTAGCCCTTGACTGTGACCCTACATTTTGACACCACTTAGCTTTCACCGTCCAGGATGTAGGACCTCACTTACTGTACTTGTGTAAATTGTAAATTGGAATTTGTAAAATGTATTATTTTGAATTGCTATGTTTTAGCTAAATTGAATTTGTAATGATTGATGCCTTGTACTTAACTGTATTTTTGCACTTATGTTGTAAGTCGCCCTGGATAAGGGCGTCTGCCAAGAAATACAAAAAAAATTAATAATAATAATAATAATAATAATAATAATAATAATAATAATAATATAGCTTTAAACTTTAACATTGCATATATTCTCATTTTGGATAGGTGAGGTAAATGTTATTTTAAGCTGTCCACCTAAAGTTGAGAGAACAGCATAAAGAGGAGAGAATTGCTCAAGAGCTGTAGATCAGGCAGGATGGATGTGGTTATAGAACACTTACAGTATTTCAGCTCTTAAGTTTGTACATGGTTTTGGTTGCATCCTTTCAAAGTCCACTGTCTTGAGGCCTGCTTAAGGTGGACTCTTTTTAATTCAGCCATCGGTGAACTGCCTGAGTATGATAAAATTGTAATTATTGTGATGAGACATAAAGAGGATAAATAAAACACATATTGTACATTTATATAATACAATAATACAAGCTACCTTCTAAAATGGAGAAAAGGAAAGCCATACCTGTAAAACATGGAAGCAACAGAGAAGCACAGATGTGTTTGGAAAAACCTGTTGTATTGATTTAATTAACTTGATGTCCCTGTCAACCATCCAGCCTCTATAAAGAAACAATATTGTCAACAAATAGATACATACTTAGTACAAGAGAAATAAAGAGATGTATCAGCCTTATTGCAATAGACATACATATTAAATGGTGGAAAATGTATTACAAAATTAATAATAAAAATAACCTTGTGCAATCATATCCTAAACCAAAAATATAAATAGAACAATTATTTCAATTTGGTATGAATTTGATTCATGATTTGCATAAGTATACTTTCTTTGAAAATAAAAATACTACTTTGAAATATATTTTACCTTGGTAAAACCCCTGCATTTCAACTTTTAATAACTTCCAAACGAATTTGAAGATGTTCCCAGTGTTTGTCATATTTGATGAAAACCATATTTCCAAAAGGATCAAGAGGGAGGGATCAATAGCATTTACTTTCTTTTTATTTATATCTTCAAGGTTGTGAGCATAATGTTTCCACTTTTCACGTATCACAAGGGATTGATTGGATCCCTTTGAGAGGACTTGAAAGGATATGTATGCATCACAGCCGTTAGCTCTCGTAAGGGTGGGATTACCAGATGATGAGCCTCTTGATTTTCGTTGCTGCTCACAAGGATAATATGTCATACCTCCTCTTTTGTTTAAATGAGAAAAAATACCCTTGCCATCTTCCAACAAACTTTGAAGTTTCTCTTCAATTAATTTTGGAACCTCATTGGAATCGCCTTCTGTTTTAAATGTTTTTGGCGGACTCTGGTACATTATTAGACTGCTAGCGGGTAAGAGGAAGATTATAAACTGCCATTTTAGACTATATATATATATATATATATATATATATATATACACTACCATTCAAAAGTTTGGGGTCACTTAGAAATGTCCTTGTTTTTGAAAGAAAATAAAAAAATGTGTCCATTAAAATAACATAAAATTGATCAGAAATACAGAAATACAGTGTAGACATTGTTGTAAATGACTATTGTAGCTGGAAATCTGGAATGGAATATTTACATAGGCGTACATTATCTACAGAGGCCCATTATCAGCAGCCATCAGTCCTGTGTTCCAATGGCACATTGTGTTTGCTAATCCAAGTTTATCATTTTAAAAGGCTAATTGATCATTAGAAAACCCTTTTGCAATTATGTTAGCACAGCTGAAAACTGTTGTGCTGATTAAAGAACCAAATAAACTGGCCTTCTTTAGCTTAGTTGAGTATCTGGAGCATCAGCAATTGTGGGTTCGATTACAGGCTCAAAATGGCCAGAAACAAAGAACTTTCTTCTGAAACTCGTCAGTCTATTCTTGTTCTGAGAAATGAAGGCTATTCCATGTGCGAAATTGCCAAGAAACTGAAGATCTCGTACAACGCTGTGTACTACTCCCTTCACAGAACAGCGGAGACTGGATCTAACCAGAATAGAAAGAGGAGTGGGAGGCCCCGGTGCACAAGGCAAGAGGACAAATACATCAGAGTGTCTAGTCTGAGAAACAGACGCCTCACAGGTCCTCAACTCGCAGTTTCATTAAATAGTACCCGCAAAACACCAGACTCAACGTCAACAGTGAAGAGGCGACTCTGGGATGCTGGCCTTCTAGGCAGAGTTGCAAAGAAAAAGACGTATCTCAGACTGGCCAATAAAAAGAACAGATTAAGATGGGCAAAAGAACACAGACACTGGACAGAGGAAGATTGGAAAAAAGTGTTATGGACAGACGAGGCATTTGGATCACAAAGAAGAACATTCATGAGACGCAGACCAAATGAAAAGATGCTGGAGGAGAGCTTGATGCCATCTGTCAAGCATGGTGGAGGCAATGTGATGGTCTGGGGGTGTTTTGGTGGTGGTAAAGTGGGAGATTTGGGGTAAAAGGTATCTTAAAGGAAGGCTATCACTCCATTTTGAAACACAATGCCATACCCTGTGGACGGCGCTTGATTGGAGCCAATTTCCTCCTACAACAGGACAATGACCCGAAGCACAGCTCCAAACTATGCAAGAGCTATTTAGGGAAGAAGCAGTCAGCTGGTATTCTGTCTATAATGGTGTGGCCAGCACAGTCACCGGATCTCAACTCTATTGAGCTGTTGTGGGAGCAGCTTGACCGTATGTTACGTAAGAAGTGCCCATCAAGCCAATCCAACTTGTGGGAGGTGCTTCAGGAAGCATGGGGTGATATCTCTTCAGATTACCTCAACAAATTGACAGCTAGAATGCCAAAGGTCTTCAAGGCTGTAATTGCTGCAAATGGAGGATTCTTTGACGAAAGCAAAGTATGAAGGACACAATGACTATATTTCCTATTCAAACTAATTTCATGTATGTTTGCATGGAAAACAAGGACATTTCTGTGTATGACAGAGATCCTACTAGATCATTATTAAACTCGCCTCCAGAGATCGGCATTGTCACCAGTTCTCAGGAACTACTCAACTTCTGTGCAGATTTGCGCAGATCTGCAGAACCCATCAACCTCATTGGAGGAACAGTGCAGAACTGCGGACATCTGCGCCACAGGAACGTGACCCGCTGCGATTCACTGCGCAGGCATGACGTGTGTCACCTACAGAACCGCCCCCTTCGGCCCTGCCCCTTCACCCATGACCTCCACTATCAGGTATTGAATCTTTGTAAGGAGCAGAAGCAATTTTGGAAAGAACGTGTAACCTATACATTTAAGTTAGGTAAACATCAATTCAATTAAATAAATTCAATTAAAAAATATGTTCAAGTAAAAATGACAATCCTTCAAGCGGGAAGGGGATTTGAGCCTTGACATTCCCGGCAAGCTGGGCCTGTGTCCATTGCCATATCCCCTCCCACTCCCACACAGTACTGACAGTATATGAGTTATTGTGATTTATCCTGTATTCATTTTTCAGTTTCAATTCCCACGCACTGTTAACCATAGAGATCCTCCTCGATCATTGCTGAACTCACCTACAGAAAGAGAGAACTCACGTCCTTCCACATACATCTGTTCCAGTAGATCCAGTCTTCACACACAGCTCAGACAGGATGGGTTCAGTCTTTTCCCATTGGCACCACTGCATTCAAATACACTTTGCTTTAGCTAGGAATGCAGGTGGAAAAAACGGAAGTAGTAATACAGGGCCTGTATATAATATCCTCAAAGTGTTTTTCTACTCCTTAACTATGTCTCTGCTTTCTGTTTTTCCTCTCGACCTTCTCTGGCTCATTCCCAGTGTATTTAGCGGCAGACAGGAACTGCCAGGTGCTCACAATAAAAATCAACAATATAACTTTTAAACTCAACATTCGATCTGTGTGCCATCAGGAGCCAATAAGGAGACTCGATTCTAATTGTGATTGACACATCTCCTACAGCACCTCTGTGATAAAACCGGCAAAACAGTCTCTAAAAACATTACTAGACATGAAAGACAATGTAGGCAGGAAGGGGTTTAAAAATAATAATAACCACCATTTGTGACTGGGTGTTACATGTGACTTTTGTATTTGAGCTGTCTATAAATTATTTTTGGGTGGGGGGTGGGGGCATTTATTCTCTCAACATTGGGGGGACGCGTTCCTCCTGTCCCCCATAAACCTACGTCTATGATGGTAGGCATAGGAGAAGTTGCAGTAAAATGTGCTAATATATAAATAAGTAGGCGGGAGCACAGAGAAGCATAGCTAATATGAAAATTACACCTCCAACCCATCCAAACTAAAAACATACATTTTTTTTTAACTGTGGCAGCATCAAGCCATTAACAATTTTAAATTAATTTAAATGTTCATAAATGTATGCTTCAGCCACATCACTGGGGAGTTTGTTCCAGATTGTGACAACTCTCTGTGTGAAGAAGTGTCTTCTGTTTTCCATCTTGAATGCCTTTTGTGACCCTGGGTCCGTGTCTTCCTGCTGATCTGGAGAAGCTCCTCTGGTTTGATGTGGTCGATGCGTTTCATGATTTTGAAGACTTGAATCAAGTCCCCACGTAGTCTCCTCTGTTCCAGGGTGAAAAGGTTCAGTTCCTCAGTCTCTCAGTAGGACATTCCCTTCAGATGTGGAATAAGTATGATTGCTCTCCTCTGAACTGCCTCTAGAGCAGCGATATCTTTCTTGAAGTGTGGAGCCCAGAACTGTCCACAGTATCCAGATGAGATCTAATTAGTGCATTGGGGTTCAACTCTGCTTGCTGAGAATTTGGAAAATAATTAGATTTCTTATCTTCCTAAGTGTTGACTACATTTCCCCAATCATGGTATTCTTCCTGATTCTAAATACTTTTCTGTTCAGAAAAAACATGACAATATAATCTCTGAGCTGTCCTTTAATAATCGTATTGAGACATATTTAATCATATTAAATTAACATCCAGGCATTATAGTAGTAGGCACAGTAGTTCACTCCAAAGAGTTAATGTAAATAATCTTATTAGAGTCCCGACCATCACAGCTACACCTTCAGTAGTTGAAGATGTAAAATTATGCCTTGGCTTACTCAATATTTGCTCGTTGTTAACTCCTTTTTTATCAATTACTTAATTTCACATTATAAACTTGACTTTCTGTTTCTGACAGAGACTTGGCTTAGTTTAGATGATAACATCTCCTTGATTGAAGCCTCTCCTTTAAATTATACTTTTGTTCAGAAAGCTCGTTCAGAAGGGCATGGGGGTGGGCTAGCTTCTATTTACCAAAATTACTATAATTGCAGTCAAAAAAATGGTGAGGAATTTTCTTCGTTTGAATCCTTGTCTCTGGTATTAGCTAGCCAACCACCTATTTTAACTGTAATAATTTATCACCCACCTGAACCTAGTCAGTTATTTCTGTCTGAATTTACTGAATATATGTCTATACTGTCAACTAATTATGATAGGATTATTTTACTTGGAGATTTTAACCTTCACATTGATAATAAAGCTGATTCAAAGGCTATTGACTTTTTAAGGCTCCTGGATTCTCTTGATTTTATTCAGCATGTTTCAGGGCCTACCCATAATCATGGCCATACCTTAGATCTTGTCATCTCTTGGGGTCTAGTTGTTAATATCTCATCCATAATTGATCCTAATATCTCCGATCACTCTTGTATTTTATTTGAAGCCATTGTATTGGTACCCAGAAAGAGTGGGGCCCACACTATTAAAAGTCGTGTTATTAATTCTTCAACTGTACGAAGGTTTTCTGAAATAATAAGTTCAACTCCATCACCTCCTTTGCAGTCTCTGTCTACTGAATTACTAGTTGACACAGTTAACCACCTTTGTTAACCACCTTTCTACTACTAATCTTCATACAGTTGCTCCAGTCAAGGTTAGATTAGTTTCACTTAAACAGCATGCTCCCTGGATTAACAATACTATCCGTCAAATGAAAAGAGACTGTCATCTATTTTCATATTATGAAAGATTATTTATCGAGGTACAATGAAGCTATAAGATCTGCAAGATGTGCATATTTCTCCAAATTGATTGAGGAAAATAAAAATAACTCCAGGGTGCTTTTCTCAACAATAGATACATTGATAAATCCTTCATTTTCACCCATCCACAACATAGAAGTGTCTTCTAAGTGTGAAGAATTTCTCAATTACTTTGAAAATAAAATAAAGATTATTAGGGAACAAATTCAGTCTGGGTTTCGTTCAAATCACAATACAGAAACTGCCCTGGTAAGAGTAATAAATGACTAATTAAATGATTAATAAGTGCAGATTCAAATGCTATATCCATTCTTGTTCTTTTGGACCTTAGTGCTGCATTTGGTACTGTGGATCATTCCATCTCAATTGATCATCTTAAGGGATGGGTGGGCTTAGATGGTAAAGTACTGAACTGGTTTAGATCCTACCTTACAAACAGACAGTCTTTTGTTTCACTGGGGGAGTCTGTGTCTGGTTTAGCAAATATTACCTGTGGTGTCCCTCAGGGTTCGGTTCTGGGTCCAATTTTATTCTCTTAATACATGTTACCTTTAGGTCAGATTATTCATAAACATGCTGTAAATTTTCACTGCAATGCTGATGATACACAGTTATACATCTCTGTGAAACCTGGGGACATTAGCACAACATCAGCTTTACTTGAGTGTATCACTGATATTAAAACTTGGATGTCATAATTTTTTTTGCAGTTAAACTTTGATAAGACAGAAGTGTTGATAGTAGGCTCTCAGCAACAAATTGATTTATAAAAAATACATTTGGGGGACTTAACTCCTAATTTGAAATCTGAAGTTGGAAATTTGGGTGTTATCTTTAAGTTAAATATGCGACTCGAAAATGATTACAAAAGTATGTTTTTATCATCTAAGAAACATTGCGAAAATTAGATCATTTCTGTCTTTTTCTGATGCTGAAAAAGTAATCCATGCTCTTATCTCATGTAGACTGGACTACTGTAATGCTCTTTTCTCTGGACTTACTAGCCAAGCTTTATTAAGGCTGCAGCTTGTGCAAAATGCAGCTGCAAGGGTCCTTACCAAAACCAAAAGTAGAGCACATATAACTCCTGTACTTGCTTCTTTGCACTGGCTTCCAGTGAAATATCGAATTGATTTTAAAATTGTATTGCTTACATTTAAAGCATTACATGGAATGGCACCAGATTACCTCTCAGAGTTGTCCCTTTATCAGCCTCAGCGTGCTTTGAGGTCGACTAATAGTGGCCTCCTCTGTATTCAGATGGTGAGGCTCAGGAGGAAAGGAGAGGTTGCTTACTGAGTTTTTGCTCCGCAGCTGTGGAACTCTCTCCCCGAGCATGTCAGAGGCTCACCTACAGTAGCTGCTTTTAAATCTAGACTTAAGACCTATTTTTATAATTTAGCTTTTTGATTTTATATATTGTTGTTTTTAGTGGTTTTAAATTGTTTTGTTTTTTTGTGTGATTTATGATGTTTTTTTATTTTGTTTAATTTATTTATTAATTTGTCATGTTCTTAATTCTGATTGTAATCTTGTGTTCTGTTAGCTTCTATTTTTGAACCCTGTGGTATGAAAGGCGCTCTATAAATAAATTATTATTATTATTAAAATTATTATTGTACCGTCTGAACATTACTGCCCTTGTTCTAAATTCTACACTTTTGACAATATACCCTAACATTCTGTTTGCCTTTTCTATTGCTTCCCCACATTGCTTGGATGGAGAAAGTGAGGAGTCCACATAGACCCCTAGGTCTCTCTCATGCGCTATAAACTTTACAAAACCACAAAGTCTTAAAAGGACACACGGTTATTGAAATGACTCTTATGGGAGGTTGGCCTTGTTTTGGGCTTATTTCCTCAAAAAAATTTGGCAACCCTGCGAGAGGGGAATTTCCCAAATGAACTTGATATTCACTGCAAACACCTCCACTCACTATCTTCTCTCTTCTTTTTCTTTGCCATGTTGGATCATGGATAGCAAAAGGTCATAGGATTGCCCAAGACACAAGGAGCAAAGAACGGAGTAGGGAAAAGGAATGGAAGTATTCAACTCCTTTGGATTTTTTCACATTTGTTGTGCAGGCCCTACAATCTGGAATTTGTATGCATTTAAATGTCTTTAGATGTTTTCCCTGACACAACGAACCCGACATTCGGAAACAAAATGTGAAAAGTTCCTGGGGATGAATACTTCCTATAGCCACTATATGGAACATCAGCAGGGGGGCTACGGAGAGGAAATGAGGGCTGAGCAGCATTGTGGAAGAGAGCAGCCAGACAGATGATATTTAATTATAATTTTACTTAAAAAAAAAAAAAAAAAAAAAAAAAAAACTTCCTATATTACAGCCTTGTTCCAAAGGGTACAAGTATAAGTAACAACATGGTCATATATTTATAAATAATTCTTAAATACATACATATATATGGAATGAGTACATATTTGCTCTTATAGTTCAAATTATTTCTCATGATTCTTTGTCTGGCGTCAATATTGGTTTAATATGTACATTAAAGTCTTCCTTTTACTATAAGCTAATACCAATAAAACCAGATGTATTCAAATTAACACATATTGTAACACCAAGCCTAATTTCCTGGATTAATGTCTGTATTTTTCCATGTTTATTCTGATTTCTATCTGGAGAATTGGCTGACACAGTGAAACTGGAGAGCCACAAGTTCAACCACCATCAATTCTCTTCTCAGTTACAAAGGGGGAAATAACTACACTTAGTATAGTGTTTTCACTGTATTTCAAGGTCCATTTAAAACAGATGTACTAACAAACCAGTGAATTTCAATTAAATTAATGTAGTAATTCATTTTCAAATGGAACTGTCATAGTGAGTGACCATATGGCAGGTTCACATAGGGCTAAACCAAATCACCACTTTGACCTACATGCAAATTGCGAAGTACAAACCTGTAACCTATCATTTCTTAATTTATTGTCAGAAGCCACTTTCTACTACTTTTAAGGAACAAGTGTGTAATTTATGATTTGCAGGTGGGTCAAAGTTTTGATTTGGTCTAGCCCATACAGTAGCTAAGATCTAGACGTCTTCTGTGCACATTTCTGTTCCCTTTTATGGTTAGTGAGTAAGACTGTGTCAGGATCTTATTTACTATCAAACTATTTCTTATTTGGAAACTCTATATTTGTATTTTTCCATGCAACTATACATGTGGAATATATTGGACCCATGAGGAAAAAGTATAGTTAATTATGCTCCTTGACATTTAATCATAAATCCCATTTCAGGCATTGACATTAACTTGGGAATGTTTTCTGTGTAAAAAAAAAAATGCAAACCGAGCAGAACTTAAAATGACCCCTTGTATATTACAAAGTGCCATGAGAGTCAGAATATATATATATATTATTTTACATATGTTTTATTGTTAATAATAGCACAAGAGTATGGTCTCCAAGTTCAGACAGTGAAACAGAAAATAATAAAGGATGGCAGGAGCCTATTACTTCCAAATCCCTTTAATTGAAAACTGCAGTAGCCTAGTGTCCCCTAACTATTTCAAAAGTTTCTGACAAAAAAAGAAAGTACTCGCTACATGTGAAAAAACTGGAAATGGTCATCTTGCTAAACTTGATGGTGTTGGAAATGTTTATTTTTCATATAGTGAATAGCTAAGTCAGTAAGGAAAAAATTCTCCTTTGAAAATATGGGTAAGGCAGTTAAAACAAAATATAAATACATTAATTTGAAAAGTAGACTACAAAATTGCACATGGAATTATGGTATTATTGTTATTTGGTAATCCTGAGACAAATGTTAAACAGGTTTTTGAAGGGGCTCCAAAATGACTGAGCTGGTGAAGTCTTGCAAAGCCTCATGAAATCCAGCAATTTCTTGAAGCTTCTGCGAATTGGTAATTTCTCCCAGATATCCATGACTCTTCATATAAATAAGAGCCTCTTAATTTCAGTCCTTAATTTAGCTCCTCTGAATTTTCACGTGACCACGTGTTCTTTCAGTATTTATATTTGAAATAGTCCTGTTGACTTTGAAATGGTTGACTTTTAAATAATTTAAGACTTAAATCACATCCTTTTCACGAACCCATCTAATAAAGACTGCATCCCTTTGACCATGATAGTGTGGGACATTCCCGTGAGACCCAGAATTTTAATGTCTAGGACATCAACATCCTTTTTTTTTTAAATCTGTAATGTGGTAATCAGAATTGAACAGCCCAAATGAAATCTTACCAAAAATTGCAGTGCCCACTACAATTAATGTTCCAACCAATATCTCTTATTGTGATTTTCTTTTTTTTTTTTTCTTACTGACCTGCCAAAAGTGGAGGAAAGGTGTGTTGGCGTTGGTGAAAAATACTCCTGGACCACTAATCTGTTATCATTATAATAACTAACTGAAAGTTGATGCTTCTGAGATTTGTTGTACAGTATGAACACCCTTTATATATTTTGGAAAGACAACTGAGTATTTCAGCTTTTCCTTGGCTATTTATGCATGGAGCTGACTTGTATCCATAGATTCATATTCTGAAAATAAATAATACATTTCCGGAATAATAAAATAATAATTCTGTTTTCAGGAGAAAAAGTACATGCAGTGAGGGAAAAAAGTATTTGATCCCCTGCTGATTTTGTACGTTTGCCCACTGACAAAGAAATGATCAGTCTATAATTTTAATGGTAGGTGTATTTTAACAGTGAGAGACAGAATAACAGCAAAAAAATCCAGAAAAACGCATTTCAAAAAAGTTATACATTGATTTGCATGTTAATGAGGGAAATAAGTATTTGATCCCCTATCAATCAGCAAGATTTCTGGCTCCCAGGTGTCTTTTATACAGGTAACGAGCTGAAATTAGGAGCACTCTCTTAAAGGGAGTGCTCCTAATCTCAGCTCGTTACCTGTATAAAAGACACCTGTCCACAGAAGCAATCAATCAATCAGATTCCAAACTCTCCAACACGGCCAAGACCAAAGAGCTGTCCAAGGATGTCAGGGACAAGATTGTAGACCTACACAAGGCTGGAATGGGCTACAAGACCATCGCCAAGCAGCTTGGTGAGAAGGTGACAACAGTTAGTGCAATTATTCGCAAATGGAAGAAACACAAAATAACTGTCAGTCTCCCTCGGTCTGGGGCTCCATACAAGATCTCACCTCGTGGAGTTTCAATGATCATGAGAATGGTGAGGAATCAGCCCAGAACTACACGGGAGGATCTTGTTAATGATCTCAAGGCAGCTGGGACCATAGTCACCAAGAAAACAAGTGGTAACACACTACACCGTGAAGGACTGAGGAAGGACTGCAGCGCCAACAAGGTTCCCCTGCTCAAGAAAGCACATGTACAGGCCCGTCTGAAGTTTGTCAATGAACATCTGAATGATTCAGAGGAGAACTGGGTGAAAGTGTTGTGGTCAGATGAGACCAAAATCACGCTCTTTGGCATCATCTCAACTCGCCGTGTTTGGAGGATGAGGAATGACCCCAAGAACACCATCCCCACCGTCAAACATGGAGGTGGAAACATTATGCTTTGGGGGTGTTTTTGTGCTAAGGGGACAGGACAACTGCACCGCATCAAAGGGACGATGGACGGGGCCATGTACCGTCAAATCTTGGGTGAGAACCTCCTTCCCTCAGCCAGGGCATTGAAAATGGGTCGTGGATGGGTATTCCAGCATGACAATGCCCCAAAACCCACAGCCAAGGCAACAAAGGAGTGGCTCAAGAAGAAGCACATTAAGGTCCTGGAGTGGCCTAGCCAGTCTCCAGACCTTAATCCCATAGAAAATCTGTGGAGGGAGCTGAAGGTTCGAGTTGCCAAACGTCAGCCTCGAAACCTTAATGACTTGGAGAGGATCTGCAAAGAGGAGTGGGACAAAATCCCTCCTGAGATGTGTGCAAACCTGGTGGCCAACTACAAGAAACGTCTGACCTCTGTGATTGCCAACAAGGGTTTTGGCACCAAGTACTAAGTCGAAGGCGTCAAATACTTATTTCACTCATTAACATGCAAATCAATTTATAACTTTTTTGAAATGCATTTTTCTGGATTTTTTTGTTGTTCTTGTGTCTCTCACTGTTAAAATACACATCCCATTAAAATTATAGACTGATCATTTCTTTGTCAGTGGGCAAACGTACAAAATCAGCAGGGGATCAAATACTTTTTTCCCCTACTGTATATATATATATATATATATATATATATATATATATATCAAGGTACAAGCCAGACACCTGCACCACCGCAACACAATGCATAATGAACAAACTATATACAGGGCGGCCTCAAAAGGCAATGTGCCTGTAGGCCACATGACAGACCCTGGGACACATTGCTGGGCTATCAGTAAATCCAGGAGCAGCTTGCGTGGGTGCTTGACTGGAAGGCACTCGACTGGAAGTCCGGTTGAAGGGAAGACATGGTTCAAATAGCTCCATCAGGATATGCTTAACAGGGGCAGACTGGGAGAGGAAATCAGGAGCCAGAGCTCGTAGGCTACTGGGGCTTGACTGCAGCCAACACCAGAAAATAGGGTAGTTAGGAAAGAAACCATGAAATATGTGAAGTATAGAAGATAGGACAAGCAAAAGACTGCAGAGTATAACTATAGGATAAGGATAGATAAGAATTAATATATGGTAAAGGACTTGGTAAAAGGTAGAAAAGTACTGGGAATATAATAGGAGAAAAAATAAAGAGAATAAAGGGTTGAGCTGAAGACCCTCTGAGACAGACAACCCAACAAACACACAATGTAGAAAACAAATAGATAAATGGGATTTAAATGGATGCAGTCCAGGAAATGTAATTGGGAACAGGCTGAAGAAAAGTAACAAAATAACGGTGAAATGAACTGTGCTGCAAAGTAACAAAATAAATTAGTAATGTCCAAGTGTTGATGAAAATAATCCTGGAAAAACAAATCAATGTCAAAGGAATGGAGTGAGCAGAAGTCCAGTGAAACAGCAATGAAGGTTAAGGAGTTTGATTGGAAAAATTGAGAGTATTGCAATTGTCTTGGTGAATAATCCAGGAATGATGAGTGAAGGTGAATGCAGCAGTTGTGATGGAAGTCAAAAACAAAGCAACACACAAACTGTAACACAACACTCGACAGGATCCCACTCAAGACAAAACAATAAACACCTACATAAACAACAGTGCTACTAGAAAACAAAAAAACAAAGAAGTATATACATGTCTGACTGCACTTTTGGTAGGTTTGATCAAAGTAAATACAATAGAAATAGGATGACATAGAAAGGTTAGCAAAACAACAATAGTAATGGAGTCAACCCAGCTTTGACTGCCCTATATATACTAAACAGGTGCTGCCTAGGCTGTGATTGGATAATGGAGGATTTGAATAAGCCAATGGGGGAAGAGATAGAACCAGAGGACTGTGGGAAGTGAAGTTTTTACCTGGCCAGGCTGCTGTCTCTAGTTAAAAGGACAGGTGGGTGTTTAATCACCCACTTGTGTAACATTGTGAGTGTTACAAATGTCCACAATCCAATGCAAGAGGCGCTGCTTTCCAAGAGCCTGGCCGTGTGTCCGTGCTCCATAAGACACAAACAGTTGGTCTGAGTGCCGAATGTCCTTAGTGCGTTCCAAATAGGGCCCGCACAGGGCAGAGCAGAAGAAGCCGACTCTCTTGCTCCGAAGCGAAGGGAGGAGGATGAAAAGCCATCAACTCAATAGGCCTGTTGATATTAAATGGAGACAGCACTTTTGGGAGGAACACAGGGTTAGGCTGCAGCATGACCCTGGAACCATCTCCCGCAAACGGACACACGATGGGTGTACGGACAGGGTATGTAACTTGCTCACATGTCTTGCAGGGGTGATTGCCAGCAAAAACGCAGTCTTAAGTGACACCAGCTTCAGCTCAGCTGAGTTCAGTGGCTCAAATGGGGCTTGGAAAAGTGCGTCCATGTGAGCAGTGAAGGGGTACGAGGAGGCCGAAGCCGTCGAACTCCCTTCAGAAACTGCGCAGCCAGGAAATGAGACCCAGGAGGCTCGCCATCAATCCGGACATGACATGCGGAGATGGCTGCCAGATACTCATTTAGCATGGACTAGGACTTAGCTTGGTCCAACAGCTCTTGTAAAAATTGTAATATGACCTCAATTGGACAATTAATTGGGTCTTGACCACCGTCTTGGCACCAGGTGCTAAACGTCTGCCAGCGGTAGGAATACTGCGACCTCGTAGAGGGAGCTCTCACTGACTGAATCGTGGCAGGCAATCAAACGCTCCCGTTCAGGGACCAGGCCCAAAGCTGGAGGAGGCCTGGATTGGGGTGCCAAAGCGTGCCCTGCACCTGGGACAACAAGCCCGCTCTCACTGGGAGCTGCCAAGGATCTCTGTTGAAGAGGGCAATCAGGTCTGCAAACCAGAATCTGAGAGGCCACCGTGGGGCTATCAGCAGAACTGTTGTTCGTTCTCTCCTGACCTTCTCCAGGACCACTGGGAGAAGGGGGAAGGGTGGGAACGCGTGAAGAAGACAGTGTGGCCATGCTTGGGCTAGTGCGTCGATCCCTAGGGTTCCTGAGTGTGTGGACTCTGCCGAGGCAAAGAGGCGCCATTCCGAAACTGGGGGGCCTCCCAGATAGAGGAGGTCCGCCACCATGTTGGATAGGCCGGGGAGGTAAACTGCTCTGATGGAGCGGAGCCGTAGCTGCGCCCACAGAAGCAGATGGCATGTTAGACAGTATAGTCTGCGTGACCGGAGACCTCCTTGCCTGTTGATAAAAGCAACAGCCGCTATGTTGTGCATCCGAACCAGCACGTCTGTCCTGTAGGACTGGAAGGAAATGAGACAGTCTGAGGAACACTGCTTGTAACTCCAGGACATTGATATGGAGGGCCCGTGCGGGCTCTGTCCACTTGCCTTGGACACCACGTCTGTCGCAGACTGCTCCCCAACCTTGTTTCTTCATCACCACTCGGTGGCAGACTGGTCCCAGTGGCGCACCAAGGGTCAAATTGTAAGGGTTCCACCATCAACCGAGCACCTTCCAGCACGCCGGAGTGACTGTGACTTGGGATGCTCGATCATGGTGAAGATGCATCCTGAGAGACCTGAACCACCACTACAGCGTCCTCAATCAGAGGAGGCCAAGGGGGGGGGGTCTGTGATGCTGCCGTTAGGAGGCCCAGCAGCCTCTGGGAAGGGGACACAGTGATCCGAGCTCTCAGTCACAAGAGGGAGAGACACGCGTGTATGGAAGCAACTCTCTCTGGCGCCATCGCATAATTGAAGATGTGGACCTCCTGGCAAGGGGGCGAACACGTGTGTGGGGCTAGCGACAGGCCGAAGGGGAGAACAGCAAACTCAAATGCTAGGCCATCGTAGGCGAAGTGGAGGAACTTCCTGTGTACCTGCGCAATCGGGATGTGAAAGTAAGCAACAGATCTACCGTAATTAACCAGTTGCCGGGCTTGATGGCCTGGGACATGGTGCGCAGGTTGAGAGTGCTGAAGTGCAACACCCTGAGGCGGCAGTTCAAGTGTCTCCAATCCAAGATGGGGCGGAAACCAACATTTTCCTTGGGTACTAGGATGTGTGGGGATTAGAATCCCCCGTGCTTCCCCAGTGGGCGCGCTTCGCAAATTGCTCACTTGTCCAGGAGTGTGGCGATTTTGACGCAAAGTGCCAGACACTGCAGCGGGTCCCTCACTCAAGTCCACACCACACCTCAGAAGGGGGGTGGACAGGCCTGAAACTACAGGGAGTAGCCAACTGTTATAATCTGGAGTTGCTGGGAGGTGTATGGGTGGGCCAGAGACTACATGAATGTCACAAGGCCGAAGCACAGGACGGGAAGGGGGCGGAGGTCCGCCAGCCGTCCTCCTGACACATGCCATGCCAGACTGCCAGGGACCAAGATGTAAGGATTAAGACTTGCATCGTCAAATGGTTTCAATTCACAGGCACAAACCTCTTTAATGAGATAAAGAAAGGACACCACATCCTCCATTATAACATCACGGAACACTTTATAGACAAATGGAAGAGAACCTGGAAGAACAATATAATTCTGTCTGACCACAATTGACAGACTTCAAAAGAAAAAAGCAAATTTCACGAGATAATAATCAGATAATTTTCCTTAAATGAAAAAAAAAAAATCTTTAAGTTATTTTTAACCCATTATATGTCTGTTTTTATCCCTGTTTTTATGAAGTGTTCAAAATATTGAAATCCACTATTTTTGGCTTACCAGAAAATAACCTTTGTTGATCCTCTCAACATAAATATTCTCTAATGATGGATTTTTGGCATCAGGTTTGGGAATTCATCAAAAAAAAAAAAACTACTTAAAAAAGAAACCAAAAAAGCAACACCATTGACATAATGATAGATGAGACTGAAGTCTGTACTAACCAGCACCAAGGTTAAAAAATGTTAAATGTTACCTTGATTGCTGTCAGTGTTTGTTACATTTTCCCTTGTTAGAAAACAAATTCCATCTCACATTCAATGCATTAACATTACTTACACATTTGAGAGGATTGCTCCTGACACAAATATTTAAAGATGGTCCAAAGGTACTCGTCCAAAGGGGATTACATAATCATGAATGACAGAGAGTGAAAAATACAAAAATTGCAATCTTTATCCACAAGTTGCACAAGTTGAGTGTATCTTACATTTTTCTCCATTGAGCATGTTCAAATAAAAATGTAATAATTGGTTTTGTTGCATAATCACTATTTGTCAAAAGCTTAAACTATTTCAAGTTAAAAACAATCCACTGTTGCATGTTTGATCCATACAATCAAAAGTAAGACGCAGATCAAATAATGGGAGGAAAAGAGCCATGTGGTGAACAGATCTGCAATCATGTAACATTGTTTCTCAGAAAGCGAATGTGTAGCCAGTACAGGTCTGTTTGGAATATGTGCAAATCAAAGGCATGCTATGTGTTATTCTACCTCATTTCAGAGTATTTGTTTTTAAAATATTAGCTTCTTGGCAAATTCAGCAAAACAACAAACCGCTTCTTTGAGGAATACACCTTGGTGGGAATTTTCCCCATTACAGAATAATGTGGAACACATTATATTCACTTCTAACAAGTCAAATTAGACAACAGGTATTCCCCCTTAAAGGACTCTGCTGCAAAAATAAAGCTGTGGCGGCTGGAAGGGCTATTTTGCAGAAAATCAACATGGAGTCTCTTAACGAGTATATCCAAAACCTGTATCGAAATCCCTTGACTAACTTAGACAGAGCACCAATGTGACAATATGACAATGTGGTAAGAAAAAACAAGACATTGCACTGCAGACAAGGCAAAACAACTTCAAAAGAAATGGCTAGAATACTTAATTTCCATGGGACAGAACAAATCACAGTGTCATATGGTCCCAACCATAATTCCTGTGGATTTCATAGAAAAGTTTAAACTAGGATAGTACTAGGGTTTGATTCCAGCCTTGAGTGTCTGGGTACTCTGGTTTCCTCCCACTACCTAAAGTCATACTGCTTTAAGGAAAGGGCCAACTAGTTCTAAAATCATGTTTGTATGCCTGTTTATGTGTTGTCATGGTGTATAAGTAAGATACAGATACATACCACTCTTCCAGATTGAGTCTATCATATAAGCAACTTTAAAAAATGTAAAGTTCAAAACTTACTAAATAATGGCGGGTGTCAAACGTCAGCATATAAGCTCTTTCAGGTTAGTTTAGATGTGTCATGTCATAGCATCCTGGATAGTGGAAAAACTATGAATCACCAGATATGTCTTCCCAGTGGCAACTAGTATTATCACATGAATCCAGTCAATTATTTTTTTACCTCCAACAACAGAGGAGATTCATCTGTAGGGGAGATTGCAAGTAAGCAATCACACATTCAAAAAATTAAAATTAAAAAGCAATCTCCAGCGATCACTTTGATAGCCTATGTTGGTTTGTAACAATTGACTAATGCACAGTATTGTATCTTAGTGTGTGTTTGTGTGAGTGTACGTTTGGAACATACATTTATAACTAGTTTTTTTTTCATTGTGTGTTTTTGTTCTGTTTGGGAACCTACAGAACTATTCATGCTGACATGAAGAAGAGAGTAATAATAATAATATGAATTATGTTATTACTATTATTGTTATTGTTATGATTAGTTAGTGTAATAATAGATGTTGTATGTGTAAAGCTGACAGCACAGCTATTCCCATTATTGCTTTTCATAGGCACTATAGCTACTGAGGGTTAATGGAGCTGGAAGGGAAGGCACTTGATAAAACTTGTCAGAATTAGGCTGTGCAGTCACACAACCTGTCTGAATCACTATATGATAAAGCAAGCAAAAATAAACCAGGATTGGCTGTATATCTAAAGCATTCACTATTGTTTCCTGGGACAATAAAATGTGCAAAAAGGCTTAATACAAACATTCATGATTTAGGTATTGTTACATTGTACTAATTTATAATTTAACATTTTGTGAGTTAATTCAATTACATGTTGAAATATAGGGAAAAAACATCTATGTAATAATCAACACAGATTGTACAATGTGTTAAAAATTACATTACATTAAAGAGCGCCATTCAAGTAAACTTACTTTATTTTTTTTTTTTAACTGAGTCATAAATACAATTCCCTTTCAAAAACCCATATATTAATACTAGCCTACTGGGTAATGAATTATAGCCTATGGTAATGTTCTAAACCACAGGATTATGCATTTAATCACAAATATGCATTAAAGTATAAATTAAGCCTAAGAACAAATGTAGCCTGTTTTCAACAAAGGCACTCTCACTAAGCAAAGATTGTGTTCTTTATTGGGGGGAAATGGAGGAAGTCTTAAGTTATTTCATGACAGTCTCATGAATTAGTTTGCGTGATTGTTGAATTTGGTGCTTTGGAACCAACTGAATAGCGCTCACTTTAACGTGCTTCACCAAAGAAAAATTACACTTTTTTCCAGGCACTTGTGGAATGATACGTCATGAATGCACACTCATCATAGTGTGATTTAAACTTGAATGTAAATAGCCCCATTTTGAAGGACAGCTCCTTCATGTGGACTGTCAAACCGGTTGCCAAGTCTGAGCTGGTAGATAGGCTGAAACTGTTCTAAATGGTCTGAAATATGTGACTTGGATTCTAAAGTGGAGAATCTGCTTATTTAACAAATACAATTAAAGAGGTTCTATTTATAGCAGCACAACACACTATCATACTTCGACAGAGTGTTTAATTTTCAAACAGCAATAAAATTATGAATTTACTGCACGCTGAACACAATGTCCAACACCAGATATAGAATAGGTGTGTAGACCTTATCCTTACATCAAGAACCCCAAGATAGATCTGCATCTTGAGGAAGGAAAAGTGCTCCAATGCAAGCATCAGAAAAGAATGAACAGGTTATATTGATTAGTTAACGGTTAGAACATAATAGAGTAGCTATTGTGGACAAAGTGCACAGAGGAAACGTTTCAGTCAAAGGTTGACCATCATGAGTTGAAGCATCTTTTTGATGGCGTGAGATCAGTTCTGCACAAACCTCTCTAACTATAATCTATTCATATACATGCTATTCACTGACACCAGGAGACTAAAGACAGTGCTATGTACTATTAAGGAGATAAACAATACAAAATAGTATATATCATGTGTGTGTGTGTGTGTGTTACTGTAATTAAACGTATGGTTTGTATTGTTATTAGCTACTGTATCCAAAACGCAGATATAAATTATTTCGCTTTTGCTTCTCTCTCCTCTCCTGTCCAACTTCCTGTCTGCTATTCAAGGTTCCCCGTGACCTCATAGATGTCATGTGACTCCTTCTTGCTCTCTGATTGGATAATTATTCAGGGTGATTTCATACTATTTAATGCGATTTCATAAAAATATGGCTCGGCTCTATTGTTTAAAATAGCATGAAATTGCAAGAAATCGGATTTCGTATGATTTCACTGAAATTTTGAGGAAATCGTGGGTTGTATTCGGATTGCGTGGAAATGTCATAGTGTATAAAGAGCAGATTTCCAATAAAATCTAGTATCTCTGGTGGCATCGGCGTTGTGGGTTCGATCCTGCCTTACCCAGACCGCAGTCCCACAGAGGTGTGATTTTTATTTCTTAGAAGATATTTTATTATATATATATATATATATATATATATACACTCACCTAAAGGATTATTAGGAACACCTGTTCAATTTCTCATTAATGCAATTATCTAACCAACCAATCACATGGCAGTTGCTTCAATGCATTTAGGGGTGTGGTCCTGGTCAAGACAATCTCCTGAACTCCAAACTGAATGTCTGAATGGGAAAGAAAGGTGATTTAAGCAATTTTGAGCGTGGCATGGTTGTTGGTGCCAGACGGGCCGGTCTGAGTATTTCACAATCTGCTCAGTTACTGGGATTTTCACGCACAACCATTTGTAGGGTTTACAAAGAATGGTGTGAAAAGGGAAAAACATCCAGTATGCGGCAGTCCTGTGGGCGAAAATGCCTTGTTGATGCTAGAGGTCAGAGGAGAATGGGCCGACTGATTCAAGCTGATAGAAGAGCAACTTTGACTGAAATAACCACTCGTTACAACCGAGGTATGCAGCAAAGCATTTGTGAAGCCACAACATGTACAACCTTGAGGCGGATGGGCTACAACAGCAGAAGACCCCACCGGGTACCACTCATCCCCACTACAAATAGGAAAAAGAGGCTACAATTTGCACAAGCTCACCAAAATTGGACAGTTGAAGACTGGAAAAATGTTGCCTGGTCTGATGAGTCTCGATCTCTGTTGAGACATTCAGATGGTAGAGTCAGAATTTGGCGTAAACAGAATGAGAACATGGATCCATCATGCCTTGTTACCACTGTGCAGGCTGGTGGTGGTGGTGTAATGGTGTGGGGGATGTTTTCTTGGCACACTTTAGGCCCCTTAGTGCCAATTGGCCATCGTTTAAATGCCACGGCCTACCTGAGCATTGTTTCTGACCATGTCCATCCCTTTATGACCACCATGTACCCATCCTCTGATGGCTACTTCCAGCAGGATAATGCACCATGTCACAAAGGTCGAATCATTTCAAATTGGTTTCTTGAACATGACAATGAGTTCACTGTACTAAACTGGCCCCCACAGTCACCAGATCTCAACCCAATGGAGCATCTTTGGGATGTAGTGGAACGGGAGCTTCGTGCCCTGGATGTGCATCCCACAAATCTCCATCAACTGCAAGATGCTATCCTATCAATATGGGCCAACATTTCTAAAGAATGCTTTCAGCACCTTGTTGAATCAATGCCACGTAGAATTAAGGCAGTTCTGAAGGCGAAAGGGGGTCAAACACAGTATTAGTATGGTGTTCCTAATAATCCTTTAGGTGAGTGTATATATATATACATATGATTTACTGGAGTTAAATAGTATCAGAGTAGAACGAACAATTAGAAGGCGATTCATAAGCATTTTAAACACCTTCCTTATTTAAAAGGTACTACAATAATAATAATAATTTAGCCTTACCGCAATATCTTTGGTGATTTACGCAATTTTTTTAATGAAGCGTTATTACATTCAGTGCATATGTGGATGACTTATAATAATAATAATAATAATAATAATAATAATAATAATAATTATTATTATTATTATTATTATTATTATTATTAACGAATAGATTTCTTGTATTAAGTTTGGCTAAATTCGATTAATGATCCACTGTAACTGGATATCAATGAGTTAATTTGCCTTGCTTTGTGTGACATTTCCTACTAGTCTGAACCAAGTTATTGAAATGCAATTCTGATTAGGAGAAGCTAAAATGCTTATTAATCACCTTCTAATTGTTTGTTCTACTCTGATACCATTTAACTCCAGGAAATTGTACATATATATATATATATATATATATATATATATATATACACACCAATCAGCCATAACATTATGACCACCTGCCTAATATTGTGTAGGTCCCCCTTTTGCCACTAAAACAGCCCTGACCCGTCGAGGCATGGACTCCACTAGACCTCTGAAGGTGTGCTGTGGTATCTGGCACCAAGACGTCAGCAGCAGATCCTTTAAGTCCTGTAAGTTGCGAGGTGGGGCCTCCATGGATCGGACTTGTTTGTCCAGCACATCCCACAGATGCTCGATTGGATTGAGATCTGGGGAATTTGGAGGCCAAGTCAACACCTTGAACTCGTGATTCATCAGACCAGGCCACCTTCTTCCATTGCTCCATGGTCCAATTCTGATGGTCACGTGCCCATTGTAGGTGCTTTCGGCAGTGGACAGGGTCAGCATGGGCACCCTGACTGGTCTGCGGCTACGCAGCCCCATACGCAACAAACTGCGATGCACTGTGTGTTCTGACACCTTTCTATCAGAACCAGCATTCACTTTTTCAGCAATTTCAGCTACAGTAGCTTGTCTGTTGGATCGGACCACACGGGCCAGCCTTCGCTCCCCACGTGCATCAAAGTTCACCGCTTTTCCTTCCTTGGACCACTTTTGATAGGTACTGACCACTGCAGACGGGGAACACCCCACAAGAGCTGCAGATTTGGAGATGCTCTGACCCAGTCGTCTAGCCATCACAATTTGGCCCTTGTCAAAGTCGCTCAGATCCTTATGCTTGCCCAATTGTCCTACTTCTAACACATCAACTTTGAGGAAAAAATGTTCACTTGCTGCCTAATATATCCCACCCACTCAGTGGTCATAATGTTATGGCTGATCGGTGTATATATATATATATATATACACTCACCTAAAGGATTATTAGGAACGCCTGTTCAATTTTTCATTAATGCAATTATCTAACCAATCAATCACATGGCAGTTGCTTCAATGCATTTAGGGGTGTGGTCCTGGTCAAGACAATCTCCTGAACTCCAAACTGAATGTCTGAATGGGAAAGAAAGGTGATTTAAGCAATTTTGAGCGTGGCATGGTTGTTGGTGCCAGACGGGCCGGTCTGAGTATTTCACAATCTGCTCAGTTACTGGGATTTTCACGCACAACCATTTCTAGGGATTACAAAGAATGGTGTGAAAAGGGAAAAACATCCAGTATGCGGCAGTCCTGTGGGCGAAAATGCCTTGTTGATGCTAGAGGTCAGAGGAGAATGGGCCGACTGATTCAAGCTGATAGAAGAGCAACTTTGACTGAAATAACCACTCGTTACAACCGAGGTATGCAGCAAAGCATTTGTGAAGCCACAACACGTACAACCTTGAGGCGGATGGGCTACAACAGCAGAAGACCCCACCGGGTACCACTCATCTCCACTACAAATAGGAAAAAGAGGCTACAATTTGCACAAGCTCACCAAAATTGGACAGTTGAAGACTGGAAAAATGTTGCCTGGTCTGATGAGTCTCAATTTCTCTTGAGACATTCAGATGGTAGAGTCAGAATTTGGCGTAAACAGAATGAGAACATGGATCCATCATGCCTTGTTACCACTGTGCAGGCTGGTGGTGGTGGTGTAATGGTGTGGGGGATGTTTTCTTGGCACACTTTAGGCCCCTTAGTGCCAATTGGGCATCGTTTAAATGCCACGGCCTACCTGAGCATTGTTTCTGACCATGTCCATCCCTTTATGTCCACCATGTACCCATCCTCTGATGGCTACTTCCAGCAGGATAATGCACCATGTCACAAAGGTCGAATCATTTCAAATTGGTTTCTTGAACATGACAATGAGTTCACTGTACTAAACTGGCCCCCACAGTCACCAGATCTCAACCCAATAGAGCATCTTTGGGATGTGGTGGAACGGGAGCTTCGTGCCCTGGATGTGCATCCCACAAATCTCCATCAACTGCAAGATGCTATCCTATCAATATGGGCCAACATTTCTAAAGAATGCTTTCAGCACCTTGTTGAATCAATGCCACGTAGAATTAAGGCAGTTCTGAAGGTGAAAGGGGGTCAAACACAGTATTAGTATGGTGTTCCTAATAATCCTTTAGGTGAGTGTATATATATATATATATTTATATACATACTCAGCAAAAATCAAACGTCCCTTTTCCAGGATACTGTATTTTAAAGATAATTTTGTGAAAATCCAAATAACTTTACAGATCTTTTTTGTAAAGGGTTTAAACAATGTTTTCCATGATTGTTCAATGAATCATAAACAATTAATGAACATGCACCTGTGGAATGGTTGTTAAGACACTAACAGCTTACAGATGGTACGCAATTAACTAGGACACTAAAGAGACCTTTCTACTGACTCTGAAACACCAAAAGAAAGATTCCCAGGCTCCCTGCTCATCTGTGTGAACGTGCCTTAGGCATGCTGCAGGGAGGCATGAGGACCACAGATGTGGCCAGGGCAATAAATTGCAATGTCTGTACTGTGAGACGCCTAAGACAGCGCTACAGGGAGACAGGAAGGACACCTGATCGTCCTCGCAGTGGCAGACCACGTGTAACAACACCTGCACAGGATCGGTACATCCGAATATCACACCTGCGGGACAGGCACAGGATGGCAACAACAACTGCCCGAGTGACACCAGGAACGCACAATCCCTCCATCAATGCTCAGACTGTCCACAATAGGCTGAGAGAGACTGGACTGAGGGCTTGTAGGCCTGTTGTAAGGCAGGTCCTTACCAGACATCACCAGCAACAACGTCGCCTATGAGCACAAACCCACCTTCGCTGGACGTGATTTCCTGCAAGACAGGGGTGTCAGTGTTCTGCCATGGCCAGCAAAGAGCCCGGATCTCAATCCCATTGAGCACGTCTGGGACCTGTTGGATCGGAGTGGGAGGGCTAGGGCCATTCCCCCCAGAAATGTCCGGGAACTTGCAAGTGCCTTGGTGGAAGAGTGGGGTAACATCTCACAGCAAGAACTGACACATCTGGTGCAGTCCATGAGGAGGAGATGCATTGCACTTAATGCAGCTGGTGGCCACACCAGATACTGACTGTTACTTTTGATATTAACCCCCCCTTTGTTCAGGGAAACATTATTTCATTTCTGTTAGTCACATGTCTGTGAAACATGTTCAGTTTATGTCTTAGTTGTTGGATCTTTTTATGTTCATACAAATATTTACACATTAAGTTTGCTGATAATAAAAGCAGATGAAAGTGAGAGGATGTTTATTTTTTTTGCTGAGTATATATATATATATATATATATATATAAAATATATACACCTTCTGTTTTAAATGTTTCTGGCCGACTGTGGTATATTATTAGACTGCTAGCGGGTAAGAGGAAGATTATAAACTGCCATTTTAGACAATATATATATATATATATACCGTTCAAAAGTTTGGTGTCACTTAGAAATGTCCTTGTTTTCCATGTAAACATACATGAAATGAGTTTGAATAGGAAATATAGTCATTGACAAGGTTAGAAATAGTGATTTTTAATTGAAATAATAATTGTGTCCTTCAAACTTTGCTTTCGTCAAAGAATCCTGTGAGGAAAGAAGAAGATCTGTGAGGCGTCTGTATCTCAGACTAGACACTCTGATGTATTTGTCCTCTTGCTCAGTTGTGCACCGGGGCCTCCCACTCCTCTTTCTATTCTGGTTAGAGCCAGTCTGCGCTGTTCTGTGAAGGGAGTAGTACACAGCGTTGTACGAGATCTTCAGTTTCTTGGCAATTTCGCACATGGAATAGCCTTCATTTCTCAGAACCAGAATAGACTGACGAGTTTCAGAAGAAAGTTCTTTGTTTCTGGCCATTTTGAGCCTGTAATCGAACCCACAATTGCTGATGCTCCAGATACTCAACTAGTCTAAAGAAGGCCAGTTTATTTGGTTCTTTAATCAGCACAACAGTTTTCAGTTGTTCTAACATAATTGCAAAAGGGTTTTCTAATGATCAATTAGCCTTTTAAAATGATAAACTTGGATTAGCAAACACAATGTGCCATTGGAACACAGGACTGATAGTTGCTGATAATGGGCCTCTGTACGCCTATGTAGATATTCCATTACAAATCAGCCGTTTCCACCTACAATAGTCATTTACAACATTAACAATGTCTTCACTGTATTTCTGATCAATTTGTTATTTTAATGGACAAAAAAATTGCTTTTCTTTTGAAAACAAGGACATTTCTAAGTGACCCCAAACTTTTGAATGGTAGTGTATATATATATATATATATATATATATATATATACAGATAGCAATAAGTACAATCTATGCAAAAATTCAAAATGAAATACAAAACAAATTGCAAATTGCAATACATATGTATACAAACAATACTAATATTTGTTAGAGATAAGAAGCTAATAAAACAGTTAAGCATTAAAATAAATATTTTTAACAAAAATAAGGATAAACAAAAGCTGTTTAACAAGTTTAGCAATACAATAACTGCTAATTGATGTTTCTGCTTTTCTTCAGGTTATTGGTTTCTTATGTTCTATGTGACCATAGTCTTGCCTTATAAATTCTCATAAATCCAATGTTCTTCCTTCAAGAGATGAAAGCAAGTTCAGTTCAATTTGTTTGAGTATTGTATGAAATAAAATACTTTCCAAAACAATTTGTCATTAAAAGATTGAAATGCTTACTCCTGTTCCATGCATGATTGTCCTGATGAAATCATTTCAAACATGTTTTCAATCTTTTGTCTTTTATATAATACTGCAATGTGAAGATATTTCCAGTAGAGTAAGCTTACCCATTATATAGCAAATGACCAGTAACACCGTGCTCTTCAAACAGATGATCAGGGATTCATGCACTGGAACTATTTGAATTGTCTTTGAATACCTTCCGTTATATTTTCTGCAACTCCATTTAGAGAAAACAAACAAACAGACAAACACAATAAAAAAAGTTTTAATTCTAAAGAGCTAAAGTTATACATTTTTTTTTAAATCCCTTTTGAATGCTTTTATGTAATTAATTGAATATTATGACTGTATAAATCAACTCCTAATGCTTGTTGGGCTAATTTGCTATATATATATATATATATAATTATATAAGGTGCAAACGTTTATTTGATGTACTGCTTTGAGAAACATAGGTTATAGAACTATGAATCCCTTTGTAAAGTGAAAGGGAATTGTATACAATGGCAAATTGTATGGATACATCTGGTGTACAGATGCTTTTGGAAGACACCTCACAAAGGTGAGAGAAAAATATATAATACATGCTAGTACCTATGATTATAATTTAAAACACATGTATGCTATGCTTAACTATTTGGATCAGGCAGGTTCACAGTTTAAGTGCCTTCCAGGTCACTTTTATTCAATAAAAGCTGAGTTTATAACCTGATGGAAACTTTTAGTTTCCAAAGAAACTATGTATAAAGTTTTGAAGCCATCAGTCTTTTTTGTTTTCTTCTTCCTAAAGCTGCCTACCAGCTCTTATACTTTAGTTAATTGCAAGCCAAAGGGACTTCATTATTTGTATTGAATCAGTTTATATGTGTCCAACTTGGCATTTCTATGTTTTAACTGGTGCCAAGGATATTATCAAATTTCCTGTTATTATTCCCAATCAACACATTATAAATACATTAATCAAGTGTTTAAAGCATTTACATACACCTTACAACTACCAGGTCATTTATTTTTCTTGTTTATAATGGTATGTTATAATGGTTTTCTTTCTTCACTGTGAGAGCCTTTCAATCTGGCAAAGGGGGCTATTGCAATGGAGCAGATGGTTAAAGCATTGTAATAAAAAAGGAATAACATAATAAGGTAGTTAAGTGTTCAAAGGGATTGTCTTATTAGTTGTTTTCTAAAAATTTGGGGAATTAAATGAAAGGCAGCTGCATGTTATACCTCCACAGTGCTCTGTGTGGACACCTACTTTCTGAAAAGTGAAGGGAATTCTATATATATTCAAGTTCAAAATATTCAATATTCAAGCAAAACACAGGACTCAATGTCAGTCAATGCCAATCATGATGCTAAACTTGATGACTATCAAATAAACACACATACACTCACCTAAAGGATTATTAGGAACACCTGTTCAATTTCTCATTAATGCAATTATCTAACCAACCAATCACATGGCAGTTGCTTCAATGCATTTAGGGGTGTGGTCCTGGTCAAGACAATCTCCTGAACTCCAAACTGAATGTCTGAATGGGAAAGAAAGGTGATTTAAGCAAATTTTGAGCGTGGCATGGTTGTTGGTGCCAGACGAGCCGGTCTGAGTATTTCACAATCTGCTCAGTTACTGGGATTTTCACGCACAACCATTTCTAGGGTTTACAAAGAATGGTGTGAAAAGGGAAAAACATCCAGTATGCGGCAGTCCTGTGGGCGAAAATGCCTTGTTGATGCTAGAGGTCAGAGGAGAATGGGCCGACTGCTTCAAGCTGATAGAAGAGCAACTTTGACTGAAATAACCACTCGTTACAACCGAGGTATGCAGCAAAGCATTTGTGAAGCCACAACACGTACAACCTTGAGGCGGATGGGCTACAACAGCAGAAGACCCCACCGGGTACCACTCATCTCCACTACAAATAGGAAAAAGAGGCTACAATTTGCACAAGCTCACCAAAATTGGACAGCTGAAGACTGGAAAAATGTTGCCTGGTCTGATGAGTCTCGATTTCTGTTGAGACATTCAGATGGTAGAGTCAGAATTTGGCGTAAACAGAATGAGAACATGGATCCATCATGCCTTGTTACCACTGTGCAGGCTGGTGGTGGTGGTGTAATGGTGTGGGGGATGTTTTCTTGGCACACTTTAGGCCCCTTAGTGCCAATTGGGCATCGTTTAAATGCCACGGCCTAGCTGAGCATTGTTTCTGACCATGTCCATCCCTTTATGACCACCATGTATCCATCCTCTGATGGCTACTTCCAGCAGGATAATGCACCATGTCACAAAGGTCAAATCATTTCAAATTGGTTTCTTGAACATGACAATGAGTTCACTGTACTAAACTGGCCCCCACAGTCACCAGATCTCAACCCAACAGAGCATCTTTGGGATGTGGTGGAACGGGAGCTTCGTGCCCTGGATGTGCATCCCACAAATCTCCATCAACTGCAAGATGCTATCCTATCAATATGGGCCAACATTTCTAAAGAATGCTTTCAGCACCTTGTTGAATCAATGCCACGTAGAATTAAGGCAGTTCTGAAGGCGAAAGGGGGTCAGACACAGTATTAGTATGGTGTTCCTAATAATCTTTTAGGTGAGTGTACGTAAATGTAAATAAAAGTAAATAAGGAAATTGATCAAATAACAGAACCTAGCTAATATAAGTACTGTGCTATTATAAAAGTAAATACTGTACAGTTTATCAGTCTCATCTTAACCTGCAATAGATATCGATTGACATAAGAAAATAATCTCACATCCAACCAAACAAGCTATGTATAAATAAGTCATACATTTTGGCTGTACATTTACAATAGTGCTTGTAAAGATAAGCAGAGTTATAATAATAAAGAAAGAAAGAATAATCAGAATTTATAAATGTATACATTAAAATTCTACTCTGTGGTCTAATCCAGGCATATATGAGGTGCTCTGATTGATAGTAGCACCACCTTGTGGTAAAGAAAATAAACTAAAATGAATACACATTGCACTGTGTTGTTGAGAAAAGAACAAACCTCGTTCCGTTCTGTGTAAAAAAAATGTAAATAAATAAAATAAAGGACTGAACACCCATTGATATTTTTTACATTCACAAAATTACTTGATTAGATCATTCAAAACTATTTGTTTGTTTCTCATGCCATACTGATGAAGGCCAATGAACCAAAACATAAAATAACATGTTCAATTTTAATCAAAATAAATAACTAAAGAGGCCTCCACCCAGCAAAACAAGTGCTGTCTCGAGGCTGTGGACATATACTGTTGCACCACGGGTAGTATCAGTGCACAATCCTCACAGACTCGCTTATTGTATTCAGATAAGTGTTATTCTCTAGTCTTCCTTAGAATTGATTTCTCTAAAGTTTGAAATACTATAAAATCCTTCTCTATGATTAAACGTGTTACATAAACCCGACAAGGTTGTTGTATGTTCAGGAGAGCTACTGTATTTACTTTGAAATGTTTCTATTGATGGGATTGATTGAATGATTGATTGATTGATTGATTGATTGATTGATTGGAAGATATTGAAAGCAGGAAGTGTCAGTCAATAGGACAAACAATGTATGCACATTCCCCATCAATATATTCATTTTGATTATTACTACTACTATTGCAATTGTCACACAAAGTATAAAATGGAGATAGACATTTGAAATCACTTCCAAAATAAGCTGCCTCATCCAGCCAAAAGAGGATGTTTAAGATATAAGTTTCAATGGAAATATCTGGCTTGGTGGACTCTCATTCCTTTAGCCGAAACTGAACTCTCTGAAATGCACACATTTTCCATATCTGAATTAATTGTTTAAAATCACTAATGCCATATTTTATTGTGGTATTAGTTTACTATAAGGTGCTAATGCTGTTAATATCAAATGCACTGATATTAGGAAGCATGGGAATTTGAGCATTTGTGTAAATATTCACTGATTGTACTTTATACCATTTAACTTTTCTTCAGTATTTTACACGATTTATACTGCCAATACTGATAACCATTTAGTTGCGTATACATTAGCTTAAATCATTTAGGGTAAAAACACAAAGTTGTATCTGTACAAAAAATACAATTCAACTATTGTATAGATGCCATGTTAAAAGTATTTTTATTGAAAAGTCTTTATCCTGAATACAATCTTAATTACTGTATGACAATTCCAATTAAAGATAATTAAGTGTGAAGTCATGAGATTCTGTAACAGCACAATCGTGTTTATTAAAAATATCCATTATAAAGAATTATTAAAGCCCATAAATACAAATAAGATTGTGAATACAGTTCCCCCAGTATATCCATGCAAAAAAGAAATTGAGTGGTCAAAAAAAAAATATATATATATATCCCTGCAACTTTTCTTGCAGATCACTCACAAACAGGATACCACAGTGAACAGCAAATGAAAAAATAATAATAATCTGGGCTGAGCATTACTCTGAGTTACAGCACAATGCACAATACCCCAATTTCTATATGTGAATAAAGGGAGGACCTTTTCTAAATTTTTAAGGTAAACAATGCAGATTATAGATAAAATATATGAAACCAAATCCTATTTTACCAACTCAACCTTTGAAGAAAGAAACATGGCCCAGCACTTCGCTACAAGTCTTTCTTCCAGAGAAAGAAGAGGAACAAAATAAGAGTTATAACATACTGTTACAGTACAACCTCCTAAGAGGATTTCCTATTCATAAGTCTTAATTGAACATACAGTCTTATATTTCGTATGACTCATTACAGAATCATAAAAGGAGGCTTAGATTATATTACACAGCAGTCGCTATGGAAGAAACCAAATAAGCAAAGCATTTTAATTCATGACACAGGCAAGATAGGCACTTAGAACATAGAATTATCATTTTAAAAGTAGCAGACACAGACATGTAAAACAACACGTAAAGCTGACCTGATTGTGCATGGAAGAAAGCGTGAGGTAAAAGGCACTCTACTTCAAATAAGTCAAAACTTGCCAAATGAAGATGTCGCAAACGATTCCTCTGAAATATAAAGTGCATCGTGAGACTACCATTTGAGAAAAAACACGAGTCAAGTTTTCTGTGCAGTTCTGCCTCAGCTGAGAGCTAACAATACAATGACAAGTACAGAACTGGGCCCGGACTTGCATTGCACTACTTTATCGAATATGGCTTTTTGTGACATTCCTAGTGATCCTGGCATACAGGTCCCTGTTCTGGACAAGTGTTTAGCTCCATTGACGAGGTGCAACGAGGTCAGTAGCTGAGTTTTTGGTTAGTGGCTATACAAGTGAACATCACATCTTATGTAAGAATTCCTATAGATGTGAAGATGGACCATGTATTATTACTTACAAAAATCAGCTTTGATTATTCCATTCCTGACCACTGTTAATCACAAACCATGTTAATCAATCAGGTAACTTAATTATCTGCTTGATTACAACCAATGCATCCATTTCCAGAAGATCTTAGATTAGTTGTTTTGGGGGGAAGGGACCTTAAAACAACATACTGGAATACTGAGTTGGAGGAGCACTGGATTAATTCATGGACCGTATGGCTTTGGGAAGCTGAAATGCATACAAAAGTAAAATAAACCCTGATCTGGGCTAGTCAACATAAAAGGAAACAAACAATATAATTTTCATTGTCCCAAAGTGGAAGGAATTTCTGTGAATTCTAATGTAACTTATTCTGGAAGTCTGAATAACCCTTTTTATCGTGTAATGTGGTTAAATATCAGTAACGGTCTGCGTGGATGTTCAATGAGGTGACAGAGTAAAGCGTATTTACTGCAAATTATACTGCAGTCAAGGCTCCACTCTGCTAGCAACTACAACTTGACAGTGTGAGATATAATTGATTGATTGGGATTGCCCAATCAATCAATTAATGTGACAGGGATGAATATTCCACATCATCACTGTCTCTTAATAAATAAGATGTACTGTAAGAGCCCTTGTGAAATATTTATACTCTGCTCCTTCATGCAGGTTAAATGTGGGTGGAAAGTTTGTAAGCTTTCTACTTTGCAAGCAGTCGTTAGCTCGAAGGTCTCAAGTATCCCAGTGTTTGAAATACAAAATGAGTCAGTTATATGATCTATATACAGGTTATTCAATGGATACCATTCCAAAGATGTAAGATTTCAGATGGCTTTAAATGCTACTTTTAAAACATTCTAAAACTGAAATCCTTTTATGGAAGGATAAAAGGTTTTCTGTTACTTTAAGGTTCACTTTGTGTTCAGTAGAACTTGACAGGTTTTCCGTGTTTTAGTGCAAGCAGCGCAATAAAGAGCAGAATTTGAAAGCTTAGCACAGAATTACAAACCACATCCAGGAAAATCTGACAATCCAAACAAGAGAAAACAAACAAAAATAGACCATGTTTATCAATAATACGCCACCACAATGGCACAATTTGTATGCAGCCATCTATTGTGGAGAGTGAAATAAATAGTGAACATGCAAAACAAAATGTCCATTTTCATATCAGTGGCACCTGAAGCCACTATGTCATCATTGGTTTAGGTCAGTCTAATAGAGAACTATTTTAATTAATTTCCAAATTGTCTGTGAATTGATTTCCTCTTGTGGAAAACATGACTGTTATACAAAAGCTACAGACATGTCAAACAAATCCAAATTCTGCTTTCCCCAGAATTGTGCATGTATTCAATATGTTGAGCATTAAAACTGATTATCATAATGACACAATCAATTTAAATCAACAAATCTTTTAATCTGTTCTCCTGCAAGGCTCTAAGATACTTAAAATAAGCGTCTTCTAACTCTTCCAGGGAACTCAATCTGTTTTCCCAATTAATCAATTAAACGCATTTGCTTCTGAATTTAATCAAAGAGCTTGACTTTCAGGAGAACGTGCTGGAAGTCACTCTTCTGGCAAAAATACAGCAACTTGATAAAACTGGTCTTTTTTTCATGTACAAGTTATTTACAGCACTGGCAGTGTAAAGCAATGTGGTGCGACAAAGACGATTACTGGAGACTGAAGGAAAGTACCATAAGAATGTGTGCGTTTCATTACTAAATTCTGGCTGGTCTCGAAGACGTTCTGAGGCTCACCGGAGTTAGACAGAAAAACAGGCCCGACCTATCTAACAAGGGAAACACACAGATGAACAACGAATGGCTTGAAAAGTGAAAGGATTAGAAGAGCCCTAGCCCTCATATCATCTGAGAAATTCCAGGTAAAACAGCTCCTCTCTTCACCCCTCTTTTGGCGATGCAGAGTCAGAAAAGTTCGATGCAGTGAAGTGGACAAAGGCGGAAGCCAACCTGAAGCTTTTCCAATTATGCTGGATCTTGACTCCACAGCCTTTGTAGTGATGAATGTGTCCTGAAGCTGCTAAAGGGGAGTAGTAATCAATGCTGTGGAAGTGTTTCTGCCACCTGGGCCACCTCGATCGCAGGAGGAGAGCTGCCCCCTGCTGGACCGCACCAGCACGCTGCGTGGTTCAGGCTGCTGGACTGTACCTCGGAGCTACAAAAAAAAAAAAAAAAAACAGAGTGTAGGGTGTTTACAACCAAGCGGCACTTCCTCATGCATGACCTGCTGACGTCTTTCCGAACTGGCTGCATTAATGTGTGTAATGTCCCTGTCAATGTCACCAGCATTCCAGGTCAGTGTTCAGTTCTCTGGCTGTATGCATATTAACATTATTTTTTCTGAGAGAAAAACAACAACGTTAACTGTAAGCTTATAGTGACACTAGCTGAAAGTCATGCTCCCCTAGAAAGTCACAGCAGCCTTTAGTGACAAGACACAAATATGCAACAAATAAGGAATCAATTACATCAAACCAGCTACAAAATGCAAATCCTGTCATAATCTTACCTAGAGTTCCATATGCTTACTAACAAAGGAAACAGATTAGCTGGAACACAGGAAGGAAAGTGTTTTGTAATTATATTGGTATAATTGTATCTATTTATTTATTATAAAGTAAAATAAAGATGTTTTTCACAAAATTGTTCCTAAAATAATGAAGATTTTTGGCAGTATTTTCAAAGAATGCAGAGAGGACACTCAATGTCGGGGGGAAATAAATCTTGTCAAATTTGTTTTACAAAGAATTCCAAATATGAATAAAAAAAAAAAAAAGAGAAGGCTTGTAAATAAATCGGTAATACGAATTACCCATTTTCCTCTCCCATTTCTTGGTCGGCTTCTACAGCGGAGGACTCCACGTCTCCGTCCACACTGTACTCGCTGCCCTGTCCTGGGGAACTGCAGACTTCCTCTGGACTGAATGATGTCCCCCTGCCAAACACAGATCTCTTATTATGCAAGGAAGTGCCTCTAGTTATTGCAGCATCAGACCCAGCCATGGTGTTTTAGTGGAAGCCTTTACACTAGGCCGGGCATCCACATGAATGTGCAAGGCCTAACTCTCAGCCAGGGGCCTACAGCGGCTGCTATACAAATTCCATCTTTAAGAAGAGAAGAGTTTTGACCCACAGTATTGTGTGGCAATAGTTCCCACTTTACTCTCTATAGTTGACTGGGTCATTTGAAGGGCAGTGGTAATGGGAGAAGCTCAATAAATCAAATTAACCAATCAAACCTGGCAGAGAAATTTGAAAAGCCATGAAATGAATAAATGCTATGTATTGTTTTGTTGGAAGAAAAACCAAATTGAATATAAGAAGGGTTTGGATGTGTAAAAGATTACTTCATACCTATATGTGGATTTACTCCATTCTTCGAAACATCCATGAAACATAACAGAAGTATCATATGACAAGACTGAAAGGATGTGGGGAGTTAACAAGTTAAATGAACTCTCCTGAAGGGCTAAGATTTCTTATTCATACATAGCTTATAAAGCAAAAGCAACTTCCAAAACAATTGTCATTTTCACAACTTGGTTAGTGTTGAAGCCTTTCTTGAACTTGTGGACAGCCAACCTCTCATTCAAAAACTTTATAATGAAATCTATAGAAAATTGCATTATTCTATTTGGATTGTAAACATCGTGAAATGTTAGCTTATTGTTATCAGAAAAAGGTCTGAAAAGAAAGGAAATTACTTTATCCTTTTCTCCAAAACATTGATGTGAAGTTGCTTTTGTTCCAGCGTCTTCTTCAGAGACTCTATTTCCCTTTGTTTCTCAATTACTTCCTTCTGCAGCCTGTAGTTGGTTTCTTCCAAAGTTTCACAGAAAGCCTGAGCACAAGAAAATAAACGGATCTTAATAAGCTGCATCACCGACAACCAACAAACAGGTTTTTCAGCTGCAATTCTTGAAAGCCTTCCAGCGTTTCACAGCACAAGGCTATGCATTGTTGATTTTGTCACTTTTCCAAATTATTTTCCATTAGATGCGACAACTAATGCATTCACATGATATCAGACACTTTTGAAAAAATAGTGACTTATATGAAGCTACTGTTATGGAAAAAAATACACCACTTGTGAAGTAATTTTTAAATTGTTTAAATATAAATAATAAAATCTATACTCATTTGTTTTGAATAGTGTCAAGTGAATAAAAAAAAAACTAACTTATTGATAGCATGTCTATCTTGATTTTATATTTGTCCCACATCACACAGTGTAATCTATTACTATAAATGCACTTGTTCTTGCTATTTTAATATTCTAAAACATGTTTGTTAGAAAACAAAAACAATTAAGGCAAAGTCTTATATGGTTTAGGGTAGTGTACCTATCATAAATAATCACACAAAAAACTTAACAGTGTTTTTTCATTTGCAAGGAGCATAATCCCTTTATTTACTTATGGTATTATAGATTACGCTGTGCAAATATTTGTTCACAAACCAGTTCTGCTTTTCTACCAAACTGCAGTAGGGAAACAATTAAAGGCAGGGCTTTTGATTGGTTTTAAATTCATGAGATAGAGCCCTCGAGCGAGAAAAGACTTACTCGACTCTCCTCGAGACTGTCAAATGGACCTGGTGGGTCGTCCAAGCACAGGAACTCCCGCACAGCAAGGCTGAGAACGACAGGAGTGCGGTCACAGTCAGGGTGGGAGGATTACGGGACATAAAGAAAATTAATTATAGACTTCATGAGTTTATACAATATCTCCCTAAGACAAGTGCATACAGTTTACTGTGGGATCAAATGAGCTTATTTTTTAAGGTGATGCAAACAACTGTCATTACATAAAATAGATGGGAAGAAAAAAAATGACCATTGACCTATTTGCGGAATTGGTTGACACCCCCTATAAACAAAAAAAACAAAACAATATTGGTCTGAAAGATAATGCATAAATAAATGCACAAATTAAACAAATACTTTAATCAAATCAAACTAATTTATATGTTATATATTATAGTTGTACATAAGAAGCATTAAACATTGGATGTCATGACATGAATTTTGAGCTTGTCAGACATTATTGCCAAGGCCTTTATGAAATCAGAAGAAACAAAGGTGTTCATGATGTCCAAGCTTTAGAAAAGTTTTAAACAGAAAAACAAAATATGCCATCTTTTCGTCATGCGAGTCTTATGAGAAGTTTATGCCAAGTTGTGATATACCTGGCAAACCTTTAAAAAACAACAAACTTCCAATCATTTGAACACAGCCTGTTTTGTTGTTTCATGTTCACTCTTAATATAGAAATCTCCGTTTGTACATTTTCCTACAGTTTTTGTAATGACCAACTGTCACTAAACTGGGCTCACTGCTCCAAGCCTCACACCAGTAGGGGGGAGAGAAAGCAAGCGTCTGTGAATGGCCATAAATACAGCTGTCAGACCATCCACTTTGTTTTCCCTCACACTATGTCCAATGCACAGACAGAATAGATGTCAGGGTGTCAGGTGGATGATTGACAGAGCTGTTGCTGATAGTGCTGCACAAAAAGATCGATTGATTACTCAGATGGTGTTTAGGAGTATAAAACAACACTGACCGAGATGATTGACAATGAAAAGACAGCCGCACAACTTTGTACCGATTAATCTGCACCACGGGAAGACAGGAGGGAAAGTGATTGACCTGGCGAGGGAGGAGAGAAATTCTTCACATGGCCATGCTGTCAGGGTTTATCGGACTCACTTGTCAGGTGACACTGATTTTTCTGATTGAATCAAGAAAAAAAACCTCCTGCCAGTATTCGGCAATTACCAAGTGTCAGTCGTGTCAGTGTGTGTCACTCTCTATTTCTTCCAGAAAACATAATTCAAACAAGCGCATAATCGTTTTTGTGCAGCACTTTTTTGCTGATAATGCTGCAACCTCACCCTGCAAATCCATCCAACACCCCGCTTTCCAATTGCGTGACTCACCTTGGAGAATCAAAGTCAGAGTAACTGAATGCCGAACAAAGATGTGAGCCAGGACTATAGTAGGCGAACCAATCTGCACTTTTTTCCAGTTGAGTCATATGTATTTTTAAAAGCTTCATTCCAATATTTAATCTTTTCAAAATATTTTAAATGCTAATTTACTCCATACCATTTACCAAGCCTTCAAATAAGTGTTCCAACAGTTAAGGATTATCAGGGAGACTCTGCTCATGTAGAACATTTTAAGGACTGGGTTAGATGTTGGATTAGATTCATTTCTGGAGAATATGGGATTTTCTATAACACAGCCCAATTACTTGAGGAGAGCGGACTTCTTTAGAAGAAAAAAGTCTATATTGGTACATTTAAGCCTTTAGCATCCATACGTTCTTAAAAAAAACAGTATCGTACTAAAGCTCCACTACATAGACCCCTAGGGCATTCTCAGGTCGGGGTAAAATTGAAGATACAACCAAATTAAATCAGCTGAATTACATAAATCAAGATGTGCAAAGAAAAAAATATGACAGTGCATAACATTAAAGCTCAAACCTTTCAGATCTGACTCCTTTCTGACATGATTTCCTTATCCAGTGGCTCTTTTATTTCTCACAGGTGAAATGTTTATTAAACTCTACTGGCATGGAAGGACTGACTGTATTCAAATTTAATTTCATTTGAAATGTAATTTACTCTCAATGACTAGTCAGTGCAGATTGGATGCTGAAGTCCAGACACTGCTGGGTTGATTCAGGCATAAGTCATTGCTGACTGGTATACATCAAGGGGTGACACAGCTTTCAAATCAGAAAAACATTAGTCTTCCACTTAAATCAGTTGTCTTTACTGTGAACTGGCTGCATGGATATAAGTAGATCGCTTTACAGTGCATCTTCTAAAAGGGTTCTAGAAATAAACCAATTTCACTGACAGATAGAGATTCCAAGGGGGGAAGGAATAAAGAGTTTCTAATTTGGAGAAATAATTGAAGTAGGAAGAGATGGAAATAAACTTTCCCATAACTTCAAGTCCGCAATAGGAATCTGCATAAAACTTATGAACAAAATAAAAATAAATGTAATCAATGTCATCAGCAGAAATTAATCTGAACTATTTGTCAGCAGTTAAAGGCACAAGTGGCTCCCTGCAGTTGTCTCATTTGCCATTATGTCTGTCACTGCCACCATCTGTTACCCACTGCTGCGACATTTTCCACAGCTGAGTTTCATTAGGCTTGAACAAACAACTCGATGCCTGTGATGTTTGGGCTACATACCAGTTAGCGATGTCTTTGTGAGCGACCAGATTCTGTAGGAACGCCTGCAGCCCCAGTTGTCTGTCCTCTAGGAAATCTGGGTCATAGTTGTCTTTGAACCAGCGCTTTGGAGGGAGTGAGAGACGGAAGCCAGGGAACATCTCCTTGAGCTGAAAGGCAAAAAAGTAAATCACTGAAAAAGCACAATATAAAATATATACAGCTCTGGAAAAAAATTAAGGGACCACTTAACATTGATTTCTGAACTTGGAGCAGTCTCTTAATTTTTTCCAGAGCTGTATATACATATGTTTTAAAAGGATTACGGTGAAATGTACCAGACCAAAATATTTGTCCAGCAACAGTTGTGCACAGGTAAATAAGTGAAGCATATAAACTAAAATAAAATAATAACTAAAAGACACTGTTTATATCAAGAGAATCTACCGGAAATTCTGAAGAGAATTCTGAGCTACGTTTTTATTGATTATATTTTCTCTGCAGGAAGCATTCAAAACCTTCCCCAGTCTCCAGCTGAGGAGAAAGTTGCCAACACTTCATTAAGGGCACAGAAAATGCTGAAGACAACATCCCAATCCTGAAGAGCAAATTCAAGGTGAATATTCAATATCATAGTAAGATAAGTAGATCTGTCAAGGCAGCTTCAAGGAGATGGAATAAATCAATGTAAAAAATCCTTGGTCCTGTAGCATGAGGCAAAGTTGTCTTTGAAAGGTACACTTGTTGACTCTCCCAAAATAATCTGCTGTTTAACATCCTGTTCTACATGGGCCTTGCCTTAGTGGAGCTAACCACCACCATCATTAGATTCTTGCACGTTATCTGTTACAAATACCTAACTATCTGTACAGTGAGGGAAAAAAGTATTTGATCCCCTGCTGATTTTGTACATTTGCCCACTGACAAAGAAATGATCAGTCTATCATTTTAATGGTAGGTGTATTTTAACAGTGAGAGACAGAATAACAACAAAAAAATCCAGAAAAACGCATTTCAAAAAAGTTATAAATTGATTTGCATGTTAATGAGGGAAATAAGTATTTGATCCCCTACCAATCAGCAAGATTTCTGGCTCCCAGGTGTCTTTTATACAGGTAACGAGCTGAGATTAGGAGCACAACGTACAAAATCAGCAGGGGATCAAATACTTTTTTCCCCTCACTGTATGTGCACTCAGTGAGGTTTTTATAGGCAATAATACAAATATTTTCTTTAAGATTCCTTGAGTGAAAGAGTTAAATGACCGACTCTCCCTAAGCTTGGCAACTAAAGCTGTGAATATGATCCCTGGCTAAGGATGACTGTTATTTGAAAGGTTGTTCTGGGAAGAAAATAAAGACAACACGTCCTGAAACCTATCAAATCAGCTGGGTTGAAATGGGCTACTAAACATGATCAGGGATTTCCACAAGAGAACCCTTTGTCACTTTCCCCCCACACTGTATACGTTTTCAGAAAATGTCAAAGATTGACATTTTTTATGGAAATGTTCTTGGAGAAAACAAACAAGAGCTTCAGCAGTTGCTTTGTGAAGCTTGTTAATGGCAAAGTTACACCCCCATAAGTGTAACATGCATGGCTACTCTTGTTGTAATAAGATAATGGCTTTGCAAAATGAGAAATTATATCTATATGTTTATACCAAAGAATCAGTACACTATTCCTGTATTTTGAGGAGAGCTATGTACTATATGGTGATATACTCTGATGAGATACAGTATGATTTTGACAGCTGAATCAATATATATATATATATATATATATATATATATATATATATATAATGGACCCTGAATTAATGAATTTAAAAAATAACGTTCAAATTGTCTGGTTCCAAACTGCATCTGTGGAGTGGTTTAAATGCTTTTGCTTAGAGAAGCATTTTAGGTTCCTCTATACCCTCTAAATATTAGAGGAAATGTGTAACATTATTTTTCTTGTACACATAACCACTTTCACTTTCATGCAGGTTTAGGACAGAAAGCCCAATGGATTTATCATCACGTATCCAGGGGTAACACAGACACACCTTCGTTCCTCAACCACAACCTTTGAAATGGATGTAAAACATTAACTATAGCAATGAAAGGCAAATAATTGTTGTACATATAACAACTCTGAAGACAAAAAAATAAAAATAAAAAAAGTATTTATTCTCATGGAAGAGAAATCTAAGTTTTTGTAAAGCCTCCACATAACAGTTTAACAAAGCTTTCAAACCCTTCAGACCGTTGCCAACTCATTTGTAAACCTGGTGGAGAGAATATGTTTAATATGCATAATAAATTTTCACTGGTGCATCTCATTAACATGATGAAGTGCTGTAGAAGATCCTGAAACCATAGGCAGTTGTTTTTTTTTCTATTTCTGAACATTATTACTGAAGCGAAAACAAACCCACTGAACTGTACAGAGTAATACATTCCATGCTAGTTTAATCTTTTGCGCTTCACAGATCTTGTAAGCAGGTGTTCATTCAAGATGTTTCTGATATATTTTATATTACCAAATTCCCCAGTATCTTCACTACAGACAATTAAGATAAAACCACGCTGAATACACATTGCTAATTTCTTTGTGTATGTTAAATTAAAGGTTTTATTAAATGAAATATACAATATACTGTAGAGCTTGCAACTTGACGATGGGACTTCATTTAAAGAACATAGGCTACATGAATGAAACACACTCTAAAATAATTTATGTTCTGCCACTTCTTAAGCACCAGATTGTAACAGAAAAGCAGTTCAGTGCATGTGCTTAGACCAGTTGCTTAAACAGATGCAACAAACCCAAGTATTTTCTGTTTTTCTCATCACTGCAGTGAATTGCCATTGCCACTATTAAGGTTTCTTTAACTCAGTGCCCAACAGTGACCCTTGTAGTGTAATCATTCTAAACAGTGTTAGACTTCACACCTTAACAATTCAGTTTGCTTTGTGAGAGCAGCATGTAGCAAAATGGACAAGCATAAGAACATACATTTTACAAACGAGAGGAGGCCATTCGACCCATCATGCTCGTTTGGTGTCCATTAATAACTAAGTGATCCAAGGATCATATCCAGTCTATTTTTAAATGTTCCCAAATTTTCAGCTTCAACCAGATCGCTGGGGAGTTTGTTCCAGATTGTGACACCTCTCTGTGTGAAGAAGTGTCTCCTGTTTTCTGTCTTGAGCATTGTGTCAAAAGCATTGCACATTTTTGAAAACGTGTATTTTGTCTTCATCTCTCCCCATCAGCCAAGGGTTGTAGCGTAAAGTCAAGTTGATTAACCACTGACAATTTCAAATTTAGGAACAACACACACACCAAGGGACTTTACCACTGTGTGAAGCTGTTTGTCACATCTCCCACCATGACTCAATTAAAGCCTGCCTCAGGTTAGAATGCTGTTGAGCTCAGCACACAAAATGTCTCTCAACACAAACTGACATCCTGTCATTTGAAGTTATATACTTAAACTCCTGGAGAAGAAAAAAACAACAACATCAAAAACTTGGGATATTTAGATTGGAAAATTAGGACCGACCTTATCATTCAGCCGTGAGAAATCTGTGTAGCGTCTGAAAACCACCCAACTCTCCTCCTGGCTCTTTTTCACCAGGACTTTATAAACCTGAAGTGGGGAAAAAGGAACACTATGAATTTCAGTTATTCTGTTTAATTTCAAGTTGTACTATACCAAAAGTAAGTTGCCACAGACAGATTTTAAAAACAAAACAAAACAAAAACAAAAACAGCTGTATTACACGCTTGGGCTGAAATCCTTTTGACAGAGGGACACTGAGTTATAGATTACTGTGCCAGTCTACTTGCACAAGAGATGTAAGAAACTGTTATCTGGGGGTCATTTCCTGCCTGTTCCAGTTCATCCCGGAGGAGCTCTACGGGATTAAGGTCAAGACTCTGTGTAGACCATGAGATGTTTATAATTCTACCCTTGAAAATGCCACGATTTAATTACACTGCGTGCTGTCCTAATGGAAGATCTCACCATAACCGTCCATCAAGGCTGTCAGTAGAATGCTGTCCAGAATGTCACAAAATACTTGTGGTAAGATTACATCCATATCTGGCACAATATGTTATCAGCAGCTTGTGAACTGAGGACAGACATGGATTTCACATGCTGTGGTGTAAAATCTTTAACCAAAGGAATCTGGTTAAAAAAAGAATGTCTCAAAAAGGAGATGGAAATGTACTCATGCAAACTATGAATCGGAATTACTCACAAATCAGAAGATAGTGACTGCACTGAAAATGACTGGCTTAGTTAGTGTTGCTTTTGTCTTTTATTTTTCCACAACTAGACTAAGAATTGTCACTGTATAGGTGCAGAGCTCAGAAATGTCAGATTGGTTTGTACATTTCAGAGCACACAGTGCCTAGATTATGATTTCCACTGAGCACTTGTGTACTTGTATATTAAAACAGTTATAGAACTAGACCTAATACTTTTAAAATAGCAAACAAAAGGGACTATAATACATTTTTAAAACTTACTGGGCTAAAATCAGTGCAGCTCCATTGTCTTTCCTTCTATGTATTTAGCTTTGTTAAGCAGTAACTGGTCTTTTTACGCAATAATAAATGTTTAATTGACCTTTGCTGCCTCTGATCTGCTGAAACACGATTTGGAGGCATATTTACATTTCAGGCAAAAGTAAAAACACTTTAAAAATACTATATGTAATTTAATTTAATCACAAATACAGGCAGACAAAACACCCCATAAGATGTTAATCCTCAGTAAGTGGATAATTTCTCTTCAATTGCATGCCGTTTCTACTAAATGTACTCTCCAGCACGACTGTACAGGTGTCACACCAGTGACCCAAGTGGAGCAACAATACAGAAAGAGGTCATGTTTGAAAAACTCAATTTCACAGATCAATTTAAGAAAAGGAAGTAAGCTTCTAATGCAGCACTGACTGACAACAAATAAGCTCTGCCAATAATAGATATTGTAATAAGAAAATGTACAGCATAATTGTTGGCACTCAACAGCAGGTCTGGCCTGCCAGCAGCTGCCACTCTTGTTCTAGTTGGACTTGGGAGTTAAAACTGTGTGTGTGTGTGCGTGTGCACGTGCATGTGTGCGTGCATGCGTGCGTGCGTAATCAGGTAGTCATTGATACTGTAGCCTTCACTCTAATCTTGTTTTTTTTGTTGGAACCTCAATGCAGCAGCAACACAGACCCACCTTCCTGTTTGATATCCAGCTCCCATAATGCACTTCAAATGTTCTCAAGTTACTAATATATAAATAGCCCAATATTTTAACAGCAAGTTATTAATAAAGCATATTTGCAGAAGGTAAAGGTATTTAAATATGGAACACAGTCTATAGATTCATGCTGACGATTATTCACATAATTAACAATATTTGTTACACCTCATGGGACTGTAAGCTGCAGGGCTAAATTCAACAAGCTTTGACAAAGAGATGAGGATGAATGAAACAAAACAAAAAAAAGAAAAGGCTATAAGGATATTAGAACCATTGTCTAAGATTTAACTGGTCAAAACAGCTTTTCAGTCATATAAAACTGCTCATTGACACTCACTTGCTTTCTAAAATGGGTACTAAAAGAAACCTTATTAAAGCACTCCCTACAGAGCCCCTGAATATATCACCTCATGAAACAACCAACATTTTTGGAAAATGAAGCTAAGCATTTTCCATAAATGAATCTGGAATTTCAAACATTTTTGGCAGCTTGTCTGTCTGAATAATACATTGTCGGGAATCAAAATGTCTCTTCACAGATGAAAATCAAATTGAATAGTTCCCTCAAATAGTTTCTCCCTCAAAGAATTCAGAACTTAACATGGATGATTAAAAACAGAATCAGAAAAGTTGTACATTTAAAAATACCTAGAGCTATTTTCAACAAAAAAAAAAAAACAGATGCTTCAAAAACACTTTGTTGACTAACTGGCAACCAAACAATGGCAACCGTATTACTGTTGCTAAATATATTTTACAAACCCCATAAAATGTACAATAATTATAATTCATCCCAAATTCAATTCAGTTTAAATAGGTATGAATGCACCTCGGTAGAAAAAAGAAAAAAAAAGGCTAAGGCATTTCAAAGGGTATTTATATGCCTTACACAAGTAAAAACTGTGACAATTTCATTTGCATTTATTAGCCTACTCTTTCTTTCATTTCTTTTACATATTTTTTCCAAGCACTGTTACTTTTCTGTGTGAGTGGGTGATTCAACTGCCAACCAGTTCAACAAACGGGTTTGTCAGAGAATGTAAACAGTCTCATATGCGCTTAATGGCACAACTCAATTGGCTTGCACTGAAATCAGAGGAGGTCAGGTGAGAAGGATCTTACGAGGCGTTTACATAATGTGTTTACTCTGCAGTAAACTCTGTGCATCTGCCAGCCACATTTGCAATATTGCTTGTTGTAAACGTCCCTTACAAACAGTGGTGGATGTTTTGTGAACAGACCTATATTTCTGTTTTCATCCAACGTCATCCAACCCCCTTTGGCAGCTCTTTAAAGATCTCATTGTCTGTGTATGTGGGTAACTTTAATCTCTTCGGGGACTGAATCCTTAAACTCATAGATTTTCACATTCTGAAGCTCAGTTTGAGATGATTATAGGAAGACACATTTGCATATCTGTAAATCCTCCTAAACTGAGCTTTAGAATATGCAAATGCTACTTGAAAACATGATTTTATAGCACTATTCATCAATGTAGGCATACGAAGGTTAGCTGAAGCAAAACAGCACATAGCCACTTAGAATTACAATCTGTGATCAGAGATTAAATCTACAGAATTAGATCCCCCACTTCCTAATGTGGGACCCAGTGAAAATAGATTAGTTAAATGAATGCTGTTACTTTGCCAGACTCTTATGGTCGGTTTCAAATGCCATAATGGACACTTTTAAATCCTCTACTCACTAATATTCAAGTTCCTCCCTCACCATCCTACATACAAAGTTAAAACTGTGCTACATTTTTAGTAAGGAAGTAAACAAACAAACAAACAAGACCTAAAGGGAGTTTCCATACAGTAACCACAGATATGAATAGCCTTACAGTGAACTTCGCTCGCTCCTCCATGACTTCGTAGCCCAGTACAGTGGGTGTGGTGGGTCGGTCTTCCCAGCTGGACTGATCTGGTAACAGCCTGTGGGAACAGCTGGAGTACTCAATGGAAGATTCTGCCCCGTTCATCTTAGTCCTGATAATGGGGCTTTGGCACTGTGGCGGTGGAGTGGAACTGGACTGCTCAGAGAGGCTGCTTTTCTTGCCAGAGCCCCCATCATCCCCCGGGCCCTTGGAGGAGGTGGAGCTGCAGGAGATACTCCCGAAAGATGAGCTCCTTTGGCTTCTGGGTCTGGCGGCTCCCGGCAATGTAGCACCCTCCATGGGCATGGGCACAGGCACAGGGACGAAGGGGGTTGCCATCTCCTTCTCCTGCAGAAATATTTTCAACCCTCAGAGCAACTCCCCCAACCATAGGGGATAAAATGTAAGCCCAAGGCGACCTGTGTACAGCCGATGTTTCTTAGATGTCAGCTGCAGGAAACGGAGAGACAAAATCAGTACCCTGTTCAATTAAAAGCTTGGAAGTTCACATGCTGATGCCACAATTCAAAGAATCTCATCATGCAGACTCTAATACAGTAGTCTGTCACACACATGGAAAGCCACGAGGCTTGCGGTATGCAGTCCTGCAGGATTTCGGGGTGTTATTACATCCACAACTCCTTGAAAGTGGGACAATGTTAAAGTTGATACATCCATTAAATTATTAGTTCAATTAGACAATTAAAAGCTCAGGTGGAATGAGAAATCCAAATTCCGATGATCTAATCTGTGACTAATCTTTGATGATCAAAGATTCCCATCACTGCCCCACTGCATGATAAAGTCAGGAAAAGTCTCAAGGCTTTTGGTAATTGAATTCAATATGCACATAATTAAAAGTGTATAGTTTTGAATACATTATAATCAAATGATAAGGTCACATATGAAGATAGATAGTATTTATTTTAATTAACTACAGAAATACAGGTTTCTGGCTTCAGCCCATTCGTACCAAGTCTGGGCCAGGCTTCTAAAGAGAAAGGCAAATCATTTTAAAGGTGTGTGGATAAAGACAGTTATGGCTGAAAACTGAGCTCATGTATAACAGAAGGTAGCTGGCCAGACTTGGGATCAAATGTGAAAATACTTTAAAGACTGTAATCAAAGCGAGACCATCTAATCACTCATCTCTGAAGATGTAAAGAATTCAAACTCCCCACTTCAAGATCTTCTCAAGCTTACAAGGTCACAGTTTTGAAATGGGTGAAAGCATTATGAACAGGTGCTTTGATTGAGTCGATTGAAATGTTATTGCTTGAACTGTGGTTCGATGCAAGGTCTCTCCTTTGTAATTCATGAACAGGGGTGAACACAATCTTAAAAGTGCTTCAGGGGCATTGCCAATGTAGTTGATCCCAAGCCTGTATCTGGCATCCATTTAGCTGTTTATATTTGGAAAACAAGTTCAAACACCCATCTGGAATTGCTTTAGAGGCTACCAAATGATCACCCATGACAATTAACTTACTAAATCACACTAAACATAATTAAGTTATGGTCAGAACTCAATATAGCCTACTAAACAGTGACATACTACTGAACTTAGCACAGAAGAGCCTCTACCATAACAACACCAGCAGCCTAATCCCCAGGGCTGCTCTGCACTCTTCTTATTAAACTCTGCTTCCTTATGCTCCTGCCTACTTATGTATTGTTAGCACTTCCTTTGATTTAATGCAACTTCTCCTATGCCTACCCCTCCCTTTAGCACATAGGACTTAACTGTATGTTGCCTGCACTTGTTAGCTATGATGTTAACTTATTGTATTTTGTACCCATTGCATTACTGCAATTAGTAATGCTTTGAAATGCTACACATTTTGCTGGATAAAAATAGGTTCTAATAAAAATAATAACACCATGTTTTAAATAATGTTAGGCCTGCATTGTAGGAAAACACTTCCAAAATGCACTGCTAATATACTACACAGCCCTGAAACAATACATGCAAAATACCAATTTGTATACCTTCTTTCTAAATTCGTAAAGGGAAACACAGACTCAGTTTTCCATTCAAAGCACATTACTCATTTCTGTCTCATTTCTCATCCAGCATTGTATGGATCCTCTCATGAGCATTTATTCATCACATTCTCAACAGGAATTACACCTGAAAGGCTGTGCTTGCTCATGAACTGTATACTTTATAAACTGACAGTTTTAGAACTACTAAAATGGTATTCATTAATATAATGGTATACATAGTAGGCCTAAAATTTACAAGACCATTTGACCACTTATGCATTTGTTTTAAATCATTATTTTACCAAAATGTCTATGACATCTTAACACAATACTCATTCTATAGTACATCCTTGATTAATCACAACACAACAAACACAAACTGCTCGATTGCTAAAACCTAGAAAGAAAAGCATACAACATGCTATGATTCATTATGGATCTGAGTTATGGTTCTGAATTTATGAGTTATGGTTCTTAAAAAAAAAAAAAAGTCTTATATATAAACATCAAGGGCTCTTCAGTTAATGAAAAACTGTAGATGATTGATTGAGTCAGCAAACGGGAACCATGTGTTCTGAGTCCATCTTCCCTTTATAATGAGAAAAGAGAAGGAAAAGTATCTAAAGAGCAGGTTTGTCTATCAAATTAAACAGGCTGCCCCTTAGCTTATAGAAGCACATTATAGGCCTACACGTCTAGCCTTTTTATTTTATGCAGATTCCTTTTACCAACTTCTAACTTTCCTCTTCTTAATAATATTAGTAACAACTGATTATCCAAAAACACAGTAAAGTAAATAAGATTTCAGTTACTACCTAGAGTGGATATAACTTAACATCAAAGGATGACTATTTCTTCTTGGTAACTAACTCTGAACACAATGCACACAATAAATAATACATCACCTCAGATTCACCCTGAGGGGAAGGTCAATCCATTTAAATGAATGAACAAACTACTATGCACAACTGAAACTACTACATTTAAATAATTATACTTGTTTGCTCTTAAATTATTAAATACAATTACTCAAAACGAATTAAAAAAAGTGTCCATTCTACAAGTAATTCTTAGTAATGTGCAATATTTAGTAGCAATAGTTAATAATGTAAAATATAAGCAAATCTATGACTTATGTTCAGTATTGTTACGTTTAAAATAATAAGTACAAGTAATAACTGATAAAAACAGATGTACAGATCGCAGGCGCGCTGTGATCAGGTAAAGCATCTTCACATGCAGATCCTCTGCAAAGTCCTGCCCTACACACTTGTATCAGTTGCACTAAGTATAGACATATAATGGCGACAACAACTGTATTGTACTATGATTATTATTACACACATAGAGTTGTCGATCTGGAAATGAGATGTGTCTTCAAGAAGTAGTATTTTCTTGAACCTGCCTGTCTTCCTTGTTGAACGAGCCCTTGTGACAGCAAAGTGCAGCGGCTCTGCTTCCTGTCACCATATAAACAAGACCATCTGCTTTTTCAAATCCCGTGCCCAGTCTGCTCTCCCAGCACACCCAAGCAAGTGAAAACAAAACCGCACATGTTTCTACTCACCCACTATTTCAATGATTGCATCGCTGTGTTTCTTTTTCACCGCCAAGAACCGCTCTTGCGTATCGACTGCAACTTATTTTTTCATTTGAATCCTCATGCTGCACAACACACTGCCATCTCACTCACACGCTCGTGTTCAGGAACGAAACGTCAGCACGTCGTCTAGGCCGGACCCGCGCCGCAGCGCGCAGAGCTCATACTAGCCAATCAGAACACAGTTAGGAGCTGCAAACACTTGCGCTCCGCCTGGGCGCAGATGTCCGCAGTTCTGCGCAGGTCTGCACTGCTCCACCAATGCGAGTGGCGGAATTCTGCAGAACTGTGCAGAACTGTGGACATGTGCGCTACACGAACGCCACCTATCTGTGCAGAGCATCCGTAATTAAGTGCTACAAGATACAAATGTAGCCTAAAACATCAGATATTCTGTATGTGCGATACAAGTCATTTTACTTAGTTATCTGACAAAGTTATAAGGTAGCAACATTTGAGTATACATACATGTTTGGTATCACCAGCCTACAGTTTGTAATTTATAATCACTAAATGTAGCAATCACAGTTCAGAGATTCTAATTTGCTCCATAAATAATCCGAACAATACAAATATATCATACATTTAGGTTCTAGTTAATTTTAAGTTCAGCTGGCAGATTGTAGAATTCCCCATACTGTTTACTGTGTTAATTAGTTTTGTCCATGGATAATATATATATATATATATATATGTATATATATATATATATAATATATATGTATATATATATATGTATATATATATGTATGTATATATATATGTATATATATGTGTATATATATATATATATATATATATATATATATATATATATATATAAATGACTGTTGTTTGTACGGACAAAATGCATTATAAGACTTACTACTGGCTTCTATTATTATTATAGCATGCATATAGAAATAAGCATTCATAGTATTCATACAGAAATAAGAAATAATATAAATGCAGACAATGTACCTATCATTTATGCAGCGATGTATATAATAATAATAATAATAATAATAATAATAATAATAATAATATCGCTGCATAAATATTATCAGGCACATACATTTTCTACATTTCTATCATTTCTATATAAATGCTGGGTGACACCTAGCGGTGATATTTACTAATATCTCCAATTCATATGTATGGGCATATATTATTTAAAGATTTATGTATTTATTGTAATAATTAATTGACAGTAATTATAATAATGTCAATGATAATGATAATATTTTAGTAAATATGTTTAATATTAATATTGTTTTATATGCATTTTAATTAAGCTCATAGTAATGTATTATTTATTATTATTATTATTATTATTATTATTATTACTAGTAGTGGTAGTAGCTGACTGCATTATTTCAGTATTTTCAATTGTAATCAGCTGTTTTTTGGGGAATGCAAGCTAGTATAGTATAGTAATCACTTAACCCTTTCCTGCATAAAACCAGTAGAATATATTGTTTATAGTTATCATAAGTCATGCATTGAAGGGTTAAGTAAATTAATTTTGGCAATCCTGTAATTTGTAAATGAGAAAAGTATTACTTTCCTAAATGAACTCATCACTCTCGTGCTGAGTTCATATAAATCTGCTATGGATGCACAGAAAGGTTTGTCACATCAGTCTTGTGATTCATCATATACTTTTGTTCACTGTATTAAAAAATACCAGGCTAATGATCCTATTAAAATAAGTTAATTCTTTAGCAGCCTTTGGAGATAACATTCTATTTCTAAACAGAATCAGTACTCTGTGTAGTAAAATAATCCCATAATCCACGTTGCCTCATGTTTAATGCAAGTCAGCAATAATTCTGTCTATTTTTCTTTCAAGCTCAAGTGCATGGACTGTGCATTGATAAGATGTTGTGATTGATGACATGCAGTGGAAGATGTGACAATGCTTGATTTTAATGGCCCCGGGGGGTAATCCTTTTACTTAATGAAGCAGTATGAAAAGGAAAAGCTTTGAAATGGAATATGACTGTGTGCATCCACCAATTGCCACGTGACATAAACAGTGAGTGCAGAACAGCACGATCTTCACTAAAAGAAGATCCATTAGAACTATGTTAAGGAATTCTACAGAAATGTTAAAATTAGTCTGACAGAACTGTATTGTACTGGAGTGAATCTCATCTGAGAATTTTGAAGCTGACAATACATATCTTAATTAGGAATCTTTTTGGGGCCACTTCTCAAATTAGATATTTTAAATCAGAGCAATTTAGAGACTGTAAAACTGGAAAGTAAATAGTATTGCACTTTGCATAAGTCTTTGGAGGCCACCTACTGCACAGAAAGGCATACATTCAGCCCACACAATGGTTACTCATTGTTGATGGACTAGAAACCTAGGAGTTAACTATTTCCCACGTCCCTTTGTAACATCACCCTTGCTTATCATCGCTCTTCTCTCTTGAAGGATTTTACACAAATGCATATCTGTCTCTCTCCATAGCACCCTTTTATAACAATTCTGCCTCTGGCCAATATGAACTTTAGATTTGGACTCTAAATCATTAATCTGACACTGTATATTCCCAATAATTATATACAGTTATCACCAACATACCTTAAAACAGTTCATCAGTGTTAATAATTACCTTTAGTCATCCCCTGTCCTAATCGTACACACACGAGACATTATATTGTAGTTGCAGCTTCTTTGAACAGTGATTAATGAACCACAATATGCTGCCATAGCTGTTTATCAGGGAAATATAGGTGGTACATGCCTGTGTTTGTCTATCTGCCTGCAATTTGTGTGTAAAGCATACATCTGTCCACTGTGTGTGGTATGTATTGGATGTGTGGGGTTTATATTGGGGTGTTTGAGAGGGTTAGACTGGTGTTCTATAGAAACATGCCTCCCACACACACCTCCCTCTGGCATATTCTGAAAGATTAAGCCATTATTATAAATCATACAGAGTAAGAAAAAACAGCCAATCAGAGAGCAGCAATTCCACACATTCTTATAACTATTATCTTGTGTATAAATATCATCGCCGGCATAGTTGCTATTTAAAACAATCACTGTAGGTCAGTTACATGCAATGGACCAAACCATTTTTAATCACAGAGAAGGGGGTTTGAATGTGATATTTAATGAAAATAAACATTTATTTCTACACTGTACAGATATTGGTGTATCTAATCCATCATGTGGATGGAGCTGCTTATTGTATAAGATATCATTTCACACATTGTGTACAGCCAGAACATAGGAACCCCATCACTGTATTTTGTCTTTGTCATTCACACAAGAATATTATATATTTTTTCTTATCATAGTTTATATAGGTGATTTGATACTTTTATAATTTATGATATTATTTGGCTCCTGTTTTCATTCAAACCTTTGATACAATACAAAAATACGAACACAGAGAAAGTTATGCCAACAGCTCCTTACTGTCAAAATAAAAACAAAACAGGATTATAGAAGTAGCCTCACCATTTTGGTTGTTCAGTATCTAATAGGAATACAATAGACCAAGCAGTTCTAAATTAGATATTTTTATATTCAACACAAATTAGTGGATTTAAGGAGCTTTTCTACAGAAATCTACTTTACCCTCTATTCACCCTGTTTACCCTTCCAGCCCCAGACCAATTTTAATAACACAATGAAATTAGCTGCAGGCAACTGACTTAGTAAGACAACTCTGAGGTTCTCAAATGGCAAATCCAGTACCAGCCATTGCCCATATTGCAGGATGAATAATGCAGCATTAGCCTTGTAGCTTGGAAGTGGTTGTTTGTTATTATCCAAGCTTGTGCATCCATGGAATTGCATTATCTGCTGAACAATCCAAGGGTTGTGTGGAAGGAATGTGGTTCCTCATCTTACAACACCAGAGGACCATTGTACAATTCCAGTCTTCGAGGTTCACCACACGGCAGGTTTTATACATCTCTCTGATCTATCAGTGCCTTAGCAACTGGGGACACACTGGTAAATTGGTCCACTCAATTAGTTGAATTAGCCAATAATTTGTTGAATTAAGCAATTAAGACCTCAGTTGGAATAAAAATCCAAAGACTCTGATGCACTCAAACCCCTGCTCTGGAGAAGCTAGATGAAGCGGCCTGTCTCTGTGGAATCCTGGACACCATAGACTCCTATCACTGGCCAAGATCCTGTGCCTTATAATGTTATAGCTGTGTCCATCCTCTGGCTGCCTTTAAAGCTCTGCAATCGGTGGTCCTGTACACCAGTGCTGAAAAAGCAGATGGTGTCTCACAGGATGCATGCATTTTATCTTCATGTCTCTCAGGTTGCTGTAGGATTGCAGTGGTAAATCTGGGGGAATAACACATTTGTGGGAATATAGTACGCTGAAACATGCTCTCCATGACCACTCAAGATGAAAAAGTGATGATAAATTAGGGCTGTGTTATGAAGAGAAGACAATATTTTGTCCAAGTACAGAGAAACCGTGACATCACACTTGGTGTCCTCCAAAGATGTATGCAGTGGGTATCAATATTTAATTTCCAGTGTTTTCCTGTCTGTCTAAACACCTGTGCATTGTGGGGAAAGAAATAGGATTCTCAACTGAAAAGTCATTGGAGAATTGACCCCAAAGCTATGATCCTGTTGGCAAAGCAGTTTGTAAAGATACATTTTCTTCCTGAAGGACTTTTGTTTTACACAAAGAGGTGTGGGTTGGAGGAAATAACCCATCGATAGTGTAGTAGTTAAAACTGACATTCTGGGTCCTTCAATAAATGTCCTGATAAGATTCTGGGACTGCTACAGACAACCACATTAGAAAAAAAAACAGCCTGCTCTCATTCTAGCCTTTCTTGTAAGAAACCAAAGTGAGAAATGACTGTCCTGTAATTGGGGGGAGGGTGACTTTAAGACTGGGACTTGATAGTCCAGAATAAAACAATATTGAAATTAACTTCCATGCTCTGATTAACAGTGTGATACAATTAAGGACAGTCGTTAAAGTATTATTATTAATAATAAGTCCTGAGAAAGCTGAGGTTCAATATCAATATCAATATCAACATACAAACCACTAGATGGTAGCATTTTACAACTGTGGTTTCCAAGTCTTAATGGCAAAAAAAAAAATGCAATACAGTAACAGTATATAATTTCAAGAGAATTCAGTACACACTTGACTGAAAGCAGACACCCTTGACATGTAACATCTATCGGTGTAACCTTAAAACTCATAGTAATTATTGAAACATATAGAACACTAAGAGTGGCAGTAATATATAAAAGGGTGGGTTATGCCAATCAATAGAGAGTGCACAAGGAGAGAGTCAGAGCAATGTCTAAAATGGTGTTTAGAATTATGTAACTTCCACTTTTGTAAGTTGTAAGAGCTTGTCATTGCTGGTCAGTGTAAAATAATATGTATTTACTGTTGTACTGTGTGTGATACCTTCTCCTGTGGCTGTTTCTTGAGAAATGTGTGACTTGGCTGTTATAGATCTGAGAAAAAATTGCTTTTCTAATGGGTAAACTAAAAAGTAATGAGAGGCAATTTGAATGTCAATGCATATTCTGGTGTAGGCTATATTTGTGAGTTTGAGTATTAGCTGATGATTAGTTCTAATGATAGCCAGAACCTCAGCCATAGCCACCCAGATATTAAAATATGCCCAATCCTTCACTCAACTACTCTCAGTTTAGACAGTAGAAACAAAATATTAACTGTTACTGATGTATAACGTTTGTAGGTAATCTGAATCTATCCTCCATTCATCCTGCAAAATATGTATATTTTTTGAGGAACTGTATGTATTGATACTTCATGCATTTCCCTATTAAGAAATTGCTCAATTTCTATAAAACAAGACCTGTAACAATAGGGAGACCATTTCTCCACACTTACATTTTTCATTTCATTTCACTAACACCAACAGGTATATCGACATCTAATTGCAGGAAGTCTGGTGCTCAGATCAGCTGGTTTAATTTTCCCCTGACCGATATGATTGCTTCAAAAATGAATTAAATTTCTTTCTGACTTTATTATTTTTTTGTCATCTTCATGTGTCTTTGAAGTATTTTTCTGATTTAAATAATTCTTAAAGGACTCATTTGCACATACTGTGACCTCCCCTACATGTTCAACACAAACACAATATTTAGGGACTCTGAATTAAATGATAAGAGTCTCTAATCCTTTTTTTAATATAGTTAATGCATGGAGCAACTGAAACTTGCTCTGTTTTCATTCAGTGACTTGCTGAATTCTTCATGGAATGGTATTATCTTGAGGGTTCATTTTCCTGATACATTTTTTTCAAATGCCAAAAGAGCTATCATCACATCTTCATTAGGTCTGGGTTTTAGATCCTAATGCCTTTTTAAATTACTTAATAAAGATATCTTATACAGCTGGCAAGCATGGGTAGGTCCCAATGGCAAAAGCTTTAAATCACCATTAGAAAGATATATATTAAAAAAATACATTTGCTTTTTCAGACAGATACTGCAATTACACTGGCCACTTTTTGAATGGCTCTGTGTGCCCACTAATGACTCCATGACTTTAGTGTCAATTTAGGCAACTCCTCAAAGCAGAAGAAAACAAAAAAAGACTATCAGAAAGATTACATTTCTCAAATATATTATATTTATATATTATATTTGTTGAGAACATATAAATAACTTTAAATATACATATAATTTGTGTAAATGAGAAATGAAGTCCCATGTATCGTATGTGAATATTGGAATATATTTTTTATATGCTGTATAACCACCTTTACAATTATTTAAAAACATAAAAGCTTGGTAATGATGCTTTCAAGTTAATTTGATCATTCATTTGATCAGCTATGTTTAAACCATTGCAAACTATATCAAGATATCTGGAAATACTTTTCAGATATCTTGATATGAATTTGAGAATTTGAGAATTTGTCTAAATTAAATTAATGTTTCTGTAAAAAGATATCTTCAAATATACTTTAAAATAAGATATCTCCAATTAATTTCAAGATATCTGGCAATCATTGTAAGATATCTCCAATTAAGTTCAAGATATCTGAAATACATTTTGAGATATCTCAAAATGACTTGATGTAACACAGCTGTCAAAGCTTAATCTGAGATATATAATTATTCTTTCTTCATTTTGTTTGTATGGATGTTGGGAGCTATATCATCTATATGTTCACTGTACACACAATTAGGCACAGAGGTATGTTGATGTATGCACATGTAACTTGTATTTATTTTACATTTGCTGAATGTGCTGTTTGCATTTTGGCAAAACTGTAAGATGCTTTTATACAGCTGTCAAGTTGTTTAAAACAACAAGAACTATGAGAGCTTTTCAGGTTGTTTTCTCACATACCAATATAAAATGACCACTCTGACAACATTGTTGTGCAAGATCTGAGAGAAGGGTCTTTGGCACTGTACATCATTTTAGATTTGATGCCACGAAAGTTAAGCAGAGCAAAATTAATTTGATCACCACCACGACATTGTTGTGCAAAACAAGATCTGCAGTTAGTTCCATGTAGTAGACATTTGAAGTTTAGCAGCGCAAGATCCACTTACAGTAATACAGCCAATGCTTCTGTGACAGCATGGACATGTTTTATTTAATCAGGCCCACCCGCTTATGAATGATCCATCAGCGAATAAAAACTGTACTCAGTTGCACCTTCACTTTTAGTAAATTGGGTCAAAGTTTGATTTAATCCAGTCCCAAGTCTAAGTATCATAGCACTAACCCACCCGGATCTGGGATTTCCAAATGCATTATCAGTCATAACTGGTGGGGTCTTGATTTATTTTGGAAACCATTACTGTATACACAGTGCATATATTTACAATGATTCTGAGCATACTACACTGCACAGCTCCTTGCTAGGAGTGCTATACACAAGTGATTTATCACTCAAGTCCTAAAAAGAAACAAGCTCTACCTGGCATAACTATTAATTTATAATATTAAAAAAAAACCTTGAAAAAAAAAAAAAAAGAAAACTTTAATTATTTAATGTGACCATTTACAAGAAAGTACATGGAACACATTCCTTTTAATATTCCTGTTAGTTTAGATTATGCAGAGAGATAAATATAGTGTATTATGCATTCACAGAGGGGCATAGGAGTTACAGTTCAGTGACTTACAGATCAAGACTTCTATCACACCATTCATTATGCTTTGCAGTATATAAATATACTAGGATGCTATTTTATTTTAGTACAGTTGGCACCAATTAATTACAAGATCTGTATTTCACCAGATTTCAACCCCACAATCCACCACACATACACATACACACAGAATCACAGATGTCCAATTGTTCTGCTGTAATTAGATTTTCCAATACCAACAAGTTATATTTTTAAAATAATCTATACTGGAGTCAAGCAACTGTCTATATTTTCAAGGATATATTTTAAAAAGAGGGACCTGGAAATACTTTTATTGGGTTTGCATCCTACATTCGAGTCTAGATGTAACAAAAGTATGTATTAATTTATCTTGAAAAGAAAGAAAATGGATTAATCTGGTGAAATTTTTTATGTGGATATTAAAATTATCTGAGGTAATGCTATCCGTGTTTAGGACAGACTATGGTTCAGGAAGCAACATTTCAACACTAACTGGAATAGCAGAAAAGACTACAGCTAAAAAGCATGGCATTTGTCTCCTTTAAAGCAAAGCTATGTTCAGTGGTACTGTGATTTTGGCTCTGTGTTCTTCCAGACACTTTGAGATAGGACAGGATTTTAAAGTGGACTTTAAGTGGACACATTTTAATCAGCCATTACATCATGGCAAAATTGATTGTTATACTTTAACTTTCTAAACCTTAGAGCACCCAGACTGTAGAAACAAGGTGGAAGTACTGTAGCTAAAAATAAATTAAAACAGGGACTCTAATTTAAAAGGTATAAAAATAAAAATCTTAGTTGAAGGAACAGGATCAATGTAAAAAGGGAAGCATTTTAGTTTTAGTTGGAAGATCCTCGGTTTCAACTTTGAAATCAGGTCCTTTTAAACTATGATCCTTCCCCTTCCTCCAACAACCTTCTTCAACTAAACTGTTTTCGCAAATATTTTCAAGCATATATTATCAAATACTTTTGCAGGCATGTAATGTACAAACCCTTGCATAACAGTATTTCAAATTCTATAAAGGTACTTAGGCTATACACATATATCTTATTCTATATTGTAAATTATATATTAAATTTCATATATTCAATTTACTGCAATGAAATCAATCATTCTGAATCGCTAACTGTCAAGAATGCCTTGACAGTTTGACAGTCAAGTCTATTATCCAAAACACATTTTATATTACAGGACATGCCATTCAAAAGCTTAGTAAATTATGTTAAGTGCTTTATTCTGCATTATACAATCAAGGAGTCTGCTTTGACTGATCTTGGTAAGCAGGGTTGATTGCAACTCCTTAGTGAAAACCGTGTTTGCAATCAATTTTCAGAATATGCAAAGAAAGGGCACTTTCAAGGGACCTCGGTGGGTCATGGCTCACAAAATGCATTACAACAAAAGCCTTTCTAGGCTTTGTGGCTGCTGAATGTGAACCAGCAAATGGCTTTCAGTAGCTAAACATATTTGTTGGAATTACTAAAAAATGTGGTTGTATTAATCACCCTTACTTAACATTATGGATGTTATAATAATAAATCAATGAATACATGTATTTTTAAATAATAATAATAATAATTATTATTATTATAACAAAGGAATGATGAAATGAAGTTCAGTTCAATTAAAAGGCCTGGTCCTTCTTGAATGATATGACATTGCCTTTAATTTCAAAATAAATCTTGTACTTTTATCTTAGATATTTCTGATAATCTGATAATCTACTCCTGATAAATAGTAATTAAAATGTATTACAAACCCTAGTAAAGTGTTTCTTGAGATTAGCATTTAAGAGGAATATTAGAAAAAGCTAATTTCTTACAGCCAATCTGCTAATGCTTCATGTATGTTTTTTTATGTATCTGAGTGATCCATATATCTCAGATGCATACAAATAAGTACCTTCCATTTTCTTTAACTTCATTTCGCCAGGGCTTGATTAGTGCTTGTTTCTACTTGACACAATCTACTCTTTTAAGACCAATTTTCATCTCTTAATTGCTTTGCCTGACCCTCATAGCCATGACAGTCTCCAGATCCTTTAATTGAAATTGCATTACAGAGACCATTTATCAGTAAACAGCACAGACCATTTATGGTGTCAGCAACAAAGGATCAATAATGAATTTGGCTTGGGAGGTCCTTCTTTTAAACTTTCCATCGTGGCATTTATACTGTTAAAATTGACCAGTTCTAAATTGTCAGGGAAAAAAGTTTGCACACTGTTTGTAATTAATGAGAACACTTAATCATGATGGGAAAATGGGAATGTGATTCTCAATTCATATGAAATGAAAGGATTTTATTCAATACCATTACAATAACAACCTATGTGTTTTTGTTTTCTGATTTAAAAAAAAACAAGTGTATACATAAAAGGATTATACTCCTGTCCATCTTTCTGCTCACATTTTTTTGTGTCATTGCTTCCGTGTAGAATCTGTGAAAAGCTACAGTGAATGAGGCCATAATCGGCATTACTAATTACATGATTCTTAGCGAAGTCACACAGCTGGTAAACTTGAACTTTGACACAAGACTGTCGTGAAAAGGCCCTAGTAGACATGCTAATGCTGTGCGACTGATGATGGTGATGTAGCTGGAAGCATAAAAGGTAACTCTGCTGAAGAGAGAAGTCAATTGGGTCTAAACGATAAACTTGGTGAGGGAGGTGGAAGAGAATGTTGAAAATATTGACTGTTTATGTCGCTTTTGTTAATTTGTCCCATCAAGAGGTTTTTCAACCAACACTGTACTTTTTAGGGTCTGTGTTGCTGTAGCTCTGTCGTTATGCAGGGTCCTCTTAATAACAGCCATAGAATGCCCTTCGAGCAGAATGATTAAAATGTCATTACAAAAGCACATGAAACAAAGCTGCATTAAAACGTGCACACAGACACCAAAATAAACTAAAAATAATCTCTCTAGGATCTGTTGGGGGTTTGACCAGTTTGTAAATGCTGTGTTTCCACCTCTTACCTCCTTCCAGCGTCGGGTGTTCTCTTGTGATCTGGTGCAGCCTACTTAATCCTTTGCCAGATGGAACAGTCCTAATTTGCATATAACGAGGTTAAAGAAAATGGCTGAACATGCTAACACATGGAGTACAAGTACAAGAAGATGGAAAACATTTTAAAGACATAAAAACATGTAGAATACTATGTACAAACGGATGAGTAGACTAAATGAACAAGTACAATAAACAAACATAAGTAAAATGAACAGACAAGTAAAAACAAAATGTTACAATTGAAGTACTTTGTTTACATTTGGGCATAACGGTAAGAGGCTTTCAGACAACTTCGAAGTGGTCAAGAACAAGAGGAGCTTTTGCAGGTTGCTTTCTCTTTCCTTGATTTAATACCGCACCTAGAATGGTGTGCGAAACAAGATCTGTGAGAAGGTAATTTATCATTTTTGATTTGATACCATGAAAGTTTAGCAGGGCGAAATCCATTTGCAGTAATGACGCTAATGCCTCTGCGAGTGATTCGCAGTGCACACACTCTTGATTTAATCAGGCCCTAAGTCTTCTCAAATACCTTGCCTTCTAGTTCTCAGTCTTTTAGAATGATTAAACGGCGCCTTTCTTTAGCCCCTATGCATCTGTTAAACTCAGTTCTTCCGGCATTCTCGTCTTTTACTCTGCCCATCTCTTGTTCTTCACTGCTGCCCATTCTGCATGGCTAGACTAGTAAACCCCCTGCCTGTTTCACTTTCCACCCCACTCCTAAATAAGTGATGATTTAAAGACTATATAGTGAATATATGCAATTAATAAATGCAATTAATTAAAGCTGAAATCTATAAAATTAGGAATTCCTAATGAATTCTTCATCTAGGTAGTGTGGGGAAGTGATAAAAAGTCTTATATATATATATATATACAGTAGAATTTAAAGTGTGGAATTTAGATTCTGGAATTTATAAGATACTAGCAACCAACTGAGTAAAACAAGATCAATAATCTCCTATATTTCAGTGAAAAATACTGGTAAGAAGTTTAAGAAAATCAGCCCTGGTACACAATTTAAATGCCTTTTCATTTCAAGTAGTAGTAGTAGTAGTAGTAGTAGTAATAGTTGTTGTATTCATTTGTACTTGCAATAATGCCTGGCCTACTACATAGCACACTAGGAAAAATATATAACCTATAAGCCTCCTTTCATTAAGATGTCAAACATCATCCTTCACTTGGCATTGGACAGCTCTGACTGAACCATCATTTAAAAAGATGTCTCAGACTGTAAAAGCATTAACTGAAATTTGCAAGAATATGTCACCTTGGCTGTAAAGTACCTAAACATTGAAATATTTATATTTCAATTTCAGCCCACCACTGCAACTCTGTGAGATGAGAATGTTGTAGTGAGTTACTGCATACACTCTGTTGTTGCTAGCTCCAAACCAGAACACATATTTTAGCTGAATGAAATGTGGATAAATCTGAGATCTTACCAGACAGACTCCAGAATACTTGCACAATGTGATGCTGTCTGTTTCTAAGTTTATCTAACTGTTAGTTAATTTGCCTGTAGACATGCTTATTAAGAGTTTGTTTCTGAGAATTTTCAAAAACTGTCTATTGCAATTTTAGTCAGCAGGTGTAGAACGTTGGCCTTATGTTCAACTTCACCCTGTGTCATCTAAATGATGCACTTTGGTATGGGAGGTATGTGCAATACAATGCATCAGGTGACTTTATAGCTTTTGTAGAATACAGTGACACTCTGTGGGTTGTGGGACATGAGTGTCGAGGATCACAGTTGAAAGCTACGAATATCACACTTTGGCAAGAGGGATTCCCAGGAGCCAGCAAAAGAAAGGAGCTTTTAGAAAGGCTGGTGAAACAAACTAAATACTTATCCCAGGTTAGGGCATTTGCTACCACTTTATCTATGTCCTTAAATGACTACTCGCTTTCCCAAATAAAAGGTTTAGCAAACTCTCCAGTCCGTGGGGCAGTGCTGCTGTTGTTGTTGTCCATAATTGGGGGTCATTAGTCCTGCTCGAGCTTGTTGCCAATACAGGGTCAGTAATCAGAAGGCTTCTCAAACAAAAGGGGGTCATCACACAGTAAAGCGATGTCTCTTTTGAAACACAGGCTTGCTCTAAGGCACTCCTACACCCTCCTGCACTTCCCCTCAAGTACTGGCACTTCAGGCACCGAAGCAGTGGAAGTTTCCTTATCATAGAGATCTGTTGATGACCAGCGACCAGTGCTTTTCACCAGCCATCCAGACAGGTGCCAGAATTAATCAAGTGAGGTGGCTGGCAAGTAGGGAATCCCGGTCTCACATATCATCCATTGAAGACTACATCCTGCAGTGTGTCACTATATATATATATATATATATATATATATATATAGTGACACTGTACAGGGTGTGGTACATACTGGGAGGTATATTAGGACCAGGTGGGTACACCTGATTCAGTACCCAAAAGAGACCATCCCGGAAACACCACACATTGACAGCCTGCAGGGTGGAAGATGCAGCCTGCATCACCGGCAGTCTATAAAACAAAAAGGAAGCACTGCCCAAGGGGGAGGGGTTTCTGCGTACTTCCATAGGAACCCGATTGAAACGTCACTCTATCAAAGCTGCCATTGGCCCCTGTTCATCCAGAGGTTCATCCTCTTTTGCCGGGAGCCAGGACTCCTGTGCGACCTTGCAACCCTTGGGCAGTGCTTCCATTTTCAGATAACCAGGGTTGCATTCACAACCTATCGTTATCTTTCAAGTTGGAAGCACTGCCCAAGGGGGAGGGGTTACTGTATAACAAAACCGTCGCAAGGGCGGAGGCAGCGAGCTGATAAGGGAGCCTGCCCCAAGGTGTACCGCTAGGGGCCTCGGCAACACAACTCCAGACAGTAACCTCAGGGGCCCCGTAGGACCACACCTGAGCCGTCCAGGAGCGAGGACCGTAGTCACGCTCTTACCGGGAACTGTCCAGAATCAGCATATACAATGCGGGGCTACAGAGGTTAACTCTTACGCCCTCCACTTACAATAGCAAGGCTGGCTGCTCTACTAGTGCAGCTAAGAGCGAGGCCGAATCTACTTGCACAATATCTGGCGCGGGCAATCAACCCCTGATCCATAGTAGCAGGGCCACAGACTCACTGAAAAACAACAGAATACATAGCCGGCTAGTCAATAGAGTAGCCGAGCTGAACAACAATATACAATATGTACATATCGCGTGACAGCAAGACCTTGATGCTGTCAGCCCGCAGCACAGGAGCATCCAACTCAACTGAATAGTACAGATTGGAAGAGCTCTATTGTGCTGACAATTAGATTTCATACAAATGAACTATATACACCATGGGGTGCAGGAGCCAGCTCATGCACCACACGTGGGACATCGGAGCGGTGGCCTCTTGCTCCACTAGCACAGCTAAGAGCGAGGCTGAACCAGCTCTATAATGTCATCATAAACTAAACTATATACATTGCAGGGCGCAGGAAACTTTTCATGCGCTTCCTGCAGAACCACAACAGCGGTGGTCGCCAGCAAGGAGCAAGGGCACACCAATTTGACTGCGTCATGACAAATGAACTATATACATCACAGGGTGCAGGAGCTGGCTCATGTGCCACAAATGGAACAAAGGAGCAGTTGACACCTGCTGAATAGCGTAGCTAACGCAGGGCAATTACAGGTCTTACCATGTGAATACATGAACTATGTACACAGCGGGACACTGGAGAAGCTGGAGGACAACAGCAGCGGTCCCCTGCTCCATGGTGTAACTCATCCAGAGCAGGTCACAGACCTGCTGACCAAGGAACTATATACAGAACGAGGCAGCGAAACTTGAGCGCCAACATCTGGGAACAGTGGCAATAAGCTCCATTCTAACCTTTCCAGAACGAAGCCACAGCCCTGCTGTTTAGCACATATTATATATATACAGAGCGGGGTACAGGCCAGACGCATGCACCACCGCAACACAATGTATAATGAACAAACTAGATACCGGGCGGCCTCGTAAGGCAACGTACCTGTAGGCCGCATGACAGACCCTGAAAAGACATCGACAGGCTGTCAGTAAGTCCAGGAGCAGCTCGCATGGGTGCTCGACTGGAAGGCATAGTCCGGTGGAAGGGAAGACACGGTTCAAATAGCTCCATCAGGATGTGCTTAACAGGGGCAGACTGGGAGAGGAAATCAGGAGCCAGAGCCCGTGGGCTACTGGGGCTCGACTGCAGCCAACACCAGGTTCCTAATGGAAGGGACCGGTCCTGTCACATCCAACCTGTAGAACCGGGCAAATGCAAGCGGCAAAGCACAAGCTGCAGCCGCACAAATGTCTGCCATGGGGGCGCCTTGAAAAAGGGCCCAGGATGTGGCAACGCCTCGAGTCGAGTGTTTAGACACCGGGGTGGACTCGTAGGCCATGGTAATGGTGTCCACAATCCAATGCTAGAGGCGCTGCTTTGAAAGTGACTGGCCCTGTGTCCTCACTCCATAAGACACAAACAAAATTGATCTGAATGCCGAATGTCCTTAGTGCGTTCCAAATAGCACTTGAGGGCCCACACAGGGCAGAGCAGGTGAAGCCGACTCTCTTGCTCTGAAACAAAGGGAGGAGGACAAAAAGCCATCAACTCAATAGGCCGGTTGACATGGAATGGAGACAGCACTTTCGGGAGGAATGCAGGGTTGGCTGTAGTGTGACCCTGGAGCCATTTCCTGCAAAACGGACACACGATGGGTGTATGGACAGGGCGTGTAACTCGCTCATGCATTTTGCAGAGGTGATTGCCAGCAAAAACAGCCTTAAGTGACACCAGTTTCAGCTCAGCTGAGTTCAGTGGCTCAAATGGGGCTTGGGAAAGTGTGTCCAGCACTACATCAAGATGCCATGCGGGCAGTGAAGGGGTGCGAGGAGGCCACAGTCGTCGAGCTCCCTTTAAAAACTGCACAGCCAGGAAATGAGACCCAGGGGCCATCAGTCTGGACATGACATGCAGAAATGGCCGCCAGATACACTTTGAGCTTGGACGGGGACTTCCCCTAGTCCAAGTTGCGGTGGGGAGGAGGCAGGGGACAACCCAGAAGAGGCGGAGGGAGCCCGTGGGCTTCACTCCACCGCTCTTTCCTGTCGGTCAAATGCATGCATGGGGGCGTGCACCGCACAGCAGGCAGGGGGAGGTAGCTGCTGTGGCAGGTGCGGTAGGAGCCGCCGGTGCAGCAGCGGGTGTAGGTGGAGACGCAAGCGCAGGAGGCGTGGCTGTCTCCATCACCACAACCCTGGAGAAGGAGGCGGAGGGGCTCGGGAAGAGGCAGAGATCCAGCGCCCCCGAGCCCCCCCGTCACTTGCCGGAGTGGGAGACCTTTGGGCACGGCTGCGATTGTGGTGGCGCCTGGCGGCGCCTCCCTCTGCTCCATAGCAGACCCGGAAGTTGTGGCCAAATTGCACAGACAGATGGGGCATAGGACCTCCCCACTCCAGGCAGGCAAGGTGCGTTGGCCACAAGTGGCACAATGGCAGGGACGAGAGGAGCTGTAAGTGCGTCTCCACCTGGCAACATTTATGTACACGGGGGCACTGCAACACCAACCAGATGCAACCTTGCTGTTGTCGGACTGAATGCTAATAACTAATAATTATACAAATAGACACAGACAATAATAAATGGTTGTGAACAGCACAACCGTGAAGCCAACCAACTGAATAATAATTGTTAAATAACAATAAGGGTCTAATGCACAGACAAGACACAGAGAGCTCACGTTCTTGGGTCCAGGTGAAATGGCAAAAGAGGACGAACTTACGCTGATGTCATGTTTTATGGAACAGGAAGTGGGAAGGGACCTGTTCTGAGTGACGAGCACAGGGGCCAATGGCAGCTTTTATAGTGACGTTTCGATCAGGTTCCTACGGCAGTGCGCAGAAACCCCTGCCCTGCTTCCTACTTGAAAGATAACAACCCCACCTCCCTACAGACAGTGCAGAGTGGAAAGCAGGGAGGTCAATTGGAGCATTTTGTCTGTGAAAGAGAGTGGAGTGTGACAACAATTTGATAACCTGGATTCTGACCATCGCATGTGAAGAGTTGCAGAAAATAGCTTGAGACTCGGAATGTGTGGTTCTTTATTCTGACTGGAGAAGTCTCCTCAGACAGTCTCATAATTTCTAAGTTCCAATTGGTAGGCAGAGAAGCAAATTGTAACTAATTAACAAGAGACATTTAAATGACTTACTACATAGACTTATGAATGAATTACCTCTTGGTCAAGGATGCTAACACAGCAAGTTTTGTTAAACAATAAAATGCAGGGCAACAACAGAATGCAGCCTTAGAAATAAGATAGAAAGGATGTGTCAGCCCTTGCCAGGTCCAAAGAGTAACAGAGAAACAAAGTCAGCTTTAAAACTCCTGAAATGTTAAATATAGTTCTTCGGCATGATTGAGACTCAGAAATCGGAAACCTGACCAGGACTGGCTGACGACACTGATTACATCTTCTGACCCATGCATACAAATTCTGAGACAACAGAGTTTTGCAATTGGGAAACCAAGTAGTGGCCCAGGAGTAGATAGGGCTGCAACAACCATTGGAGGCTCTTCTACATTGCGCTTACACCAAACTGCCATGACCTATAACTCAGATCCCCAGATGCCATAGATATAGATATAGGTATAGATAGGTGGATAGATAGATATAGTGATTTGTAAAGCAAGCTCTATAGTTAGAAGTATACTTAGTGGCAGCAACTGAGGTTGCAACCCTATTGATTTTGATGTGGCAAGATTGTAAGCTTTTATCAAGTTATTGGACATGTGTGGATTTATCCCACTCCATTTCTTTAGAGTTTAGTGAAGAAAGAGAGAAAAGAAATGGATTAGGCTTGTAATCGTTGTTGAGTTTGGATGTTTCCTTTAGTGGGAAAAGCCACATGCTCTTAAATTAGATTGCCTACATAATCTGGGAAAGCGTGAGAATTGAGAAGACAAATCGGAAAAGTAATGTAGTAATATCAAATTTATATCAAATGTCTGTGGACCAAAGCAGCGTACGATATGATTATATCTTCAATACAGCTGTAATCACTTTTTATTAGAATGAAGACCAAAACACAGTTCAGCTCCTCTGCTGAGTGTGAAGTGTTAAAATGAAGAGGAGAAAAGCAACAAATCTGACTGGTTGATTTGAATTATTATAAAATTCAGTGATTAATGACTATCGTGTAAAATGCTGTCACAAGCAGTTTCATTTATGTTCACAGTTTTATTTTGTTGATACGTTTCTTTAACTACTCATGTCATCCAGTGATGAACAAGAAGAAATAAAGTTGGTACACTCCTCCTGCTACTGATATATACATACACAAGGAAGGTTCCTTAGAAAAGCAGAACAGCTTCTCTTTGAAAATCAGTTTATTCCTAGCGAAGAATTCCTTTTGACACGTACAACTCATGGGCTTTTAATGTTTAAGATAATCAGTGTGGCTGCACCTGAAAAGTCATTTTTATTTTTGTTAGCAGATTTTTAGCAGATAGCAGAGTACAGGCCGTCAAGCTCTGATGCATGCCGCAATACGGAATGATACATGAACCATAAGTATTTTAAAACCTTCCTCTACAAAAACAAAACCTATATAAATATTTTTCATACTGGGTGTACAATTGTAAAGCGATGAGCAGACGATATAAATACATTTGATCATATACATTTCCCTCCCTTCCCTGGTAATGGATTGTAATAGAGGTCATATGCTTCATAGAGGTTGTTCATGCCACAGTTCAACACACACCAGGCAGGTGAAAGATGTGTTGAGGTCCACCCATGTGTCTGGCCTACAACCTATACCCCAAAACCACAGGTGCACAGTGGTCTACAGTCTACACATACAGTGGTCCAACAAAGACACAAAAGGGCTATCCTCCTGTGGAGTCATGAGTCCAACAACATGGTGTTTGCTACTAATGGAAGCGTCTGGCATGAATACCATCAGAGACCCTCTTGGAAGAACTGAACCTGAATCAGGAAAGTACAGATGGATGAATATCAAAAATCATATGCACTAAACACATATCACTATTAAGTCTATACTTAGCAGTCTATCTGTCTAATATGAGGATCTTAATGTATTCTAATTGTAATACCAGTCAAGTTATTTTGTCAATTGACAGTAATTAAAATGCCTTATTTACGTCAGAAGAGTTCAAGGCAGGTAACACGATATACTGTAGCGATCTGGGACTGTTATGTGAAGAGCCTGCAGTATGTTGTCTGTCTTTCAGTTCGTTGTGTTGGGTGGTGGGGCAGATAATTTGGCGATCTGATTAGAATGGGGATTACTGTAGTTTCTGGGGTTGAAGATTAACTCTGCGTGGAACAGGTGGGGGTGTGCTGTGATTCAGGGAGCCGGTCACACAGGGCAAGGAGATAACTAGGGGTGTCCCAGTGCCTGCACCGGAGCTGTAGTTTAAAGAGAGACTGAGAACTGTGTTGCTCCTTGAAAACTGCCTGAGAAATAAATCTATAAAGGTGCTCCAACTCTCTTATTTCTTGTTTTTGTCAGTGGTGGATCCAGTAGCAAGTATCCATTTCAAAATCTGATCTTGTGTCTAATATTGCATGTATATTTGTTTCCAAATGTATGAAAATGCAAAGGCTGAAAAATGCCAAGTTAATTTATTAGATTAAAAAATAACGTCACTTACAGGAGTGTTCGTTATGCAAACAAAAGTGAATTTTGAAAAATAAGTTTTGTAATCAACTTTCAGCAATTTGAGGGAAACTATGAGAAACTATGAGAAAATGCAAATTGGTTTCTGTTCCCTGCTTATTGGAATTAGGTGCGGTACATGGAAATGACACATTCAGAAAATGAGAGGGGAAGAATAAAGTCTAGTTTTTATGTATATACCCTTGAAATCACTGGCTTCAGGAATACATTTCCAGAGTTTAAAATGGTAAACAACTTCTGATCAAGTAAAGAAATCCAGATACATGTCACAACTTGCTTCTTCAGATCAGATAGAAAGATAATTAATCCAGCTGCATTGGGTTTAGATGTGGATTAGTAATCTGTGTGCATCCTATGTAGCACTCTTACCATTTCTAATATGAGGACTTTCTTCCTTTCCCTTTGATGTCAGCCTTGTTTAGTATAAGGATTTGAATGAATTTCTGATTCTGCCTTTACACAATTCTCCTGGTATTAGTTACTCCGGGTGATATGAAACAGATATAATAAGGATTTTGCATCCTAATGCAGTTTTTTACATTTCTGGTGTGAAAATGGACTGTTACTTTACTCAAATGTACTTAAGAATACAATTACAGAATCAGTTTTTTCCCATTATTTAACTTTCTTTCTGCATATTCTACAATCTGTATTTGGTGTGATTCTCTTTCATTGTTCCTGTTTGAGTAGCAAAGATGAAAAAGCTTCTTCTGAAAATGAAGTGAGAGAATTAGTTATTTTATAAGTCGCCCTGGACAAGGGCGCCTGCTAATAAATAAATAAATAAATAATAATATAGTTATTGTTGAAATTTAACAGTAGAATTCTGTAAGTTGCATGAACAAGTAGCTGGAAACTGAATGTAAATGTATGGTGTGTGAAACCAAAATAGACAAAGTGTGAGAGACATGCCTATAGGCTACATTATTCAACTGCCAGGGAATTCAGTGCACCCCTTCCTTGATTTTAAAGCTCATATTTAAAACACAGAAACAAATCCCTTTAGTTTGGGGTTGCTCATTTTCATGTGACAAGATTCTATAGATGTTTCTCAGTTCCACACCTATTGCAAAATTCAAATTGCAAAGACTAGTTATTTCTGTATTTTCATTAAAAAAAAATGGATCACTGACACTGTTGCATCCCTGTAATGAGGAAAGCTTTTATAGTGAAAGAGATTAAAAAAGTCAAACCAAAGTGGTACAGTAAATTGTTTTCTTTGTCTTGTGTTGGTAGAACATTGATTTTTGAAGTAACTAGGGAGTTGTGAAGGAGAAAATGATCTGTTGTGTGAATTAAATTTGATTTCCAGGAGTGTTTGTCCCCTGACTTTCGAAATAATTAGAAGAAAAGGGTAAATTATATAAAAACATGAAACATGGAACCAAAACTGTTTATATTCACCTGGGACTTCTGACAGCATATCACAAGAATGAGGGGAACACAGGTCCAGTTTGTGACAGTATATGCACAAGAGACAGACAAGGTCATGTAAGGTGGTATGAATTTGAAACTCTGTTTCTGGTTTTGATGCTTCAGAGGAATGAGAGAAACAAAAAAGCATCTTGTCAAGGCCAAGCCTTACATGAGCTATGGAATATTTTATGCATTTGCTAAATCTGGGATAGAGGACATGTGCGTAACACAGCAGGAGATTTGAAATGATAGACTGATGTGCAGAATGTGTACACAGATCATGGCAGTTATAATCACTGTACAAACATTTCCTAGAAAAAAAATGCCTGTTTAAGGAAGTGTCCTTCAAGGATGCCACCAATATAAATTGTGTTGAGTGAGGTGAAGGTAAGGAGACCACTTAATTCACCCCTGTCTCTTTGTGCAACAAGAAGCCATCAGTTGGTGCTCACTTGGCTGAGCCACACATGCCTCATTGGTCAGGTTCTGGGACTCCAAAACACCAATTTGAAAGTCAGAATTTATTGCTATAATAATATGCTTTCAGAGCTCTCAGTATACAGGTGCTTACTGAGGACATGGAAATAGGGGGAATGTTAGTTTCTGTTTTGTACCAGTGTTTGTTTTAAGGGTCAATTTCAGTTTCACTCTTTCAGTTCCAGCACATAAAAGTGGTTTGGATGACATAAAGATAGAATTAAATACCTTCCCCTTCATTGTTACTTCCCCTTTCTAAATGGAATAAAGATAGAAACTCTTAGACAATATTTCCCCTGCCTGTATTTAGTAAGTGATTTTTTCTTTCTTCAAAATGCACATATTGTCTGTATGGCTGTTTGAATTGTTTGGGTATATTGAGGATCCATAAAGTATGGTCTTGTACGGACATATTTCTGTTGGGAAAAGTAACCATTGTTATTGACACAGAATCCAACATCTCAAAATGACAGATATGAAATGCCTTTCAGTAGTACTAGTGCACTCACCACAATGATTGGATGATATGTACTTGTGTATTAGTCAACGTGTATAAGTATCTTTGTTTTTTGTTGTTGTTGTATTACATAATTTTAGTAACTTTTAAAATGGGAAATAATTACTTTGATCACAATCATGGTCCCTGTAAATATCCCAAAGGAGGTCTTCTGTAATTCAGGATGCATACGTTTCAGCACTTGATCTTGGCAGAAAAGACATGTAAAGAGCATAGGATTTAGGATTTGTCTTCCCTGCAGCAGCTACATTCAGTGGTACTGTGAAAGTATGTCTCTGTGTTTAACGCAGCCTTCAAAAGGAAAGACATTCACATTTTATTCAGGCATTATTTACACTGTTGTTTTGCAATAACTACATTGAAAAAGTTTCAAAACGCATTCGTATGAATCTTCTTTATTTCTTGGCTGTTATTAATATGATAATGCTGATGTTTATCGCCTCTTAATTGTGAATAAATTATAAATGTATACAATTATAAATTAAAATTCTATCTTTTAGCACTGTGTCCTCTCAAGAGCTGATGCACATCATAACTTCAAGATATAGTCACTCTGTGTGTGTGTTCTGAGACACAACTGGAAGCCTGCCATATATAATTGGTCATCTGGAAGGGGGAATTAATAAGAAAATGTGTGTTCATGAACATTTCTCAATCATATTGTACTGATTCATGTTTTTTAGTGTAGCAATGTAATTTGCACATTTCGAATAATGAAAGTGCTGTGAAAAGAGAGTCACATTGAGTTTGTTGCTTCAGTAGATGGCGCAAATGAGCTGCAACTTGCTTCAAAGCTCTCTTTGACGCCAGACGTGTATACTTTTTTTTGGACAGAACAGATAATTTCTTATCTGTGATCAATATTTTTCATGCAAAATAGAATAATTTCAACAAGAAGACAGAAATACAGAATATAAAAAGTAGCAAAACACATTTTTAAGATCCTTCTGCAGACAAGGCTTCTTGTCACTCTCAAAATATGAAGGGTGCCTGATAGAACGACCTACAATACTTCAGATTCAGGCAGTTGGCAGTAGATAGAAAGGAAATCATTGCTTTAAGATAATTATGCTCCTTGACTCGTGTGAATCCCATAGAAGCTGTGTGGTAGCTTGCTTGCTAACTCTTTCAGGAGTGCAGTTTTCCAAACAATCACAGATACGTGCAAACACACACTTGCATACAGGGCATGCACAGGTCACCAGACATGTATCAAAGAACATCCAAATAACAGGAAACAAACACTAAAACCCAATAATTAATTTGTTTTCATGGTATTATCTTCTGACTAGACATTGCAACAGCAAATCCAATATAATTTCAGGTTAATGTATACCTTCACCATATGAGCACCAAATGAAACCAGGGCATTACTATAATTACAAGGGATTACTGGAGGATTCTGGGGCATGAAACCAACTGACCTCAATTAAGATTTAGGTAGGTAAGTAGAATTGTAAAAGCAGTTTTTTATTATGACTATTTGGCTTTGACACTCCAGGTAACAGCCATGCTTAGGGTGAACCGCCATAGAATCGTTAAAATACATAGAGTGGTTTAATCGTTTATTCTGAACAATGAATACACTCTGGAACAATATTAAAATAATATCTGGGTGGACAGCATTTAAAATATACATATAATGCATCCTGGATATAATGACCAGCACCCAGCAATATCCTTTTCAGGGTTGTTAGACACAATGTTCTCTAACTTCCTTGTTATCAGTTAGGCCAGAAAATTAAATCAGTGCATAAAAAATAAATAGTCAGGTGCAATCAAAGTTAAGCACAGCACCTACATTTAAATAATTTATTTTAATAAAGAAAGAAAATTATGTAACCCTCATCAACAAATATGTGATAATGAATAAGCAAATGTGCGATTTTCAAATTATCAAGTGTTTAAACTGTAGGCGTGCTGTGGACTTTCAGAGACAAAACAGCACATCTTTGATGCATTTTATGGCCTACTAAAACTGACCAGACTCTAAGGGGTCAGAGATCTGGAGAGGGAGCAGAGTTAAAGGATCACCACTTTGCATCAATTCTTATTCATTAAACCAACACAATATGCTGGTCACTACAATCAGCAGCAGCCTATATTGATCCACTGTATATATATATATATATATATATATATATATATACACACACACAAATAAATATCCATCATAGCAATTAGTCATGATATAAAATGACTCAACATCCATTTGTTATTCCACCTTATTTGTCTTCATAACCTTTTTTTGTATTTAACTGCATTTCACATATTTTTTTAAACCAATGTAAAATATGCATCTTTAGCACTGTGCGGCTGTATTTCACAGTTTCCTTTTCAATGTGAGTCAGCCACAAAAACAAAAGTGCTACACCATGAGTGAGTGTTGACCGTATGGGTGGTATGATGGCCCCTGAGGCTCAAATTAGTCTGCAAAACAAATGTAACTATGAAGACTTAAATTAAAAAAGTAAAGAAGAAAACCTGAGACACCTGTCTAGTATGACAATACTGGGTTCTGCTAATCCGCCAATTCCTAACCACAGTTAAGTAAAGGTGTTAAGCTCACTTTTATGACTGGAGGTTTCTGCCATGAATCCCTGATTAGCTGATTGCTCATGCGGCGATGATGAGGAATACGGCTCCTAAATTCTCCTGCTGGTCAATCAGTCCATTTGAAAGCTCCAGGGAGAAAGCATTCCAGCTTATCAACTTACTGAAGTCCCTATGAACTCATACCATGAAAGCAGCGGACGTTTCTATGACTTATACATGGACATATATGTATATATTGTGACAGTAGGGGGGGTGAACTAAACTGTTGAATAGATCCCTTTCTACAAAAAAATAATAAAACACACACAACCAATAGCAGCCAGTCCAATCCGAAATCCCAAAGAGTCGTCAAAGTCCATAAACACAATCTGTACCATTGTAGTTGTTCTTCTCTCTCACACACAAAACTCTTCACTCAGGCTCTCCTCTCTGCCTCTCCACCAAGGGAAGCCAGGCACTTCCCTGTTTTATCGAGTCGGGGAGCAAAGTCACGTTGGGAAATCAGGTCAGCCGGTAAATCCCCTCCCCCGGGGTCTGGAGAAGCACAGGGCAGTTCAGGGCATGTCGTCACCATGCCACCCAGTGCGGTTTCACAATATATAAACCAAGGCAAATTACATTTACAGAAATACATTGGAAATACTACCCCAATATTCCCATATTATTTATTTATTGGCCCTTATCCAGATCGTCTTACAATACAATACAAAGTCTAACAATAATACAGTACAAATTTCAAATCAAGCATAATACTATTACAGTTTACAAATTATAAAAGCATGTAAGTTGAAATACATTGCCATACAAAGCCAATGAACCTTATTTATGTTTTTATTGCATACTTCTATAGATTGTTTGGACCCTTTTAAATATTATAAAGGTTCTGTTCCTTTGCAAGCTAATATTGCCTAGATGTCAACTATAATATAAATCAAAAACAGGAACCATTTGCAAGGGCTTGTTTAGCAACTGTGTGTACAAATATTCCACACAGTGACAAAGTATGCCATAAAGTTATGCATCTTTAGTACAGAAAACTTTGCTTATTATCACCCAAATAAGTATTAGTATTAAGCTGAGACAACAGAAATATATTAACTACTCTGGTTCTGCTGTCTCGGGAGTGTTGGAAAGTCAGTTCTGCTAGTCATACACAGAGACGTCCCAGAAGCTATTCAGCTTGGCGTCTCAGAAAGGTGATTTAAGAAATCTCTCTGCATTTGTAACTTGTTGCATAGCTCTAGCTACTTATTTGATCAGTATTATACAATTGCACATAATGAGATGACCTATAATGTCTACGAGTTAAACATGGAGAGAACTTCTGTTGTAAATGTAATGAAGAAGCACATTTTCTAGTGACACAGTTATAGAAAAGAAACAGCAATAGAAACTATGGTCGGTATGTGCTTATCTTTCTTTGAGTTTAAGAGATTTATTGAAGAGGTCTAATGCTCATGGCCATAGTTAGAGTGATAATTTATCCAAGGTGCAAACATCGACAGGCACAGGCACAGTCTAACATTCTGCTTGCCCACTATGAACACACAGACATTTTGCCATTAATTCTACAGGAAATTAACACTTTGGTTTTGACAGTGGTGCAGTGGTTAGTGCCTCACAGCTCCAGGATCCTGGGTTTGAGTTCTGGCTCGGGGTGCCTGTCTGTGTGGAGTTTGTATGTTCTCCCCGTGTCCATGTGGGTTTTCTCTGGGCACTCCAGTTTCCTCCCACTGTCCAAAGACATGCAGGTTGGGTTAATTGGCTTCTCTAAATTGCCCTGTATGTCTCTGTGTGTGTGTTGCCCGGTGATGGACTGGCATCCTGTCCTGGGTGTATTCCTGCTTGTGCCCTATGCCTGCCGGGATCGGCTCCAGCTTCCCATGCGACCCTCACCAGGATAAGCGGTTTCGAAAATGGATGGATGGTTTTGACATTAGGTTCTATGACTTAGTGCAAACAAAAAGCTGTTTAACAATTGAAAATCGAAAAAAAAAAGTTCACACGCTTTTTTTTTTGCTTGGTCTGTCAGTGCGCTCAACGATGCTGCCTGCTGTTGCACACAGATGAGACTGCCATTTCTGATGAGCAATGTCTGCTACTCACAGTCACACCACTCTTTTAAATATAGAAATATAAATATCTACACACAGATGTACTCTAAACAGGTACGCTGCTATTAGGGCACCAGTAAACCAGGAATTGTAGCTCAATGGTAGCTTCAAATTTCAAAAATCCATGGAGATTAAAGGACCAAAATACAGGACTTTCCTATGTCAGGTAACCCTAGTTTACAACCATTATTTCATATCTAACATTTCACTTGATGCGGCACCAAATCTTTTTGAATTTCATTTCGGCACACATACAAATTCCAGTTTTAAACTTCTCATAGGCAGACATGAGTAAATTTGATCTGTAACTCAATTCAGTAGGATCTGTAAATTGATAGGATGATTAAATATTCCTTTTAAGCAGAATTAATATTGATAATAATGATTTTATTGAACTTTTGAGTTTCCTGAGCTGGCCCCTGTGTACAACATCTTGCAGGTGTTAACTTAATCAAAAACCAGTTTTTAAAACAATTAAACCATTTCTACAGTCAGTGCCTTATTTCTCCAATCTTTTTTGTTTTAAGTAAACCTGGGATTTATAAGCAAGAAACACAACATTACTGTTTATTTATTCATTCAGACAAAAACACACACTACCGGTCAAAAGTTTTAGTACACCTACATTTTTTCAGTTTTTATTTAAATGTATCAATGTGTTCTTTCTACAGTGGAAATCAAATGCTGCAGAAGTTCCCACAAATGTGTTGCACTTCACTTTTTCTTCACCAGTCCAGTTCATCCCATGTTTTGGGTCATTATCTTGCTGTAGGATGAACCCCTTACCAACTAGGTGTATACCAGATGGTATTGCATGGCACTGCAAAATGCTGTGGTAGCCGTTTTGGTTCAGGATGCCACTCACTCTGTGCAAGTCACTGACTCTAGATACAGCAAAAAAAATGTTTGTGTCATTGTCATGCTGGAATACCCATCCACGACCCATTTTCAATGCCCTGGCTGAGGGAAGGAGGTTCTCACCCAAGATTTGAAGGTACATGGCCCCATCCATCATCCCTTTAAGAACATAAGAACATAAGAAAGTTTACAAACGAGAGTAGGCCATTCAACCCATCGTGCTCGTTTGGTGTCCATTAGTATCTATGTGATCCAAAGATCCTATCCAGTCTATTTTTAAATGTTCCCAAACTTTCAGCTTCTACCACATCGCTGGGTAGTTTATTCCAGATTGTGACTACTCTCTGTGTGAAGAAGTGTCTCCTGTTTTCTGTCTTGAATGCCTTGAAGCCCAATTTCCATTTGTGTCCCCGGGTGCGTGTGTCCCTGCTGATCTGGAAAAGCTCCTCTGCTTTGATGTGGTCGATGCCTTTCATGATTTTGAAGACTTGGATCAAGTCCCCATGTAGTCTCCTCTGTTCCAGGGTGAAAAGCTTCAGTTCCCTCAGTCTCTCCGAGTAGGACTTTCCCTTCAGACCTGGAATAAGTCTGGTTGCTCTCCTCTGAACTGCCTCTAGAGCAGCGATATCTTTCTTAGTGTGGAGCCCAGAACTGCACATAGTATCCAGATGAGCTCTAACTAGCGCATTGTACAGTCTTAACATTACTTCCCTTGTTTTAAATTCTACACTTTTGACAATATACCCTACATTTTTTCAGTTTTTATTTAAATGTCTCAATGTATTCTTTCTACAATGGAAATCAAATGCTGCAGAAGTTCCCACAAATGTGTTGCACTTCATTTTTTCTTCACCCTTCTGTCCAGTTCATCCCATGTTTTGGGTCATTATCTTGCTGTAGGATGAACCCCTGACCAACTAGTTGTATACCAGATGGTATTGCATGGCACTGCAAAATGCTGTGGTAGCCGTTTTGGTTCAGGATGCCACTCACTCTGTGCAAGTCACTGACTCTAGATACAGCAAAAAAAATGTTTGTGTCATTGTCATGCTGGAATACCCATCCACGACCCATTTTCAATGCCCTGGCTGAGGGAAGGAGGTTCTCACCCAAGATTTGAAGGTACATGGCCCCATCCATCATCCCTTTAAGAACATAAGAACATAAGAAAGTTTACAAACGAGAGTAGGCCATTCAACCCATCGTGCTCGTTTGGTGTCCATTAGTATCTATGTGATCCAAAGATCCTATCCAGTCTATTTTTAAATGTTCCCAAACTTTCAGCTTCTACCACATCGCTGGGTAGTTTATTCCAGATTGTGACTACTCTCTGTGTGAAGAAGTGTCTCCTGTTTTCTGTCTTGAATGCCTTGAAGCCCAATTTCCATTTGTGTCCCCGGGTGCGTGTGTCCCTGCTGATCTGGAAAAGCTCCTCTGCTTTGATGTGGTCGATGCCTTTCATGATTTTGAAGACTTGGATCAAGTCCCCATGTAGTCTCCTCTGTTCCAGGGTGAAAAGGTTCAGTTCCCTCAGTCTCTCCGAGTAGGACTTTCCCTTCAGACCTGGAATAAGTCTGGTTGCTCTCCTCTGAACTGCCTCTAGAGCAGCGATATCTTTCTTAGTGTGGAGCCCAGAACTGCACATAGTATCCAGATGAGCTCTAACTAGCGCATTGTACAGTCTTAACATTACTTCCCTTGTTTTAAATTCTACACTTTTGACAATATACCCTACATTTTTTCAGTTTTTATTTAAATGTCTCAATGTATTCTTTCTACAATGGAAATCAAATGCTGCAGAAGTTCCCACAAATGTGTTGCACTTCATTTTTTCTTCACCCTTCTGTCCAGTTCATCCCATGTTTTGGGTCATTATCTTGCTGTAGGATGAACCCCTGACCAACTAGGTGTATACCAGATGGTATTGCATGGCACTGCAAAATGCTGTGGTAGCCGTTTTGGTTCAGGATGCCACTCACTCTGTGCAAGTCACTGACTCTAGATCCAGCAAAAGAGCCCCAGACCATCACCTCCTCCATGTTGGACAGTTGGTGTCACACACTGAGGAGCCATCCTTTCACCTACTCAATGGTGTTCAAAAACTGTGCGTGATGAACAGAAGATTTCAAATTTTGTTTCATCGGTCCATAAGACCTTCTTCCAGTCTTCAGTAGTCCACTGGTGGTGCTTCATGGCCCAGCAGGCAAGCCTCTTTTTCTTATCTTGCCATCTTAGCAATGGCTTTCTTACTGCCACTCGACCTGTCAAACCTGCAGCTCGAAGTCTTCTCTTCACAGTTGAAACAGAGACTTGCTTACTGCGACCAGTGTTGTCCTGTGAGCCGCCTGTCACGCAAGCTGTTGACTTTCAGAAACTTGTCTTCTGATTCTGTTGTGGCTTTGGGTCTGCCAGACCTCTTCCTGTCAGACTTTCCTCCAGTTTCCAAGTGCTTTTTTATGGTGTAGGAAACTGTACTTAAAAACTGTGCTTAAATTTCAATAAAAACTGGAAAAATGGGGGTGTTCTAAAACTTTTTACTGGTAGTGTATATTTATACATTTATGAATTTAGTATTTTTCCATCTTCCTTGTTGAACCCTGAACGAAGCTCCCATGTCGTCTATTGAAACAGATTTTATGTGCAGGTTTGTCAGTTTTATGTGACTAACACTTTATTCAATTTTCCAAAGTATACATACTTTTTAAAAATAACAATTTCACATTTAAACTTTTTTTTCCTTTTACTGTAACAGACCTCAGTGACCTCATAGCTGGGTACAGCTCTGATAATGACTCCCGAGCTTATAAATACTTTTTTGTAAGCACACAATTGTCAGATCAAGCTTACCATTCTATATCTCTATATTTATGTTTTGTAGTACATTTTGGAATTAGATGCAATCTTGTTTCAGATTACTTTGAGACATCTGAAATCTAAATCTAAGAAGAAGCCAAATCTTTAACAGTGGAAACTGGAAAATACCATAAACTGTAGCAGAATCCCCAAGACAATGATGCACAAATACCAGTGCCATGTTTAGTTAAAGGTTCTTCATGCTTCACTTCTCTCTGTGCTCTTAAATCAGAGACTCTGGACATGTCACTTTCTCTTGTGGAATTTATTCTCGAGTGCAGAGGGAATTAGAAGCAGGAAAAGTCTTACACAATGCACTATAAAAATAAGTAAACAGCAAGCATTACACCAATGTAAGTAAAATATTTATTCAAATTGCTATTGTTCCCTTACTACATTAAACTAGTCAGTGTAATGTACTTTTTTACTGCAGGGTAAAATGCAACTATGCATTTTCACTTTGTAGTAAAGCTGAAGGTTCAGCTTTCACATTTAAAAATAATTTATATTTTTATACACCTTCATAGATATATATAAAATAAGGATCATACTTGATAACCCAAGATATATAGTTGTGTAAGCATTTGAAAGGCAGATTCAGTGAAGTGTGCTAAATAAATAAGCCCATTTCAAAACTTTACAAAGAGAATAATTAAAAATGTATACGAGCAATTTCTCAGATAAAGCCCCCAGAATTCATGGCTATAACCCCATTGTCTAGTCTCTTTTATAAACCACAAAACTAATCTTACCCAACCTCACAGTTGTCGGAGTCAATTTTTCAATCACAATTGTATCTTCTCTCTGGTGAAATGAAAATCACTAAACTACCAATATATACCTTGAACTGGGCAAGGCCCTGTCCTTCTAAACAATGAGTTCGACTTGCACCAGAAACCTGTTTTTGTAGCTGTGTGTATCCATTATAGACACTGCTATTTCATTTTGCCCATTAAATAGGTGTGACCTCAGAAATCTCTGATCTGCCAGTTATTGTAACCTGGAAAACGTCATTGAAAATTAGTTTAGAGATCAGATGGCTCTGGGAGAGAGTTATTAGATGCCCTTTGTTCATACAGCCTATTCAGGTTTCCATCCATGTGTTTCTGTCTGAGCTTTTGTTTCCTTGTTTTTATGTCATAATTCATATTAATCTGCATCCGTACTGTAACATTTATGTGAATAGGGGAGATCAAAGTGACATGGATATTTTATAAGAACACTATTTATAAGATTTAGACATTCATTTATTTGATATTACATTAGCAGGCAAGAATCTGGGCAGGAAATCTTGAAATCAGTCTTGAAATAACAGTATTGTACACAGAAAACTTATGTACACAGAATGAAGGATGCTTCATGAAGACCAATTAAAGTGTTTATCTCTCTCTCTCTCTCTCTCTCTACATATATATATATATATATATATATATATATATATATATATACAGTGAGGGAAAAAAGTATTTGTTCCCCTGCTGATTTTGTACGTTTGCCCACTGACAAAGAAATGATCAGTCTATAATTTTAATGGTAGGTATATTTTATATACAAAAAAGTTATAAATTGATTTGCATGTTAATGAGGGAAATAAGTATTTGGCCCCTTCGACTTAGTATTTGGTGGCAAAACCCTTGTTGGCAATCACAGAGGTCAGACGTTTCTTGTAGTTGGCCACCAGGTTTGCACACGTCTCAGGAGGGATTTTGTCCCACTCCTCTTTGCAGATCCTCTCCAAGTCATTAAGGTTTCGAGGCTGACGTTTGGCAACTCGAACCTTCAGCTCCCTCCACAGATTTTCTATGGGATTAAGGTCTGGAGACTGGCTAGGCCACTCCAGGACCTTAATGTGCTTCTTCTTGAGCCACTCCTTTGTTGCCTTGGCTGTGTGTTTTGGGTCATTGTCATGCTGGAATACCCATCCACGACCCATTTTCAATGCCCTGGCTGAGGGAAGGAGGTTCTCACCCAAGATTTGAAGGTACATGGCCCCATCCATCGTCCCTTTAAGAATATAAGAACATAAGAAAGTTTACAAACGAGAGGAGGCCATTCAACCCATCGTGCTCATTTGGTGTCCATTAGTATCTATGTGATCCAAGGATCCTATCCAGTCTATTTTTAAATGTTCCCAAACTTTCAGGTTCTACCACATCACTGGGTAGTTTATTCCAGATTGTGACTACTCTCTGTGTGAAGAAGTGTCTCCTGTTTTCCATTTTGAATGCCTTGAAGCCCAATTTCCATTTGTGTCCCCGGGTGCGTGTGTCCCTGCTGATCTGGAAAAGCTCCTCTGCTTTGATGTGGTCGATGCCTTTCATGATTTTTAAGACTTGGATCAAGTCCCCACGTAGTCTCCTCTGTTCCAGGGTGAAAGGTTCAGTTCCCTCAGTCTCTCCGAGTAGGACTTTCCCTTCAGACCTGGAATAAGTCTGGTTGCTCTCCTCTGAACTGCCTCTAGAGCAGCGATATCTTTCTTAGTGTGGAGCCCAGAACTGCACACAGTATCTAGATGAGCTCTAACTTGCGCATTGTACAGTCTTAACATTACTTCCCTTGTTTTAAATTCTACACTTTTGACAATATACCCTAGCATTCTGTTTGCCTTTTTTATTGCTTCCCCAAATTGCTTGGATGGAGAAAGTGAGGAGTCCACATAGACTCCTAGGTCTATCTCATGCGTTACTTCATCTAGATCTGTACCTCCCATAGTGTAATTATAGTGGACATTTTTGTTACCTGCATTTATTACCTTGCACTTGTCCACATTGAATTTCATTTGCCAGGTGTCGGCCCACAACTGAATATTATCCAAGTCCCTCTGAATAGCCTGTGCTGCCGAGATTGTATCTGCTGAGCCACCTATTTAAGTATCATCTGCAAATTTGACAAGTTTGCTAACTATCCCAGAGTCCAGATCATTAATATAGATTAGAAAAAGCAAAGGCCTTAGTTCTGATCCCTGTGGAACTCCACTAACAACCTCACTCCAGTTAGAAGCGACTCCTCTAATCAACACCCTCTGTTTCCTATACATCAACCAGTTCATAATCCCTCTACTTACATTACCCTGAATGCCTACAGCTTCCAATTTGATGATCAGTCTTTGGTGTGGAACCTTATTAAAAGCTTTTTGAAAATCTAAGTGTATCATATCATATGCTTTCACAAGACCTACAGCTGCAGTTGCATGTTCAAAAAATTATAATAAATTAGTAAAACATGATCTGCCTCGTCTAAACCCATGTTGACTATCTCCAAGAATATGGTTTTCATAAAGATGCTCCTCTATTATCTGTCTAATCATTTTTTTCAACATTTTACAAGTGATGCAGGTGAGACTGATTAGTCTGTAATTTCCTGGCTCAGTTTTAACCCCTTTCTTGTGGATTGGTATGACATTTGCTGTCTTCCAGTCAGTTGGCACATCCCCTGTTCTAAGTGTCATTTGGAATAATTGAGTTAGTGGCCTGTAAATAATTTCTCTCATTTCTTTAAGTACTGCTGGAAATATCCCATCTGGCCCAGGTGATTTGTTTGTTTTAAATTCTGCTAGTCCCTTTAGCACCTCCTCCTCATTTATCCTGATCTCTCTTAGGGTTTGACTGGACTGGTTGTTAACCTGTGGCATGTCATCTGTTTTTTCTTTTGTAAAAACCTCTGTGAAATACTCATTTAGAACATTTGCCCCGTCTTGTTCATTTTCCAAGATACCTCAATTTTTGGTCTTTATCTGTTTCACTTCCTCCTTTATTGACCGCTTGCTGTTGTAATATTGAAAAAAGCTCTTTGCATTGGTTTTAGCTCCAAGAGCTATGTTTCTTTCTATTTCCCTCTTTGATTTCCTGATCCCTTTCTTAAGATCTCTTTGCAGCTCAACATATTCTATGTATTTTGTTTCGTCACCATCCCTTTTGTATGCACGAAACAAAATACATAGAATATGTATTTGATGCGGTGCAGGTGTCCTGTCCCCTTAGCAGAAAAACACCCCCAAAGCATAATGTTTCCACCTCCATGTTTGACGGTGGGGATGGTGTTCTTGGGGTCATTCCTCCTCCTCCAAACACAGCGAGTTTTGTTGATGCCAAAGAGCTCGATTTTGGTCTCATCTGACCACAACACTTTCACCCAGTTCTCCTCTGAATCATTCAGATGTTCATTGGCAAACTTCAGACGGGCCTGTACATGTGCTTTCTTGAGCAGGGGGACCTTGCGGGCGCTGCAGGATTTCAGTCCTTCACGGCGTAGTGTGTTACTAATTGTTTTCTTGTTGACTATGCTACCACCTGCCTTGAGATCATTAACAAGATCCTCCCGTGTAGTTCTGGGCTGATTCCTCACCGTTCTCTTGATCATTGAAACTCCACGAGGTGAGATCTTGCATGGAGCCCCAGACCGAGGGAGACTGACAGTTATTTTGTGTTTCTTCCATTTGCGAATAATCACACCAACTGTTGTCACCTTCTCACCAAGCTGCTTGGCGATGGTCTTGTAGCCCATTCCAGCCTTGTGTAGGTCTACAATCTTGTCCCTGACATCCTTGGACAGCTCTTTGGTCTTGGCCATGGTGGAGAGTTTGGAATCTGATTGATTGATTGCTTCTGTGGACATGTGTCTTTTATACAGGTAACGAGCTGAGATTAGGAGCACTCCCTTTAAGAGAGTGCTCCTAATCTCAGCTCGTTACCTGTATAAAAGACACCTGGGAGCCAGAAATCTTGCTGATTGATAGGGGATCAAATACTTATTTCCCTCATTAACATGCAAATCAATGTATAACTTTTTTGAAATGCGTTTTTCTGGATTTGTTTGTTGTTATTCTGTCTCTCACTGTTAAAATACACCTACCATTAAAATTATAGACTGATCATTTCTTTGTCAGTGGGTAAACGTACAAAATCAGCAGGGGATCAAATACTTTTTTCCCTCACTGTATATACACTCACCTAAAAGATTATTAGGAACACCATCTTGCAGTTGATGGAGATTTGTGGGATGCACATCCAGGGCACGAAGCTCCCGTTCCACCACATCCCAAAGATGCTCTATTGGGTTGAGATCTGGTGACTGTGGGGGCCAGTTTAGTACAGTGAACTCATTGTCATGTTCAAGAAACCAATTTGAAATGATTCGACCTTTGTGACATGGTGCATTATCCTGCTGGAAGTAGCCATCAGAGGATGGGTACATGGTGGTCATAAAGGGATGGACATGGTCAGAAACAATGCTCAGGTAGGCCGTGGCATTTAAACGATGCCCAATTGGCACTAAGGGGCCTAAAGTGTGCCAAGAAAACATCCCCCACACCATTACACCACCACCACCAGCCTGCACAGTGGTAACAAGGCATGATGGATCCATGTTCTCATTCTGTTTACGCCAAATTCTGACTCTACCATCTGAATGTCTCAACAGAAATCGAGACTCATCAGACCAGGCAACATTTTTCCAGTCTTCAACTGTCCAATTTTGGTGAGCTTGTGCAAATTGTAGCCTCTTTTTCCTATTTGTAGTGGAGATGAGTGGTACCCGGTGGGGTCTTCTGCTGTTGTTGCCCATCCGCCTCAAGGTTGTACATGTTGTGGCTTCACAAATGCTTTGCTGCATACCTCGGTTGTAACGAGTGCTTATTTCAGTCAAAGTTGCTCTTCTATCAGCTTGAATCAGTCGGTCCATTCTCCTCTGACCTCTAGCATCAACAAGGCATTTTTGCCCACAGGACTGCCGCATACTGGATGTTTTTCCCTTTTCACACCATTCTTTGTAAACCCTAGAAATGGTTGTGCGTGAAAATCCCAGTAACTGAGCAGATTTTGAAATACTCAGACCAGCCCGTCTGGCACCAACAACCATGCCTCGCTCAAAATTGCTTAAATCACCTTTCTTTCCCATTCAGACATTCAGTTTGGAGTTCAGGAGATTGTCTTGACCAGGACCACACCCCTAAATGCATTGAAGCAACTGCCATGTGATTGGTTGGTTAGATAATTGCATTAATGAGAAATTGAACAGGTGTTCCTAATAATCCTTTAGGTGAGTGTATATGTATATTGTGGCACTGTGGGGTGTGAGCTGTGCCCGTTTGGGCTCTGGATTGCTGTAATACGGGGTCGTTTTAGCAACACTTTTCTGTACACCTATTTGCCCCACCGAGCTTTTCCCCACAGGTAGTTTGCACTGAGTGTTGTTGTTGGTGTGCTTTTATGATGATGCAGGGCAGGTGTGTGCACTTTGACAGGTGTGTGTGTGCAGCGTGTATATATATATACACCGATCAGCCATAACATTATGACCACTGGCAGGTGAAGTGAATAACACTGATGATCTCGTTATCATGGCACCTGTCAGTGGGTGGGATATATTAGGCAGCAAGTGAACATTTTGTCCTCAAAGTTAATGTGTTATCTGAGAGACTTTGACAAGGGCCAAATTGTGATGGCTAGACGACTGGGTCAGAGCATCTCCAAAACTGCAGCTCTTGTGGGGTGTTCCCGGTCTGCAGTGGTCAGTACCTATCAAAAGTGGTCTAAGGAAGGAAAAGTGATTAACCAGCGACAGGGTCACGGGCGGCCAAGGCTCACTGATGCACATGGGGAGCGAAGGCTGGCCCGTGTGGTCCAATCCAACAGACGAGCTACTGTAGCTCAAATTGCTGAAAAAGTGAATGCTGGTTCTGATAGAAAGGTGTCAGAACACACAGTGCATCGCAGTTTGTTGCGTATGGGGCTGCATAGCCGCAGACCAGTCAGGGTGCCCATGCTGACCCCTGTCCACTGCCGAAAGCGCCTACAATGGGCACGTGAGCATCAGAACTGGACAACGGAGCAATGGAAGAAGGTGACCTGGTCTGATGAATCACGAGTTCAAGGTGTTGACTTGGCCTCCAAATTCCCCAGATCTCAATCCAATCCAGCATCTGTGGGATGTGCTGGACAAACAAGTCCGATCCATGGAGGCCCCACCTCGCAACTTACAGGAATTAAAGGATCTGCTGCTGAAGTCTTGGTGCCAGATACCACAGCACACCTTCAGAGGTCTAGTGGAGTCCATGCCTCGACGGGTCAGGGGTGTTCTGGTGGCAAAAAGGGGACCTACACAATATTCGGCAGGTGGTCATAATGTTATGGCTGATTGGTGTATATATATATATATATATATATATACATAATTTCCTGGAGTTAAATGGTATCAGAGTAGAACATATATATATATATGATCATCAGCCTTTATTGATCCACTGCTGGCTGCCAAAGATCTTTCCACTTGTGTTGATGTAGAGTGTCTCTTTTCCAGGTCACACATTCTTGGGAATTCATGCTATAGCTTCCTACGTCCATCTTTGATCTATTCTTTTTGCAAAGTGTCTCGACCATTGCCATTTTACCATGTGCACTCATTCAAGGATGTCACATACTTTTGTGTGTTCTCAGATTCATTTATTGGTTTAACAACTCTTTGATGCAAATAAGAAAACGACTCAAAAATAACTTGAGCAAGAACAAGGTCATGTTCAATGGCTTTGTTAAAAAAATAAATTTAAGTAAAACAATTTTTTTTAGACACTCTGAAATGCAAAAACACTTTGAAAACAATGTATTCTTTCCCAACTTACTTACAGTCAATATCATGTAACAATGAATACAACACAGATGATTAATTAACATTTTTCACATAGAGATTCTGTAAGTGTGGAATTGAGGACATATTTTTGACAGTGTGAACTGCTGCTAGGAATGGCATTTTTGCAGTTTTTGCTTGAAGCACATGTCAGGGATTACAGATGTAATGATTTTAACACTGAGTCATCATGTTTTCACACAAAAATGATAACTGTGACAAAATATAGCATATGTGTAACATTTGGCTTGAATGCCACATGTTCCTACTGATCTACTAAGTTAACTTGTAAGGGCTTTACAATTGAAGTGCAATTGGCTCCATTTCAAAAGGAAGTACAGCCAAGTTACTAATGACAGCAAAAGCAAACTAAAAAACACTAATAACAAAGGTACAATTTTAGAAACCATTTAAAATCTATTTTAACTAATCTAATTTTATTACTCTTAATTTGCATATGTAAACAAATGTCTTGCACTGTGTTTTCTGAATGTGAAGTTATAGTGACAGCACTTTCTAAACTTGGATAGAGCATTCAAACCCTCCTCATCGAGATGCTGATGTTTTGGCTTAGCTGGTTTGTCCCTCTATCGGGGGTTGTGTGGATCCGGTACAAAATATTCCTGAAATAGTGGTGTGAAAGCAAGCAGGGTGTGACTGACTGATCTGCAACAATTCAATAACACTGCTCAGTATCAGGCTATAGCTGTGGGGGAAGTCACCAAAAGTGTATTTGGTAATTTTACCTCACACTAGAATAATAATAACTGGGTGGTGCAGGGAGGATCCGCCAGAACTGCAATGTGCCTCCCCAGACCCAGGTGGAGGTGAATTAATGGGGAAAGCACCTGATCCACAGCTTCCCCATGACTGGCTTCCTGCCTTTATAAAACAGGGAAATGCAGACATCCTGTTGTGGAGAGGCTAGAGGAGAGCCAGGGAGAGAGCTGGAGAGCTGGAGAGCTGGAGAGCTGGAGAGCTGGAGAGCTGGAGAGCTGGAGAGCTGGAGAGTTGGAGAGTTGGAGAGTGAACGAGTGGAAGAGTGGAAGAGAAACAGTGAATACTATTAATGGTAACGGGACTTTGTGCTTTTGCATATACAGGTTGATTACAAATTTCGGATTGGACAGATTGGCTGCTATTGATTGTGTTCGTGTTTTGAATTAGTTTTATGTGTAGAGAGGGACCAGTCACCAGTTTAGTTATGCTTGAGAGGAGCTAGGGTTTTCTATGGTTTTCTGTCTGTCTATTTTGGTTTGGCTCACTGTAAAATTAAACACAATTATTGTCCCCGTATCCTGACTTGTGTTTCCTTAAACCATGCCTGAGAGCCCCAGCTATGTTAGATCTACCCCCAACATGGTCACACAATTATTATTTCAGAGAATTTGACCTCTAAATGTTATTTATTAAATATATAATTGTAATTATATTAATCATACTAATACAATTTCCAGCCTCCTTACTTACAGTGAGAACACGTCAATACACTTAAAATAAAATGACAAAGTGCCCTGTAAGCACAACAGTGGTCTGATTATACACATTACAACAATACCCAGTATTGTCTTCCAAAAACCTACAGAAAGGATGTTTCCCTGAGGATCCTGCTGAGAAAGTGTCTGCTGGAAACCGTGAAATAGGTCAGACTATCAGGTTCTTCTAGGGTGAAGGCAGGATCGGGGGTACTCTGAAACTCCTGTGTACTCATACATTTTTCAGGGACAGAGAAAAGAGGATAGAATTTAGTTACTGTATTCCTTCCATTGTGATTTCTTTTCTCACCACTCCCCAGTGTCTTCAACATTAATAGTGAGAAAACAATGAAAAACCTTTTTCTAAGGAACATTAAGAAAATATATATTGTTTTTTTTTTCCATCTGTGGGGGTTTTATTTATATTAAACTGTGTGGCAAGTGCATGCTTTTATTTTAATTAATTGATATTTGAAGAAAATATGTATTGCAATGAACATTAAGGAAAAACAATATATATCCAATAGGCAATTCATTTGCCATTTCTGCATTCTGCATTCTGCATTCTACACCTTATTCTATCCAAGATTGGGTTTTCTGCATCCCTGTGTTTTTTCTGGAAACAATATCAAATCAATCAAGTTTGCAGTTTACATCAATGTTTTATTCAACCTTTCTGAAGTATTTATCTGTCAGCTGCTCTCCAATAAATTGAGAATCTATCTGAGGGATTTCAAGGAGAAAGCTGATCCTGCTGACAAAGAACAAAGGTAAGGAAAGCTGAATGTCAGGCAAAATGAATGAGAAGATTGAACGCAATGCAATCTCGTTACAATGCTGCCGGTTTTTATGCACTGTATATATAAACAATTACTGCTTTTCACCATTCCTTGGCACCTTATTGAACTATTGAGCTGAAATAAATATGTATTCTGAATTCATTATATTCAGTAAATGTGTATCAAATCTTTTAAAGGAATAATTTATACCAGAGGTTCTCAAGCCTGGAAGACTCCTGTTTCTTTTATTTTATTTTCAACATATTTGATGTACTAGTCTAGTTAAGCATGTTGTTAATAATAATAATATTAAGAAGATACAATTCAAATTATTAAAACCTCAGTCCGATGGCAGAGACCTGAGCTAGAATCCAGAAATCATTCTCCATGGTAATGTACTTTGTCCCATCCCCCTTTGAGTACGATTCTCTTTTTCAGATAACAGGGGTTGCATTCACAACCTATGTAATGTTAATATTTCTTTCTTAATATCTGTGTAAGCAAAAAAGCCCCAGGACAGACTTAGCATTTGAAGGTTAGGAGAATAATAAAAAATAATGGTGCTGTAAAATAAAAGAAAATCTGAAAAATAATTCTATGCTTCACAGATTGGTCCAATACTAGTTTTCTACCCTTGGCCATTTCCTGTCATATTTTTTCTAGGGTGGTTTGTTGTGGCCATGACATAAGACAAAAATGTTCCTTGTTATCTCATGATATATGAGTTTGTCAACCCTTCTGCAAAACTTTGATATATATATATCAACTCAGCTGATAGTTGGAGTGAATGGTCAATCTCACATCCATTGTCATTGATAACGAATCTTCACGCTTCTTTAAATTAGGTCCTTGCATAAACAAGTGTCCTTTAACAATCTACTTGAACAATCTACTGAACCATCTTAAAAATGGACATGCCTCACTAGTGTTGTGTCAGTTCTAGCAGATAATAAAACGTTTTTTTGGGAATGGGAATTTGTGCTTATTTCCATCAAATGAATAACATGGGCTGTAATGGGAAATGTTTGTGCAAGCGACAAATCCATTTTAAATAAATACGAGCTCAGTTATTTGTGGTGATCAGTCTGAATGTAACACGTACTGTAAGAACATTGTTCAATTGCCATAAGCTGTCAAATATCTTTTGGTCTGCCTGTCTGTCTGTTTAAGTTAAATAAGAGGCTCTTAAGAGGCTATAGTCCAGGTGCATAACATTCTACATAATACAACGAATGTTCTGCATAACATAAGTAATGTCCAAAACCAGAAGAAGATTAAAACCAAATTAAATTCCACGGCTCACCCCTGGAAAATATAAAACACAAATAAATGACATTTCCCATTTAAAGTCATTTTCCCCTCTCTTAATTATTATTTATTAGTTATATATGAGTATGAGTAAGTGCTCTTATTTTGTGGTAAATTACATAATTCCCAAAATGCATTCTTCTCTAGAAAACTAATTTTGCTTCAAGACATCTCCCATATATACCATATATATATATATATATATATATATATGTAATGTATTTAATTTTCACTTGTTTCTTATCATTTTTGCAATTTGTTTATTGTTTGTAAAATCTGAACGTGGTCTGGATTACATCAAAACTCGCTAACAGTACAAAACAGCTAAAACTACAGAACTGTACTCAGTTGCGGCTTTATTTTAAGTAAGATTCCACTTTCTTCTAATCAGAAATCTAACTGCTATGATGTACAGGTTTGTAGATCGCTGTTGGTGGGTGGGTCAAATTTTGGTTTAATCTAAGAATGTTATAAGATTATTCATTCCAGAATGCCTGTCTCACTTTTTAAATCAGAGATTTGGTTCAATTTCAAAGGCAAAAATAAAACAAGATTATTGTATTCTGCTAAAGGGGGAATTAATAATAATTTAGCTGTTTCTCTTCTTGTGCTTTTTCTCATCAACAACAAGCATCTCATTCCAAAATCATGAACAATAATATGAAGTTAGTCTCCCCTTTGCTGCTATAACAGCCTCCACTCTTCTGGGAAGGCTTTCCACTAGATGTTGGAACATTGCTCTGGGGATTTGCTTCCATTCAGCCACTAGAGAATTAGTGAGGTTGGGCACTGATGTTGGATCATTTGGCCTGGCTCGTAGGCAGCGTTCCAGTTCATCCCAAAGGTGTTCAGTGGGATTGAGGTCATGGTTCTGTGCAGGCCAGTCAAGTTCTTCCACACCGATCAACCTCACTTTGCATTGTCATGCTGAAACAGGAAAGGGCCTCTTGTGTGTGGCTGCTCAGCCATGGAAACCCATTGCATGGAGCTGCAGATTAACAGTTCTTGTGCTGACATTGTTTCCAGAAGCAGTTTGGAACTCAGTAGTGATTGTTGCAACTGAGGACAGACAACTTTTACATACTACACACCAGCTGTCCTGTTCTGTGACCTAGTGAGGCTTAATACTTGATGGCTGAGCTGATGTTTCCATTTCACAATAACAGCAATTACAGTTGACTGATTTGACTAACTGACTTGTTGGAAAGGTGGCATCCTATGACGTGACACACTGAAAGTCACTGAGCTCTTCAGTACGGCCCATTCTACTGCCAATGTATGTCTATGGAGATTGCATGGCTGTGTGCTTGATTTTATACATCTGTCAGCAATATGTATGACTGAAATAGCTGAATGCACTAATTAGAAGGGGTGTCCACATAGTTTTGGCCATGTAGTGTATTAGTTAAGTCTGCTAAATGAGTGCTATCGAACAAAATAGTCAAATAAATAATGCAGATCAAACCTGCACGCGGAGTTAACTTGGGCTAAACAACTTCAAGCCCCTGTACATGATTAACATCATCAGGAACTGTGAACCTGGCAACCAAAACACTTAGTTGGGTAATAAAATATATACAGCATATGTGAATAAATATATATATATATATATATATAAAAATAGACATGTTAATAGATTATATTTATAAATTAACTAAATGCAAAGTGAGTGAATGGAAGAAAATTCTATATCAGTTTATAGTGATAAGGAGACCTACATGGTATCTTGCCTGCCTGGTGCTCAGGTTGCAGATCTCCCTAAACTAGTAGATGAGCTACTGGCCAAAGCCGTGGGGAATCCACTGGTCATGGTCCACATTGGAACCAATGACATAGGAAAAGGTAGGACAGAGGTTCTGAAAGACAAATTTAAAGAGTTAGGAACAAAACTAAAGAGCAGAACCTCCACGGTAGTTTTCTCTGAAATACTTCGTACCACGTGCATGGCCAGGGAGACAAGCAGAGATTAGAAAGTTTAACACGTGGTTGGAATCTTGGTGTAGGGAAGAGGGGTTTAGGTTTATGGAGCATTGGTCTTTCTTCTGGGATAGATGGGACCTGTACAAACCGGACAGTCTACATCTAAACAGAAGGTGGGCTAATGCATTGGGAGAGCGCGGAGAAATTGAGAATCTTTTAAACTAGTGACCAGGAGGGCAGGGAGCTCTGACAATGGGAGATGTTCCTCTAAGGAAAGAAAACAAAGGGAACCTGCTAGTAGGAAAGTCCTGAAATGTGTGTACCTCAATGCCAGGAGTATAAGGAACAAGATGTTAGACTTGGAAGCCACAGTGCTGGCGTGTGACTATGATGTTGTAGGAGTGACAGAAACATGGCTTACAGAAAACGATGGGGATGAATATAAGTTGGAAGGATACACACAGTTTAGGAGAGACAGACAAAATTGAAGAGGTGGTGTGGTAGCATTATATGTGAAAAATGACATTGAGGCAGAAGAACTCAAATTATGTCCCAGTAACAAAACAGAATCTTTGTGGGTTAAACTTTTGAACAAGAGATCCGGAGGATTAGTGGTAGGAGTGTGTTACAGACCACCCAACTCAGATATTCAGAAAGATGTTGTATTGTACAGTGTAATCAGGACTGGTTGGGACTACAGAAGCAGAAATAGAAATAGTTGAGATGGTAAATGACTGCTTTCTAGCTCAATTTGTCAGGGAACCAACCAGGGAGAGTGCATGCATTGACTTGATCTTTTCAAATTACCAAGATAGAGTGAGAGGGACAACAGTTAGAGAACCAATGGCAAACTGTGATCACAATATGGTTAGCTTTGAGGCATTCTTTAAAAAAACAAGGTCCAAGTCTAAAACAATGGTCTACAATTTTAGAATAGCAAACCTTGAAGGTATGAGGCAGCACTTGGAGGTAGACTGGAGCACATTGGATACAGAGTCAGTTGAAAATGGATGGTAATAGTTTAAGAATATACTTATCGAGGCTCAGGAGCAATTTGTACCAAAACTTAGCAAATTGAGGACCAAAACACAGTGGCCAAAATGGTAAAATAGAAGTGTCGCTGTGTGGAAGTTACTTCACTTGGACATTAAACTAGTATGCAAGCATGACTACGCCACATAGCGATTATCCACAGGCACTAGGACCTGCTGAGAGGTAGTCAATTCCCCAAATATGTCCAGTCTACACAAACTACCTCTTAATTCTCCCTTTGATTTGGGTTTTTAAATTGGGGGTTCACAAGCCAGGAACACCACAGATCACACAGGACAGTACCATTAAATCAAATTACAAAGATCTGTCAAAATCAGGCAGACTTCTTTAAACTAAAACAAAAGATTAAAAAAAAAAAAAAAATTAAAGTTCTTCAGGCACGGTTGTCTCTTCAGGCAGCACCAGGAGCTGGAATGGGGCAGGCAATAGTCCACGTGTCCTAACAACGTAAAAAGAGGGGTGGGGACAAACAAATCCAGCTTCTGCTCTCATCCTGGGTTGATGATCCAAAGAAAACCAGTGTCCATATAGAGTCCCAAGAATAAAATGGCCAATTAAAATGAAATAAAAGCTCTCATTAAAAAAAGATCACTAAAAACCCAATGCCTTGTACTATAATCCATTTGTGGCTAAAAAATCCAAACAGATCCACAAAGGTAAAAGTAAAATTGAAAAATAAGAGATCTTTAAACAATACTAAAAACAAGGGATGCGAGTGGAAACATAAAAATTTAAAAGCAATATCCACAGGTTCGTATCCGGTAAAACACTTCTGTCATTCAAAAAAAGAAACCTGCATGCAGTCCTTTCCCTGGATACTCTCCTCAGCGTTACAGCGGTCGTCTCAGCTCTCCTCTGGGTCTCTCAGCCCTCTCTTTCGCTCTGGAGCCCTGCCTCTGGAGCCCTGCCTCTGGAGCCCTGCCTCTGGAGCCCTGCTCTGGAGCTCCCTTTCCCAGCTCCAACCCTGGGAGCTTTTTACCTCTGGCCTTTCAGATGCTCCTCATTGTTAATTATTGACGCTCGTATAACCTGGCGAATAAGCGGGTGCTCTCGTGAATGCATGATTAGCCATGTGCGTATTTAAATCCAATCAATCAGGAATAAAACTCATATGCATGTAAGTGATGTGAAGGGGGAAAAGCAAAGTAAACAAACATGACTTTCATAATAATAATAATAATAATAATAATAAGTGATAATAAGAAAGATTTATAGTGAATAAGTGAGAAAACAAAAAAAAAGCAAAAAAAAAAAAAAAAGGCAACAGGCATTATTCAATGTCCTGCTGGTGACAGAGGTATGCAAAAAAATATGAAGAGGAAGAAAATGTTGTATAGCGCATACAAAAGGCATGGAGATTAAACAAAATACATAGAATATGTTGAGCTGCAAAGAGATCTTAAGAAAGGGATCAGGAACGCAAAGAGGGAAATAGAAAGAAACATAGCTCTTGGAGCTAAAACCAATGCAAAGAGCTTTTTTCAATATTACAACAGCAAGCGGTCAATAAAGGAGGAAGTGAAACAGATAAAGACCAAAAATGTAGGTATCTTGGAAAACGAACAAGATGGGGCAAATGTTCTAAATGAGAATTTCACAGAGGTTTTTACAAAAGAAAAAACAGATGACATGACAGGTTGACAATCAGTCCAGTCAAACCCTAAGAGAGATCAGGATAAATGAGGAGGAGGTGCTAAAATCTTAATGAAAACCATATTCTTGGAGATAGTCAACATGGGCTTAGATGAGGCAGATCATGTCTTAGAAATGTATTGGAGTTTTTTGAACATGCAACTGCAGCTGTAGATCACGTGAAAACATATGATATGATATACAGCAGGAAACAGAGGGTGTCGATAGGAGTTGCTTCTAACTGGAGTGAGGTTGTTAGTGGAGTTCCACAGGGATCAGAACTAAGGCCTTTGCTTTTTCTAATCTATATTAATGATCTGGACTTTGGGATAGGGTATATTGTCAAAAGTGTAGGCTTATTCCAGGTCTGAAGGGAATGTCCTACTGAGAGACTGAGGAACTGAACCTTTTCACCCTGGAACAGAGGAGACTACGTGGGGACTTGATACAAGTCTTCAAAATCATGAAAGGCATCGACCACATCAAACCAGAGGAGCTTTTCCAGATCAGCAGGGACACACGCACCCGGGGACACAAATGGAAATTGGGCTTCAGGCATTCAAGACTGAAAACAGGAGACACTTCTTTACACAGAGAGTCGTCACAATCTGGAACAAACTCCCCAGCGATGTAATTGAAGCTGAAAATTTGGGAACATTTAAAAATATACTGGAAAGGATCCTTGGATCACTCAGTTATTAATGGACACCAAACGAGCACAATGGGTCGAATGGCCTCCTGTCATTTCAAAATATTCGTATGTTCTTATGTTCTAAAATCCTCTTGCTCCAGGGAACATTAAGAGGTGGCGTAGTTTAATTTTTGTCCTGTAAGGAAGTTCCCTCACTGCCACATTATCATTATTGTAGGTACATTAATCCGGATGAATTAAGATGGCAGGCAGATGTTTATCGAAGCAAGTTAATGATTAATGTTATTTTTGCACAGTTCTTGTGCACTGCAGCTGCCTATGAGATGTTGCATCGGTACCTTTGTGAAACAGTTTTACAGATTTGACTTGCGGTTTGATTTTAATTGCACCAATAAGCAGTGCTCAGAAGATACACGGGAGAGACTTTTCTACTGCTAGCACTGTTTGGGGTTGGTCTGTGTGCAGAGAATATGGGGCTGCCTGTTTTAGACTAAACTCTGAGCCGTGTGTTGTGCCAAAATCCAGGGAGGGGGGAGCTGTCCAATTGCAGGGAAGTTCTCTGGCTCCATTTTAACTGATATAAAATGGCAATTAACCTATTTTTGTTTTATTGTGAATCCTGGGTTTATATTGAATAATTTGGATTGTTTTTTATGGTTGGAATTGCTGTTGGAATTGTGGTTATCTATATTGGTGTGTTTATTGTATGGTTCATTTGATATTTATAATGTGGTTCTTTTTCAATTCCATTTGTGTGTATTTTAGTATTTTTATGAAGGTTATTTGCTGTTAGATCATAACAATTGGGTCAATGTATGAGGACTGATTTGGCTGAGAAATTAACTGAACTATTTAATGGATATGGACTTTTTATGGATTGTCTAGAGATTGTATTCTGTTGCCTAAATTGCACATTGTGTGCCCAGCTTTTATTTAATTGTTTATTAAGAAGTCTTTATGCATTTCCTCCTGGTATTTCACTCTCCCCTTTTAAACAACATCCCTGGAAGCTGGAGGTAATCTGACCGGACCGTCCCAGTAAAACAAAGGTGGTGGCAGCTACACGCTACTCTGTCAAACCCATTTAGAACACAACCTTACTAGGACAGGGTTCATTACAATATTCTCAGAGAAACATGGAGTTTTAATTACAATCTATTAATTGCTTTTATTAAGAGAAACTTAATTTGACGTGTTACAGAAACAAGACACTGTCACATTGAGTTCAGTGTGATTGGGCTGTGAAAGTCCTAGCGGGATATTTTATTTAAAACTCTACAGATAACAAACTGAACATTCTTGTCTGCACATGTTGTTAACACAGTTCTCCTAAATAGTGGCTTTAATTCACTCTACAGGTCTGCAGTGAACACTAGTGTCCCCCCAAGAGGTTTTGGCCCCTATAGCAGACATATGACATGGTGGAGTCCAGCGACTTTTTCTTGGAAACCTGAAGGAAAATGATATTGATTGTATCCACTGCAGAACTGAACTTCTGTTGGGTATTATTTTGCGATGCTTTGATGTCGGCCTCCTAAGTCGTATGGATACTGGGCTAGAAAACGTTGGCGTCAGGGAGGACATTTCTTTGTTGTTTGCTCTTCAAAACCTAATTGATCAAGTGATGCAACATTGACTTGAAGTACAGTATGCATAGCACAAATTTTTACAACCATTAGTGCAAATTATTAATGACCTAAATGCCTTTTTTCTATTCTGATTGGCCGTTGTGTGTGTGTGTGTCAGAAATACCCTTCCTGACTCCGTACTCTTTACAAAGCCATTCTCTTTGTGTCCCGAATCAGGATATTCTGAACTGATGTCAGAGACCAGACGTTGAAGTTCATCCTCAGATCTGTCCATCATGTGTCAGTCTCCTCCGGATGCTCTGCACACTTACAGACAACACGAGTGATATCTCAGGAATGGTGAAGTCCTGTTCTAAGAGACTCCAGCTGTTCCTTGGAGATATTGAATGATGGCTGACTGTGTTACCTCTCCTCATTGTCCTTAGTGTACAAGAATAATTGTGTACTCAGGCCCAATTTAGAATCGTATGTAGGTTTAAAAATAAAGGCTTGTTTTGCCAACTCACGCTGACAACTTTTTATTTTGTTTGTAGACAGAGGAAACCATATGTGGCAGGGAGGGGGTTAACATAGGTGTTGCAAACCGAAGCCTTACTGGAGGTTTTTAGACCCTGACGCATCACAACTACTCCTTTTCACTCTCAATATCCTGAGAGCGGTGGATGTTCCACTCTGGAGCCCCAGGGTTTTGTAGTTTGGTTTGAAACTGTTAAATGTGATTATGGCTCATGTATTCCAATATAAAGCTACAATGTGATCGACTGAACCAAAACCTTTTACTATTTCCATGTCTTCATCCCTCCTGGATCAGTGCTTAACTGGGTACACCGTTTCCACTGGCCATATTTAGGTGCACTCCGCAGTAATATGGAGTTAGTCTCTCCTTTGCTGCCATAACAGCCTCCACTCTTCTGGGATGGCTTTCCACTAGTTGCTGGAACATTGCTGTGGGGATTTGCTTCCCTTCAGCCACATAAGCATTAGTGAGGTCGGGCACTGATGATGGGCGATTAGGTCTGGCTCGCAATCTGTTTTTCACGTTCATCCCAAAGGTATTCAATTGGGCTGAGGTCAGAACTCTGTCCTAGACGTTTCCACTTCACAGTAATGGCACTTGTGATTGACCAGGGCAGCTCTAGCAGGGCAGAAATTTGACTAACTGACTTGTTGGAAAGGTGGCATCCTATGACGTTGACCTATTGAAAGTCACTGAGCTCTTCAGTACGGCCCATTCTAGTGCTAATGTTTGTCTATGGAGATTGCATGGCTGTGTGCTTGATTTTATACACCTGTCAGCAATGGGTGTGGCAGAAATAGCTGAATTGACTAATTAGGAGGAGTGTCCACAAACTTTATCCATGTAGTGTATATATTTATGTAATCTAGTACATCTGTTATACATACAAAAATAACACACTATCCTACCTCACTGTTCTGGCTGTATTGCATTAATTATATAGTATGGTCCTGCATAGCTTCACAAGTCCAGTCCCCAATGTGTTTCTATATATATATATATATATATATATATATATACACTCACCTAAAGGATTATTAGGAACACCATACTAATATTGTGTTTGACCCCCTTTCGCCTTCAGAACTGCCTTAATTCTACGTGGCATTGATTCAACAAGGTGCTGAAAGCATTCTTTAGAAATGTTGGCCCATATTGATAGGATAGCATCTTGCAGTTGATGGAGATTTGTGGGATGCACATCCAGGGCACGAAGCTCCCGTTCCACCACATCCCAAAGATGCTCTATTGGGTTGAGATCTGGTGACTGTGGGGGCCAGTTTAGTACAGTGAACTCATTGTCATGTTCAAGAAACCAATTTGAAATGATTCGACCTTTGTGACATGGTGCATTATCCTGCTGGAAGTAGCCATCAGAGGATGGGTACATGGTGGTCATAAAGGGATGGACATGGTCAGAAACAATGCTCAGGTAGGCCGTGGCATTTAAACGATGCCCAATTGGCACTAAGGGGCCTAAAGTGTGCCAAGAAAACATCCCCCACACCATTACACCACCACCACCAGCCTGCACAGTGGTAACAAGGCATGATGGATCCATGTTCTCATTCTGTTTACGCCAAATTCTGACTCTACCATCTGAATGTCTCAACAGAAATCGAGACTCATCAGACCAGGCAACATTTTTCCAGTCTTCAACTGTCCAATTTTGGTGAGCTTGTGCAAATTGTAGCCTCTTTTTCCTATTTGTAGTGGAGATGAGTGGTACCCGGTGGGGTCTTCTGCTGTTGTAGCCCATCCGCCTCAAGGTTGTACGTGTTGTGGCTTCACAAATGCTTTGCTGCATACCTCGGTTGTAACGAGTGCTTATTTCAGTCAAAGTTGCTCTTCTATCAGCTTGAATCAGTCGGCCCATTCTCCTCTGACCTCTAGCATCAACAAGGCATTTTCGCCCACAGGACTGCCGCATACTGGATGTTTTTCCCTTTTCACACCATTCTTTGTAAACCCTAGAAATGGTTGTGCGTGAAAATCCCAGTAACTGAGCAGATTGTGAAATACTCAGACCGGCCCGTCTGGCACCAACAACCATGCCACGCTCAAAATTGCTTAAATCACCTTTCTTTCCCATTCAGACATTCAGTTTGGAGTTCAGGAGATTGTCTTGAACAGGACCACACCCCTAAATGCATTGAAGCAACTGCCATGTGATTGGTTGGTTAGATAATTGCATTAATGAGAAATTGAACAGGTGTTCCTAATAATCCTTTAGGTGAGTGTATATTATTATAATTTATGCATTAGCATCGATCAATCTCCTTATTTCACGTGTTATTCCCTGGATGTGTCCTGTCTGCTGATATCCTTTTTGCCTTATTCACATCATCATTAAGCTCTTCTCCACCTTTTACAATCCCCTTATTTGTCCTCACCTCCTTTACCATCACCCATTACCTGTTCTTAATCCTGTTTCAGGCACCACCCCAGATTCGTGCCATATTCAATTACGAGAATTATGCAAAACATTCATGGCGGCCTTGTGAAAAACAATTTGGGGTGATTGCAAAGTGTTAAGCATTTGTTGAAAGATCATAGCTAGTGGTCTGAGAAAAGCACACCTCAAAGCCATGGACTTTTCTAGTTTCAAGAACTTGTAGTAACACATCTTCTGCTGTTATTCAGAATTATGCAATGCTGGACAGGGTGATGCAACCTGGGACATATTATTTGTTTCTTCCTCAGTGAACACCTGTATAAAATATGAATTCAGCACATTTGCCTTTTCCTTTTCATCCATTCCTCCTCTCTTAGACCTTTTTAGGTTATTTGGAATACCCATAAGGTATCTGCAGGTATTGAACCCCTAGTGGATTTTGCTTCTTATCCTCAGGGCTCTTGGCCTCGAAAAAGGTCCCAAAGTTAAGATCAGGATGGAATGGGCTGGATTCATGCAATGTGCCACAGGGATCTTTTCACATTTGTTTTCATCATGGCTTGGATACAGCATTGTTTGTTTTATTTCCCCTTTCAATTTATTTTATCTCCGAGCATTTTACATACATTTTGTTTCAAATATAATTTTCAGATATATGCCCATCAGGACACTAAGGCATTTTTTGTTGGGAGGGGGGGTTGAGTTCTTTAAGAATATTGAAATGATACAGTCATATGAAACAATAGGACTAAACCAAAATCTGATTAGAAGTGCCCAATCATTTGTATCTGTAATGACTCTTTCAGTGCAGACCGGATAATTCATTTACCATATCTTCCAAAGTCATCAAACAGAGCAATAGGAAAACCACTGGAGCAAGAAGTTCCTAGGAAATTGTAAAAATTGTAAGTGTTTAATGCCCCCTTTCCAGATTCTGCCTGGACAGTCCCTTTTTTGATTATAACTGCCTTAGGTTTCAGATTTAGTCTTTGTCTTCTTTGTTGCCTTCTTCATAATGCCAGACAGCTACCCTTGCCAGCCCACTGAAGACACCTATTCTGCACCTTTTTAAAAATGTTCTCCTGGACCCAATCTGTACAAACTTTAAATTCCTTTTTTTGTTGACACTCTTGCAAACTTGGGCAGTGAGCAAATTAAACCTGTTATGATGATTTCCTTCCTTCAGTACTTGGTAAAGCATTCAAACCCCACAATGTCTTTTGGCTTTGCAGCTTGGAGGTGTGTCTAAGACAGTGGGTTGAATATGAACTGGATTGTCAAAATAATTGTCAGTAAAACATGGAAGCAGATGCAACCCGGGTTACCTGAAAGAGAAAATAATTCCCAATTGTGCAAGGTTGGTCTGTAGTCCTATTCAGCTTTGACAAAAGAGAAAGTGAAAAAAAGAGTGCAGTGATCTTGAGCTGCAATCTGTTGACCATAGGTCCTGCTAGCCAATCTTGTGTTGTTCCACACTCTCCCATATCATTAATTGTCCCTGCCTGGCCAGTAACACTACCTTTACACACCTTTCTTTCTTCCTGCTTGTGCACTTTGTTGAATACAGGGGGTCCTCGCAATTCATCTACTCATTTTTCATCATTTCGCAGAGTCATCCCTAATGAATATAGGAAGTTTTTTTGTTAATCAACGTTTTTTTGTCACCTGTCCTCGCAGAGTCATCATCTGCTTTTGATATCGGTGCTACAGTCACCCCATGGTCTAAGTATCGGCCCTTCTCCTACTTTGTCGCTTCCCATTCTTATTAGTTTCTCCAACTACAGAGACTGTGAAGGTACAAAATAAGTATTTTACACTCTCTAAATATCATAACTGTTGCTAGACTCACACTCCTATCATCCCACAATGTTGCATGTTCTCAGCCTGTGAAAAGTGATCCTGTGCGGTTACTGAACTTTTTTCTTTTCTCTCTCTCTCAAATTCACACTCAATTTTATGAATAATAATTTCAAATTTTACAAAAAGTACAAATTATTTTTAATGTCTTGATTTTACATAATGTGATTAAATGCTTTAGAGATGGGCTAAGTAAAAAGTGTTGGTGTAAGAAACAATATAATATGTTAGGTTCATTTACTTTTGCAATTCGACACGATCTTCAAGAACACATCCCAGATGATTTTTGAGGACACTTGGGCTTCCTTGTGCCATAGTGGAGGTGCTGAATTGAGACTATGATCTCCTCTTCCATGTTGAACTTTCTTTTTGATGTCTCCAGTTCGAAGGGCAGCTTTTGCATCTTCCATGGCTTCTTTTGCTGCCCATCTTCTTCCAGTTTTTTCCTTTGGTTTCTTAGAAGCTTTGGACAGGTGTCACCAGCATCCTACAGCTGTGAATCTTAAACTACAGCTGTATACAGACATGGCCGAAAATATGTCTTTGGTTTGCAGTGGAACAAAGCAAAAAAACTGTGAAAATAACTGAATTCTTGCTTATTCTATAAAGACATTCTAAAACGGCCTGGACAATATTATTGATACCCTTAGAAGTTATATGAAATAATTGTAGTGATACCTCAAGTAGACCATTCTCTTTTAATTAATTAGTATCACAGGTGTCTTCAATCACATTATCACTCATTCAGCCAGTTTAAATGGAGAAAAGTACTCTGCTGTTTTGTGCCACTGTGTGTATCATACTGAACATGGAAAAGAGGAGGAAAACCAGAGAGTTGTCTGAGGAGGTTAGAAAGAAGGTAATAGCCCACCATAGTCCTACAAAACATACATACAGCCTCGTGTCAGAAAGCTGTGTCTCAGTCGGAGGTCATGGGTCCTCAAGCAGGATAATGACCTGAAACATACCTCAAAAAGCACACAAGAATGGATGAGAAGAAAACATTGGACTGTGCCGAAGTGCTCTTCTATGAGTCCTGATCTAAATCCCACTGAACATCTGTGGAAAGAGCTGTAACTCGCAGTTGGGAAAAGGCCCCCATCAAACCTGAGAGAACTGCAGCAGTTTGCTCAAGAAGATTGGGTCAAAATACCAGTCGAGAAGTGTAGAAATCTCATTCAGAGCTACAGACAGCACTTGATTGCAGTTATTGTCTCTAAAGGCAGTGCAACGAAATATTAGGTTAAGGTTGCCAATATTTTTGTCCGTGCCTTTTTCATTTGTTTTAGTGTTTAAAGTAATATGTTACGTCATAAATCAAATGCAACATTTCTGTTCTATTGAATGTGAAATAAAGAAGGGTGGATACCAAATACTTTTGTCAATTTCTACTTAGTTCAGAGAAAATTGAGAGGTTTTTTTTAGAAGTGGAAGGGTACCAATACTTTTGGCCACATCTGTAGGACTCAAAAGTTGTTAAAATAATCACATGGGTAATAGCATTTTAGAAGGAGTTCTTATTTTGTGCTTTAATAAATTACACAAGTTAGTTCTGCATATACAATCTGCCCTTCAAAAAGATTTTCATATGTCCAAAAATGGTCATCTCTTTAAAATGCTTATGACATACAGACATTGAGCTAATAGTACTTTCCATTTTACTTGTTTTGAAACTGGGTGGCACGGTGGCGTGGTGGTTAGCACTGCTGCCTCACAGCCCCAGGTTCGAGTCCTTGCTCGAGAAGACTGTCTGTGTGGAGTTTGCATGCTCTCCTCGTGTCTGCGTGGGTTTTCTCCGGCCACTTCCTCCCACTGTCCAAAGACATGTGGTTTAGGTTAATTGATCTCTCTGATGGACTGGCGTCCCATCCTGGGTGTATTCCTGCCTTGTGCCCTATGCCTGCCGGGATCGGCTCTGGCTTCCCAAGGGGTTTTGAAAATGGATGGATGTTTTGAAATTGAATTTACAATGAAAATGATTATATGTATGGTTGCTGCTACAGATGTTAAGAGGAAACCTGTGAAAAATTTAGGAAATATAAATTTGAAGGTAAAAAACATTTCTGGACAGAAAACTTTTTAGAGCTGCATTGCATTGCAAACATACAAATATATATATATGGTGGACTTTTCTTCCAAGCACAACAGGGCAGCAAATATAAATGTAGGTTGTACCTTAGGTGTAAGTATTGTCCTTAATTTTATCTACTTTTTTCTTCTTAAAAAAAAAAAAGATAATTCTTCTGCATTTAGTTTTGAGAAAGCTCAATGCACTTTAAATGAAAGTTACCAACAGAAACAGACACCAGGTAAAATCAAAGCATCTGTGACACCAATGACCACTAATTCTAGTGTGGCACAGAAGTTTTATCTGAAGCTCACTGGTTTCATTTAAGGCTTTGCAGCTCGCTTACTATCGTTTGGGCTTAGTGCTGAGTGAGGGTGTTTAATTGGGTGAGTGTCATTAGGTGGGCAGGCTTCACAGATAAGCTCCTGGGGCTAACTTGGTACCTGCAAAGCTGCAATGTGATTTGTTAGGAGTTTGTTTGAAGTATATTGTCTTCCTAAAGGATGATTTATAATGAACGCACTTCATACTGTCAGGGGTTGGCTGTAGTTTTTCCTGATTCTTGTGGCAGGTTTGATAAGATGAAACACTTCCTTTTCAATTATTATCAATACTATTTTTGATGTAAAAGCATCACCAGGGAAGAAACCCAGCATCTGCTGATGTCTATGGGTTCCAGACTTCAGGCAGTCATTGACTGCAAAGGATTTGCAACCAAGTATTGAAACTCACAATTTAATTAATGATTATGTTAGTCTGTCCAAATACTGTTGAGCCCCTAAAATTGGGGGGACCACCTATAAAAATGGGTGTAATTCCTACACTGTTCACCCAATTTGGATGTAACTACCCTCAAATTAAAGATGAAAGTCTACACTTCCTACACAAATCCATTGTGGTGGCATACAGAGCCAAAATGATGACAATTTTGTTACTGTCCAAATATTTATGAACCTAACTATACATTTTATAATCATGAAAATTGATGCATTATTAATAGATTATATTGTTTTGCAGTTAGTCTAGCTTCCATTCAGTTCCCTAATTAATGTTATTTACTTATAAAGTACAGCCTTGCAGCAAAACCAAGGTACCAAATCAAAGTAAATATAAATAAATAAAAGATTAACAGGCTCTAACATCAGACAATTTTAAAGTACTTCTGTATCAGACAATTCATATACAAGTCAGTGAGGTGGTGAGCTTGCATGCCAGAAACCAGATACTAATAATATTGTAATCATTGGATGGTGAAGTATCTTTGTTTCATCAATGATTAATTTAATTCATGTAATTAATCTTGATTAAACAATTATTCAGTCTGGGCATTTCAATGTGTAGTTTTGAGATGTTTGCTTTGCATTTGTCCCCAGGATTATTACATTTAAACCCTGTGGTGTGGGATTATGCAGTGTGTAAAGTTAACAGTTAACCTTCCTTTTATCTGTCCGTAAAGTGTTAAATTCTGCGGTTTATGCAACAGGTTGAAATGTGTGAATTTACCATTTTCACTTGCGTCTCCAGGTGGACCATTTTTCACTTGTAAGCTTTACAGTATTGACAGCCAAAAATGGTTTCAACAGAGATATTTTTTAACTTGCCAATAACACTGACTAAGACAAATGGCTGCATCCCATAAAAAACTCACAGTTTTCTCTATTGAATTACAGACTGTTTTAAAAAAAGATTAAGGAATTGATTCAATGATATTAAAAAAAAAATGTTTGCTAATTGTTCACAGAAGTGTTACACTTCTAATGATCTCACAGATTCTGCGCTATTTACTCCTCTATGTCAATTGTATTAAACACATGACTATATAATTATCACGTAGGAAAATAACCCTCATGTTCTGTACCCATGTTAATGATCTATAATATCTTAACTATGAAGATTTAATATAAAACAATTTACTTTATTTACAAAATTGACACTAAACCGTTAAATCCTGAATTATCTGTACTTTATATACATAATAGACACTAAGTGAAGTCACTTTTGATAATGATTTTCTCAATATACAGAACACTTTAGGTTCTACACAGTCATATTGTAAGTACTGTATTCGTAAGGTATGGCGACAGCTGTCACACATGCACAACTCTAGTTAATACAGTTCTCATTACAAAGAAACTGAACTCTCTGTAATTTGCCTACAGGGTAATTCATTCAGTTTAATTTCTGCTTGAACATCCTAAGAATCCCTTAATAAAATGACAATGATAATTTGTCAGTTTTACTTTGTTGTAATGTATTGGTTTTCAGAAGTATATCAATTAATTGTATTATTATTATTATTATTATTATTATTATTATTATTATTATTATTATTATTTAAAATCATATTTGGTATCATGTTTAAACAAATCTATTAGTGTAGAAATATACGGTGGCTGTGTTTACATGCTGATAATTCACTTTAGGGGGTTATGGCTGGAAATAGTTTTAAAGTTATTTTTTTGTTTGAATACAATTAAACAAACTCCACACAGCGAAACACAGAGGTCCAAAGCAGGCATTTTAAAATGAATTTAGTATTGAACAAAAACTCTAAAATCATCAAGTTGTGCAAAATATTGATGCTACTTCTACTGTCAGGACTTTTTACTGGCAATTAAACACATCCATTGTGAATATATGGGGTGATGTTCATTTTGTTAATAGAAGGGAGTACATTAGTGGATGTCATTAACACCTTACTTAGTCTAATTTACTACTGCATACAAGTCTAAAACGTGTCTCTGCCCCTTTATCAGCAAATATCTATATCATCCAATTAAAGTGTACAACTTCACTCAGATTCAATATTACTATTATTATTATTATTATTATTATTATTATTATTATTATTATTAAATACATTTGCAGTTTGCATATTTTCAGATAGAACCAGTCTGATCAAGTTTTTTGTTTTTTCATAAATCCAAACACATCTATTATATATATATATATATACACCGATCAACCATAACATTATGACCACATGTCTTAATATTGTGTAGGTCCCCCTTTTGCCGCCAAAACAGCCCTGACCCGTCGAGGCATGGACTCCACTAGACCTCTGAAGGTGTGCTGTGGTAACTGGCACCAAGACGTCAGCAGCAGATCCTTTAAGTCCTGTAAGTTGCGAGGTGGGGCCTCCATGGATCGGACTTGTTTGTCCAGCACATCCCACAGATGCTGGATTGGATTGAGATCTGGGGAATTTGGAGGCCAAGTCCACACCTTGAACTCATGATTCATCAGACCAGGCCACCTTCTTCCATGGTCCAGTGGTCCAGTTCTGATGCTCACGTGCCCATTGTAGGCGCTTTCGGCAGTGGACAGGGGTCAGCATGGGCACCCTGACTGGTCTGCGGCTACGCAGCCCCACACGCAACAAACTGCGATGCACTGTGTGTTCTGACACCTTTCTATCAGAACCAGCATTAATGTTTTCAGCAATTTGAGCTACGGTAGCTCGTCTGTTGGATCGGACCACACGGGCCAGCCTTCGCTCCCCACGTGCATCAATGAGCCTTGGCCGCCCATGACCCTGTCGCCGGTTCACCGCTTTTCCTTCCTTGGACCACTTTTAATAGGTACTGACCACTGCAGACTGAGCTGCAGGTTTGGAGATGCTCTGACCCAGTCATCTAGCCTTCACAATTTGGCCCGTGTCAAAGTCGCTCAGATCCTTACGCTTGCCCATTTTTCCTGCTTCTAACACATCAACTTTGAGGACAAAATGTTCACTTGCTGCTTAAAATATCCCACCCATTGGTGGTCATAATGTTATGGCTGATTAAAAAGTTATAAATTGATTTGCATGTTAATGAGGGAAATAAGTATTTGACCCCTTCGACTTATTACTTGGTGGCAAAACCCTTGTTGCCAATCACAGAGGTCAGACGTTTCTTGTAGTTGGCCACCAGGTTTGCACACGTCTCAGGAGGGATTTTGTCCCACTCCTCTTTGTAGATCCTCTCCAAGTCATTAAGGTTTCGAGGCTGACGTTTGGCAACTCGAACCTTCAGCTCCCTCCACAAATTGTCTATGGGATTAAGGTCTGGAGACTGGCTAGGCCAATCCAGGACCTTAATGTGCTTCCTCTTGAGCCACTCCTTTGTTGCCTTGGCTGTGTGTTTTGGGTCATTGTCATGCTGGAATACCCATCCACGACCCATTTTCAATGCCCTGGCTGAGGGAAGGAGGTTCTCACCCAAGATTTGATGGTACATGGCCCCGTCCATCGTCCCTTTGATGCGGTGCAGTTGTCCTGTTCCCTTAGCAGAAAAACACCCCCAAAGCATAATGTTTCCACCTCCATGTTGGACGGTGGGGATGGTGTTCTTGGGGTCATTCCTCCTCCTCCAAACATGGCGAGTTGAGTTGATGCCAAAGAGCTCGATTTTGGTCTCATCTGACCACAACACTTTCACCCAATTCTCCTCTGAATTATTCAGATGTTCATTGGCAAACTTCAGACGGGCCTGTACATGTGCTTTCTTGAGCAGGGGGACATTGCGGGCGGTGCAGGGTTTCTTCCATTTGCGAATAATCGCACCAACTGTTGTCACCTTCTCACCAAGCTGCTGGCGATGGTCTTGTAGCCCATTCCAGCCTTGTGTAGGTCTACAATCTTGTCCCTGACATCCTTGGACAGCTCTTTGGTCTTGGCCATGGTGGAGATTTTGGAATCTGATTGATTGATTGCTTCTGTGGACAGGTGTCTTTTATACAGGTAACGAGCTGAGATTAGGAGCACTCCCTTTAAGAGAGTGCTCCTAATCTCAGCTCGTTACCTGTATAAAAGACACCTGGGAGCCAGAAATCTTGCTGATTGATATGGGATCAAATACTTATTTCCCTCATTAACATGCAAATCAATTTATAACTTTTTTGAAATGCGTTTTTCTGGATTTTTTTGTTGTTATTCTGTCTCTCACTGTTAAAATACACCTACCATTAAAATTATAGACTGATCATTTTTTTGTCAGTGGGTAAACGTACAAAATCAGCAGTGGATCAAATACTTTTTTCCCTCACTGTATATATATATATATATATATATATATATATATATATATATATATATGTTTTAAGTCCACATCAAATATAAGTTGGCATGACCTCCTCACACAATTATGAAATAGATGACCTCTGCTAACTGGTCATCTATGGATAACTGGTCTCCATGGATTTTCTATTGCAGTGATGGATTACTAAAATAGAATGTAAACATGTATGACCCCAAAACCTTTCAAACAAAGATATTAGGACAGGTATATGATTTAGTAATTATAAAAGCCTTTGCTTTGTCATGAGAGTTGATTTTATTTTAATTGCTGTTACAAAAAAAGGAAAACAAAAACATTATGCTTAGACAGTGCAAAGAAAATCTTCAATCAATTTCATGCCTCTAAAATGGCTTTTGCTCAAAATCATTAACTGATAGATAAGCGCTTCTCAGTCAGTCTGAAATACGTATCAGTATTCTTTTATGGCTCATTATGCATGGCAAGCTATTTTATATTAATTATGGATTGACTAGTAATTTTCCCTAATAACAGAAATGCCTGCAGTTAATCTTCATTTCTCTCCTCAAATTTTCACATGGGTATTAACTGCTATCAAAGAAAATTAAACTAGAAAAAGGGAAATGAGCAGTGCATGCTCACAACGCAGTGGAACAATTCCTGGAGATGTCTATATATTTCCATTGTTGGACTGTGGTAATACGTATATTGGATTCTCAGAGAATTTGTGGGATTATACGTCGTTGATAACCACACGTTTTACTTTGTCAAAATCAATTGTATAAACAGATTATGGATCAATTTCCAGCATTTCTAAACAATATTTTGCTTGTTCTGTAAAGATGATAAGAGCAATCTTTTATTCAAAGCAATTTTCAGAGATGCATTTCACACCAGAATCTGTTGCTGTACAGTCACTTACAAAAGTTGCTAATTTCTACTTCGAGATTAACTATATAATGCCAAGGGTGAGCCAACTGCATCTGTGGTATCAGAAGTTGAATACAAGCTCAAAGAACACCCGTAAAAATGAAATGTTAAGATTGTTGTTTTTTTCTTTGTTAGTCTTACTAGATTAATTTTGTTCATCTTCCTGCAGTCAGATTTGAAAAAAAAAAAAGTGTAATTTAAACCTGTAAGTGAAGAAATTGTTACTGGTTTCACCACATGATGAAAATATTTTATGTATGCCACTTGGTTGACTAAACATAATACCTGGAGAATTAATGTTTTGAGCACATATTCCATCTAGAATTTATTTCCTCACATTTTTCACATATTATCACAGCTGCAAACTGTTGAGGGTCCAGGTCTCTTGCCACTCTTGCATTCTGGTTTTGTCTGTATGCACTAACTTTGCTTACACTGTGCTTATATGTAATATGGAAGGATTTAGGCAAACATTGCTCTACCTTGTGTTTAATTGGACAGTGTGATTTGTAAAGTGTCATCTGGTGGCCCTGAACTGCAAATGACAAAAGAATGAAACCTGAAACTGAAAAAGAAACCCCAATACTATTACTTTGAACAATAATGAGAATATCCCCTAATATTAGCAATATACAGTATTTAGTGGCAGAACGTAGCATATCTTCACCATAATGTAATATACACTCACCTAAAGGATTATTAGGAACACCTGTTCAATTTCTCATTAATGCAATTATCTAACCAACCAATCACATGGCAGTTGCTTCAATGCATTTAGGGGTGTGGTCCTGGTCAAGACAATCTCCTGAACTCCAAACTGAATGTCTGAATGGGAAAGAAAGGTGATTTAAGCAATTTTGAGCGTGGCATGGTTGTTGGTGCCAGACGGGCCGGTCTGAGTATTTCACAATCTGCTCAGTAACTGGGATTTTCACGCACAACCATTTCTAGGGTTTACAAAGAATGGTGTGAAAAGGGAAAAACATCCAGTATGCAGCAGTCCTGTGGGCGAAAATGCCTTGTTGATGCTAGAGGACAGAGGAGAATGGGCCGACTGATTCAAGCTGATAGAAGAGCAACTTTGACTGAAATAACCACTCGTTACAACCGAGGTATGCAGCAAAGCATTTGTGAAGCCACAACACGTACAACCTTGAGGCGGACGGGCTACAACAGCAGAAGACCCCACCGGGTACCACTCATCTCCACTACAAATAGGAAAAAGAGGCTACAATTTGCACAAGCTCACCAAAATTGGACAGTTGAAGACTGGAAAAATGTTGCCTGGTCTGATGAGTCTCGATTTCTGTTGAGACATTCAGATGGTAGAGTCAGAATTTGGCGTAAACAGAATGAGAACATGGATCCATCATGCCTTGTTACCACTGTGCAGGCTGGTGGTGGTGGTGTAATGGTGTGGGGGATGTTTTCTTGGCACACTTTAGGCCCCTTAGTGCTAATTGTCATCGTTTAAATGCCACGGCCTACCTGAGCATTGTTTCTGACCATGTCCATCCCTTTATGACCACCATGTACCCATCCTCTGATGGCTACTTCCAGCAGGATAATGCACCATGTCACAAAGGTCGAATCATTTCAAATTGGTTTCTTGAACATGACAATGAGTTCACTGTACTAAACTGGCCCCCACAGTCACCAGATCTCAACCCAATAGAGCATCTTTGGGATGTGGTGGAACGGGAGCTTCGTGCCCTGGATGTGCATCCCACAAATCTCCATCAACTGCAAGATGCTATCCTATCAATATGGGCCAACATTTCTAAAGAATGCTTTCAGCACCTTGTTGAATCAATGCCACGTAGAATTAAGGCAGTTCTGAAGGCGAAAGGGGGTCAAACACAGTATTAGTATGGTGTTCCTAATAATCCTTTAGGTGAGTGTATAAAGACCATCTTCTTAATTGATTTATTCATGTTAACCCAGTTAAAAAAGAATTATCTAGCAATGTTGTGCATAGATTGCATAATAGTCCTTTGGAGTCAACAAATGTGTGTTGGCTAAACATCATATTGTTCTGTCGTCACAATTGCAGAGCAATGCTATTGCACGTTACCACACCAATATTTCCCAAACTGGGCAATGGTTTGACAGTATCCTCTGTAGTGTACACATAAATGTGACAATGCAAATGAGCTACATCACTAGTTTAAACTATTACTATCTTTCATTTGGAAAATATCTCATTAAATCAATTCTCATTAAAAAAACATATGAACCAATGACATATTTTGTTTGTTGAACAATAATACAGTCTTGTGAAAACTGTAAAGATTCTAGGTCATTGAACTGAGGTAGGACAGGGTGTGTATAAACTTTACCATCAAAATCAGGAAGTGGTACTGAGGTGTGTGGAAGCAGATTGATTGGGCAAATTGTGACCACTTTGACCTGTCCTCTGGAAAGCATTGTTCCCATTTGTATGTGTATTAAATTTCACAAAAACACAGTGCACAGACTTCACAATACAGTTATCTGAATAGGCCAATTAACTTTATAAGCCACTTATTTATTCCACATTATGAATAATTTATCAATTCAATTTATGTAATGTACTTTAATATGATGTGTTACCATTGAATTTATATTAGAAAGGGGAAATAATCTAAAACAATTGCCATGGCCCCCTCTTCTCTCTTGCTTCCTACATATCACAAACCTGCAGCAAGGCCTTAGAGACAGGAAAGGGACTGAGTTAGCAATAGGCTTATTAAGCAGCAGTCTGCACAAAATAGTTCATGCGGTCAGAAGGCTAATACCGTGGACACAACCATATTCTTCATCATTAATAACAGATTTGTCACAGCAATCACAGAGAGTCACTAGATGAGATTAAGTCAATTTATATAGCTCAGGATATACCTGAAACTCTCTTTTTTTAATTTCTTGGGGTGACGAAGGACCATAGGCTTAACATGACCTTTTAGCTCTGAAAGACGGTTCTGCAGTACAAAACTTAAAAGGACTACATTCATCTCGTGTAAGAAATCTCAAGGACAATGGCAAAGTCAAGCATATCTTCCTTAGAGCATATTTTTCATTGTATTAGTTATCCTACTACTTTTTGTGGTTTGCTTTATGTGATTTACATATTGATAGATTTAGTCATACTTTTTCTCAGACACTAAAGATACAGCTCTCTTTTTTCTGGTATAATTTAATTTAAAATCCCATTTCTTCTTGGTTTGCCCGCTAACCTTTTTTTTTTTTTCTTGGATGAGATATATTTTTTATTCTTCCATTCTAGGTTGTCAAGAACTCAGTGGAACATTTTTTTTTTTTTGTAATTCCCTTCATTACTTAGCAATAATGCTGGGGATAATGCATTTCAACAATAGCCTCCATGATGTGTCCAGTATTGAAAACGTGTTGTAATTTAAAGAAGAAAAAAAAAGGTTTAATGAAGAAGAAACCAATAAATATGATAAGGATAAAGGAATCAGTTAGGGTCATGTAAACTGTTTACAGATCTATATTTATGTATTTTACTTTATTGTATTTATCTTGCTGTACTTTGTTGTATGTTTTCCAGTCTGTAAAGCGCTCTGTGGCTACCCTGCGAAGAGCGCTATACAAATAAAAATGTATTGGATTGATTAGTGTACACACTTCAGTCAAGAAGAATCTTTACAGTCCTTATTGAATCAGTGAATCATCCAACCATCCCACAAATCGCAGGACAGTCCCATATTTGTAGCCTTTGTCCCCCGTCCCACAGCATCTACAAAATGTCCCGCAGAATACTCATTTGAAAAATCGAGTATGAAAATATGTTATTATGTAACACTGTGGTTAATATTATCAACATTATTAAGATTAGCCCATTTTTCGTAATAGACTATGAGTTACGGTATGCATTAATCTTGTTGGAATGGTTTGTTAAACCCTATTTCCATGGTAATGACCAGGCCCAGACGGAATCTGCGAAAGTTTAGTTTACATTCTATAGAACTTTTTCTGTAAATTCTGCGTAAAATCAGCATTAATTAATTTTATATTGTTTTATGCAACAACACAAAATAAATACTTGAATTATTATTTTTACTTTATTACACCTCAGTAACATAACCAATATGTACATCCATTAGATTGAAGCCTTAAATTATGATACAAGCCAACTACATGTGTTTAAACAATGAAACTATTTCACCAGCTATATGGTAACACTCAAATATTTACATTTTGCTTTTGAGAATAAGAAATAGAGCTATTTAATTTAAACATCAAGAATGTCAGAGGCCAGCACCCAGGACCTTTCCTCAGGACCGTACCCCTCCCAGTCCACTAAGTACTGGATGCGTCCATGATGTCTTCGGGATCGAAAAAGTGACCATATATACTGGACCATATATACTGAACTTTCATCAAGTTCAATCAGAGGAGGTGGAGGAGGAGTATAGGGGTCTGTACTGGATGGGAAAGGATGGGCAAAGACAGGCTTCAAATGGGAGACATGAAAAGAAAGTGATATACGGAGATGAGAGGGAAGCTGCAACCTGTAAGTAACAGGATTTATCTGTTTAAGGATCTGGTATGGTCCGATGAATCAGGGACTTAATTTCCTGGAGAGAAGTCACAATTTCATATCCCGCGTAGACAACCATACCTACTGTCCTGGCTGGTACTGGGGAGCCGGTCTTCTACGCTGATCAGCTTGCATCTTCTGACGACTGACAGCTCTTTGGAGGCGAACATGCGCTGCTTGCCAGATCTCATCACTTCGGCGGAACCACTCATCTACGGCAGGGACTTCGGTGGACTCATCCTTGTCCGGGAAAAGAGGAGTTTGATAGCCTAGAACACACTGAAAAGGGTGAGTCCTGTGGAAGAGTGGATGAGTGAGTTCTGTGCATATTCGGCCCATGGAAGGTACCTGCTCCAGTCAGATTGATGTTGGCTGCAATATGTACGAAGAAAGCGCCCGACTTCCTGATTCAACCTCTTGGTCAGAGAGATTGACATTAATGTTCAAAGAACGGAAAAAGGCTGACCAGACTCGGGACGTAAATTGTGGGCTGCGGTCGGTGACGATTTCTTCTGGTAGTCCAAAAATGGCAAGTGCTGTGGGGAGACCCTTTAGAGGAATAAGTCTGCAGGATTTTGAGAAGCAATCTACAGCTACTAGAATCATGGTGTAGCCCTCTGAGTTGGGGAGATCGGTGATGAAGTCAAGCCCGATGTGAGACCAGGGTCTGTTCGGAATGGGGAGCGGCTCCATGAGACCGGCGGACAGGTGGCGAGGAGACTTGGACTGGGCACAGAGGGCACAGGAGACGACGAAACGCGTGACATCCCGACATAAGGTAGGCCACCAAAACTTTTGTTGAACCAAGGACAGGGTGCGTCGGACTCCTGGGTGTCCGGAGGCGGGTGTTGCGTGTAGTCATAAAAGGAGCTGAGAACGGAGAGAGAGAGAGGTACAAACAAATGAGAAGGAAGGCAATTAGGCGGTGTAGGATCCGTGGACTGAGCTTGCTGGATCTGGTCTATTATGTCCCACCTTATGGGAGCCACAATACAAGGAGGCAGAATGAGTTCAGTGCAAGCAGGGAGTGATCGGGAGTCAAACTGCTGGGAGAGAGCGTCTGCCTTTGTGTTCTTAGATCCTGGGTGGTAGGTTAGAGAAAAGTGGAAATGCGTAAAGAATCATGCCCAAGGAGCCTGTCGTGGATTCAATCGTTTGGCAGAGCATATGTACTCCAAGTTCTTGTGGTCTGTGAGGACCAAAAAAGGATGCTGTGCACCCTAAGCCAATGCCTCCATTCCTCGAAGGCTAGCTTGATTGCGAGGAACTCCCGGTTTCCTATATCATAATTTCGCTCGGCTTGGGAAAGCTTCTTAGAAAAGTAGGTGCAGGGAAAGAGTTTAGCAGGATGGCCATGTCTTTGTGATAAAACTGTCCCTACCCACATTCAGAAGCATCCACCTCTACCACGAAAGGAATGGAGGGATCATGGTGTTTTAGCAGAGGTGCCGAGGAGAAAAGGGACTTGAGACGGGCAAAGGCAGCACTAGCTGTGTCATTCCAGGATAGAGTGCAGGCGGAACCCTTGAGGAGAGAGGTTAAAGGGAAAGCCACAGAGCTGAAGTTCCGGATAAACCCTCGATAAAAAATTGCAAAGCCCAAAAACGTTGCAATTCTTTCACAGTTTGTGGCTGAGGCCAATCTGTGACAGCCTTTACCTTATCTGGGTTCATGTGAACGCCCTCCGCATCAAGGATATATCCCAGGAACTGTATCCTTTGACTGTGAAAGTCACACTTCTCCCCCTTCACAAACAGTTAATTCTGTAAGAGACAGTGCAGAACCTGGTGGACAGGAGAGACATGGTCAGTAAAGGTAGACGACTAGATCAGAATATCATCAATGTGTAGTATAACAAAATGATTCAGGAATTCTCTGAGTACTTCGTTGACAAAGGCTTGAAACACTGATGGAGCATTAACAAGACCGAAGGGCATGACTAAATATTCGTAGTGGCCACTGTGTGTGATGAAAGCGGTTTTCCACTCATCTCCCTCCCTAATGCGAATGAGGTTATATGCGCTGCGGAGATCAAGCTTTGTAAAAACCGAGATCCTCTGATCTGTTCCATGGCAACAGGCACTAAAGGAAGGGGATAACGGTACTTGATAGTGACTTCATTAAGACAACGATAATCAATACAGGGCCGGTTTAAGAGCTTCCTGAATGTACTCCTACATCACACACGTCTCGGGAATGGTAGTCCCGGAAATGATCGGCTGATGGAAAGAAGCCAGGGAAGTCATAAGATTATATCTGCTCCGGGCGAGTCAAGAACTTATAACTGGAGTTGCTCATAGTGCAGTACACCAATGTGCAGGGTTACGGGAATGGTCTTCGATGTGATGTGTCCGGTGCCAATGGGCTGATTGTTTACTGCCCTTATGCGAAAGGGTGGCTCACAGGGGGAGAGGGGAACGTTTAGTAGGGTCACGTTTTTCCGGTCAATTAAGTTTCCAGCGGATCCAGAATCTAGTAGAATGGAAACAAAAAGGCTCTTAGAACCACATGTAATCTGTGCGCTGAGTTGGCACTGGGTAGAGGTTACAGGAGGACATAGACTGGTACTCACAGTGGTCTCTACGGAATGGGTTGTGGTGCCAGGACGTTTGTTGCAGGTGTCACGGAAATGGCCTGCTTGTCCGCAGTATAAGCAGAGACGCATCTGGAGTCGCCTCTGCCGCTCCTCACAAAAACAGTCACAAAACAGGTAGTCAGAACAAAACTAGGGCTTGGTAGAGTAGCTGAGAGGCAGACAATACTTCACGAGGAGGTAAAGGAACAAAGGACTATATATACTGTGGGGAGTAAACTAGGGCAATGAGGAACAGGTGGAGATGGTTAAGTGATTGAGACAGGAGTGAATGATCATGAGCGGAGATTTGGACATGGCTTCGGAAGGGTAAGAGACATCTAGTGGCAGAAATGAGAAGTGCTTATGAGGGGAATGTCACATATTGCAGCTCACATTGCTAAACTATTAGGCAATTGAATGAAAATGTAATTAATACAATTTGAAAAAGAAAAACATATTCGTCGGTCAGTTACAGCTGTAATAGCAAAATATTCCTTCAGAAACAAATAATCATAACCTTTATAGTTAATTTGAAATCGTGATAATAAAAAGTTGTGAATATCAGGAAACAATAATAATACCAGAGTCTGACACAAGATGCATAAGAGTTGACAGGTCTGCTTTTATTGCTGCTATTAGTATTTCCACATGTCTTGTAATAGGAAGGTATTTTACATAGACTAATATTTATTGAACAATCAATTATCAATTATAAAGTATTAATTTATGGGGAAACAATCTGTGATAGAGACATCGGAAAATATACAGTTAATACAAGTCCTACATCCTAGATTTGTGAGCTAATAATTGCAGGCAAGATGTGAAGTCATAGTTAAATGCTCAGGGGAAGGGGACATGGGGGTAAACAATATAAACAACATGAGTACTAGCAAGCAAGTAAAAGCAATATTATATAAAAGCAAGTTGAACAACAAAAAAAAAATATATATATAAAGTGCAATTTAACGGGAGAGCTGAGCCCTGCAGGGGAATAACAGCTAAGTTACAGGTACAGTCTGAATAGGTGTATGTTGAGTAAGCGTCGGAAGGAGGTCAGGGACTCTGCTTTCCTGACTTCAGTGGGAAGGTCGTTCCACCACTTAGGGGCCAGGGATGAGAAAGAGCGGCTCTGGAGGAAGGGGGAAGTTGTGATTAGATGCATTATAGGATCCATGGGTGCATTGACAATAGGTATGTTTTGAGAGGCGCTAAAAGGTTGTGCAATAAAATAATGCTGCTGACTGTATCAAAATGTTTAACGGTTTTCTTTTGCTTATTAAATTATTTGTTTGTTCATTGTGTCTGCCAGCCCAAACTCAAGGACGTGTGGCCAGTACACTCTTCCCCCCCCACCCGTTGATCAGGAAATGTCTTATGAGAAAGGTGAGCTTTTACATCTTACTGCACATTGTTTTTTGAGACTGTACTGTCTTGTTCAAGCTGCGGTGTCATGATTAAGACAAAAAAAAAAGTCACCCGATTCACATTGTATGAAGCAATTTCTTGTGTAGCATATTCTTTTCACGTTTTGGAATATTTCTCTAATTTTGCTTCTATGTGGATTGCTTTCTTATTATATAATGTATTAAGTTTGTAAACTTAAATGTTACTTGTATTTATACTATCCTATATACAGTAAATATTAATGTGGCATTTACTTACAGTCCAGTTCTCAAGTCCTAGTGCAGTGAGCTCAGTTGCAGAATTTCTCCTAGTTTTGCAACTTTTACGGAGTCATTAATTAATACTTTCCATATATCATTTTCATTGATTTTACATGGTCCCACAGTACTAGTTTTAAACTGAAGATAAGTATTTGTTAATCAATTCATTTTTATTACACACAACTCAGTACAAGAAAAACATTACCTAACCATATTACCTAACCAAGGTATCCAGTGATTGGTGATTTAGAGCAATGTGTAAAACCTGCAGGATTGTGGCTCTCCAGGAACAGTTGGCCACTCCTGGCATAGAGCATCACTTACCCCTGCGCCAGCCCTGGTTGCTTTGCAATGTGACAAAATAAACATTTTATTTTATTTTTCTGAAGTCTGACGAAGGATTTTATGGTAATTTGAAAAAACGATTTAGCCAATAAAAAAAGTAGCCTATTGGTGCGTTATCGAAGGAATATGTGCCGATACCGATATTTCCGTAAAAGGCCAATATCGGTCGATAATATTGGTGCCCCGATATATCTGTTGGCCCCTACAATATTCATGTGGAGAATGTACACCTGTCTCATCAATACCACATCTGAAGAAACCAGTGTAATTTAATATTAACTTAATGATTTGTCTTAACATTTTAAAGGTCACCAAGATAAGGTTTTGCAAACTAAAGCTTAAGGCTGGACGTGTACTGAAGACAATGGATCCATCTGTTTCCATGATGGGATGAACCTCCACGGACATGCAGGCCGAAACCCAAAGCCCATTCTTTTTGCAAGCTCACACTTTTTGCAAGTCCATGAGTGGATACAGGTGGCAGCACCATACGTCATTTGATCTATAAAGCTGTAACCATTCTGTTAAACCTTTGAGACTAACTGAGGGACTTCCCAAACGCTATGCTCCCGTGCCAGGAATATTTTATTTTCTCTACTCCGAAGCCTCCTCCACTTCTATAAAAGGTTCTTCAACCTCTGGATCTTTTTCATTTTCATTAAATTAGAACAACTGCTGTTTTATCCACTTTTGAGCACTTTAAGACCTGATTCCACAAATAAATAAATGATCTATGATCATTTTTGGTGACTTTATTTTTAAATGCAGTGTGCGGATAGGATCTCTTTTTCTCCTTAACCTTTTTGCTTCAAATTTATGACTTAGTACATTTTGGGCACTATTATTTTTTATTTTTGATCAAATCACCATTTATGAAATAAACATTATTGCAGTTATTCGCCCATCTTCTTCACCTGTTGGTAGATGATGGGATGTATACCACTGTGGACATGAGGATTCAGACCTTTTGAATGGCGTTTTTAATATGTTAAGTTTTGGCTGGTTGTATTGGCAGCCACGTACATAGCAGGTGACCCCCGAACTCCTTAGCAACATAACGATGCACTTTTAAATTCACTATATCAAGTGACACTTTGTGCTAACATTAAGCTTTATCCAAACAGAAGAAACAGTTTTGTAGCACAAACCATGAATGAATTGAATACTTGACTAGCTAGCAAAAATACCAGTTTGGTGGCAAATTACATTAAATGCACTTCTGTCTGAAGTTTCACCCATAATGCCTGAAGAACCTGCATTGGAAAGCTGAAGAAAGTGTTTTGTAGTAAATATACAATGTTTTATAGTAACTGTATAATGTTTTATATTAATGTTAGCATTAGAAATAATATCATGTATACAGACCTAGCAAATTGGATTTATCAAGCTAGCAAAGCCAACAAGGCGGTTGTTAAAGATACATTCTCTTGAAATTATTCTCTCCACTTCCACTTCTGTTTTTCTATGATAAGGGAACAACCCACAGATGTACAGCCCACAGGTTTCTGCCATTTTGCTTAGTATCCATTTGTGGATTTCCTGTTCTTCTCTCAAGGCTGAAGATGTTACATTATAGTGATTACCTCATTGTCCATTGTTAAAGAAAACTGTGAGATCGGGCAGTTTATATGCTGTAACAGGAAGACACTTGCTTCTATGATGACTCCCTCCCTCTGGAAGAGCAGCCTACACACTTTGCAGAGCTTGCACCTTTTGAAGCTTTTGATTGGATAAACAGTCACAGTATCCTACGACATCTTTCCTTTAAAACTGTACTCATTTCTGTTAAGAATTAAGTCTCACTGAGGGAATGTGCCTGATGTGATGCTTCCAAGCTAGATTGTAAATAAAGTTTCTATTTGCTTTATCCCAACAACTTTTCCATTTATTTCCAAAGAAGGGTTCAACAGTGCCCAACACACGAATCTCCTGTGGAATATGGTGGATTGTTATATATTATTGTGTTAGGAATTATACAGGCACACCAGCTTTATGTGTTGTAATGAACTGCGACTACACAATCTCACTTTCAAGCAAGAAAAGCAGTTTATTGACCAACAGGTAGAGGGTTACTTGAACCCCACAATATATATCCTCCAACTGAAAATGACTAGCACGCATGTACAACCCCCCTGCCCATTGCTCTCCTAACCCCAAATGTTCACCCTATGTGATCAATCCCCATAAACAATATTAAAACAAAATTAACACATTGTAGGGACCCTCCCACAACCACATGCACAGTGCCCTAGCACTCCTGTTGCATATGTCGTATTCCTACGCCAAACTAGTTCCTAACAGGACTAATCACATGTGGTTTGCCGTATAACATATAACGTAGTGCTGGGTGAGAGGTATAACACCTTGACATGCTATATATATACATACATACACATACATATTATAATATATATGCATATATATTGTCTTGATTTTTAATACAATTCAACATCATTTTAAGAAGTGTAGTGATTCTGTCATTTCAAAAACATTTCAAACATGGAAACACATACAATACAATAATAAAAACAATAGAACAAACACTATGCTGCATTCCAAAGAACATCTTTAAGGATTACATAATTTGTAAAAGCTTCAATTGATATGTGTCTGTTAATGTATGTTTGTCTGTAATTAAAAATCACATTGTGCTAGTGAGAGCACCCAGCAGGTCATTAACTTTTAACTAATTGGACAGAAAGATTAATGTTGCTCGTATACAATACAGAGATGTTATGGAATGTAAATTATCTCGTCTTTTCATTACAATGAAAATTATCTGACACACTTGGACAGAAAGATTAAGTTCAGATATAAGTACAAAAATGTGTTCAACAGCAGTAATGGGACATTATCAAGAGTATTTGATAGCCCTTTTTTAATCAAAGGAGAACAAGACTGTATCAGTCAAGTAGGGAGAACACACAAATGTGTTATTTATGATAACATGATTCAGATGGATACAGCTAGCTTGTTAATATGTATCCCACGTGTAATTTGGTTCAGAGTGAATTCCCATGTGCAGGATTATTTTTATGAACTTTATTAGCATAGCCACTATTTGCATATAATTTCCCTTGAAGAGGAACTAACACGATTGCAAGAATATATGGTTTTATGCATCTTTTTGAGTTGATGTAGTGTATATGTAAGATATATAGCACTTTATTAGTTCAACCATAATGTATGCTCTTTCAGGATTTCAGAATGTATTTGAATTGTATAACGGGCTGTTTTGGCTAATCAATCTGTATATACAGCTCTGAAAAAAATTAAGAGACCATTTAACATTGATTTCTGAACTTGGAGTGGTCTCTTATTTTTTTCCAGAGCTGTATATATATATATAGGGAGTGAAGAACAAACTGCATTCAAAGAAAAGCTACCACATTTGTTGTTAGCATCTTTAACCTTTTGGACTGTGTTTTTCAATTCTTAATTTTGTCACGGTATTGCAGTCCAATGCAGTGCTTTCTCCAGCAGGATTTTCACGATCTTTTCAAACACTTTTAAATTCTGCTCCAAGCAATTGATACTGTGTGGCACTTTCTGACTATACATTAACAACTGCTCAAATTTCATAGTCTTCCCAAGGTAAACACACATATTCTATCTTAGGAAAAGTTTCTACTGCATCAATAGCAGGCGCCATTATTATAGTTACATTTTCACAATTCAGTGACATTGCGTCTGGATATGTTTTAATTATTATTTTTATTTATTTATTTATTTATTTATTTATTAGCAGACGCCCTTGTCCAGGGTGACTTACAAAATATAAGAGCAATACAAAGTACAATAATACAGTGCAGTTCAAGGCATAATACATTTTACAAATTTACAATTTACATAAGTGTATACAAGATATACAGTAAACAATATATGAGGTATTACATCCTAGATTGTAAAAGCTGATGAGTGCAGACAATATGTTAAGTCACAGTCAAGGGTCAAGGGAAAGGAAGCATAGGGAAAATCAAAATATGGATAGATTTATTGACATCCAAACATCCATACCTGTTTGCTGAAGTCAAACAGAAGGTTTGTAAGTGTTCTCCTTTATTTAAATAACAAGACCTAAAACATTATTTCCATTGGTTTTATTGGGATAGATGATGCTAGTTTGCGATTTAGATTACATATTTTACTGCTAGTGGGATCTGGGAATAACACTAGTTTCGTGAGGCAACCTGACATGTTTTGAAAGAACAGCATCAACAGCAAGAACAAGATGTACACTTTGAATAGGGGTGTACATATTTTAATCGAAATAGAAGATCGGACAAAACGAGCGTTTGATTTTGACCATCAGATTTAAAGACAGGATCACGATTTATGTATGTATGCATAGGTGTAGGTTAGGGGGAAATGGGAGGGACGTGACACCCCCAATGTTGAGAGAACGTTTAATAGTTTGATCACATTGGAAACCCAGGTCTTTAAATCAATGCCTTGATCAGTCACCTGTTTGATCATGTATGCTCATTCTTTTGTATTAGGTGTAGGGCTGGTGACAGGCTGGCTGGTATTAGCATTTATTCATTGTTGGCACTGCAAATCAGGACTGAAGATACCCTTCTGCCTTCAACCAGTGCTGCCCACGGGCACATGGAAATAAAGACACTGCCCGGTTACTAAATGCAACACAAACAGCCCTGTTGAAAAGGTACTGTAGTGTTGAAAAGCACTTTTCTGCATTGATGTACACAGCTGTAATAGACAGACGGAGCCATTTAAAAGTTCTTCATGTTGCATAAAATAGAAAAAAATATGAATGTAATGTAATAATAATAATAATGTAAATGCAGCATGTCTGCCCTGAATGTTATGTGTGATGTTCATATATAAAACAAGAACTACTTAAAGTAGTTCAAACTACTGGTTTGTACACTATGCAATAAATACACAATTTTGCACATTATTATGTGACTGCATGTTGTGTGCCTCTGCTTGCTGTTTGTTTGTTTTCTTCACTTTTCTGTGTGGTGGGTGACGTGGGGATGATGGGTGCTACTTGTGAAGATTTCCTTTTTCACCTGCGGTTGATGCGCTGCTGGTGTTTCCGGTTAATCGTCCCTATAAAAGAACTGGTGACCGCCGAGGGAGGAGACCAGATTTATAGCTGCTGTGAAATGTTGAATGGGTTACTGACTTGGTTGGATAAATTGTTTATTTAATTGTCCCAGACAGGGTTTGTGGTTTTGGTTTTGTTTGGAGCACATTTTCTTTAGTATAGAATAGCAGAGTAGCGTATCAAGATTCTCCGGAAGACTCACTCTTTTGTTTTTTCGGGAGTATAGAGATTCATCTAATGAGAGAGAGGGAAGTCTTAGGGTATCTGGCTGTGCTGATGCACATTCACTGTCTGTTTATTTGTTTGTCTGTATTTATTACTTATTGTGGTTATGTAACTCTTCTTGTTAGTAACTATTGGTAACAGCGCTATATGTGAATAAACTGTGGATGGTTTTACTGGCAATGCTGTGTAGGTGATGTTTATTTATGTTTAAGTATATAAATGTATATATACATTTATTGTGTTGCGACTTTATTAGTAGACCCATATGTTATTATAACTCTGGGATATATATATATATATATATATATACTCTGGGAGCGATTCCTTTTTGTTAGCACGCTTTTGAGCATTGTTTTCTTTGCTGACTATAGACGCTATGTGCATTGCCTGTTGGGTTGTGCTTCCCTGGTAGGTTTGGCTGTTTTACTGTATGCTTTGTTTGCTTGCCTAGGGGTTAAGATGGGGTTTCAGTTAAAGGAATTTGTTGATCACCCCACTAGTAGGAAATTGGATGGTTGTAAGAAGGATGATTTAGTATTGAGGTACTGATTTCCAGCTTTTGTACGGGGCAACGGGCCAACACAATCGATAATTACATGTTCGAAAGGTTCAACAATAGCCGGAATAGGATATAACGGTGCAGGTGGAATCTTTTGATTTGGCTTACCAGCAACCTGACAAACATGACAAGAACGACAATGTTGTACCCGTCACGCTTTAATCCAGGCCAGAAAAAACACAGCATAATACAGTCATAAGTTTTATTCACCCCCAAATGACCAGAGAAAGGATGATCATGGGCCAATGTCAGAATCTCATAACGATAAGCGGACGGAACCACAATTTGTACCACATCTCTCCATGCATCTGCTCATAATGCTTCAACAGGTCACCATTTACGCATTAAAATCCCATCCCTCACAAATATCCTCTCGACATCAAAGCGGTCTCCAACACTGCACCTTCAAAAAGAGGGGACAGAGCTACATCTTTCTTTTGCTCCTCAATGAGCTTCTCACGACACAGAGGACCTTTAACCAAGTCAACCTCTGCATCAACCCCGGCTAAGTTCGCATGCACCACAGCAGAATCAGGACCTGCCTGCTTCTCATCACAAACATCTGAAGAAACATTTAACAAGTCAGACAACTGCAACTTGGGCATATTATCAGCTTCAGGAAACTCCTTTACCAACTTTTGAGCCATGGAACGAGTTACCACACAAGCAGGAAACCTCTGGGCGACGCCATCAAGATTCCCTACAAGAAGAACCGACATCACCTCAGGATTCGGCCACACCCGTCCACCGGCCAGGTCATTCCCCAATATAAAGGATACACCCCTCACAGGCAACCTAGATCGCACACCAACAATCACACGCCCAGAAACCAAGTCTGATTTAAATATAACAGAATGCAATGGCACATTAACAAATCCCATTTCAAATCCCTGAACCAATACACTAGAATCCAAAGAAGATCATTCAGAAAGAGGCAAAGTATATTTCAAAATAAAAGACTGGGCAGCACCTGTGTCATGAAGAATCTTAACTGGAATCTGATTATCAGGGTCATCAACCAAAGACACAAACCCATCCATAATAAATGGCACATACTCCTGCAACAAATCTTCTTTCCCTAACTGATATAACACATCCGAACCAGAACCACAAGACAAGGAATTAACAAAAACCCCTTTTACAATCTTATTATTTTTCTTTAATATAAAACAATCAGCCATCACACGGACGCGCTTTTTACAATAAAAACACTCAAGAAGCACCAGATCTCTCAATTGTTCGAACTGCTTAACACCTTGAGCTAAACGCCACCGATCGAACGTCTGCTTTTCACGGGCAAACTCCACATAAGTCTGCTCACCAGATTTTCTACACTGTCAGAATTTCTGGCGATATGCCTCGGGCACTAACTCATACGCCCTCAGCACTGCAGCCTTGACCTGATCGTAATCAAGGGACTGGTCAGAGGGGAGAGAGGAATACACCTCCTGAGCCTTCCCTGTCAAAACGCATTGTAACATAAAGGTCCAAACACCTTTTGGCCACTTTAAAGTAGAGGCAACCCACTCAAACAAACAAAAATATTTATCAACCTCCTACTCACAAAAAGGAGGAACCATATGAATATGTATGCCTACATCAAACCCTGAAGATGAAACAGAACCCAATCGAATGGCTTCAATTTCCATTTTCTTAAGTCTCAGAGCTTTTTATCTCCAGCTCCAATTGTTTAAATTTAATGGCAGTATCAGATTCAGCGCTGTGAACGAAGGTAGTAGAAGGTTCAGAACTAACGATTTCTTCAGATTCATCATCAAAAATTAATTCCCGCTCAACAAGCGCAGTCAAGATCAGGATTTGAATCTCTTTTTGTTTGAGATCGAACCACCTCAATCTCATAATGTCCCGCTATCAATACTAAATCATCCTTCTTACAACCATTCAATTTCCTACTAGTGGGGTGATCAACAAATTCCTTTAACTGAAACCCCATCTTAACCCCTAGGCAAGCAAACAAAGCATACAGTAAAACAGCCAAACCTACCAGGGAAGCACAACCCAACAGGCAATGCACATAGCGTCTATAGTCAGCAAAGAAAACAATGCTCAAAAGCGTGCTAACAAAAAGGAATTGCTCCCGGACAAGCCCCCAATATGTTATGATCATGTTACAAATATCCCAGAGTTATAATAACATATGGGTCTACTAAAAGTCGCAACACAATAAATGTATATATACTGTAACGAGGTGTGGGGTGGGGCTACAGCAGCCAATGAATGTTAGGCAGGAACAATGTCAAAATACAGCAACACAGACCACGGAAGAGGGTAAATACAGCCCCAGGCTGTTGGTTTATTTTCGTTCCACCTTGGATATTGGGAAACCAAAAAGAGAAAACAAAAGCCTAGCTCTTTGTAAGGGGCGCTATCTGTAGCAGGGATGGTCTGCTACCCAAAACAGAATCCCTAACTAGCCTAGGACAGCTAAGCTGTTTCCCAGGGTTAACAAAACAAACAAAAGTCTTGAGGGGTTAGGTAGTCTCGTGGTCAAAAGGGTTCCAGGGGTCTTCACCAGGGTCGTAGTCTTCCAGATCAATCCAAACGCTGCTCGAGGTCCTCAGCCAGTCCAAGTTGTCATCCTGTTTTCAATTTCGTTAGTTTGTTTGCTCTTTGCTATTCACACCGCCCTCCTTGTCTTTCCGTCCACTCCCCACCTTCCAAGGTGATCAGCCGCACCTGCTTGCAGTCTGGGTGATTATTAATCACAGGAGTGTGGCTGTTCTGCTGCCTTGCCAGTGTTTTTCCACCGGCTGTCCATGGTCCTGATCCATGGAGGGTCTGGCTCTGCTGTCCATGGTCCTGTCTATGGCAAAGGAGAGCATTAGGGCAGGCACATAGCGGTGATCGAAGACCCGGCCCCTCACCTCGTTACAATACATTTATATACTTAAACATAAATAAACATCACCTACACAGCATTGCCAGTAAAACAATCCACGGTTTATTCACATATAGCGCTGTTACCAATAGTTACTAACAAGAAGAGTTACATAACCACAATAAGTAATAAATACAGACAAACAAATAAACAGACAGTGAATGTGCATCAGCACAGCCAGATACCCTAAGACTTCCCTCTCTCTCGTTAGATGAATCTCTATACTCCCGAAAAAAACAAAAGAGTGAGTCTTCCAGAGAATCTTGATACGCTACTCTGCTATTCTATACTAAAGAAAATGTGCTCCAAACAAAACCAAAACCACAAACGCTGTCTGTGAATAAACAATTTATCCAACCAAGTCAGTAACCCATTCAACATTTCACAGCAGCTCCGTGATATTGGTTGGTCTTGGTGCATCTAGGATTGCAGACACTTTTTCAGCAGTGGGGTGCACCCCTTTTTTCGTCAATCAGGTGTCCCAGGTACTCCACACTTTTTTCAATAAATTTGCATTGTGACAATTTCACACGCACCCAATGCTGCTCCAGCCGGTCCAAAACTTCATCCAATTTCTTCAAATGCTCTTCCCTGGAACTGGCAGTTACAAGAATATCATCCAAAAAACAAACAACATGGTCTTAACTCTGCAGAATTTGATCCATAACTGCCTGAAAAATTAAAGGGGCCCTGGAGACACCTTACAAGAGGCGATGGTATGTGTACAATCCATGGTGCGTGTTTATCGTTAAATATTTTTCTGAATCTGCATCTGCTGGTATGCATGTGAGAGGTCCAATTTACTAAATAAGGTACCTCCCGCCAGTGTAGCAAACAGATCCTCTGAATTTGGCAATGGGGAGACCTCTTCTTCCACTCTCCTATTTATGGTGACTTTATAATCACCACAAATATGGATGTTTTTATCTACATTCGTAATGACAACAATTGGTGCAGCCCACTCACTTTGCTCAACTTTAGAAATTATGCCATTTGTTTCCAACCTGCACAGCTCCTTTTCCACAGCCTCCTCTATTGAGTATGGTACTGGTCTGGCCTTGTGAAAAATAGGTTTAGCTTCAGGACAAATCCTGATCTTGGCTTTGAATCTCTTAATGAAATTTGACCCTTCTTGAAACAATTACCGGTGCCACTAAAATATATCTTTAACAGCTGAATCCAATGACTGTGCAGTGTATTCAACAGAAAAAATACTAGCCCAGTTTAAGCTAATCTTATTGAGCCAATTTCTACCTAACAGGCTGGCCTGTCTCCCTTCACTATGACTAAAGGTAATGTAGCCTTTTGATCTTCATATTCAACAGGAACAGTCACCTGTCCCATCAATGTAGCCTTTTCTCCCGAGTAAGTTGTCAGCTGCAAGTTTGTTTTTTTTCAAAGGCAAATGTGATAAGACCCTTCTGGTATATGACTTCAGACACAATAGACACAGCTGCCCCAGTGTCCAACTGCATGCCCACTCTTTTGCCATCCAGAGAAACAGTCACTGCAATGCCTTTATTTCCACCTGAAGCATTCTGTAAACATTCCAAAAAGTTGTGTTTCATCTTCATTTGTATCAAGCATCAACTCAGTTTCTGCATACTGTGTCTGCAGAGCTGACATTTTGTTTCTACACATCCTTGCATTGTGCCCTACTTTAGAGCAGTGATGGCATGTTTCCAATTTAAATGTACACACGTGCGCTGCATGTTTTCCTCTGTATTGGTAGCACTGCTGATTCACTATTTCTTTCCTCTTATACTCTCTCTATGCGGACCCTTTGAAAGCAGCTCCCCCACGCTTTGTCTCTGTCTCCCTCTTCGGAAACGCAGTCCTTGCACACGCAATTTTATTTACCACTACACTTTCTTTGATCTTTCCCGATAAATTGAGCATATTCTTAGAAGCCATCTCCATAGAAAGCGTAATCTTGCAAGCAGTTTTTTCTGACAGTAATATTCTTTGCATCGCTTCAGCACGTAAGCCACTGACAAAGCTGTCTCAGAGTGCTTCCTCTAAAAAGGTGCCAAACTCGCAGTGTCTTGATAGTTGTTTTAAGGCTACCACATAATCAGAGCTAGTTTCTCCTTCTTTTTGAGTTCTCTTCTGAAATGCTCCACTATTATAAGTGGTTTAGGCTTGTAATGCTCTGCTATGGCCTGAGTCAGCTCATTAAAAGACTTTTCACTCAGCTTATTAGGCATTATCAGGTTTATAAGCAACCAGTATGCTCCTGGCCCAATCATTGATAGAAACACACTGACCTTCTTCTCATCGGCTACTTTGTTGGCAATCATCAATTTTTCTAGGTCTTTGGATTGGCTAGATATTTGCAGAGTCACGGTCTGTGATTGGGTAAAAAATATAAGATCTCTACGCTGATGACAGATACTGTACATAGTAATGTCCTTTCCATTGGTCAATACTATGCCTATGTTCTGCACTTGCGCAAATGCCAGCAAAGACGCAATGTAAACAAACCGTACATGGTTCTTTTCAGCAGAATCTCAACTACGCAGCTAAAAACGCATGTCTCTATCACAGATTGTTTCCTCATCAATTAATACTTTGTAATTGATTTATATGTATCTAACACAACAACTTTGTTAAATAAATATTATCCTATGTTAAAATACCTTCCTATTACGAGACATGTGGAAATAATAATAGCAGCAATAAAAGCAGACCTGTCAACTCTCACGCATCTTGTGTCAGAGTCATTATTATTGTTTCCCAATTCCCAATCACAATTTCAAATTAACTATAAAGGTTGTGATTATTTGTTTCTGAAGGAATATTTTTGCAATTACAGCTATAACTGACCGACCAATATGTTTTTATTTTTCAAATTGCATTAATTAAATTTTCATTCAATTGCCTAATAGTTTAGCAATGTGAGCAGCAACGAAAATGCCCTAAAATTAGTGTCCAATGTTTTCCGGTCATAACAGCAAAATACAAAATCTATCTAATTTATACAATTTACTTAACTAAATTATTTACTTTCCTCCTTCTGCAAACCAGACTCAACACACAGACCGCCTGTCCACATTCAGAAATATACCTGTGCGCTCGAGTTCCAACGAATAAAAAATAAATAGCAATAGCTGGCTGTGTATGCAGCTTTTAGGTGGGTTAACACACCAGCTGTAGATTTGTGGTAGTTTAATTGAACTGCACATATTATACACTTAACAGTGTTTTCCATTTACTTTGTCAATGTATTTCCATGCAAAACTTATCTGTGAGGAAGCCATTGGGCATATTTTTGAATCAAGTTGATTCAAGTAATGCTGTAACTTAAAGCCACAAATACAGAGGTAAATAAATAAAAACATTACAAAATGAATATGTTCAGGATTCAGAAGACTTTATGTACTGCAGTGTTTAAACAGGAACTGGTACTATGAATTACAATTTCTTTAATCTTGTGTTTTGCATACATGGTGTGCTTTTCACAAATAGCTGTGTTTGGATTTCTTTAGTTTTGGCAAAAATGTGTACAAATTAATAGAAATACATACATCCTTCATTATTATATTATAGTAATTTAGAAGATATACTTGCTGCAATTAAAATATTTTAATGAAAAGAATACCAACCAGCTTATTTGAAATATACATTTTACATTAATTTGTCTGTTGAAATGAAAAATGTCTATTCCTGTAGTGTCTTCATTTGTCAGGGCCATCATGTGACTGCCAGAGACACCAAGAGTTGTAAGAACATTTTGCTAAACTCTGAGATACATTAAAGAGCTTTATTTACTAATTAATTCCACCCCATCTCAATTTGCAGGAGTCCTGAAATTGCCGTAGCAATATACATTGGAGGGTTACTTTAATCAGCTCTAGGTCAGTTGCACTGCGCCTATGGCACACATTGTGCTTAGGTAAGCGATGGTATATGTATGAAGAGGGTCAGGGAATGTGTGTAATCTGACTCCTGGGGGCCAGAGATATATTATTAACAGCATCACAGGTATACATCCTGCTTCAGAACAACAATGGCCCAGCCAATAATTCTCATTACTGAAGAAAATTCTGAGGGAAATATTTACCTCTTTGAAATTACATAGATGCCACTAAAAGTATGGAGGACTATCCAAGCCAAAATTAAAAATAAATACTCAATGAAAAGAATAAATAAATACATAAACAAATGTTGAAATAAATAAATACATGGACATTTATATATTTATTTCTGTATTTATTCATTCATGTATTAATTTCAACATTTATTTATTCACTTGACACCACCTACTATCTGTGATTGAAAGAGGGTATTTTGTCACAGTGAAAATGAAAAAGAAAAAGAAATAGAGAAGACACTTTGAAATGTAAAAGTGCACTGAGGAAATGTAAATTGTAAATTAATTAAATACATAAATTAATTAATTAATTAAATACATAAATAAATGTCATAAATACAGAAAAACATAGATACATATCCATGTATGTATTAATTTATAATTTTCTCTATGTATTTCTTTTTAATTTAGGCATGGATAGTCCTACATATAAGAGAAGCTCAAACAAATCAAGCTGAGACCACAATGGCTTCAGATTTTAATGTGACCCAGAATAATTTCATCGGATTTGATAAGGATTGGAGTGAGAGACAGATTAAATAAGTCAACAACTCTCCAATTAAAATCAAACAAGAGGAACTTTTATTCACCAATTAAATAAACACATAAAAACTGTCTTGGTAGCCCAAAATGCAAATAATCAATAACAGAATATACAGTTAGGTCCATACATATTTGGACAGTTACACAATTGTCATCATTTTGGCTCTGTACGCTACCACAATGGATATGAAAGGAAACAATCAAGATTTGCAAAACACCCCAAGAACAAGCAGGAACTAAAGACAGCTACAGTACAGGCCTGGCAGAGCATCACCAGGGAAGAAACACAGCATCTGGAGATGTCTATGACCCCGTTCACATTTGAGATTTAGGCCGGCCCAGGGCCGCCTTAACTCATATGTGAATGGGGTCATAGTTTTAAGGCGGTTCCTGCGGTTAAAAGTGTTCCTGCTGCCAAGCTATACATATTGTTGTTTTTTAGTTCAGCTACTTTGATTATGCTCCTGGCAAAAGAGGATGAACCTGCGCTGATGTCCCGTTTTATAGAACAGGAAGGGAGAAGGGACCTGTTCTGAGTGACAAGTGCAGGGGCCAATGGGGCGTTTTTTGATCGGGTTCCTACAGAAGTGCGTAGAAACCCCTCCCCCTTGGGCAGTGCTTCATTTTTCAGATAACCGGGGTTGCATTTGCAATCTATTGTTTTATGCTATTTTTATAACTGGTTATTTATGTTTTATAATTGTATAAGTCTGCTTAGATATGTGGATACCTATTTACTAAGTTTAAACTATTTGTTGCATAAAGTTTATTTTATTATTAGTTTTTAAATGCTTATGTATGCGCACTTGTTTTGAAAAAATAAGAACACTTACATTTTCTATGTAAATGTTGTGTTTCTGCTGTGCAAATAAGTGTGATGTTCATATGTAAAACTATTAAGTTTTATCTGTCTTTGTCTTTCATTTTCATCACACAACTGTTTTATAAAGGAGCTGCACATTATGCAGGTGCAGTGGTTGTATGTAGTACAAAATTTCGGCGATTGTAGTGTTACAAATACAAAAAATGCAGCATTAAATTGATGTGTGTCATGTGTCCGGTCTATAGCTAGTCCAGCATAGTCTACTTGTCTGCTGCATGCATGTCAGTAGCTAGCTAGTGTAGCCTAGCTAAAACATGTAGGAAAAAATGATAAAAATACAATTGTGGTGCCCAAAAACACAAAGAGCGATACAAGAAAAATAGTGTCACTAACAATCTACTTCTCACAGCAAGGGTTTGCTTAAATATGTAATGCTCAAATAGGCTAATGCCTTTTTTGGTTGTCTTGTTGAAATGCTGGCTATATTATGCAAAATTGTAGCCTATATTGTTCACTGTCAATTGTTTTATCAGGGTTTTGTGGCATTGTCTATTCTATATTAAGCTTTTATTTGAAAAATCTTGTGCTCTCCAGTGCTTAAGGGTCGGGTGCTACAGCAACATTCCCTGTTCTTGATGCTGAAAAAACTGTATAAAAATTGGCATGGTTTCTTATTTTTAAATGTTTTATTTTTTGCACATATAGACCTGCTTTATTGAATATACAGCAAAAGTAATGTTTATTTTGTTGGGTTTGTATAAACTACCTTTTGATAAAGGGGGTGGGCAGTGACATGCTCTGCCCCCCTGTGTGTAAACCCTTGCTCCACCCCTGGATTCATCCATTACAGTTTAATGAATTTCTGAAAAGTTTAATTCCCAAACGTCAAACAATGTTACACATGACATTTGCACTGAAAGGTAATTCTGCTTGAAAACAAAATCTAAATATTTTTGACTGACAATGACATGAAAATAATGTATAAATGGGTAATATCATTTAAAAGTAATATGATACATTGTAACAATTGTAAATAGCCCTGGATAAGGACGTCTTCTAAGAAATATAATAATAACAAGAGTTCTTTTGAAAGCTCGTTCGTGCTCATGGTTGATTCTTTGCTTTGAAATGCACAGCGAGCAGAGGGAACCAGGACAGGAAGTGCTGAATTTATCATGTGGATCACTACATTTTAACACAGGTGGAGGCCACTTAACTTGGTGTGTGATTTTGAAGGTGATTGCTTAGACCTGAGCTAATTTAGGATTGCTATTACATGAAGGGTGGACACTCATCCAACCAAGCTATTATTTTAAATACATTTTCTACATATTTCTAGAATTTGTTTTTCACTTGGAAGTTATGAGGTTGAAAGGAAAAAAAAACTATGATTTTACAGGTTTTTATTTCCAGGCTTTAAGGCGACAAAGGTGAACATTTTGAAAGGGGGTGTAGGCACTGTATATGATTGAAATGTAAAACTGCTATACATTTCACTTATACACTATAGCAACATGTAAAGACACATAAAAACATAATTTTAGGAATCGCACTAGTTCCCCTTTAAGTTCCTAAACATGTTTGTTTTTTGGTAGATCTTGTTTATTATTTTTACTGTTTTCATATGTTTTTTATTCTGGTGGTGATTCTCTGCAAACTCTGCAAAAGCCATGATAGAGAATAAACCTGAATATTACATTACATGTAGTTTGAAACATCATCTCATTTCTCTATGTCAGATTATATCTATAATTAGCTCTGTAATATTCTGTTAAGTGAGGACTCTGTATACTTTCCCTAGAGTTTTGACTATAGATCATCAAATTCTACTGCATTATGAATGTAAAGCTTATTAAGATATTCACACTGTACACAGTGTGGTTTAGTTCTGCAGTTTTGCTTCTCATTAGTCTTCAACCACGTTTATTTTTCAGTGTTGTCTGTATACAGCACTGGCTAGCTTAAATATAGTTGTCTTTTGCTTTCAAGTTCTCTAGGTAACTGAAAGTGGGTAGACGTCTTAAGTACTTTTTGTTTATTGTTTCTTTATGTCTTGCATCTCCTAATTTGTGTATTCTTCATGCTTTTCTGTTACCTATTTCAGAGAACATTTGATAGCTTGAAGTTGTGATGACCAGTGCCCTGTAACACAGTAGTGAAATATTGTGCACTTTCAACTGTAATTTTAATTGGTAACACTTCAGAGATTGGAAAATGCATATATGATTTTTTAATAACGTGAAGCAAATCACTTGATAGGATATTCATATGTGCTTATAAACTACTTTTATTCATACTTCATTTAATATTACTAAAGAGATAGATGTTCCATTTCCTCAAAGCTTTTGAAGTTCATTAATTAGGATAATTGATTGAAAAGACATATATATATATATATATATATATATATATGTATATATATATATGTGTATATATATATATTGCATAATAAGAAAAATAATATGTCAATAAAATAAGCAACATTATCTGCCAATGGAGTAAAAAAAGATTTCTTAAAATAAGAAAAAAATGCTTGCTCAGAGAAAACCCCTATCATCTTAAAACAAGAGAGAAAAAAAAAAGCAAAACTAGTATTTTGTGCTCAATTTAGGACTGTAATCCATTGTCAGTATGATAATAAGTTACACAATCTTGAAAACAATAAAAAAACTACACTTATTTTATTAGGCTACATGACTAGAATCGAGTAGATTAACATTGATCTAAGCAGGATTCTCTTAAAATTTGATAGAGAAAACAAGCAGGTTTTGCTTGATATAGGAAAAAGGCAATTGTAGAATTTTAAAGCAGAAAATAATTAAAAAAAGATTACAATTTACCTTGCTATGATGTTTATTAAAAAGGTTACTTTGTTTTATTGAAAACCAGGGAACCAACCATCTGGATTTAGGAACTTATAAACAACTCAGTCCATTCTAAAATACATTTAGCAGGTACACTGATAAAAGCATAATGTACAATCCAAACTAGTAATGCTAATCGAATGTTACACAATGTCAGATAAAAAAGCATCACTCAGACCTATTAAACATCAGTAACAGAAACATCCATTTATCCAGCCATTACATTTTTAACACACTGCTCGTCTAAGCCCTCTGAACTGTATCCACCTCTTTATAGTGGTTTCATGACAATTAAAAGCAAGGAGCCCCCCCAAAAAAACAGGACTGTCACCCCTCCTGACAACTTGTCAAAATAAGTGTCTGATGTAGGCAATGCTTGCCATGTTTCCATCTCCATCATCACAAAAGTCTTTTAGCCATTACTGCCATCACTTAGATATTTTTTCAGCTCACCTGTTGCCTTTTTGTAGAACACTGTTGCATCTCTCTCATGGATGGCATCTTGCAGGACTTCAGTCTGCAACACTGATAGCGCTGTTGCCATGCATTTGTCATGATTTGTCAGTTATGAACACATTAATGAAACCACCACAAAATAATTAACAAGCTGGTTGATGCAAGACTGCAAAAAAGCCACATTACCGTAAACATATTACAATTCCCTCATTCCTGTTTCTTTGGTGGTAGGGATGGAGATGAAAACATGGCAGGTAAAGCCTTCAAGATGGTGATAGCCCTCTCTTCTGTTTGAGAAAACGGGACTAAAAATTGAAATTTTCCATTAATAGTATGCAATTTCTCTGACTAGATTAACTAATGGTTATTGAGTCAAACTTTACCCGAGTCAAAGGTTATTGGTGGCTTGAGCACCTTCTTCATTATACCAAAGTAAAATATCTGATCCTAGAAAGCAAACCATCTTCTCTTCATGTCAGCATTGTAGTTTGGGTTATCTCTGGCAAAGATTCTGCGCAGTTCATCAAGTAAATGAGAAAACTCAGAATATGAAATTCTTTTGCAAAAATCAGAAACATATCCTCCTTTGAATAAGAATCAATTGACCCCATAATGTATAAATGGGAAGCATGTTAGAATGTGTTGGTATTCAATGAAGGCTTTTCAAAAGTATTAACTTACATGATCCAAATCATTGAAGCAGGGCTATGCATCTATTATTTTGGTAGGCCATTTAGAGTCCTTCGGAGCATCAGAGTCAATAAACGCCCTTCTTCCTGCAAATTCTAAGTCAAGGAGCTGGGTTACGACTTCTTTGTTGGGATTGGGCCTTTTTAAGAATTCCTGGAGTGTCTTAGTGCCTTGCTTGGGCTTGTTGGCTATCCATCATTGAGGTCCCTGAGGTCCCAGGCGCTTTGCCATTGAAGTAATCTCACGTCATCTTCTGCTGTTGCCCTCAATATTGAAATCGTATTGGTTATGGTGTTCCTCAGTAATCTGCAGCAAAGTTCTTTGGACAGTGTACAGTTTCCTTCTTTCCCAATGCGCTTCATATCAAAGAACTCTTTCCTACATCGCTCTAAGTCACTATCTGTATAAATTACATATTCTGGGCTAGGTAGTTTCATGATTTTGTCTGGAGTGGTGTCCTTGTTCTCTTCAAATGTTTCACTTGAGAGGCTGTCATTAACAACTGAAAGCAGGTGGACTTCTGAGGTTGATGCCATGTCCTGAAAACAAACAAAAATAAAATAATAATAATAATCATAAATTAAAATGTACAATATCCACAGTATACCCCTGTGTGTATGTAAATGTATGAGTGCCAATCTAAACATCACTTTTTGGTTACTAATAAAGCACAGCTTGGAAAGTGTCCACCCTTAATTAATCCATTTCAACGGTAGTGCAGTGCAGCAATTTTTCTAGATCGTCTAGCAACAACCCCCCCATCTTTTGATATCACATTTGGAAATTGTGCAGGTGCATTGTGCACCATGTTGCTTCTATTGTCATATCATACAAAATGACAAGACATAGGCACTTCTAGAATTTACACGGAAGATTCATTTTGTAAATTACAAGCATATTCTGAATGTGATCATAAAAATGCAACATAAATACTGACAAAGGAACTCATTGTCAATTTTGATTAGTGTATATTGTTTCTCTTTTACAATATATGTAAAGTAACTGCCATGCCTTCACAATTCAGATTGTTTGTTGCTTTCAAAAGTTGTGAAAACATATATACACAAGGGTGAATCAGATTCCATATATTTCTTCTTCTAATACAATTTTGGGCACCTGGAAAAAGATCCCTGAGATAATCTTGTGAAAGGCTTCGTAGCATACTTTCACATACGTTGGCTTCTGTTGGGGGGGAGGAAATCAAGATGTCACTTCTGTTTTGGGATATGCAAGCTATAGCTAGCAACCTAAAGCAAGAGTGGATATATAAAGCTATAGGCCTAATTCTTACCTTGCAGAGAAGCAAAAGCTGCTTCATGGAGTCTTTTCAAAGTATCCATGATGAGCTTAGCTTTGGGTAAAACAAATCTGAAAGACAAGAAAATGTGTTTTCCATGTAGGATATGGAGTTTAACAAGCACGTTGCTGTGACCATGTAGAGCTAACAGTAGTTCTAGAGTGTAGCTTTGACCGTTCAAAGGGCAAGTCTATTGTACTTAAAATGTATCGTCTCAAGCATCTTATACCAAAATATTTATATCTAAATACAATAGTTGACTGAAATAAATGTTTATAGCTACTCACCATCCTCTCTTAATGTTCTTCAGTAACTGCTGAAGAGGCCCCAAATACCTCACCCGTACATGAGGTTACCAAAGAGCACATAATGAGACCAGCTTCTACCGGTCTGTATCAGATGCATCTCTCTGCAGACACACAATACAAATTTAGTACAGAACGTACGTTCTAGTAAAACCACAAGTAGATGGGGAAGTGGGCACACAACCCCCCTTTGCCTATCTAGACATGCGTTAGATACGTGTGAAATATAAATAACGAAATGGCTACATATGTCTCCATATTTGGGCATAAAATAGAAAACATTGTGTTTAAGCTTAATCAGGAAGATAGTGAGGATATCATAAGATAAGGAGTTGTCTCCCCCTTATTGGTTCAAACTCACCCTGTCCAGGATATCGCAGTATGTATATAACATCATGTAAGCTCTATGGTTTTAGGGAAGTAAGGACAGAGACCTGCGTGTCTGTGTGTATTACTTTTCTCCAAGCAGCTTGAATAAAGACTCTGTTTGATTCAATCTACTCTACAGTCTGATTTTTCTGAGAGCAATTAAAAGGGGATTCTTCACTGCCAAGTTTCAATGCGCTTCGCAGGCGTTTAAATTCACAGTAGTCATGTAGTCGATGATACCATTTTATTGAAGGAATGCTAGAGCGAATTTCACTGCATACAGAATTATTCAGATATAATTTTAAATATATGTAATGTCACAACATTCAAACATAAAAACAGTTGTGTCCATAAATATTTGGACAGTGACATAATTGTCATCATTTTGGCTCTGTATGCCACCACGGTGGATTTGAAAGAAAACAACCAATATGTTCTTTAAGTGTAGACGTTAATCTTTAATTTGAGGGTAGTTACATCCAAATTGGGTGAATGGTGTAGGAATTACACCCATTTTTATATGTGGCCCCCCCAGTTTTAGGGGCTCAAAAGTAATTGGACAAACTAACATAATCATAAATTAAATTGTGAGTTTCAATACTTGGTTGCAAATCCTTTGCAGTCAATGACTGCCTGAAGTCTGGAACCCATAGACATCACTAGATGTCTGCTCTGCCAGGCCTGCACTGCAGCTGTCTTTAGTTCCTGCTTGTTCTTGGGGCGTTTTGCCAGGTTTACCCCGTTCCAACCCCAGACCCAGCAGCGCAGGCCGGCAGGGAGGCCCCCCGACCGCGGCTCCCATGCCAAAGGCCATAGCAAAGCCCTGCCCACCTGCAGATCTCTGCCAGCATCTCACTGGCAAGCAGGCACCCCCCCAGTCTCGCCGCCCTTGTCCCCGGCAGCCCACTACAACTCATGGTAGGAGGGATCTGGCCCGACCCCACCTCCTCCACTACCCGAGCTCTTCAAGCATTCATGTTTGCTGTTCTCTCCTTCGGCCTGTAGGTAGCCCCACGCACTTTTTCCAAGTGCATGGACGTCATGTTAGCCCTCTTGCATTGCCAGGGTGTCCACGTCCTCAATTATCTAGACGACTGACTGGTTTGTTCTCACTCGAGGGAGCAGGTTCAGAAACACACAAACCTGATTTTAGGCCGCCTCTCCGAATTGGGCCTCTGGGTCAATCAGGAGAAGAGCCGCCTGATGCCAACTCAGCAGGCACAGTTCCTCGGACTGCGCCTCGATTCCTTTGCCATGCTCGCCATGATGGCACCAGAGAGAGCTGCCTCCATACGCATGTGTCTCTCCCTCTTCCGACTGAGAGCTCATGTCAGGGTGTCCCTTTGCCAGAGGCTGCTGGGCCTCCTAGCGGCTGCATCACAGACCCTCCCCCTTGGCCTCCTCCAGTTGAGGCCGTTGCAGTGGTGGTTCAGGTCTCTCAGGATGCACCCTCGCCGTGATTGAGCACACCGGACCATAGTTACAGTATTCCTACCGCTGGCGGACGTTTAGCACCTGATGCCAAGATGGTGGTCAAGACCCAATTAATTGCCCCATTGGTGTCATATTACAATTACATGTCATGTCCGGATTGCTGGTGAGCCCCCTGGGTCTAATTTCCTGGCTGTGCAGTTTCTAAAGGGAGCTTGACGACTGCAGCCTCCTCGCACCCCTTCACTGCCCACATGGAATCTTGATGTACTGCTGGACGCACTTTTCCAAGCCCCATTTGAGCCACTGAACTCAGCTGAGCTGAAGATGGTGTCACTTAAGACTGCGTTTTTGCTGACAATCACCTCTGCAAAATGCGTGAGCGAGTTACATGTCCTGTCCGTACACCCATCATGTGCCGTTTTGCAGGAGATGGCTCCAGGGTCACGCTACAGCCTAACCCTGCGTTCCCCCGAAAGTGCTGTCTCCATTTCAGGTCAACAGGCCTTTTGAGTTGATGGCTTTTCATCCTCCTCCCTTCGCTACAGAGCAAGAGAGTCGGCTTCACCTGCTCTGACCTGTGCGGGCCCTCAGGTGCTATTTGGAATGAAAGGACATTCGACTCTCAGACCAACTGTTTGTGTCTTATGGAGCGAGGACACAGGGCCAGGCACATTCAAAGCAGCGCCTCTCACATTGGATTGTAGACACCATTACCATTGCCCACGAGTCCATTGGGACCCTGGTGCCTGAACACCTGGTGGCCCACTCAACTCGAGGCGTTGCCACATCTTGGGCCATTTTTCAAGGCAGACATTTGTGTTGCTGCAGCTTGGGCCTCGCCGCTTACATTTGTCCGGTTCTACAGGTTGGACGTGATGGGACTGGTCCCTTCCATTGGGGGGCAGACTGGGAGAGGAAAGGCAGGAGCCAGAGCCCATAGGCTACTGGGGCTCAACTGCAGCCAACCCCGGATTCCCAATAGATGGGACCGGCTCTGTTAAGTGCATCCTGATGGAGATATTTGAACTGTGTCTTCCCTTCTAATGGACTATGCCTTCCAGTCAAGCACCCATGTGAGCTGCTCCTGGACTTACTGCCAGCCTGTCGATGTGTTCCCAGGGTCTGTCATGCAGCCTACAGTTACGTTGCCTTACAAGGCCGCCCTGTATATACACTGCTCAAAAAAATTAAGTGAACACCAAGTCAATTAAACTTCAGGGATATCAATCTGCCCAGTTAGGAAGCCTAAGCAATTGTGAATCAATGTCACCTGTTTTGGTGCAAATGAAAGTGACAACAGGAGAGGCAACAGCAAGACAACCCCCAAAAAGGGAATGGTTTTGCAGGTGGTGGCCACAGACAATTACTCTCTCCTTATCCTTCCGGACTGATTCTTCACTAGTTTTGCATTTCGCTAATGTCCTTGTCACTACTGGTAGCATGAGGAGGTACCTGCAGCCCATTCAGGTTGCACTGGTAGTCCAGCTCCTCCAGGATGACACATCCATACATGCTGTCGCAAGAAGGTTTGCTGTGTCTCCCAGTACAGTCTCAAGAGCATGGAGGAGATACCAAGAGATGGGCCATTACACGAGGAGAGCTGGACAGGGCCATAGAAGGGCATCAACCCAGCAGCAGGACCGGTATCTGCTCCTTTGTGTGAGGAGGAACAGGAAGAGTACTGCCAGAGCCCTACAAAATGAACTCGAGTGGACTACTGGTGTGCACCAAACTGTCAGAAACAGACTCCACGAGGGTGGCATGAGGGCCCGACATCTTCTAGTGGGACCTGTGCTCACAGCCCAGCACCGTGCAGCTTGATTGGCATTCGCCAGGGGAACACCAGAATTGGCAGGTCCACCATTAGCGCCCTGTTCTCTTCACAGATGAGAGCAGGTTCATACTGAGCACATGTGACAGTCGTGATTGAGTCTGGAGATGCCGTGGCGAACCAGAGTGTGTAGGCAGTTCCTGGATGACGAAGGCATTGATGCCATTGACTGGCCCTCATGTTCCCCAGACCTGAATCCAATAGAGAACCTTTGGGACGTTATGTATCGGTGCATCCGATGTCGCCAAGTAGCGCCACAGACTGTCCAGGAGCTCACTGATGCCCTGATCCAGGTCTGGGAGGAGATCCCCCAGGACACCATCCGCCGTCTCATCGTGAGCATGCCCAGACGTTGTCGGGAGTGCATACAGGCACGTGGGGGCCACACACACTACTGAGTTACATTATGAGTTGAGTTGTCATGATGAAATTCACGCAAGTTGGAACAGCCTTTGATTTCAATTATTTACTTAGATTTTTGGCTGTGAGTTTGAATCCAGCCCTCAGTCGGTTGGTGATTTTGGTTTCCATTGACCGTTGTTACATCATTTTGTTCTCAATGAATTACACAACGTACAGTAAAGATTTTGATCTTCAATATATTTTGTTCATTGAGATCCGATGTGTGATTTAAGTGTTCCCTTAATTGTTTTGAGCAGTGTAGTTCATTCATTATACATTGTGTTGTGGTGGTACATGCGTCTGGCCTGTACCCCGGTCCGTATATAATATGTGTTAAACAGCAGGACTGTGGCTCTGTTCTGAATATGTGTGGAATGGAGCTCACTGCCGCTGTTTCCAGCTGATGGTGCTCGAATTTTGCTGCCTCACTGTGTACATAGTTCCTTGGTCAGCAGGTCTGTGGCCCGCTCTGGCTGTGTGCCATAGAGCAAGAGACCGCTGCTGCTGTCCTCAGCAGTAAGTACTTGAGCGGGCTCTCATGTTCCGCTGTGTACATAGTTCATTTGTCAGCACAGTAGAGCTCATGTTGCCTGCGTTAGCTGGTCTAATCAGCAGGCATCATGAGTGTATATAGTGCATTTGTACGAAATCTAAATTGTCAGCACAGTGGAGTTCTTCCACTCTGTACTATTCAGTTGAGTTAGATGCTCCTGTGCTGCACGCTGACAGCATGAAGGTCTTGCCGTCGCACGATATGTACATATTATATACTGTTGTTCAGCTTGGCTACTTTTTTGACTAGCCAGCTATGTATTATTTTGTGTTTTTCATTTGGTCTGTGGCCCAGTTCCTATGGGATCAGGGGTCCACTGCCATGATAATGCGCGGAGGCCGCACAGGTTGCTTGATTGCCTGTGCCAGATAGTGTGCAAGTAGATACGGCCTCGCTCCAGGCTACACTAGTAGAGCAGCCGGCCTTGCTATTGTTTGCGGAGGGGCCCTGCTTTGTATATGCTGATTCTAGGCAGTTCCCGGTAAGAGTGTGACTACGGTCCTCGCTTCTGGGTGGCCCAGGTGCAGCCCTATGGGGCCCCTGAGGTTATTGTCTGGAGTTGGGTTGCTGAGGCCCCTAGCGGTATACCTCGGGGCAGGCTCCCTTATCAGCTCGCTGCCTCCTCCCTTGTGATGGTTTTGTTATACAGTAACCCCTCCCCCTTGGGCAGTGCTTCCGACTTGAAAGATAACGATAGGCTGTGAATGCAACCCTGGTTATCTGAAAAAGGAAGCACTGCCCAAGGGTTGCAAGGTCACATGGGAGTCCTGGCTCCCGGCAAAAGAGGACGAACCTGCGCAGACGTCACATTTTATAGAACAGGAAGTGGCATTTTTCTCAAGTTTATTTGCACAGCAACATTTAAAAAGTGACATTTGTTTTAAATTAATATTGATTGAAAAAAAAAATGGATCAGGATGCTGTCTTGCCAATGTTGTATTTTGTTTGTTTTTGTAATATGAATTTATTTTGGAATATGTAACTTGCTGTACATTTGGTCATATTGATTTTAACCAGCTTTCAACCTCTGTTGTTTGGAGAATTTAAGTACTTTCTAAGGAGTGACATTTGTTTTTATAAAACCCTTAACATAAAATTATATATTTTTTTCAGTACATCATTATATACAATTCTTAAAACAAGATGACTTATCTCATGCCAAAATCATTTTCCATTTCATTTTCTTTCTTGTAGTGAAAAATATTTATTTTCTTAAATCAAGCAAGTTATTCTTACAGACAACATGCTTAGTAAGTTAAAATATTTTAACACTAAGGTAATAAGAATTATATGCCTAAAATAAGAACATTAAACTTGTTAAGATTTTTTTACAGTGTATATATATATATAATTAATAATATTTAGTTTTTCATACATTTTAAATGAGTCACATATGCCTGCACGTAATATTATTCAGTGTTTAGAGCAAATATCTATTCTCTGTCTGGAGATTCACAAAACTACATGACACATTAAAAGAAGGCAGTTTTCATCAACTGGCTTATCCATAGCACTTAATTTGCCAAATGACTGCAGGCTTTAATCCACGTGTTGTGTAGTGCAGTAGCACCTGATAATTGCAGATCACAACAGATGAATGTAGCTGGAGACAGGGCTGATGGATGAACCAACGCTCGTGGGCATTACGATACTGAAAATAGCTGCTCCTGTGTGATGAAAGGCCACTGTACAACGAAGTCAGGATGCTTTTTCAGAATGTTTGTCAGGAACAGATTGCTCTTAGGGAATATAAACCAAAGCTTGTTTCTGTATAATAAATGCTTGGTGTGTGAGGGAGATTAATCGCATTGCAGAGCAAAAAGAAAGCACAAGAACAGAAGATGAATTACACAGAGACAATTGTTTACTACATTGTAACGACCTGGATATAGAGTTTTGGTTTGTGTTTGTTTTTTCACATTTACACTACTTGGCAATATATGCCAACCCTGATTTACCCAAACTCTCATTTGATTATTTTTTTTCCCATGAGGTGTGTGGTATATTATACAAAATGATGATAGCAACTTGAGCAAAACCTGTATGCTGCATTCCATTGTCTGCTTTGATAGATTTCTCTAGAGGAAAACCTTATCACACCATGTAATTTTACCATGTTATATATTAGGCTTATTGACATTCAAAAGGCAAAATAAAATCTATAGATCAGAGTCCAATTTTAAAATCTATCAACGATGTTACAGAAAAGAATATATGCCATGTACAATGTGTTGTAAGATTCTACAGGTTGTGCTTTTTGTTATAATACATAGTTACAGGTGGGGGTATTGCATTTTCAGTAGTTTATTAATCCAAGATCCTCTTTCAGATTGTTATTATACAGATCCTACAGAATGCTCATTCACAACAAGAGACAAGTTCTATAATTCTATCATTCTGTAGATTTAGATTTGATATTTTGTGACAAGAACATACTTGTTACAAAAGGAAGTGACAACCAAGATAATGCCAGGACTGAAAGAAATGTAAATAAATACTCAAATCAGGGGATTTAATCCCTTTAGGTAGAATTAAAAGACACTGAAAATGGAGACACATCAAAGAGAAAGTCGCCAATTCATGTCCAGGTAGGTATTTAGGAATAATCAAGTGGTAGCAGTTTCAGAATGGATGTAAGGAGGTATTGATATATGCAGTACTGAGTGCATATTAGAAAAGACCAAACCGGACAATATATTGATGTACAATGATCTTTTGAGTAATTGCTGGAGGAAGATCTGTTTATTTTATAAAAAAAAAAAAAAACATTAATATAAAATTAAGACTTATTTAGTTTACAAACTACACTCTAAAATGCATGAAATAAACTCAGGTTCTGAGTTAAGAGCTGCGAAGCTGATGTAATTTGTGCAAAATTAAAAATGCAGCAGTGATATAGTATGCAAATTGTGCCTTATTATGCAAAATGATTTTATTCATATGTCAAGCCCCTCTCAATGCACCTTTTTGATGAAGCAACTGAGGAATTCTTTGTGAAATCAAGTAGAAAGCAAATATAAGTATTTGATTAATGACATTACATGTATCAATTAAAACAGTATAAACTGTACTGCACAATAGTGGTCAATGTTTCAAATGGGAGTGAAGATTTACATTAATCTATCAATTACACCTTCTTTACTATAGTGTTTCTATTGATAAAAAGCAGGTTGAGCCCAAATCAGTGCTTCTTCAAATTTGGACTATGTCATAACCAGTTGTGACCAGAATTCCTCTTAGAGCAGTATGTAAATGACCCATGTAACACACCAGACACCTGTGTGGCCACAGCATTATTAGTGGAGAGCTCAGTTAGTGTTACCTATGATGCAATGTGAAAAAAATAAGCATTTTTTCTTGTGAGCACATACTTAGATGATGTATGTGTAATGCCCACTAGATAGAGGGTTAAGAGAAGAAAATAACAGACCTTTATTGATAGTCCACCATGCCAATTCAGCGTATTAAAGCACATCACAAAATTCTCCATGATCTTATAGGATCCTATATGATCTTGTAGGATTGCTCACAGGATGCTACTGTATCCTTACATGATTTATACTATTATTATTGTATAAGATCTTGTAGGATCCCACCAGATCTTAAAGGATCTTACTGGATCCTATAGGGGTTCCTGTAGCATCTTGTACAATATCTGGTAGGAAAAGGTGAAAGATCTTACACACTCTTCTACAAGACCCTCTAAGTTAGTATAGGACATTGTACAGTAACATTTAACAGATCCCACCAATGTAAATCAAGTGCCTTTGAGTTCTCCATAAACTGACATGGTTGTGCTTGCCTGTACATCCAAAAGCCTATAGGATCCTACAACAGAGACTTCAGGATCAGGATCCTACTGGATATTATCGAAAATCGATAAGCTGTTTTAGAATCCTAATGGATCCTTTAGAATATTATACAGGATTCAGGAATATCAATTTCTGGTGTAGTTTTGAAATTTCCTCAAATTCTCGATCAAGTTTCTAAGTGTTTTTAGGATTAGTATATGATTGGTATAGAACAGTAATTATCTTCCCTTTTTGTTTTTAGGTAATACTAAAAATATGAACCATCCCAATAGTTCATCATTTTGGAAACTGTAGCTTTAAAATAACTAAGTAACAAATTAAACACATAAATCCCTTGAAGACTCTTGAGAGCTCTTTGCTAAGATAAAGACTTATGACTTCCATGCTTTTATATAATGCATGAGTCCTTGCAAACAAGTAATGAGACACAGTAACAAAATGACAAGGTACAGAAACAATCTTGATGGTTTTTTTCCCTAAGAAAAAAGTAAAAGAATGTGTGAAGGAAACAAGAGACTTCTCTTTTGTGTATATGGATGGCAATACAGCAACTTTGTCAAATTGAAAACAATGCCTAAGAAACCCAAGTGACCATTTATGTGCTGCCAGCTTTACTTGCCTATTCTTATCAGATACTCTTTTTTTGTTAACCTAGTGTTCTACCATTATTAGCAAACACAAGGACTAAAAGACAAAACACAAAAATAAGAAAAATATGCAGTTAATATCAGTAAAACGTCACAAGAGCTCCTGAAATTGATGTAACTCTTCGGTCCAGGGACTAAAGATTCATAATAAAATATTTGCAATATTGATTACAGTTAAAATAAAATGATTGCAATTACTCTATGCTCTTGCAGGGATTCTATGTATTTACTCACACTTGTTTAATATGTGTAAATATAAATATATGACTTTTTGGAGGCATATGTTTTAAATCGCGGGGGGAAAAAATAAGTACGCCTTAAATATTGAATACAATATTCCAAATGAAAAACACATAATTAGTCAAACCCCCAGAAGTAATAAAACAAAAACTTTTTTAGTCCCATCTGAAGTGTCAAGAAATGTTCCCTCCCTGGGGATGCTATGATATTTGGCATCCCATCAGAGATACAGGTGAGGACTCTATGAATGAGTTATATTGCATGGCAAATTGAATTGATATATCAGAAAATGTTCATCCTTGAAAATCAGAGGATGCCAGATGTTATAGTGTAGATATACAGGTGGTGGCTATTCCCCAAGAAATACATAAGATTTAGTAATATTGCATATTAACTCCCTTAGTCTCTTGAGAAACAAAATATTTTGAGTGAAATTAATGTATTGACTATCCAGAAATGAATATTAGTAAGTTGCTGCTATATTGTATGATATTTGGTTTCCCTCAGAGAGAAATAACAATAGCAATGCCAATATGAATACACAAGCTAATAAAATAGACGAGTTGCTTATTTAGAAAACCACCCTTGTCTGGGGCTTAAGACAGGTCCTGTATTAAGTGTATGGAAGTGTTTGACATTTATTTCAACCTTGCACAACAAACTTTTACATGTCTTGTCTGCTGACTAAACAAAACAATAATTCTTTAATTTATTGGAATACATTAGCTGCATTTACATGCAAGTTTCAATCATGCCAAATGTTGTGCTTTAAGTGACACATTTAAATTGGTGAAGTTGAACAGTAGTGTTACATAAACAAGTTCTTACCAATGTGCCATACTGCTCTTAGTAGGGCTCAGACTCTGAGGGGAAACATTTCTGATATGCTTTTGTAGTGACAAAGTAGTAGATATCACAAGTTTAGTAACAATTTTATTTGAATCTAATCTACTGTAGCTGCTTGGGGATGCTGACATTTCTCTAGCTCTCTGTAGTGAGATCGGTGATAACTCTGTCAGAAAGCACTAAATGATTCTCCCTGGTGAGCAGAGGTGTAAAGGAGGTTGCCAGCTCAGGACCTGCTGCCAGAAGAGATTACACTGCCCCACTTTCTAACATAATTCTGTCACCTTAGCATTTGGCAGTCAAATTGTCACTATCCAGAACCAAGGTGTGGAAAGGTGTCATAAATCGCATGACAAGGTAATGCTAAACCGAAACATTGTGCAGTAGGCTTCTCGACAGTGAGGAAGAAGACAACATGGGAGATTCCACCATCCACCATGCAAACTGTCCAATCAGACTCCATGGGTTGGACACCTTAAAACCAGTGTCAGTGTTTGAAAACGTTGTTATATGCACCTTTTGAAGTTCCCCTTCTGTGTAAAGAAATAGCTAGTTCGTTCCAAGTTACATGAAAGAAACAGAAAAGAGACTTCTGAATTCTGCAGGAGAAGAACCCAGCATCCCAGCTTCTCTGTCGTTGGTAAACAGGAGACTTCATCCTGAGTTCAACTTGCCTGATCAACCTGATAATTCGCAGCTAGTTTTCCAACTGTTGGAATGAATACTGGAACATATTCAGATTATTAGAATATTCAACTCTCATCATACGTTTTTGAGAACTCAGTTAATGTTTCTGAATCTTTTTATTATTTGGTAAGTTTAAAATAAAATAAAAAAATGCTTATATGATGGATTTGATATAGAAGAGTGGTGTGTATCTTACTATTATACAATAGCAACATATAAACATGCATTAAACTGTGGTTGTAGAACTTGTGGGACCTTTCCTTTAACTCCTGTTAAATGTAGATTCAAGATAGCTACCAGAGGAAGGGTGAATATCTTTCAGTGCACAGTGGTCATTAATTAAAATGACACCGTGAACATGTACATTCATTCTAATTAAACTCAAGCATTAAATAAATGGGAATAATAAGATACAGTTAGTTTAAGCTTATTGTTTGAGTTCATAAAATGATGAATATTTAATGTTATTATCTTGCCAAGAAGATAAGTGTTGCAGTTCCAAGGTTTACAGAAGGTAGATCTACACAAGAATCTCCAGAGGTCTTCTGTTTATTTGTAGGGTGGTGAAAGTGTCTCAAGCTTTCAAAATGTGAGATGTCCTTCGATCAGAATAAACTGACAAATGTGTTGCAATTAAAGTTCTTTGTCCAATAGTAACTTTGTACACATTATTTATCTATTCTCTGTAACTTGATGCTAGTAGCTGTCTTATTTTTTGGATTAAGATGATTCCAGTTTCCCAAGTCTTTTCTTGGAGGTATATATGCATCGCATGGAGGAAGAGTGAAGATAGAAGCTGAGGAAGTTGGATTTTCGTGTGTGTGAACCTGTCTTCACAGCTTCCTTGTACATGGTAATTCGACAGTTCAAATTCATGGACTGTGATCTGAATCAATGGGGTCGTTCCTCATTGGTGTTACTACTCAGAGGAAAGCCTGCCATTGTTGATTAGTCAGGCTCTTCCCTGGTTTACATAATCTGGTAATTAATGATTACAAAGTCAGAGCCTGAGGGTTTTTTCACCTATTTATGTTATAATAATTAGCTAAACCCTACACTTTGAACAGCACCTACATCCACAATAATTATAGTTGAAAATATGGATTATATGATGACAATTTTTCTTTGATTTCCTTTTGTGTCCATGAATTTCATGCAGCTTTGATTCTCATGGCTTTGTCAGGCTATTGCAATCACTCCTCTTCAAGCAACATTGTAATGAAAAGGAACCTGTAGGACAACAATAGAGTTTGAATAGATAGATAATAAAGTAGAAATGCCATACAAATGGTAAAAACATGTCTATGTAACACTATGGTTGTAATTCAGCCTACCTAATTTAAATTGGTCATTGAAAGCATGGCTGAAACTCATACATAAACACAGACATTGCCTTAAATGAAAGTCTGTCTCACTCATTATAGGAAGCAGAGCAGGTTGGAAACAAGCACCCCTACCTATAATTAGTCAATTCCAAGACTGAATCCCAGCAATGCCACTCACCAGTTAGGGCAGGAGTTATTCTGCAGCAGCCAGTTACATAACAGAATAATGTAATCAATGGATTCTATATTCAATCCCAACAGCAACAATTAAACCATTTTTTTATTTTCCCCCTTGCAAGATTACAATCATCATTTATACTATTCTCATACCAAGAATAGATTAACAATATATTATATTTAAACAGAATAAATTATTCAATACAGGGTTTCATATCAACATCCTATTTTTATACCTTCATGAATTACGAACAGGATGCTTTTGCAACCAGATATAAAATAAAATAAAATATTAACTTCAACAGACAAGAAAATAACACACTTTGGGCTTTTTCGTAATTTGTAATTCATGGGGATAATAGTGCAAGGATATGTATTGATATTCTTTCACACAGAGGATATCATTGTAATTACAGCAATTACCGAAGAAAATGACAGATTATAGATCTACAGCCATATAATTATATATATTGATTGGGTGAAATGTATTTATTAAAAAAAACTAGATACATTTATACTTTGGGACTATACCTAACTGGCTCTAATACAGCTGTAGTGTTTTCATATTGTATGTACAGCAGGGTAACCAAATAGAAAAAACAACAACTAAAAAACATTTACAGAATAGTTTTCAATCAGTGTCCACCCATTGATATCACTTTTGTAGTCAATTGACTTGTTCAGAATTAACAGGTAATCCTCATTGCTGTGGTATGATATATATTTTGGAGGTGAATTATGCCATTAATCCTTCAATTGATATGTATAAGGAACAATTGACACCAGGTCCAAATTTACCATCTAACACCTGGATCACATCTTTCATAGGAAAAAGTATACTAAGAATTTAGCTCATCAGTGTTTAACATCCTTTACATTATTACAAAAAACAATATAAAAGTAGGTTCTGTCTCCACTGATTCAAAATGTATAAAGATGTTAATGTGTCATAACATTTCCTACAAACATTACAGCATGCATTATGTGTACATCAATTTTGTGTTCTTGCTGATGATGTTGTTGAAACGTAGCCATTTGTTAACTCTTGGAACAGATTTATTCCTATTTTTAACCATGATTAAAGTCAAAATAAAAGTCACCACACAACTACTGATTCAGGAACATCTTGCACAGAGAATCAGTGACCTTTAAGACCTGCTTGAAGATGTCCCAGCATGCTGGGACACATAATAAGCAGAATTAGACTGAAGCATAGACATGAAGTTTCAGTTTTATAGCATTAGAAAGTATTACAAATATGATTCCACATATGTCCACTGCTTAGTGCTCTGGCACACACACTACTACATGTTTAAGACTAAGATATACATATATTGAACATCTCTGAGAAATGCTGCAGACCTAAATGACACCTGTTGCTATAATAGGCACCTGGTAAACCCAGCACTTTTCTCCCACAGAATCTCAGCAAGTATCTATGCTTCTCCTTCTGGGGGGGGGCTATAGGAGTTCTGCATATTTCCCTTCCACCTCTCCCTTGCTTTTGTTTTTGGGACATGGACATCATCCTTGCCTCTCTAGAATCCCAAGGTATCAGAGCACCTTCACCCTGCAGTTATACAAGGACAAGTTAAAGGTACTTAATCTCTTTACTCCTGGATTTAGACGATTAGGAGAGGACTTGATTCAGGTATTCTAAAATCATTCCCATGGTAGGACTACTTGATGCACAGCAGTGAAACAAGGAGCAGAGGTCATACGTAGAAATTATAATTAAGATCAGGATTACAATTTTACTGTGCTTTTCTGTTTTTCTTGTGTGTTTTCTGAGCACACACGTCTAAGATTGATTTGATTTGATTTGATGCAATTTAGCCTTGATTGGAATCTGTTCCGGGTGTGCCAGAACAATTGTCTTGATGTAGTGGCACTGGAACACCTAATTACATCACTGGAGTCGAAACATCTCTCATTAAAATAATAAGACCTTTTCATATACTGTGGAATTTAATGTGCAGAGTAAAAATCCATGTTAGAACTCACTCTTTTTTCCCTGATACTTAGATATATTAATTTGTAGCAAGCTAAATCATGAATAGATTTTAAAGGCATGATTTTGTAACCTGTATTTCACTCCTCCAACCCCAAAAGGCAAATATACCTCCTCTTTAAGCCACTTATTGAGCAATCATTAACAATCATCCTATTGAGGTATCTTAAGCATCTCAATAAGTAATTGTATTACTTCAAATTATGTGCATTAGCACTTAGATTAACAGAGTGATGGACACTATAGTTAATGCATCAATAAATTCAAATATTCACCTGGAACAAGTATATAATATGTCAGCAGAGGAGTTTTCCTTTGATTTTGTTTTGTTATTTCCTTTTTTATTGTGAGACTAGACAGCCCCATCACTGTACAAGTATCATAGAAGGATTTGGCCATGATTTGATATTGTCTGTTATTTCATTTTCACTTGTTTGATTTGTTATCTTGTTTTTTATTCAATGTAATATTACATTATTTAAAGTGTTTATGGATTATATTTATATTGTGTTCACAAGTGTTTGATTACACACATTTTTTTGACTTAATTATATGTTCATCTGCAGGTTTTTATTTTTCTGCTTTTGTTGACAGTGCCTCTATTAAGCCCTGTGTTTTCACACCTCTCTGCAAACCAGATTTCCTCTTCCAACTCCCTCTTAGCTGTAATTGCATTTAATCCCCCATTGGCCAGCCCTGAATTTAAATAGGGTTTACTCCCAGGTAACAGGAGAACAGTAAATACTTAGTGCTGGGGCCATGGCAGGAATACAGGCTACATGCCTGGTGAAGAGAAGGACAGGCCAGGAAAGTAATTTCTTGGCATTTGTAGTACCGTACCTCTGCACAGTGGTTTGCATTTTTACCTGTATTTATGGATGGACTGCTTTAAGGGGACTGGGCTGTCTTTGTCTTTTTTGGGGGGATTTTCTTTCATTGTTTTTTATATATATATAAGTATTGCGCTTTTGAATTAATTGAATGAATGCTTATCAAATAAATAAACCATCAATTCTCAATGACAAAATGTTACATATGATATGCATTTTAAGTTGAAAAAACACAAAAATGAAAATAATAATTACCTAAATCAATATAATGAAAGCAGCACTGCTCCTCACCTTGTGACGCCTCTATTATGTTTCCTGTTTGTTAAGACATAGTCAATGTCACTGTTTCCCCAATTGGGACGTCTCGAAGTCCATTTTCTCCATGTTTTTTCCTTGAAGAGAGAATTTGTGATAAAAAGTTTTGTGTTTTCTGCAAATTCACCTATTTCATTCCTGTCTCCATATCCATATTTAGCTACTGAGGACTTGTCAAGTTGTTGTTTTCTGATTCTTGCACTGAAGTCTCCCATGATGATTTTAAAGTGTGCCCATCCTTTGTCATGTAGCAGTTTCTTCATAACAATCCTTCCTCATCTGAGTGTCTTGATGTAGATGCATAAGCGTGGACATTCTGAAGTTGATATCTCTTTGTTAGTTGAATAACTATTCTTGCTGCCTCTGTCACAAGTGTTGTCACATTATATGATGTTTTTCTTGTGTATAATGAATCCAACACCACTTGTGAGACCATCTGTAAACTAATAATAAAACAAAAATGTTGTATTATTTCTCCTAATTTCACTAAGGCCTACAATGGCCCACTCAATTTTCAAGTTCTTTATCATAATTTTGAAGTTTGACACTGGAGAGAGTTCTGCAGTTGTTTTTAGGCAGGGTCAAAAAGAGTTGTTCATAAATAATATAAGAACATAAGAAAGTTTACAAACGAGAGGAGGCCATTCGACCCATTGTGCTCGTTTGCTGTCCATTAATAACTAAGTGATCCAAGGATCCTATCCAGTCTATTTTTAAATGTTCCCAAATTTTCAGCTTCAACCACATCGCTGGGGAGTTTGTTGACATTGTGACAACTCTCTGTGTGAAGAAGTGTCTCCTGTTTTCTGTCTTGAATGCCTTGAAACCCAATTTCCATTTGTGTCCCCGGGTGCGTGTGTCCCTGCTGATCTGGAAAAGCTCCTCTGGTTTGATGTGGTCGATGCCTTTCATGATTTTGAAGACTTGAATCAAGTCCCCACGTAGTCTCCTCTGTTCCAGGGTGAAAAGGTTCAGTTTCTTCAATATAACTCACCATGTTGGCTAGACACGTTGCTGATTACCTTGTTAGATAGATTTGTTATTTGGCTGCTTTACATCTCTGAAGATAAAGCTGCATTTATTCTTTTAAATCCATCTAGTTACTTCTGGCATTATTTGATAAGTTTTACATTTTTTAAAGTTGCTTTAGGATAGAATCAATCTGGAAGAGTGGCATGTATCTTCCTTACACATTATAACAACACATAAAGATGCATAAAACCAAATTTAGGAATGGCACTACTTACGCTTTAAGATTTAAATGTTCACTGTGTCTTTTTAAGTTCTTACGTATTGATCAAGAAGCATAGAGGGAATCTGAATAAAATACAGGTAACACTTTAGGTATCCATTACAAATGACTATAAACAATATATTAACATGTTATTAAGTATGCTATAAATGGTTATATAACATTACATTATAAATAATATTATAAACAAATGTATTTTTATTTTGCTATAACACATCATATATTCAATAACATACTCTATATCAGGTACATCATACAACTGACATGCCAAAATGAATCTATTATCATAAGCTGCCATGCCATTTATTTGCAGCTATAAAACATCTTATAATGCCATTTAATTACATATACTATAAGAACACCACTTATATAGGTTATAGCACAAATTTTTGAAAGTTAATTGAATTGATTTAACTGATGTGTCCCTGAATTGAGATGCATTTTGCAGTTATTTTAAGTATAATATAGTAGATCATCATGTTCTATTTGTATATGTCTTGTTACATTGCCAGGAATTCAGATGCAATGCTAATAAAAATAACATAATAACAATGTTTTTTTTCATGTATTGTTTTAAAACCAATTTGCAGAAACTAATAACTTCATGAATAAACAAGAATGCAAACTGGAAAGGATAGTAACTGTTTCACCACAGCACTGGGAAACAGTTATTCTAAAATCAGAATTGTAAAGAGAATATATAAACAGAGAACAGAGATGGTCTAAATAATTCAATATCTTCATGGCCAAATAACAACAACAACACCATGTGGAATATAATGTGTCGTCCCTTTCTCTATTCACAGTACATGAACTGCCTTTCTCCTGCAGTGCAGATAATTATCAAATTAAGGGTTAATCTATTCCAATTGCATTTTAATGGGAATAATTGTGAGGGGCAGCAATGGTGAAAACTCCACTTAGATGTTTAATATGATAAACTCTATAAATCATTAAACAATTAGCATTTGACAATGCATTTGAAAACTAGATGAACTGAAAGGAAAGCAAACAAATATAAAAAGACTAAATGCATTAATACAATCCAATAACCCAAACACACCACGACCCTCTACAGGCTTCACTTCCATATTAAAGCTCCCATGATTAATATATAGATGTATGTTGGTTTACTTCCTGAATAACAATGAATGAAACTAGCTTGCATTCTGATACAGACACTTATTGTTATCAATTTCACATATAGCAAATAACCACAGAAGACATTTATCAGGCTGCACTGGAATCACTATTACAGACATGTTCTGGTTTCAAACATTTTGGGGTGAATTATTCACATTAATACAGAGCACATAACAAATACAAATGCCAGCTTCTTGCTTTCCACCTCTCTTTGGTATATGTTTCCAGCCCATTAAATAAAATAATAGGTTATCATGTCTCTCCCTTTCCACCATTTGCTGCATAAGGCTTTAACAGTTTAATAATTGCCAATTACAACATTACTGTCACGGTTCCCCGGTACGCACCCTCTCTCTCCACTAGAGGCCGCTATCTCCCTGTCTTTCCTTTCCCCTCATTGTTCTCTTCTAATCTGTCAATCACTCTATTAACATTCCAGTCTCCCATGTCCACTTGTTCACTCTACCTCTGTTTCCATTGGCCCTGCACCTGCCTTCCCAGTCCTTGTTCCTCTCCTTAAACCCCTCACTGCGCTCACCTGGGGTGAAGTCTGGTCAGATCTGTCTGTGATTCTAAGCCTTGTTGACTATGGCTGCTCATTTACGACGCCGTCTTGCCTTTGCCTGCCTGATCTCCCATGACCATTGCCTGTGACCTTGACCACGTCCTTGCCTAGCCCTGATCTTACACCTCCACAAACACTGTACCTGGGTCCTAACTCCCTTGGCCTGCAGTCCTCCCCTGAGACCCTGACCGAAGACTACGCCCCCACCATGGACCCAGCAGTTTGCCTCTTCGGACTATGCCAGGGAAACCGTCCCGTGGAGGACTTTTTGCGCTCTGGCTGCAGAGGTGGACTTTAACGAGGTTTGCCTCAAGGATCTTTTTCGTCGGGGGCTGAGTGAGCCCATAGCCTTCTTGCTGCTGGCAGGTAAATGTGACTGGACCCTGGTCATGTACATTGACGTGGCGCTGCGTTTGTGTGGCTCGGGCTTTACAGTAGGAGTTGTAGAGGAGACCTTGGCCGTCCAGCCAGAGGTCCTGATCCCGGCAGCACCTGCCGCCGAACCAGAGGTCCCGATGCCAGCTGCGCCCTCCGCCCCCCCCTCCTGAGTGTCCAGCGGTCGCCGCTGTCGCCCAGCAGCCTGCATTGATGGCGCCGCCCCCAGAGGTTTCTACGGCGCTGCCTCCCAAGGCTTCCATGCCTTCCACGGCTCCACCTTCCGAGACTTCGGAGGCTTCCCAGGCCCTGCCTCCTGGGCCTTCCCAGACTTTGCCTTTCATGACTTCCCAGGCACCGCCTCCTGAGACTCCTGAAGCTTCCACGGCTCCCGAGGCTTCCATGGTTCCGCCTCCTAAGGCTTCTGAGGCTCCCTTGGTGCACGCCCCCTGTGACTGTGCCTCTAGTGGCGCCACCTCCAGTGGTTTTGCCTTCCTCTGCGCCACCTCCAGAGTGTTCAGCACATCCTCTGCCTGATTCGGACCCTGCCTCTGTCCTGTGGTTTTCTTCCAGACCTCTGGACCCTGTCCTAATCCTGTGGCCGGCCACCGGACCCCGCTCCCGTCCTGTGGCAGCCTCCCCGACCTCCAGACTCTGTCCCCGTCCTGTGGCGGCCGCCTCCCAGACCTCCCGACCCAGTCCTTGTCCTATGGCCGTCCCGGCCATGTCCGACACATTTCGGCTATGCTGAGCGTGGAGGGGGGGTACTGTCACGGTTCCCCAGGATGCACCCTCTCTCTCCACTAGAGGCCGCTATCTCCCTGTCTTTCCTTTCACCTCATTGTTCTTTTCTAATCTGTCAATCACTCTATTAACATTCCGGTCTCCCATGTGCACGCCTGTTACATACCTCTGTTTCCATTGGCCCTGCACCTGCCTTCCCAGTCCTTGTTCCTCTTAAACCCTCACTCGGGGCGAAGTCTTGTCAGATCTGTCTGCAATTCTAAGGCTTGTCTCCTCCCTCCTTGTCGACCATTGCCTGTCTTCTTGTTTACGACTCCGTCTCGCCTTTGCCTGACTGTCTGCCTGATCCCACGACCATTGCCTGTGACCTCGACCACGTCCTTGCCTAGCCCTGATCTGCCACCTTGACAAACACTGCACTTGGGTCCTAACTCCCTTGTCCTGCAGTCCTCCCCCGAGACCCTGACAATTACAGTGAAACAAAGGCCACATTTAGATTCTCTCTCTCTCTCTCTCTCTCTCTCTCTCTCTCTCTCTCTTAAACAGAAAACTATAAACATCACCTTTGATAAAGAGATTTGCTCCTATTTGACCAATTGAAATTCAGCTTCTTTTTATTTTAATATCTGAACACCAGTGGTTGTAGCAGCTGCATAATGCTTTAACAATCTGTTCTTTAATTCTCCTTTTCACTTGCCCCAGAAATTACCAAAGCATTTCTTCTATTTTATGAAGAAAATAACTAAATACAAAAGAACATAAGTTTGCTGTTATTTTTCACACTGTGACGGGGTCCCGGATGGTCGTTGTGATCTCTGGAATAAGTCAATTTAGTAAAGTAAATTGTACAAAGTAAGTATATAGCAACTGGATATATTTATAACCTACGAAGGTTGTTCAAACATAGGAAATGGTTTTTAGGCATAGACTTAACCATTAAGTCACTGATTTCCTATTTATTCTTGATCTACCCCATTAGTCCCAATTGCCTCTTTAAAAAAAAAAAAAATAATAATAATAATAATAATAATATATATATATATATATATATAAAAAACAACTCAAAATGTTGCTTTTCCCCATATTTTCTTTGTTTTGTTATTCCTCTCCCATAAACCTATAATTGAAAGTAAAACAAAAGACACTGTATCTAAAGGCTATACTTCTTTAATACATAAACAGATAAATAAATATCATGGTAGTTTGGGGTATCCTGTCTTGAAAAGTAATTTTAAAAGACTCAGGTGTTCCTATTAAAGGAGGCTTGATTGAATGATTGACCAGCATGAGAATGTAGCAAATTGCTTGCTCACGTATGGTTGGCGAATCAGGCAATTGTCAATTATCCCCCCTGGAGCGCCTTCTTGCTTTGAGAATAAGAGAGTCACAAGGACCAGTGTGGAGTCCAAGTCTGTCTGTGTAGCGTTTTGTTTTGTCTTCTGTCTCATGAATCAATGAATCAATGAGCTCACAATGAAAATCAGAAGTGAATTTACTTTCCTACTTAATGTTGCCAGGCACAAATTCTATCTTTTAACAGAACATGTCCTACTTTAGAAAGAAATGCGTGTAAATTTAGATGGGGGGTGGGAAATATGTAATCAAAGCATTCCCAAAGATTCTGGCAACTTTCTGAAGATGAAGTGGTGTGCTTGATCAGCATTGCAGGGGGCCTAAAGATTTCAGTAACCCTCTTCAAAGTGAAGCTATCTTTGCAGAACTTTCCAGTTCTCCTTTGGATGTTAGATGGGAGATGTGTTAATGTTTCTGCAGTAGAGTAACTAACGATTCCACACCTTGTTAATGAGGTTATATTTAATGCTAGCACACTTTCCTGATAACAATTCTGCTATTGCTGAATGCAATTGTTCTAAAATAAGGAGGCCTGACTAGCAGGATCATATTCAGCTGAGGTGAAGAAAACTCTATGTGTAAAATGGCAAGGCAAAGCAATGTATGTGCTATTCCAGCTGCTGCAGTAGCTTGATCAGGTTTATGGAGCTGTAGCTGAACGTTGGCTTATTTTGTTGTGGTGCTTGATTGGAAGTACCTCCCTATCTTCCTGACCTTGTCTCAGACAAGGTCTAGGTCAGGTGTATTTTTTAATGTTCTCTTCACAATCAAGTTGAGTGTGTGTGTGTGTGGGATGGGGAAACAGGTCAGATGTTGGATGTTCATTTTAACGACTGCTGCAATCCGGTTGTGGCTTTATCAGTTATCAAGGATATCATGTTCACATGGATATCCCAGACACCCACAATATTTTGTAGTGCTTGTACGACATAGTGGAACATAAGCACTGTTTTAAAATTTAGATCTGTCAAGAAGGTAAATTTAATGCTCACTCATTAAATAACATATAATTGAATGTCCAGGTATATAGTCCGAGATACATGGCTCTTTCTCCAACTCTACCGCTACTGTGTGTCTGAGGACATCCTACTGACTACTAACCTAGCATGTTTTCCTGCAGGGGAGAGTGTACTTAGGATTCAGTGATGTAGCAAGATGTATGGCGCTTTCATCTTCCACAACTGAGAGATGCTGACAATCCTTGGCGATCAGATCACTCACCTCTCTTATTCTTGTGGTCCCTGCTGCATATAAAGTGAATACATGCTGCCAAGAGACTATACTATGCTATGACAGGCTTGGTGTTGGGAGTGGGCAGAAACTCAACAAAGTCTGGAACTCTGCAGAATTCAATAATATATATTATGTACACATGCATTCACCAGGTGGATATATTGCAATGATGTATTTCTTGCATACAAAAAAAGACTTCAAAGAATTAGAATGTTAACTTCTTCGTTTCAGCAGGTTCAATTTTGTTCCCCCTCAATCAGGTGGTTTTGCCTGCTTGTGATTTCTAGTCATATCAACTTGTTTCTTTGTAATGCTTTCAACTGTTATTCCATTGTATAATTGTGTTGCTTACAGCAGTTATTCAATTTTAAATTGTGAAGACTTACTGTCTACTCTCCTCTACAGTCTGAAAAAGATACAATTCTCCTTAGAACATACAATCCAGGCATTGGTATAATTATTCATTAATACATTTCAGTCCATAGGGAGCATCCATACATAATATCTTATGATGAATTGACATGTGTTTACATTGATCAATGGGCAAATTGTTTGATGGATAGACATAATATGACTTTAAACAAAGAATTCTAATCATTTGTTGCCTTATATTACCATTCATTCAACCTCATTATTGCAGTACTTTTATTTAATTTGTGTTAATTGTCCTCATGCTTGGCTAATAGTACAGCATTACGACCATTAATTTAGATACTTTGCATCTACAAGTGCATTACAATGATCTAAGGAGAACATTATCTGAAAGAAAGAGAATATATGTCAAAAACAATTTACAGGACTAAAACTGCTCTTGTGTTGCTCTCCTCACACTTTATTAAATATGTATTATAGGTTAAAACCAAGGTTAGGCAATTCTGGTCACAAAGGTCTTATTTATTTCCTTTTCACCATCAGGTCTTAATTATGTTAATTAATTAGGTATGTATAAAACTTGCAGACACAGCCCTCGAGGATTACAATTGCCCATCTTTTACCAAAAAAAACATGCTTGTGCCCGGAGACAAAGATGGACTACAGTACTGCTGTCCTTACAAAAGTCTTCTATTATTCGAGTTGAATGGCTTGTTGTATTATACTTTTAAAGAGAATGCAATCATGAAAATTGAATGTGCAACAACATGTTTTAATAAAAAAGTCCAACACAAAATTTTCCCAGAAGGCCTGTATCTGGTAGTTGCCTTGGGGATGGCTTTATGAGATTTTTAGAATAAAGAGTAATTTGAGAGGATAATTTTGCAAGCACAGTAGCTTGATGGACCCTGCAAGAAAGGCTAACCAGCTTACAAAACCTTGACTCGAGACTGCGACTGTTCCGCAGTACAAACAACACAAAATTCAGCTTTGCTATAAGTAATTATGCAACAAGTTTTTGACAATGTAAACAAGTGCAGCTTTCTGTTGTAATCAGAAAGCTCAAGGGAATCTTGTGCATAATAAGATCTTATTTGATGATAATTTGTTTTTGGGGTTTCATGATTGAAAAAATGATCATGCATTGAAGACGGACAATGTGAAGTCCAGGCTATATGCTGTAATTTGACACTAGATGAGAGAATATTAGTGTGTGGCTTCAGAGAGCACAAGGATGCATAATCGGCAAATCTGACTTTTAACATGGAAGCAGAGCAGCTTTGGGATGTTCTTGATTCACTGCTGTTCACAACATTATGTGTAATAAAGGTATTGCAATGAACGTTCCAACCTGATTGAAGATGATTGTTCTTCCACAGTGTAAATTTCATACCGATAACATCAGGCAATTGTGAACGTGGCTTTTCAAACATGAACATAATCATGACCCCTTTGCGATCCTCTCTGAAAGTTCAGACCATTTCAACACTTCTTTTTATTAGCTTGGTAGGACCACCTCTCAAGATGGTCAATCCTGAGCCATTTGTGAGTTCCTGGGCCCTCATTTATCAACATTCTGTGGAAAAAGTTCTAAGTTCTGTTGTACGAGTGAATTTTAGAATTGTCTTACGCACATGCGTGTGCATGCTTGTGATCATTTGCATACAGTGGATCTCAAGCACGCATGGGCTTGGCTGTAACGCATTTCCTGCTGGGTCACCTGATTTGTTAACAGAGTCATAAGCCATGTTTTCAGTGGATATCCCCTGTCACCTGCAGAGGTGCAGAGGGTAAATCAGCTTTTAAAATTTTACCTTAGTAGTAGCATTCAACACAAGAAAAACTCACCAATAAGCCACCCGTCATCAACAGCTGCTCCCTGTAGTGTAGACGAATGCCCACTGACCTGTTCTGTAGGATGAAGGAGTCATGCATGCCACCCTGTCACCGGGGAACAACATTGAGTAGGGTCAAATGTACATCACAGATCACCTGTATGTTAATAGAGTGAATCCTTTCCTATTAACGAAAATGTTAATTAATTTTAACCTAACAATTAATTAATCCTATTAATTTTTAGATGGTGCCTCTATTGTGATGTGCATGCAGTCTATTGCTCCAATTATGCTGGGAAACCCTGAGCTAGTGTGTATGGAAATTGGATGTAGATCGGGCTAAGAGAAATGATGGATTCCAACACCGCTGGCATGATCCTGCTCAATGATGTTTGAGAAATGCTCCCATCTCTCTTTGAAATATGCCGGTGGCTAAAAATCCCAGGGTGGAGAGGACTTGAATATGTACAGGAATGGCATTCCTGCGATTCGTGTCTCTTTCCAATGTAGATGCCAAATCACAACACAACCCCAAAAATATTTGCTTTGGAAAGCGTTACATACTAAGAAGCCACTCTGTTCTCTCCTTAAAAAAAAATCTTCAAGATCCCTGAAAACACACTCCCTACATAACGTGTCATGTGCCAACTCTTCAAGTTATGTGAGATATGCTGTTGCCTGCTTTGAATGACACATTGCCAATATATTTTAAATACATTGCCTGTCATTATCCACCCGTCTCTGTAATTAGTACAAATTAGTACAAGAGTAATTTAGTACACCTGTGATGTTGACATAATTTAATGTAGCCTATAAAAGGTTGTACTCTACATTTCTGCTTGTAGAGGTGCATGCGAGTGCATTTCCCTATTCTACCACTATGTTTTCTGTGTACACATGGTGAAAGCTGTGCGTAAATGTATGCACGATCTCAAGCAAACGTCTGAATTGGTAAATCTCACACTTTGCTTTGAAATAAGTGTATGCATACTTTACGCACAGATCTGTTAAATGAGGGGTCTGGATTGGTAAAGGAAGACATGCTGAAACAGATCCCCCAAAGTGAGGGAAGAAAAAAAGTATGAAAACAGCATTTTTTTGTATTTATTTATTTTTAAATTCTCGTAGAAAATGGATAATATGGCTGTGGGAAAAACTGAAAACTGTAATCTGCAGTATAGCTTTGAACATAAAAGCATAGCAGAACACACTTGCAAATATGTTTTGTTTCTGTAAAAAAATTATGTATTTCAAGGCATTTACTATGTAAGCTATGTGCTGCTGTAGGCTGAAGGGATTTCTTTGTAATTTTTTTGCCTACTAAAGAGCTTGTCTTCGGGTATTTTATGTTTATTCCGTAAGACAAGCATGCTAGAGAGTGCCTCTTGATGTGATTAAAGAGAGTGCTAAAATAAACCCAAAAACATCCATGTCAGTTCATCACATCACTTGCTGTCTATTGTGTACTACTGCAGTAGAAAAATACCAATACTGATTCTAACCCTACAGTACATTTCATGGTGTTCAAAATCATCCTCTTATTGTTCATGGTCAATAATTCAATCCTAAAGGTATGTATATAAATGGTTATGTTTCTTGTCGTAGGACAATATACGCTACAAAGATTTAATTGGCTGGGATAAACACACATTTCATAAAAAATACATGCGTGATTCACTATAAATATGCCATCATTATAATTTATGAATGCTAAAATGTCTTGAGGGTTTCTGGTAAACATTAAAAGTGACAGTTAAAACTGTTTCAGGATTCGAATGTACCCCTTCGCATTTTGTGTATCTGAATCGCATATATTCACGGTACAATCTCTTCACCGTGTATTCAGATTAGAAATGAAACATAAAACAATATTCACGTTTAAAATGTGCATTTTATTATACACATTGACTGAGGTGATAGCTTTATGCAACCACTGCACATCATGGGTTTTAAATTAGCCTCTGACTCTGCTTTAAAAAACTAATCTGGAATATGGAGAATTAAGGCTTATGCTGCAGCATACCAGCCAATCAGCAAAAAGCCATGTCCAGTCATACTCTGAAGGCTATGTCTCATTAAAGTATATGTAAACATATACGCTTGCTTGTAAAATGCACACAGTACATAATGTAATTGCCTCACTTCCCCACAGTAATTCGGCACACAGAAAATAGAAATCAGTGTAGTGGCAGTCACATTTTTTTGCACAGACCCTACCTCCAATTCAACTGGAATCTTTCTCTAGGTTAAATCTAGACATTGATTAATATGCAAAGTCAATTGAACAATACTTATTAAACGAAATGTATTATGGTTTCAACTTATATAACTACAGAATATAAGCATGTCCTTTATGTGTTTCTTTATAGCATGATTTATCATGATTAGAAGGTTGCAATTAAGAAATCGAACACCCACCAAAAAAAAAAATCCTCTCTCCTCCCATTGGTGAATGGTACCCCACTAGCCTGTCCTACACACATACAAACACACTCCCAGAAAAAACTCACTCACTCACTTACCCTCTCCCGTTACCTAAAGATTAGCCTCCTCCCAACCAACTTCTGTCTCCTACATCTCCTACAAACACACAAGACAAACAAACAAAGAAGCTCTATAGTACAATGAGTTCAGCTGTCTGGGGCATCCAGATGGACCCAAAGGAAATTGATCCTCTCCAGCAGCTCTCGAGTAGTATGACTTTTGTAGTTCGCCACAGTCATGCCCTGCGTTAGTCAAATTTAATCCAGGCCACTGTGTATCCTTTTATGTTAGGTAGCCTATATATTCTTGTCAAAAACATATCAACATAACAGCTTTGACTGTTGTTTTACATCAAGGTATTGCAGAGATATTCGGGTGAGCATAAATTCTTAGTTTATGTACCGTACAACCTAGTAAAGTAACACACTCGCCTCACTAACATATTAAATGTTTATACTAATTTGATGCAGTTTTGATCAAAGTTTTAAGGATAGGTTTTCAATAATCTATGCATTGATTTAATTATTACATCGCTCTATATATTTGTAAATATTGACTAGTGATAAGTGTGGTGCTATAGGGCAAATAAACTGTAATAAAGAAGGCTGTGCAGAACCATTATTTCACAGACCACAATTCATTACAATACATTTCATTTGTATGGATGTTGGGTGCAACGTCACATTTGTGTATTGCAGTTCCTGAAAGCATTCTATATTTTCACTGGAAACACAAGGGGCCAAGGAGGTGTGTGGATACAGCTATGTAACACTTGTATTTATTTTATATTTGCTGAACATGGTTTGTTTACATTTTGGCATAACTGTAAGAGGTTTTTAGACAACTTTGAAGTGTTAAACAAGACAGAGCTGTGGGAGCATTTACAGGTTATTTTCTTGCAAGTATTTTCTTGATTTAATACCGCTAGAATGTGACTACTCCCACGGCATCGCAGATCATGTTAGATTTCATACCACAAAAGTTTAGCAGGGTGAAATCCATTTGCAGTAATGCCGCTAATGCCTCTATGAGCAATGCACAGCGCAAATACTTTTGATTTAATCAGGCCCAATGTGTAACAAAAATACAAAATCATTAATTATACAACTGCATGAAAAGGCATTCTTTAACAAACTCACAGTACTCTACAGGAGTGCTACACTACACAGGTGCTAAGAGGAGAGAGACAACTGGAACTTAGAAGCAGATAATTTGAACAGCACCTCCTGTTTTAGAGACACTTGTTAAGGTTAATCTCAACTGTTAAAAAATTGACACAAATGTTCCTAACCCTAAACTGAGACAGAGTACATTGTCCCTTGCTTACCACCAACTGCAGAGACAAAGCTAATTGTTAACAAAGGGTAAAATGATGCTACCGTGCATATTAATAGCATCATTAAAAATGGTACGCCCTAGGCACCATTGCACAGCTCCAGCAGTTCAGTCCATTTAAATCATGCTTGTAAAATATACACACATCAAAAACGTGAAAAGGTCATCTGGATATTGAGAAATCAGACAGCCATAGAACAAGAATACTGATGCGCACCACTGAAAACATCACACAAATGAATTGTGTGTTGCCATGACATTTACAAAAGTTCCCATAATGCTGTATTAGTGTATTTTTGCTTCTTTTTAATTGCATTATTAATAAACAAGTGCCATTGTGTGTAGTGTAAATTCAACATGAACCTAAGAAATAAAAGTCCTACAGAACAGTGCAGTCATCCATTTTAGTCTCAGTCTATGAAAGCTTTAGGTACACATGTCTTGGAAATCCTTAATTTGGTTAATTTAAATACAGATAATGCCAAGAACAAGTGATTTGTGTGATATTTTGCTGTTTAACCAGCTCAGTGCACTGGCATGTATAGATTGATGCATTATGTGTGAAATGGGTATATGATTCAAGAGCTTAGGATACAATTTGTTTTGTCAGTTTTGTCAGGCAAACATTATCACCACACAGGACAATGTTGCTTCGAGATATTTACTGAGTATTGAGTTTACTGAATACAAAGCCTTCATTAAATTGTAACTTAAACTTGTGACTGAAAAAATGTGTTATAATGCTTTGAAGGTGTGTAATCCAGATAAATCTTGGATTACTTTTTGTTTTAGAAAAGTACACATTTTAATTGTTCTCTAAACTATTTAGAGATTGCAGTAAAAAAACAAATCAAAGCATTTTTCATTAAAAAAAGTAATTTCTACAAAGATATAGGGATACACCAAATTAAAGTCAACATGCCATGACAGTTGATGCGAAAGCTTTCCTGGTACCCAATCAGAAGAAAAAAAGACCTGCAAAATAACCCAATATCAAAAGAAGATTTGCTTCAAAAACTGGCAATTTCATAGGTTCCCTTTCACTGGGAGAAGAAGGGGAATGGTTTCACATTGCTTTACCAAATCAAACAAACTTCCGCAACAAAACAATTTGCAGGTCTTTCTCAAGTCCATTTTTTTCAGTGAGCTTTGAAGCTGTTGCAATCTATCTTGTTAAAACATTAACCGTTCAGATAGCTGCCAAAACCAAATGTGTAAATGTCTCCATGCATTTCCTTAACATCATATATCAATGAGATGCACACAAAACATTAATAATGAACTGTATTATATTTGTTTTTGAGAAAAGGTAATTGTGATGTTATTGCATTAGTAAATATGGATAACACATGAACAAAACATACAAAATATAATTATATAGAAATAAATATCAATATAGCTGCAAGTTATCTTATGTAAGGAATGACATTAGTGTATGCATTTTACTGATTTCTACTGAGTACTGACTCTTACAGGTGGATTCCAGCCTGTGGAGTCTGCAAGTTCTCCATGTGGCTGCGTGGGTGCTCTTTTTTCCGCCCACTTCCCAAAGACATGCTGCTTAGGTTGATTGGCTGCTCTAAATTGTCTTCTAGCCATGTGTGTGTGTGTGTGTGTGTGTGTTGCCTTGAGAAGCACTGTAGTTCCGTCCAGGGTGTGCTCTACCTTGCACCCTCTGTCTGCTGGGTTCTGACTCATTGTGACTCTGTACTGGATAAAACATTTATTAAAAATTGATGGATGGATGGATTTTCATTCTTATTACTCCCCATAAAACTATAAGAGATATGAGGAAAACAATAAGGAATGAAATAAAGAGAACTGTATGCAGAGGAAGCTACAGTTGCAAACGTATTGTATATTTCTTTGTCTTCCTGGTTTTCATGTTTATTTTTTATTTTTTCTTCACTGGTTTCTATCCATTTTAAATGATCCAAAAGATTAGCTATAGGTCAGTTTTAATTGACCTTCCCACTTTCCTGCCCACTAAAGTAAAAAGTACAAAGGGATTTATTTACAAAAAGGAGAGGAGGATTATATTCCATTATATACAATGGTAAGGTCAGATAATGACTTGGCCGATGTCTGCTTAACACTATAACAAAACAGATCTTTATCTAAGCTAGTCTAGAAAGGGGATCTACTTACCTAACATGTATTACTTGGCAGACCTTAACTAACACCGCTAACTAAACTGTCTAATCCTCACAACTACTACAGAAGGGAGACCACTGCCCCTATCTTAATGCCTAGTGTGCTATACAAATAATTCACCTATGTGCAAAAACAGAGGAATGACAGCTCTTATATACAGGAACAAGCGGAATCAGCAGAGCATGAATGACAGGGATGGGAACCAATCACAGCCGGACATCTGTGAACAAAAAGGATAGGAAGAGCTCAGAGCACAGAACATAACTGTTATAACTGTTACATACACAATGTTACGAAACAGTAGCACAAATTGCAACTTAGGAGGCTGTGATGGCTCTGAGTCCATTGTGGGGTGCCAGGTGGGATAACCCTACCAAATCAGAGTATAGTGAAAACCAGTCATTCAAGGCCGTCACCAGGACACAGGTTGAAACATGGAACAGAATCTCCTGTCCTGTACCCTGTTTCTTGCCACAGACAATGGAAGAGATTAGATATTGTGTGTAGAGAGCGAGAGAGCGAAAATGGTTACAAAATGAAATGTAGAAATACAAAATGAATATGGAAAACAAAATCAAAATAAATGCACATACACAACCATCTGTATTCTGCAATGTTTGGCAATGGGAAATAAATTCAATTACATATCATTCACAGGTGAAAAGAAAGTGGTCAATAGTCCTTTCTTGGGTCCTTCAAAAGTTCAAAACACAAAATGTCCATCAGATGCAAGACCACCATAAAAATAAAAAATTAAAAACGTTTCCATGCACTTGACAACACAACAATATTGCACCATGTTACTTCTGATTTCTTTGAAATAAGGCAATTAGAGAAAGAGTAAGAAAAAACTGACAGCAGTTGAATAAGGAATGACCATGTACAAATATATTGATCAGCAATACAGATGAGTAAAGAGACAGATTGTAAGAAGAATTGAGAGAAAATAAAATACAAATATGCTATGGCAATCAAGTTAGTCAGTTGCAGAACAAAAGGCTATGTAGCAGATAAATAGGTTGTATGCAATAAAGCAAGAAGAAAACATTATAAATGCAGAAAGGTAAGATTTAAGACAGCACAGAATAGTAAGAATATAGAGAAGTGATCATGCGTTTTTACTTTTCAAAAGAAAATCAAGGAGGAGTAACAAACATGTAGAGAAACATGCAACAGGGGTACAGGACTTAGACATAATTAGCAGTTTTTGTCTTGTAGATCCGATTAAGTTGTACTCGCTGTGCGGCGTGTTAGTCTTTTCATTCCGTGTGGCATAAGAAAAGTTAAAAGAAAGTCTGAATCAAACCGTGTCCCTGGTCTTCCGATGTCTCCTTAACGCGCTCTTTAGACTCTTCCGTCTCCTGTAGACTGACTTCCGTGGACGAGCCCCGCTGTTTGAGGGCTACATCTGCCTCCCGGCGGCATTAGTTGATCTCCGCTGTTCAGTTATCCCATTTTCTATAAAGTCAGTATTCCAATGGACAAAAACCAAAGCAAACCAAAGAGCTAGGATGTTTAAGCATGGAAAAATAAAAAATAAATGTTTTTAACAGGGTTAAAATAGAGTACCAAAGTTGCTAGTATTTGAAATTTTGCTTATTATTTAAAAAAAGCAAACAAAAAACTAAACACTAATGAGCTTTGGAGCCAAACAATGTAAGGGTTGGAGTACTTTAGCATTCCTGCAGCAGTGGAGCATAGTTTCGGAGTGAGCTTTAGGATACATAAAACAACTTTCCATGCTCTAATTAAAAAGTGAATCTCAGTCGTTCCCAACTGTGACTGGATTTCCCACTGGACAATGCATATGGGGATAAATGTTGCCAGGGATGAGTGGACTTGAATTCAGCCACAGCTTCCTCAGCTTGCCACACATTAGCTTACTATTATCCCTCTCTGCTGCTTGTATTATGGGCTCCCAGTGTGAAAAGCAGATGTCCTGACTTTGCACATTTCTGAGGATGTAAGCATCTGTCTTAATTTACTCCATGTTAATGGTCATAGAGATAAACTGAGGTCATTAACAATTTATGATTCCAAAGTTGGAGGATGTAAAAGGAAAAACAAAAAATTGCTTCTCAAACATTTCTTTACAATACTTACCTGGGATCTAATGAGGAGTCCTGCAAATTGGTGCCATATTCCCGGGAGATTTAGATTTTGCACCAACTGCACTCTTTCATGAGAGCTTTCGTGAAGTACAGACCACATGAATTTCAACAGTCAAGTCTCAGCATAATGAAAGTCTACACCTGCATTTCAGCATCTGACTTACCATAATTGTGAGGTAATACTATGACACCTTTACATGGTTGCTAAATTAAAGAGTCAAATAATCCGGAGAAGGAAATGCGGGGTCAGTAAAAAGGAATTTATTAGGAGCAGCTGCAAGGTGATCATTCATGATGAGACAGTCTCATAGAACAATCTAACGGAGTAAGTACAAGCATTTTGATGCTAGCAGGACCAGATATAACAAGAATCACATGCTGTCCTGTGTAAGTCAGCTTCTTTCTGCCTGACAACTCTGCCGGAGTACCCATACATGGTATAGTATTCTCGAGGTTGACACATGCAGGGGCTTCATATGATGTATTAGCTCAAAAACTGCTAGCTTAAACTGTTTCTTATCCAACCCTGTACTGGGTTAAACTATGGCACAGTAACACAGTAAGACAGTACCTTCATGTTACACAGACATGAAATAGAGTTCTGGAACAAACTCAGGTCCAAAAGCCTGCATGTTACTACTTCTGCTTACCGGTGGGTGCATTTAAACTATTTTTGATCGTCACTGGGACATGCACTTCGAGCGGGGAGGACGCTGTCAATATTGAGGGCATCCCCTATGCCTGTGGAACCAGGCATACAGTATTGGAGGGGGACAATTTGTCCCAACAACCTGTCCTCACTAGCCCTTTAAAGGAGATTAAAAGGAGGGTGAAAATTGGGCTGGATTCTCAAAAATAAAATAGTGGAGTGTTTAAAGCTCTTTCTTTTAACAGTGCTGGCATGAGTCCAGTTAAGATGGAGGGGGTTCTTTTATTATATATGAAACCCAATCATCCAAAATAGATGTCCTGTAGCCAGGCTGGCTCAGAACAAGGATGCATGTAGTGAGGTAAAATATGTACTAGCCTTAAGATTTTCAAACCTGTAGGAGAGGGACCATTAATTTAATTCACAACCAGAGAAGCCAAACACAGCTCAATTTAAAAGGAGGTAAACTAGTAGGCCTATAGGTCACATGATTTTTATTTAGATGAAAACAAACAGAGAACAAAAAAAAAACTTTAATTAAAGTGTAAGAGCTGTTGATGTAAGTCTCTTCATCCTCAAATAGCTTATGAATCATCATGCTGTTAAAAACCTCTGGATGCCCTGGCTGTTGCTCTCAGGTGGTTTCAAGTTTAGAAAGGAGACTTACGAGGGGAGACTTGCTGCTGTGATTAGACATGATTATAATATTGGTTGATTTATATTTCTAGGAAGATAAGCTGTGCTTCAGAACTAACAGCTGGTAACTTGGTATACATAATGAGTCAGTGAGGTATGTAAAGTGAGATGACGCAGTGCATGTGATCTGCATACCTGTGAAGTTTCTAGATTTAGCCTCAGAGAATCCAGTGACTTTTCTGGGGCGCAGGAAGCGTGGATGTAAACTCTATGTGTTTGATGTATGTGGTGGTAAGCCGTTTCTGCACCCTGTGGAAAGTGAATTTTACAGGTGAACCAGTACAATAAATGTTATTTTTTGATGTACTAATGCCCACAGCTGTGTAAAACAAGTGATATTCTTGCTTCAATGGATGTGGTCCCCAGAGGGCGGTTGAGGTTTGTATGAGTCCAGGTGTGGGATGATGGATGGGGGGCCTTCATGTCCAGAGGATGTTTGGAATTAGGAGCCTGAGGGTCAGCAAATCAAAGCAACTGAGAAAGATGAGACAAAACAAAAAAAAAAACATGCTTAGAGGGTAAACTAGTCCAATGTATGCTGTTTATTTTTGTGTGGGTTATAAAGTATGCTGTACACACCCACAAGTGTCAAGTGTAGAAGGAAAGTCCTGGTCTAAAAGGTAGTAGATGTACCCCAGAGGACGATTATATCTCTAAAGACAAAACAAACAAACTTAACAAACAAACAAACAGAAAAAAACATTCAGAACAGTGTAAGTAATGGTAGCAGGTTTTGGCCATACCATCATCCTCAGCTTGATAGAACAAAGAAAATGACAAGAAAAACACTTCACTGATATAATTGAAAAGTCTAGCTGGAAGCAGACTTCTGATTTAATAAAGAAAGCCTCTTTTCTCAACTGGCCTGCAATAAGTTAGTAATAGAACAGACAGGAGGTTTGCATTACACATAGTATCGCTTGACCTTTAATGTTCTCCTGGGGTGGATTATCACTTGACTAGGCAGGGAATATACCCTGATATTGCAATAGTGTCTCATAGGGAGCTTAAGGAGCAAATGCTATGGTCTTCAAATATGGTAAACGTGTCTTTGACATAAAAAAAACTAAAAATGGGCTGTATGATTAATACAGTCAAAGGGGAAATGTATAGACTTCAGCTTTAAGTTTTTCATTATATTTTTATCTTCTCCCTTTTCCTGTCATACTTGTTTTTGTTTCATGGTCACTGTTCTTGTCATTCTTTGTTTATATTCCTTTTTTCCTTTCATGCCCTCTTGTACATTTTCTTTTCTCCTTCTCAGGCTGTGTTTAACTAGGTCTGCAATAGCGAGGATGTTTCGGCAGATGAGTTCGTCACTCAGCTATGAAGCAGATAATGAAAACCTGTACTGTCCCAGCTATCACGAAGAAGGCCAAAGTAATGCAGGTACAGCCAGCTACTCAGTTGCTGAGCAGGAAAGCCAGGGAGCAGTATTGTGAATCAAACATGCAATCAGCCAGACACAGTGTATGAAGGTCCTGGCCAAGCAGGAAGCAGCTGAAATAGATATTAGATATTTTAAGTATTTTCATGTTTTGTTTGTTTGTGAACTACTAGAGTTAGCTATTTAGGGCACACTATTCATGGGCATGAGCAAACCTAGTCCTTATTTTTAATACTTTTGGTGAATAATGGTGACCAATGGCATATTATGGGCCACTAGTGTATGTGTACCTTCTCACTTCTACAGCTTGCTGTGTTCTTACAGTATTTCACAGAATTGTCTCTATTCTGCCCTCTTGAATCTCTACCATGATTTTACTTTTGAAAGGGTTCGATACCACCCACAAAGGTCCTGGAAGGCTCAGATACATCACATTTCCCATTTTGAAGAAGAAAAACATTAATGAACACCCATACCATAACATATCAAGTGGATCCAGTGGTCAGTGGATGCAAACACAATTATAGATCCTTTAGTTGAAACCATTTTATTTGGTGAAGATTGTGAAATTAATTTTCTGCTATAATGTAAAACAAGAGTGGTATGGTGGCGCAGTAGTGCAGTGGTTAGTGCTGTTGCCTCACAGCTCCTGGGACCCTGGTTCAATTCCAGCTGTGGGTGTCTGCCTCTGTGGAATGGAAATATTCTACCTGTGTCCATGTGGGTTTCCTCTGGGTGTTCCAGTTCCCTTCCTCATCACTAAGACACACTGCTTAGGTTGATTGGCTACTTTACATTGCCCTCTGGTGTGTCATGGACTAGTATCCCATCCAGGGTGACCCTTGCATTGAGCCCTGTGCCCACAGGATTTGGCTCCAGCTTACTGTGACCTTGTACTAGCTGAAGTGCTTATTATTATTATAATTTCTTGGCAGATGCCCTTATCCAGGGCGACTTACAACATAAGTGCAAAACAAAGTGCAAGAATACAGTTAAGTAAAGGCATCAATCATTACAAATTCAATTTACATAAAACATAGAAATTCAAAATATAATACATTTTACAACTTCCAATTTACACAGGTAAGTACAGTAAGTGAGGTCCTACATCCTGGTTGGTAAAAGCTTAGTGCTGTCAAGATGTAGGGTCACAGTCAAGGGCTACGGGAAAGGGAGCAAGGAGGAAAACAATCAAAAACACAAGAAGCATAATAAAACTCTGTGAAGTGCTATCTAACGGGGATAAAAAAGTACAGTCTGAAAAGATGTGTCTTGAGTAAGCGCCGGAAGGAGGTCAAGGACTCTGCTGTTTTGACTTCGGTGGGAAGGTCGTTCCACCATTTAGGGGCCAGGGATGAGAAGGAGCGGCTCTGCAGGAAGGGGAACGGGGAGGAGGCAGAGTTAGTCTTCTGGCACTGGAAGACCGCAGTGGTCTGGAGGGGATGTATGGAGAGACGAGGGACTGAAGGTAGCTTGGTGCAGTGTGGTCGAGACAGTGGTAGGTGAGGGTCAATGTCTTGAACTGAATGCGTGCCGGTATTGGCAGCCAGTGGAGTAGCGTGTGCGAATCGTGGCAGAGAGAATACCAGACGAGCCGCAGAGTTCTGGATGAGCTGGAGCGGCAGGTGGTAATTGCAGGCAGGCCGGCCAGGAGGGAGTTGCAGTAGTCCAGGCGGGAGAGGACCAGTGACTGGACGAGCAGCTGAGTCGAGTAGTCAGTGAGGAAGAGACAGATTCGGCGAGAGAGTGTGGTGGATTCCAAGGGGATTGAGATGGAGAGATCAGCAGAAGTTGAGGAAGAGTGGGGGAAAAACAGGAGATCCGATTTGGAGAGGTTGAGCTTGAAGTGGTGTGAGTGCATCCAGGCGGAGATAGCAGACAAGCAGGAAGAGATATTAATAAGGTTATTAATAAGGAATTAATGGATACTGTAAAACTATTATCCCATGATCATATTCATATACTACAAAATAGAAAATATTAAATCTCTCAAAAATACTGCACTTGACATTTCTTGGCAGGCAGATGTCAGAATTTGAACTTGATGCAAATGCATATTATATCTTCCCCATCTTGAATCCATTGTTCTAACATTTCAAAAGGTTAAATTTTAAGTATGCTATTGTAACCCCCTTTATGTTGACAATTATTGCGACTAGGGTATACTGATAAATACCTGATTGTGTGCCGTTGTGTTGGTTACCTCCGATAAAGACATGCTTTGGCTCCCACTTGGAACTTCATTGGAGTCGCTCCTGTCCCCACATCAATCGATGACTTAAAGGTGTTGGGCGGTTCATTCATGTCATGGCATTCACCACTAGATCGACTTCTGTTGAACTTTATAGGGCTCATAATGGCAGTTTCTTCCTGGGGCCTCTCTGCTTGTTCCTGGTGTGGGTCCTGGGTTTCTTTGGTTTGGCTGATTTGGAATTTAAGTCTTCCTCAGTGGCTGCTTCGGGAGGTTCATTGCAGGGAGCTGGAGTGGCACCCGTCCCTTTCTTAACTGTCACTGATGCCTCATTAGAGGTTGAACTGCCAGACCTAGATGCCAAAACCTCAGTTTGGCTAGCTTGGACAGCAGCAGCCTCATCCATGGCATCACCAGTTGCTCATCGTCACTCAAACACTATTCTCCTCCATGATATGACAGAATTGTTCAGTGGTTTGTACCTCGGGTCGATAACACAGTGCATTGTCTATGTTTCTACTGGCTATTAGCAATTCTAAACTGGTGAAGAGCAGAAGGTCCTCCTGTTCCATAATAATCATAAATTAACATTTGATCTTAAGTTCTTTTTATACCTGCCAAACTTAAAAATCTTTAAATCGCCTGGAACTGGTCACCATGGTTCTCCTGTGCTTCCCTAATTGAAGTGTCCACATCAGAAAGCTCCATATCCCTTAGACCCAGTTCTACCTTTAGCTGCTCTGACTGCTGTCCGGCCATCTTCGCCCCAATAAGAGCTCCTAGCCTGAATGAAGCGCTCGTCTCATTGACTGATGTACTTGCATAGTCTCTCATGGATGGCGTGGTTGCCCTGGCTATGCCCATAGCAACTTTGTGCATTCCCTGATAATTGCCATAGGAAAACTCATTGTGTCCGGTCAGTTCAAGGAACTTGATGTAAGGCCTGTCAGGTCCATGTTGACAGTTCCAGGAATGAGAAGATTGTCTTGATCTGTCCCACATACTGACTAATTCCCATAACAGCACAATTCAGGATAACATAAATGCTGTGGAGGCCAGCATTCCGGATATAATGAGCAGCATGGGATATCAAGTCGAAGTGGTTATCTGGTTGTTATCTGGTCGACCTGAGACTTGCCTCTGTGGTTCCTGGATTCTGCAGATTGGATCAGGTCAACGATCAACTGCTGGACTGGAAAGCTAGAGGAGATCATTCTCCAATATTGCGGATTGCTTCATCACCTAGTTTCATATCCTCCCTTAAGTACCCTTCATTGTCATGAGCCCCCTTCCTCCTCCACACATTGTCAATCATGCCACGATTGGGCAGTTATAGCCTTAGCACAGATATATAGGACTTGGATAATGGCCTTCTCGGCAGGGGCAGGAATTAAGGTCAGTGTAATCTTCCAACCTTTCATTTAACAACCCCTTATTCAGTGCTGTACCCGCTGTAGCAAGTATCCTGTTTTCAGTCTTAACTCTGACCACCTTAATGGAGACTGAAATGTCCTTGCCAAATTTCTCAAGAGCAGCAGTTGGATTATCGACCCATGCCACTGAAAAAGACATCAACAATCCAGCTGTCTTGAGACCCTACTACATTTCAAATGTTCATGGAGAAAGTCATAGCAGGACTCAACCTGGAAGAAGTAATCGTGTTCTTCCAAAATTTCAGAGAAGACAATGAGATCATCTAGAAAAGCGCAGAGAGACTAATGAAAGTCTTGAATCATAATGCACAACATGGATTGAAGGTGTCTTTATCAAAATCTTTTTTTTTTCAGTCTTCTGTGAAGTACCTGTGGCATATAATTTCTGAGAAGGGAATCGAGCCCGGTGTCTGCATTGAGAACTTGGCCTGTTCCAGAGAGCGAAGAGCATTTTTGGGTTTGTCCGAGAAAGCCGGTAGGAGTATTATAACGTAAGGTTAAAAATCACCACAGCGATACATTCTTTCAGTTAGTAATACCTGCAAGTCATCAAGTATGAGTTCTGGAAGGAATTTGGAAACAGGACATTTCAGAATGGACAGAACTTTAGACCTCACGAGAGCTAGATTTGATTGGCCTCGTATGGCTTTTGAAGTGGACAGAAAGTGCAAGGAGTGCCCCATGTGTGTTAGGAGGAAGGTCAGAGTGCAGAAAGCTGCTAAATTGGTGAACATTAAAATGTCTGTGCCCCTTGAATTTGTTTGCATAGATTTCACTATAGAGTCACTAGAAATATCCTAGTAATGACGGATCACTTCACCAAGTATGTGTTAGCTGTACCAACCAAAGATCATATGGCAAAGACCATGGCAAGAGTTCTATAGGAAAATTGTATTCTTCACTATGGGTTTAGCTGAACTTAATACTCTGTGGAATTGCAGGGATTAAGTCTCATATAACACCTTACCACCCCCGTGGTAACCCAGTGGAGCGTTTCAACAGGACTCTGTTAGACATGCTTGGCACTCTGAGTGACAAGAGGAAGGAAGAATGGCATCATTATGTAAGACCTTTAGTGCACACCTACAGCTGCACTAGGAATGACCTAGCTTCATCGTGAGCTGTTACTACCATGTGGATTTACTCCTCCATCTTCTGACTTCAGGGAGGAAATGAGAACTCCTGTTTGGCCAAACACAAGACGGCACCCTGCTAAGGATGTAGAAAAACTTCCCTTGGAAAATGTGGATTTCCACCTGGAAAGTTCATGGACTGACAGGAGAGATGAAGTGGAAAGGGAGAGATTCGTGTCTGTTGAATCCCAAGATTATTACCATGATCTAGATTAGTACCAGGATGATTAAATGGATGTTTTGCAATATGTGTTGAACCCAGAGGCAGAAAAAATAAAATTATTGAACCTATTGGATGTGCCTGGGAAAATGGAAGAGGATGTAGCTGAGGATTTGTCTGACGGTAACCCTGTGGAGGACGATGTCATTCCTACACCTAGAAGGTCAACTCAGGACTGAAGACCCCCAAATAGATTGAGTTATCCCTTAGTTGTGATGACAGTCCAATGTCAAGTGTCTGAGCATAACGATCCACTAAAGGGACCAAAAAAAATGTTGTTTTTCTCCATGACCATATAATTATTTTGTGTTACATTGACATTTACTATACATGTATTGTACAGCATTGTATGTGCGGGTGTTGTGCTACAGATGCATCATTAATTGCACCAAATTCTCAAATTTCCTGGAGAAGGAAAAGAAACCATAAAAAAATTAAAACCCAATTCATTTGTCCTGCTGAGGGGAAAAGTATAATTACCCAGGGTATATTTTCCATAAATAAATATTGTTAATTAAACTGTTCTTTATTATGCAATGCTAGCTTTTCAGCACTTGTTGAGAACTGATTCAGCCTAAAGGAAACTATATTGATTGAAGACACGGGCAAGACTGACTCAGTATTCAGTAGGAGGTGTTAGAATTCACAAGGATACCTTGCTATTCTGCATGCGCAGGTCTGAAATGACTTTGCTAGATCATAGGCAATTTGATTTCTCTAGACATCATAAGGAGACTTGCCAAATGTAGGCACTAAAACACAAGCAGTAAACAACTTATATTTAAAACAATAGATTCCTTACATTTAAAAAAAGGTTATGAAAATATATTTTAATGTATTTATGTAATTGTTGACATGATAGATGAAACACTTATTTAACTTTAAACCAATGTGTTTTAACTGCTCTTGAGTTTAAAACATTCTTTTAATTCCTATTTTAATATGTCAGGGGAACGTATATCATTGTGTGTCTGTATTGTGGTATGATGTTTGTGTCTGTGTCCTCCCAGTGTTCTCATTAAAAATAATGCTGCAAGCCATATCCTGGCTGATAAGACAGGCACAGATGTCTCAAGGAAAACAATCATACAGAATACACTTTCCCAAATTAAAAAAGGAGAGGGTTCAGTAAAAAACATTTTAGAGGAGGACACATTTGGTAAGCTAATTTATTAATGGATCATGAGGATTTCTGAATGTGTTTTGTGGTGAAAATCATAACTTTAACAGTGATGCAATTTTTGATCACTGTAAACAGGAATAGTCAGTGACACTTATAGGGGTTTTGATTAATTGGTATTTCTATGATGTATATGGTGTGTCAGTGTATTTTAAGACTTGCGACTTGTTTTTATGTGCAACATTAACTGCATACTGACCCTCAACACCTTATTTTGTTTTGAATAATGTACTTGATGGTGTTTGGTACTCAGTTCTGTTACTTCTGCTTGAACTTGAATTGAATCCTTTGAATTGTTGCGTTTCTTTTTGCATTCAACTTCATATATTTGCCTTCATATTTATATTTGTAACTAAAAAAATCAGCATGAAGAGTTAATGATTTATCTACAGATATCCATTACAAATTTAACAGCGCCTACAATTTGGTTTCATTCAGAATATTATAAAAGTATACTGTGTAGTGCATAATGCATAGTCAGGTAATTTAAAATGGCAATTGGGTACATCGTGTGTGATGCGAGTAAAAAGCTCTATTAACAAGTAAGTCTTACCAGAAATAATAACTTGACATTTTTTTTAATGATCTTAATGTTATTTGCAACACTATAATAAGTTTATGATGCAAGAAAGATGGCACTTTAATTTTGCAAGCCAGCTTAGTATATTACATGACTGAGTTTTATCCTATAAAATGAAGACCACAAATTAAAAGCAAGCTATATGACACTGAAGTTCTCTTTGCCAGGGGGTTATTACATCTACCGAATGGAAATCCTCCATCAATTATGGATCTGTAATTTTCACATGGAAGGTAAGTTTCCAAGAACTGATGTTTTTTAATGTCATGAAATTATGATTATTCTTTTTTGGTCATCCATTCCTTTTTTAATGCTGTTTACTATTTACCCCAGGACATACAATTATAATGAGTACACATTGTATTTCTAATAATTAAGAACAGTCATCTGGCATGTTATAAATAATTGAAAGCAAACATAATGATGTGGACTGGCATCCCTAAAGTAGCCTGGAAACTCATTAAATCTTTGGTCAAATACTGTTTGAATATTTACATTTAATCCTGATAGGAATTGCTAAAGAAAAGGTCAGGCTTGGACACCATCCAACATCTGGGTTTAATCTCTTACAAACTAACAGAAAACACAGGCAAGCGCCTAATGAACTAATGCTGTCATTGTTTTGTCAAGGAGTTTAAAAGGTACCTCCTTTTATATTTCAATTAGTGTTAGTGATATTTTAATAGATTTAATGTAGCTTATTAGGGTGGCTATATAGTATGCCTGATATAGCATTCTATAAGGAAAGAAGCATAATCTGTTTGTTGTAAAATTAAAGCAACTTCAAAATAATTTCAATGTTTACGCCACAAGGGATGGAAAGAAAGCAGGGAACACAAGCTAATGCCATCAGCTATATGCTGTTTGAACATATATCAGAACAGAAGTGTTTGTTAGTGCCTTTATGTGCTGCATGGCTTTGATCCACAAAATGTCTGTATATGAAAAGGCAGAGTGGGAGTTTTATCAGTAACTTGCAACTGGGAATATTTTAAATAAAGTGAGGTTTTGTTATATGATGCACAGTAAGTGAAGCTCAAACTGTCAGACCCCTCATTTAAAACGCCGTTACAAGCATTCCTCTGATGGCCTGAACCGCACAGCCTAAATGAGTAACAGACCTAACAGGCCAAAGTGGTCCCCTGGTCAACCTACATTTATACGTTAATGACATCTCGTGGGAGTTATGCCACAGTATGGGTCTCCTGTACACAATCGTATACTCCACCGAAACCTCAGCAGTCCATTGGCATCAATCTACCTGATCTCTGAGTCACATCCGCACCGCAGTGTATAGGGTCAGACCACAGAATTGAACCATTAGTACAGGCACACCTTTGAGCACTGAAAGAGTGACACATCCACAATCATCGTACTCCGTCCCAGGGGATCATTTTCATAATGTATATGGGACAGGACATAAACAGCAGTTTTCATAATACACAACCTTTGCCATAGTACCATATCAGAGGTTGGAAAATACCCATGATTCAAAATGTGATACCGGCCATGTTTCAACTCCTCTTGAAACTCGCATCTTCTGTTCAGCTGAATCTGTTTTCATAGCCGCTGCGTACTCCACAACAATTTTATTTCCCTGTATTGTTGCTTTTGTCTTCAGTGAATATAAAAAGTTCAAAAAGTGCTACTACTACTTGCTACTTCTAGTACCTCTTTCAGTTTTGGTTGAAGCTCTGCAACAGTCCTAAACATTTTCACTGAGTTTGGTCATTGTGTCATATCTACAATACATGGTTTGCTCTCAAAGGATGTGTGCTCGCAAGATAGTTCCCCAAGGACATAATCTACTTTCTAACTTTGCAAGATGTATTACATACCTTCATAAAAAAAGCCTACATCATCCAACAGTATCTAGACAAAACTGAAAAAAGGCTGTACAGCAACCTGAACCCACACATCACACTAGATAAATTAGTCATACCAGTGTCAGTATAGTCTTTGGTTGGCACTGTAACTCCAAAGAATTGGTTCCAGGAGTTATTTGATGGAGGTAGTAAAGGTTAACAGCCTCCAGGTCATCCTCGGTTTTATTTGATCTACATTTTAATAAAGCCGTGTGCAGGATTTCTGTCTTGCCATGTCTTATTTCTCAACGGATCATTACATTTAATGCAAGTTCCCATGGAATGTGTCTCTTTCTCTTTCTGCCTCCCTGTGTTAATTCAACCTGTTTTATTCAGAGATTGATTCTCTATTCCCAGTTTACTGGCATAATGAGATTATGCAGAAAGTTCAGGGAAAGTGCGCAGCTGCACGGCTCAGTAAAGGAGCCTGCAGGGAGGGAGTAAAAAATATGAAAAAGAATTAATGTTTTCCTCATATTAGTATTCTTCTTGTAATGAATCCTGCTATGGAATAAAAAAACAAACAAACAAAAATCTATCGCTGCTTTGAATTTATCGCTTAAATATTTATTTAGAGAAAATGTCTTTAAAAATGTATTAGATCAGATAGAAGATGAGTGGGTCTTATTAAAGGAGAAAATTCCACATTCTGTGATTTACTGTAGAACTTAAAAAAAAAAAATGCTAAGGTGTATAGAAATGTATGTTGGAGCAACTGACTGTACACCCTTCCTCAAAGCACAAGCTTAAAGACTTCCAGTTGTCCAAAATTTTAGGGTTATGGTTGGCCATCCTACTCTTTATGTCAATGCCACCAATACATATTTTACACGAAGCTCAGACATTAATTTGTAAATTCTACAAATGCCTATTCATTTGTAAGTGTCCTGTTCCGAAACCACATGGTAAACTCACTGGACAAAGTTTGTAAATGGGAATCAATAGAATACATATATTTAGGTGTAATTGACATTTTGACATTTGAGTGCCAGAGCGATACAAAGTGACACAAAGTGACAAACCTGTTATGCTGGAACACCTACACTTTCAGAACTGTAGAGCATTATGTCTCTGTATTGGCATGTTGTACACAAAGCGCTGTGTTATAACCAGCTGACAGAGAAATGTGTTTTATACTTACTAGTGTTTAGGCTTGCACTCTTATCTAGCATTTGTATGCTTTATGCCTAATGGAAACGCATATTAGTTAAAAGACATCAGGAACCAGAATAAAGTCCAAACATAAAGGTAACCAAAGGAGATAAATTAACTGAAATGGGTCATTGGGTGGTTGTGGAGGAACGACATTTTGACATTTTATTTACCATTTGGAGAATTTAATTATTTGGAATTCACTTTCAGTATCACTATATCTTCAGTTATATTATTTTACAGATTGCTTCTGCACTAAAATATGTTACATAATTTCTTTCAAATATTAACTATCAAATTACCTAATAAAAGCAAATACCACATCAGGAGATACTTGCGCTTAGATAGACATTAATACACATCTGGGAAATCCTCACGCCCTTAGAAGCAAATGCTTTGTGGATGATTTTGCAAATGTCCAGTTTTAATGCACATCCTTTGGAGGAGAATGAAAGTACACTACTTTCTAAGATAAGCAAACCGTGTTATCTGTGCATGGTTTCAACTTGGGTTTTATTTTCTGTTTTTCACTGTTTGGGGAAGTATATCTTTTTGTGTGAATGTAACATTGACATGGCAAACCACTGTTTTTTTCTCTGTAACAATCATTGATCTCTTCTGGACTTCCTGACTGTCAAACACACTGTCTCTTGGATGCAGCTATACTTTGCACTCCCTATGGATATTTATCTATCTGTGCATGTCTGTTGATGTTTTCTTTCTTTTCTCCTGTCTATCTGATTGAAATGAAATATTTATGCACTACACTGCAATAGATCGGTTTCCCCCAATTTTTTTGGACACTAATGTGTATCAGCACCACAGTAATGTGTCCTTTTAGTAGTTGTGTGACGGTATGTCAATGTGTGCTTTTTCATCAATGTCCTTTTAAATTGGGTGGTGCTTTGAATGAACTTTTACCTTAATTTGTGGCATACTTAAATAAATAAAAAAAATAATCCTAACACAATTATACTGTATGAGGTAAACCGCCCAGTAGCTGACACTTTAGTTTTAACCATTGTGGGTTATAGAGTTGCATTTGAAGTTACCATACTGAGCTCCAGATATTTTCTTCTTTTCATTGTTAAACTGTATTTATGTACACAGCTGTGCTCCACAATGTGAAATAAATGCTATAACTCAGATTCTGACATATGCACTGTATTACACATACAATATTTGATACATTCATTTATTTACATTCATAACATAATATATTTGTTTAAATATTTTTCAAAAAACATTTCTGTCTAATTTGGCTTAAGGCCTAGTTTGCCTATGGTCGGTCCGGCCCTGAGGGTAGTTTACAAGCTAGAATGATGTTGGAAAGCAAATACACAGAAGTAGGCAAGAATACAAATTACTAGTGTGTATGCTTGAAGAGGGAAAAAGTAGGCTATTATTCTTCTCCTTTTAAATAATCTAACTGATGTTTGAAAATGAAATGATTAAAGAATAGTGACAACTGATATTTACAGTGTAGGATCTCTGCTGACAAGGAACAATAAAACAACCAACTATTCATAGGTAAGTATACAGTGGTTCTCTATGTCTCCAATTAAAGTTTAAGCCCCACCCAATGACCTAGCCCAGGGTCAAAGTCACTCCTATAAATTACCAGGATGCCTTCTGCTCTCGCATCAACTCACATCAAACAGACAAACAGAAAGACAAATGTGGCACCAACCTGCAAGGGTAAATCACTGCACAATCAGCAATATTTTGAAAACCATGTATGCAGCTTTTACCAAAGACTCCTCTTCCTTTGGCCTGTCTGCTGAACCTTTTCCCTGTCTGTATTGTGAATCAGGTAAGTGTTATAAGCTCAATATAATGACACACAAAGGCGATTCCATCACACAGGAGTATAGAATAATGCTGAGGTGATTGACACTTAGAATTGGAAAAACAGCTGAAAGCCTTTGTGCTGATTAAACAACACTGTGGGGAGAAATGAGGGAAACGGATTCACCTAACCACATTTTAAGGGTATATCTTAGTCTCTACAGGTGAACCAGTTTCCATGATTTGTTCCCATAGTGTTTTTTAATCTGCACACTATCCTGCTAGTTTAGCTTGTTCAGGGCTCAAGTAGAGTTCTTATTTCCTATTATCTTTGGGGGGGGGGGGGGGTAGAACAAAACAGAAAACTCAGTGATTTCAACATTTGAAATTCTGTTGGAAAACTCATAGTATCTCAATTTTTTTGTCCTGGCTGAAAAGGCTCAAGTTTCGTCCTGTTAAACTATCCAAGAAGCTTGACTTATAATGTGTTTTAATTCACTGTAATTAATCTTGTGTCAGTGACCCAGCATAACACCCATATTTGTCATATATTTCTTGTATTCCCCAGCTAAGCAAGGGAAGTTCACAATGCAGTACGCAGTACAGGATCTGACAGGAAGTTATTACAATTCAGGTCACAATCCTACTGACTGATACGAATCTCAAGGTCAAGATTGAAGAAAACGATACACACTCAAAACTCGAGATAGCATGCAAAGGGCAGCAGTAGGTTAGGGTGACAGAGATTAATTAATTAGGTTATGAATCATTAATTCCTCAAAATAGACCCAAAGCATCGGGAACGGATTGTCATGATGAACTGACTGGATAAAGAGTCCCGCCAGCAGGATTTCTTAGTAGAGGCAAGGGTGGGGAGATCTCCAAGAGAGGAGTGTGCTAGTTTTCCACTAGGCAAGGCAGGTGGGAGTGAGGATTAACTGAATGAGCTCAGTGAAATGGATGTACTCCTGGCCATATTGGTGACAGATGTAAAGCCTATCAAACTGACATCTTCTGTATAGTTTCAGCTGGAGCAACAGTGAAACAGGCAGACTTAATGACTTCTCTGGAGCAGGACATTTCAAGGCATTCTCTTCTACATTTGAATGATGAAACGTTCAGTACTTAAAGGGGGAAATCATGTGAGACTGAACATCCTAATGCTGATGCATACCTTGGGGCTTTACTGACTGCTGTGAAGTGAACGAGGGCAGGAAATAAAATAATTCCAATATTGACATATTTGGCAGTATTGTGGAAACTCCTTTCTTTGCCTTCTTCTTACTCGAGAAAATCTATTGGGGTAACGTATATGATTAATATACTGTTGCTCTCAAAATATGTATAATTAGTTCAGTCCCCGGATTTCTACATTTAACTGTTTTTTAATGTGTTCCGTGTCAGGTACGTTAATTTACACAAGATTAATGGTCTTCCACTTGAATTGCCTTAAGTATTATTTTAATCATGATTGATGCATGGATAAAAAAATGCAGCCTCCACTTGCATGCTTCAAAATAGGTTCTATTTGAATACTCATTAAGGAGTCACTGAATTTAATTTTAAATGGCTGATAAGGTCAGTGTGGGGGAACTGCTTGTGTTTGCAGAGAAATAAAATAATTGTATGAGCTAAATCAAGACCATCCATACAGAAGCCACCTTCAGAATGAGAAGTGCATGTGCATGCAGGTTATGAGTTGACCATAGTTATAATATAGTGGTATTTTTGTAGGGTCAATGTATGAGCAAGCCATCAGTGAGAGCAGACAGAGAGAGGATACAGCTGAGAGAGGGAGAGAGGGCAGGAGGGAAAGATGACAAATAAAACTGTACAACTCAAAGAGGTTTTTGGTGCCAAATAGAAATAAACAAAGTGAAATAAGCAGGAAAAAGAGGTAGAGAGCATTCACACAGTGAATCACGTCCTTCTGATGCACCATTTCTGTCACCCCACTACCCCACAATATCTCTTGCCACCATGCTGTCACCCCAAACCAAAAAATCCCAGAACTCCCCCTACTACATTAGCAACAATGTATAAACATTATCAGCAGTGTGCAGTAGTGTTTAGGGCTCTGGACATGTGAGAGGTTTGTGGGCTCAATCCCAGCTGGTGGACACTGCTGATGTATCCTTGAGCAAGGTACTTTACCTAGATTGCTCCAATAAAAAACCCAGCTGTATAAATGGGTCATTGGTATGTAAAGATAATGATATATTGTAACAAGTGCTTGTTGCCCTGGATAAGCACATCTACTGAGAAATGTAATCATATTGATAATAATAATATGCACTTCTTCCCTGTATATGTGGTTTTGTAGGTCACTGATCTGTAAAATAAAAGTGTTTGGAATGTTGTTCTAAACATTTATTTTATCTAGATTCTCTGTAGTTTAATCAGTTAATTTGCCTTGGGTTATTCCATTTGTGGGATTTAAAGTAATAAAATCCTTACTCTGTTCATTTGGTGTACGTACCCCATTATTTTTCATTACTATGATTAATATAAATAATTAAAGTAATAATAAGTTCTGTTTTATTAATGATACTATGCACACATTTTCCAGTAATATTTTAGCTGGTTTCTATCTCAACTCGGTCTTGACTTGGGCCTGCAGGGACTTTGTCTTGGCTCGTACTCAGATAGGGTGGTCTTGACAATAACGCTGGTTAATGTGAGATAATATTCTGTTATTTCACAATAATCATCACATTCATATGAGGTAACATTGTGTTATTTCTGAATAATTATTGCGATCCAATTGCAAGATGGTTGTCTATCTTTCATTAAATGGCAAATAGTATTGTTTAAGTTCAATAAACAATAATACAATGTTAATAACAAGGAAATAATCCAGGTGTTCAGATTAAACACTCAAATTGCAACTCAACATATCTGTTTATGTATCTATAGGAAACAGCTTGTTTCCACTAAGATTTTGTGTAGGTCAAGGAGCAAGTATTGATGGGGGTGGGAACTTGCAACACATATGGATTCTCCCCATAGCTTCTCATAATATTAATAGTTTAATCATTATTATTATTAATAATGTACAAATCCTGATATTTGTATTGATCCATTTAAGATTAAATCTAAATGTGTACCACTTACAAATGTAGCTATATATGTTTGTAAGTAACCCTGCTGAAAATGGTTTGATATTCAATATTCAACTTCCCAGTGAACACAACACCAGCACTGCATTTATTTGTACATTACCCCTTCAGTATTGCTATGAAAATTACGATATTTGTTTCAGTGACAGCATAACTGCCAAAAGAGTAAATAAACCCTTAAATTAAATGTTTGCAAACTACACGAAAGCTCTTACACTGCAGTATACCATACCATTTGTTAAAATAATGAAAATGCATAAAATTGCAAAGTTTTTATATTTTTGCTCCCTCAAAAGCCTAGACCATAACCAATACATTCAGTCATATCTTATTACTTTCCATCACTCTATTATGCTGAACCAAATATCAGGGCTTTGCAAGTGAAATAGTGTTTGAATAAAAATATACAGTTCACTGTAAGGACAATAGTCAACATTTTGATTAATTAATGCTGTATATAAGTTTGCAAACAATTGACCCTAGTCTTTAATTGAGATAAAAAGCAGTTCAGCTGTAATGGTAATGCATAAGACACAGCACAGTATAAACCAGTTTGGGTAAAAAAAAAATACGATTTAGCGATGCTGATGATGTAATGTCATAATATATTAATGCAATACTTACTGAGAAATAATGCAACATTATCTCATCTTAATGTATTATTGCAAAATAACGCAATATTATCTCGTATTAACGAAATGTAAATATTGTTATCTTTCAAGTCAGAGGCACTGCCCAAGGGGTAGGGGTTTCTGCGCACTTCCGTAGGAACCCGATTGAAACATCACTCTATCAAAGCTGCCATTGGCCCCTGCACTCGTCACTCAGCACAGGTCCCTTCCCACTTCCTGTTCTATAAAATGTGATGTCAGCGCAGGTTTGTCCTCTTTTGCCTCTTCGCTGGACTCAGGAATGTAAGCTCTCTGTGTCTGTGTTTCAAACCGCGTATTTCGGCTGGCTGGCTCACTTCATAGTGTTGTTCACCACCGTTTTCGCTACACATCATCTCTGTCTTGTGTGTGTTTAGTTATTATTGATAGCTAATCCCGATTCTGTCCCGTCTGCGCACCGGAGGTCCGGCTGCGCTTTCAGTTTCAGTTTCGTTCACAAGAAGAGCCTTTTAAAGATAATAGTCGTGTTTATATAGTGTCTTATATATTCCGACTGCTTGCTGTGTTGGTTTTTTGTCCACAGGGCTTTTTCCTCCACAGCAGGAGCACTAGCAGCGGCAGTAAAAAAGTGTGTCGTAAGAGATCTCGCCCGCGTGAGGTGCTCCTCCAACGGCTTGCACCCGACCTACAGCCCGCGGCTGCGGCTGTAGGAGATCTCGCTCTCTCGGTTCACTGAGAACAAGCACTGCTAGCCCTCCTGGTCCGTGCATGCGAGCGTGCGTGCCTTGGTTTTAGATCCCGCTATGGCTGGTGGTCTACTACCCTCAGCCCCTGCGGACCCCGGACTCCGCGTCACCCGGTGTCCCTGGAAACCCTGGCACACACGGTGTGGTTAAGCCTACGGGCCTACGTGGCGCTTGGCTTTGTACTTGGCTCAGCTGGGGGAGCCCTCAGAGCAACATGGCACATCACCCACTCCACCTCCTATCTTGGAGAAAGTGGTAGCGGCGGATCAGCTGGTCATGGTGATGCGCCAGGGGGCTAGGGCGACAGGGCGATCCTTGGCAGCCATTGTGGTGGCGCTCCACCAGCTTTGGCTGTCCCAGGCACAGACAGGACTCACCTCATGGATGCCCCTATCTCGCCAGGCTTTACTTTTGGCCCCTCTGTGGAGGAGATGCTATCGCGCACTCTTCAGGAGAGGGAACAGTCCCTGCAGCTGGCCTGAGTGTACCCAGTGGCACCTCAGGTCCAGCAACGCAGGCCGTCTGCAGCAGCTCGCCGGCAGGGAGGCCCCCCGACCGCAGCTCCCAGGCCACAGCCTAGGTCATAGGCCGGACCACAGCTCAGGTCACAGCCCCGCCCACCTGCCAATCTCTGCCAGCATCTCACTGGCTGGCAGGCGACACCATTTTATTCCCCATACTTCCTTGTGCCCAAGAAAGATGACGGTTTTTGCCCCATCTTGGATCTGAGGCGCCTGAACTGCCACCTCAAGATGCTGCGCTTCAAGATGCTCAACCTGCGCACCATGTCCCAGGCCATCAAGCCCGGCGACTGGTTCACCACGGTGGATCTGAAAGATGCTTACTTTCACATCCCCATTGCACAGGCGCACAGGAAGTTTCTCTGCTTCGCCTTCGAGGGCTGAGCATTCAATTTTGCTGTTCTCCCCTTCGGCCTGTCGCTAGCGCCACGCACTTTTTCCAAGTGCATGGACGTCGTGCTAGCACCCTTGCATTGCCAGGGGATCCGCATCCTCAATTATCTAGACGACTGGCTGGTTTGTTCTCACTCGAGGGAGCAGGTTCGGATACACATGGACTGCACCTTGATTCAGTTGCCATGCTCGCCATGCTGGCGCCAGAGAGAGTTGCCTCAATACACACGTGTCTCTCCCTCTTCCGACTGAGAGCTCGTGTCAGGGTGTCCCTTTGCCAGAGGCTGCTGGGCGTCCTAGTGGCTGCATTACAGACCCTCCCCCTCGGCCTCCTCCAGTTGAGGCCGTTGCAGTGGTGTTTCAGGTCTCTCAGGATGCACCCTCACCGCGATCAAGCACGCCGAGTCACAGTCACTCCGGCGTGCTGGAAGGCACTCCGTTGGTGGCGGAGCCCCCACAATTTGACCCTCGGTGTGCCCCTGGAGCCGGGCTACCACCGAGCAGTCATGACGACAGACGCCTCCAAGCAGGGTTGGGAAACAGTCTGTGACGGACGTGGAGTCCGAGGCAGGTGGACGAAGCCAGTGTGGGCCCTCCATATCAACATCCTGGAGTTACAAGCAGTACTCTTTGGACTGTCTCATGTCCAGCCAGTCCTGCGGGACAAACATGCTGGTTCAGATGGACAACACAGTGGTGGTTGCCTATATCAACAGGCAAGGAGGTCTCCGGTTGCGCAGACTGTACTGTCTAGCACGCCGTCTGCTTCTGTGGGCGCAACCACGGTTCCGCTCCATCAGAGCAGTTCACCTCCCAGGCCTGTCCAACACGGCGGTGGACCTCCTCTCTCAGGGAGGCCCCCCAGTCTCGGAATGGCGCCTCCACCCGCTTGTGGTACAACAACTGTGGAGCCGGTTCGGCAGGGCGGACGTGGATCTCTTTGCCTTGGCAGAGTCGTCACACTGCCCACTATGGTTCTCCGTCCGAGACCGCTCAGGAACCCTAGCAGAGCCTTGGCAGCTCCCAGTGAGAGCAGACTTGTTGTCCCAGGTGCAGGGCGCGCTTTGGCACCCCAATCCGGGCCTCCTGCAGCTCTGGGCCTGGCCGCTGAGCAGGAGTGATTGATTGCCTGGGGTCTGTCGGACGCGGTAGTTGCCACTATTCAGTCGGCGAGAGCTCCCTCTACGAGGTCGCAGTATTCCTACCGCTGGCGGACGTTTAGCACCTGGTGCCAAGACGGCGGTCAAGACCCAATTAATTGCCCCATCGGGGTCATATTGCAATCTCTACAAGAGCTGTTGGACCAAGGCAAGTCCCCGTCCACGCTCAAAGTGTATCTAGCAGCCATCTCCGCATCTCATGTCCGGATTGATGGCGAGCCTCCTGCTTCTCATTTTCTGGTTGTGCAGTTTCTAAAGGGAACTCGACGACTACAGCCTCCTCGAACCCTCCTCAAAGTGCTGGACACGCTTTCCCAAGCCCCATTTGAGCCACTGAAGTCAGCTGAGCTGAAGCTGGTGTCACTTAAGGCTGTTTTTGCTGGCTATCACCTCTGCAAAATGCGTAAGTGAGTTACACGCCCTGTCCGTACACCCATCGTGTGTCCGTTTTGCGGGAGATGGCTCCAGGGTCACGCTATGGCCTAACCCTGCATTCCTCCCAAAAGTGCTGTCTCCATTCCATGTAAACAGGCATATTGAGTTGATGGCTTTTCATCCTCCTCCCTTCACTTCAAAGCAAGAGAGTCGGCTTCACCTGCTCTGCCCTGTGCGGGCCCTCAGGTGCTATTTGGAACGCACTAAGGACATTCGGCACTCAGACCAACTGTTTGTGTCTTATGGAGTGCGGACACAGGGCCAGGCGCTTTCAAAGCAGTGCCTCTAGCATTGGATTGTGGACACCATTACCATGGTCTACGAGTCCACCGGGACCCCGGTGCCTGATCACCTGGTGGCCCACTCGAATCGAGGCATTTCCACATCATGGGCACTTTTTCAAGGTGCCTCCTTGGCAGACATTTGCGCGGCTGCAGCTTGGGCCTCGCCGCTTACATTTGCCCGGTTCTACAGGTTGGATGTGACGGGACCGGTTCCATTGGGAACACGGTGTTGGCTGCAGTCGAGCCCCAGTAGCCTACGGGCTCTGGCTCCTGCCTTTCCTCTCCCAGTCTGCCCCTGTAGGTGCATCCTGAGGGAGCTAGCGAACCGTGTCTTTCCCTTCCACCGGACTATGCCTTCCAGTCGAGCACCCACGCGAGCTGCTCCTGGATGTACAGACAGCCCTGTGGATGTGTTCCCAGGGCTTGTCATGCGGCCTACAGGCATGTTGCCTTATGAGGCCGCCCTGTATATAGTTCGTTAATCATACTTGTGTTGTGGTGGTGCATGCATTTGGCCTGTATCCCGCTCTGTATATTGGTCAGCAGGTCTGTGGCCCGCTCTGTCTGTATTACGCCATAGAGCAGGGGACCGCTGCTGTTGTCCTCCAGCGGAGGGCACTTGAGTTCTCCAGTGCCCCGCTGTGTACATAGTTCATTTATTCGCACGGTAGAGCTGTAGTTGTCCTGCGTTAGCTGCGCTATTTGACACGTGTCAACTGCTCCTGTGTTCCATGGGCGTCCTATGAGCCAGCTCCTGCACCCCATGATGTATATATGTGTATATATGTATTATGTGTTATGTTTGTACAAAATCTAAATTGCAGCACAATGGAGCTCTTCCACTCTGTACTGTTTAGTTGAGTTGGATGCTCTTGTGCTGCGCGGTGAGAGCATGAAGGTCTTGCTGTCACACGATATGTTTATATTGTATATTGTTCAGCTCGGCTACTCTGTCCAGCTATGTATTATATTGTATTTTTATCATTGGGTCTGTGGCCCCGCTCCTATTGGGTCAGGGGTCCACTGCCATGATATTGCGCGGAGGCCGCACAAGTGCTTGATTGCCGGCACCAGACATTGTGCAAGTAGATTATGGCCTCGCTCCTAGCTGCACTAGTAGATCAGTTGGCCTTGCCCTTGTAAGCGGAGGGAGTAGGCGTTAACCTCTGTAGCCCCGCTTTGTATATGCTTATTGCAGACAGTTCTGGGTGGAACATGACTACGGTCCTCGCTCCTGGACGGCTCAGATGTGGCCCTACGGGGCCCCTGAGGTTACTGTCTGGGCTTGTGTTGCCGAGGCCCCCTAGCGGTGCACCTAGGGGCAGACTCCCTTATCAGCTCGCTGCCTCCTCCCTTGCGATGGTTTTGTTATACAGTAACCCCTCCCCCTTGGGCAGTGCTTCCGACTTGAAAGATAACGATAGGTTAGTGGGAAGGGACAGAGAGCTTACGTTCTTGAGTCCAGCGAAGAGGCAAAAGATGACGAACCTGCGTTGACATCATGTTTTATAGAACAGGAAATGGGAAGGGACATGTTCTGAGTGACGAGCACAGGGGCCAATTGCAGCTTTGATAGAGTGACGTTTCGATCGGGTTCCTACGGAAGTGTGCAGAAATCCCTCCCCCTTAGGCAGTGCTTCCTTTTTCAGATAACCGGGGTTGCATACGCAACCTATCGTTTCTCTGAGGTACTAATAAGATTCCATAAGGATGTAGTCCTTTACAAATATATGAGAGGTTCTTACAATAAATGAATTTCAGTCTGAAAGAAATACAATATCCTTGAAATGTGTTAATTTATGTAAAGTAAAAGTAGACCCAGAGAAAATACATTCACTTGTGTGATGCTTGTAAAACTGAAGTCTGCATTAAAAGATGTTTCCTTGTGACATTCAATTACCTACTTGTCTGGTGGCCTTGGGAAGCAGCTTTAAGTAGGGAACTCAAATATTAAAGGGTTCAATCAGTTTCTCCCAGACCACTGTCCAGTCCCTTAAAATCTCTCTGGATGCAATTGTCAGAAGGTTGAAGGAGATTTACTTTTTGATTTACACTTCATTGACCATTCTTTTTTATAGCACATACTCACTTAGATCAGGGCTTAAGAAAAGCATATTCTTTTTATTTATTTCCCTCTGAGGCTACGTGTTGTGATTTTTCCCCTCTCTCTTCCATTATTGAACAAGATAGAGAATGAACTCTAAAGATGAACATATCACAAAGATGATCCTTAACAGAGCCCTGGATCTCACCAGGGAAGAAATCTTCAACTTTATCTCTGCAATCTCTTTGTGTACCATGCAATTGAGCAACTTCTGCTCAATACACATTAATACATTCTCTACTGATAATACAGTGCATCCCGAAGTGTGAATTATGATAAGTCATTTGCTACATTCTGTTACTACCTGATATTCAGAGAAAGGAGCATCACAAAATCCCTAATAGGAACAGACAACAAAAGACAATATTTCCATTTTAATCTCTAATGCATGACTGAGCAAAGCAAAACAATGAGCACAAGTAACCGACATGAATATGAAATAGTATTAAGTCAAGAGCTTTCTTACAAATACCACTTCCCAAAGCATGAAGACACAACCTCTCAGTAACAAAATATGTGATTAAAATGCAGGGACAATGAAACAATATTCAAGGTAATAAAAGGCAATTACAGAGTGTGATTAGTGAGCTGGTGTTCCTGAGATACTGGTATTATCGTATCACCATGCAAATTAATGTTACAAAAAATTGAAGAAGCTTAATTTATTTTGTAAGTAAAAAAACATATCTCCAGCCTACAGATGATTTCATATTTTAAAGAAAATTAACCGTAAGGTGTTTATTTATTTATGTGTTTGTTTGTGTGTTTCTTCATTTGAAGTTGTTTTGCAATAATAAGGTGACAATTGCTTAAGCATGCTGATGTTTTTTTAATCTTTTCTGTAAAAAGATACTATTACTATATAATAATAATACACTGATTCATGTTGTAACATTTATTAATTAATCTGGTAACCTCTGGAATAGAGAGAAATACTGATCCTGTAAATCCAAACATTGCAATCCAGGGACTATACCAAATGTCTTTGCCTACCATCTATGTTTTGTCTTGGATGAATTGTAAGTTATGAATAAGGGACCTGCAATGGGGAATTTTCAGTAACATTTAACATTCTGAACTGCAAACAGTCTTAAAAACTATCCTGTGAATCTGATAAACAATTATAACTAAATTCTAAATTCTCTCTCTCTCTCCATCTACCTTATGTGGATACATGTTAATGTTGTGTGGGCATTCAGACCCCCACTCAAGATTGAACAGCTGTCTCAAGCACACCTCCAAGCACCTTATGCAGCCCTAGAGTACCAAACCTATTATGCCAAAAGCCAGTCTGATACTGGGGGTTGGAGGATTGGCTGAGGGAATGAGGTTGCTGGGGGGTGGTTTAAACTGAATCAGGACATTACAGTGGAACCGTATCGTACAGTATCTGCTTCAATTACATGGTTGGCTAACGTGTTCCAGACTCCCACAACCCTCTGTGTAAAGAAGTGCCTCATGGTTTAGATGTAAAACCAGTTCCCCCTGATATTTGCTTGTATCATCTGGTCTGGATCACAGTTGATTGTGAAAGTTGGTGGCAGCTGTCAATCCAAGAATCACATAACGGCTTATTTGTTTTAAGAACACAACATTGTAAGTTCTTTTTCTGCTCTATAAAAAAATTCAAATGTATGAATATGTTATGTTTGTCAAATTGATCTCCAAATTAACTTAATTACATAAGGGAGGAGAATGGTTTCTTCAGGAAGGAAAGCATAAGCAACTGCAATATTTATGCTACGGAAAAGTGAAATATTTATGCCACATATGCTACAGCTGCGATCAACAACACTACAACTACACGTCTCAAGGTCAATTGAGATTCAAAACAACCTCTGGAAAGAAAGGCATTGTTCCAGTGCTAGTTAAGAAACAGAAAAGAATAAGCCCATGTGGACATCAAACTAGCTGAACAACAAGCTGCTGTTGGGCCCTGTGTTCCTCGAGGAATGCATGCTGTAGCAGATTATACGTTTGTTTTCATTAATGTTCATCAGCAGAGAACAGTGACACTCTGGCTTTGCATACTGTGTGTGTAACCAGCCCTTGGTTGAAGCACAACAACAAGAAAAGGATTCACTTGAAATGTGTGTATTGGTCTAGTAGGATGTTAGTTTAAATAGACGTCATCACCCAGGACTATAAAAAAAAAAAAAAAATATATATATATATATATATATATATATATATATATATATATATATATATAAATAGACATTCTGACATCACTTAACTGTGTCAAGCTTTATGGCATTTCTCCCATTACCCACAACTGGCAACCAATCTGTCCTTTCACAGTGCATAGATTAGATAAGGGAGCTTTTTCAATTTCTGTGAATTTATCTCCTGATTCAGCTTCAATATTATTAGGTCAACTGCAGCCCAGTAGTGGTCTTATCCACTTCCTGTGGACTAATGAATAATGAACAAGAAAATCAAAATCACTAGGACTAAAATAGATCCATTTGCAGAAGATTCACTTAAGCAGCTACTGTGAACCAGAAGACTATGTTTTGACTGAAAATGAGAACCACCCTGTCACTTGATAGTCACTGCTGTTAGAGGTTGAAGAAGTAAAATACATACATAACATAACAGCACTGCAACATTATTTGCAAGAAACAAACAAAAACAACTTTGCAGAATAACATTGTTATATAATTTAATGTATAAATACATTAAATTAAGACTTTGTGGACTTGTGCATGTCAGTATATATGTATATGTATAAATCACACACAAGTATATTCAAATATAAATACATTAAATATCAGTATTCCCCACACACAGTTTTATATACTTTCAATGTTAAATTGTGAAGAGAGGAGATTATTCATTAATTTATTTATTCTAATTCATATATTAAATGCTGACGCATGTGTCTGTTATGTAAGCAAATTATTCAATCTAGAGCCCTGTCCACACGAGTTCTTAGAAATGGGGGAAGTGAAGAGTAAAATAAGTAGACAGTACCTATTATAGATAAGCTATATCTTTTAATACATCAGTTGTAGAATATAGTCATAATTTCCTCACATCCAGGGGTATTTTATTGCCAGTAGATGATGTGTTCAAAGTTAGTCAGACTACTGTCCAATTTGTGAATGTATTAGGGGCTTAATTCCTGTTATTAACTTAATGCACAAAAAATACTAAAGCAAATACATTTACAAAAAACTAAAATGTAGTTTACCATGGAAATCCCTCTGTTCCATTGTTGATTGGCTGTCTATCCTGTATCTGCATCTGTCTCTGTTGGGTGTATGAGGGGGTTCTGGCTTTTTCTCGGACACCTGCATGTTGAGATGTTGAGTCCTGTGCCTGTATTCATAAAGCATCTGAGAGTGATAAATCAATCCTAAGTGCCTGAAATATCTGAGAGTGGTGTCAATTTGCTCCTACTTTTATTCTTAGGAGTAAAAGCTATTCATAAAGATTCTTCAGAATTAAAAGTACTCCTAACTCAATCAATATTTAGGAGACCTCACAAGTTGGGAGATGGCAGCAATGAGAACATTGCGTCAATGCACCTTCTGTGAAATGCAGCTTTGTCTGCCGAGATAAAGGTGGTGACAATGTTGCAGTGTCTGGCCACAGGGAAAATGCAGCAATGTAGCAGTGATGATTTGGGACCATCACAGCCTCCAATAAGACGTATTTTCCATGAAAACATAATGGGATTAACAGCACACGAGATTGTCTGACAGTTTATTGATTGCGCGGCATATATCACAAAGACAACCTGCATGAATGCAGATTTTACGGGTGTTGTCGGGGTAATTGATAGCACACACATAAGGATCATTGCTCCAAATGTCAACGAGGAAGTCTATGTCAACAGCATCAATAGACAGGTGTTTTTTGACGCAGACTACATGATCCTTGATGTTGTCCAAAACTGGCCAGGGTCCATAAATGATGCAAGAGTGTTGAATGAGAGTGGTCTCAAACTCTTATTCGACAGAAGTATTGTCCCACCTGGATGTCATCTCCTCATCGATAAGGGATACACCCAGAAATGATTGCTAATGATCCCCTTGGGGACGCACAGCTGACCTACAATAGGTGAGGCGCCAAATAACAATGATATAGATATCAAGGTATGTTGACAGTCACAATAAGCTATGTAAACAGGCTACTGTATTCACCTACAATAATCATACACAAGGCACACAAAACCACCCAGAGCATCGTGGAGAGAAGCATTGGCCAGTCAAAAAGACAGTTCCACATTCTCTATGGAAAAATCAGTCACAGTCACAACAGAGCCAGTCCTATCATAATGGCTTGCGCCATTCTCCACAATATCTGCAAGCAGCACAATATTCCTCTGCCCCCAGACGAAGGCACTGATGATGACAATGACGGTGAACTGGACTATGATGATCCCTCGTCAAGTCAATGTTCAATCTTTCGAAAATACTTTGCAAATCTTCACTTTGGGTAAAATCACTGTTTAAATATATTTAATTACAAAACACGGTTTATATCATATAAAGAATAAGGAGACGTGTTCATTGTTTATTTTTTCTATTTTCAATGTGTGATATTCTGCTTGTAGACATAAAACTTTGATTTTAAGTTTTGTCTTTTCACGCTGTATGGCTGCATCTTCGTCCTCCACCTGTGCCACTGCCACACATGGCAAGGGGCTTTCCTGTGCCGATGACGTGCCCACAACACCTCCCTCTTGATCAGGCTGTCTGGAGAAATGATAATTCAAAATTAGTTCTATGTTTGTATTATTATTATTAGCCATTGTGTTCTATTATTTTGGAAGCAAACCTTTGGTATTGCATAACCACAGGCTAAGAAAAACATTTACATTACATTTTTGGCATCTCCATGAGTTTAAGCAGTGCAGGCTCTTGAGCTCCCTCCATGCCAGAAATAGAGGCATTAGGGGAGTCAGTATCTCTGCACCATCTCTGACAGTGCATTAATGGGCTTTGGCACAGGACCTCCACCTGGAAAAATAAATTCCAATGGGCCAACCACATAAACCATGATACACTTACATCTTCAGGGAAATATGCTACTTACCAGTACTTTCGGTAGATTTTTTAAGCACCTATTTCAGTCCTGCTCCTCACCAAAATAAGGTACCAATGCTTTTCACTTTCCTCAGGTGTTCTCACAGCATAGTGAAATGTTGCATTGATACCTTCGGAAATTGCCTTTTATCCTGGCTTGTGAGAGAAGGACCATATTTGCCTTTTATTATCTCCCTTTTTTCGTACACCAACTCGGCTAACATGAGGCTCTCTTCTACTTTCCATTACAGGTTTCTTTTAGAATACATTTCTTTAACTACCCAGCTAACATTTGGGTATTTAAAGATATATAGCTAATTAGCATCCGGTTTTATTTTTGATATCAAAAATGCATACTAATTAGAAATCAGAATTCAATTGCTGATATCCAAAATACAATTTCTGATATCAAAAATACAATTGTTGATATCAACAATTGGCAGTTCATTCTTGATATCAGCAATTGTATTTCTGATATCAAGAATTGTATTTCTGATATCAAGAATTGTATTTCTGATATTAAAATTGCATATTAATTGACATCCGGTTAAGGATTAAATGTCACAACGGCGTACCATGAATTGCTGATATCAGCAATTGTATCATTGATATCAGCAATTATGGATTAAATGTCACAACGGCTTGCCATATAGGACTAATTCTGAGATGTTTTATGCATACAGGCCCTGGTCTTCTTTGTATGCTCAGGACAGACTTTCACCTTGTTTACATGCACTGGTACTTTATAATAACAAAAGGCTAGCCTATTGCTTTTATAAGACAGGAGTAAGATTTGGCTTCAAATTCATCCCAGAAATCTCATAACAGAAATGCCTTATATTCTCCAGAACCCACTGACTTACTCAGTGTTGAACGGATGTTGTCAAAAGTGAACCCACCTGGGTGACAATTTCTCAGCCTTTACCATCACTTGTTTCAGTGTTTTAGTTATCAAATTGACAAATGTATCTCCTTTCATAGCATGTGACATGTGTTTCTCCTTATTAGTCTGGGTAATTGGTACCAGTGTCATGGAGGACTATTAAGAGTTTATTTTTTATGAATTCATCACTATTGACTAATTAACTTCTTGTTCTTATTGTGTGCACTTAATAATAATAATAATATTAATAATAATAATAATAATAATAATAATAATAATATTATTATTATTATTATTATTATTATTATTATTATTATTATTCATGTTTCTTTTATGATGATTTATTGTGTTTATATTCACTTGAGTTCCATTCCAGAAAGTGATTACTTAACTGAACAAGTAGGCTGCTTGTCATCTTGACTGTCCCCTGCTTCATTCTATTTGTACACCTGCCCTGGCTGGTCCAGGAGCTGGGTCTGTGTGAACACCTTTCAGCAGAGATACCATCTATGCACGGTTTGTAGTGCCTCTCATCAACAAGAGGCCAATATAATTTGATTGGACTTTTTGATTCCAGTTTTTGTAGCACTAGAGGATATAGACTGAATTTGGCAACAGTGTGATTATTTATTTTTATTTTGATTTGAGTGTTATTCTATCATTTTTTATTTGTCTAGTTGCATTAAAGTTGGTGTAGCAATGTGCCACCAATTCCAGGTGGGTTCTTAGTTCTTAGTCAGACAGGGTGAATAAAACGGTCTTAATGTCTAAACTGGTTTTGTACAGTTCTGCTTATGCCAGATTTTAGTTTTGAGATTTCTATTTACCTTCTTGAAAGAGGCGTTATATTATTCACTCAAACTGTAAACATCTGTAATAGCTTGTAATGTAATAGCTTTTTTGATACATTAGTGTTAAAAGTATTTAAAGACTGTAGCTGTACAACAGTTATGGTGAATTAGGTTTGCTTTTGTTTTGTATCAGTAAGAATCTTTAAGGGATCCAGTGAGTTTTGTCATGATAATTGTTTGGTGTGCATTTAAATACTATTTGACACATTTAGTGTTAGAAAAAGCAACCGTTCATTGGCTTTAATTAGTTTTATCAAACTATTTTTGAAAAACTTTCTGTAAGTTGTAAGTCCTGCAATATCAACAACCTCCCATTTAACAGAATAAATGTTCAAAGAAAATGTTTTGTCCAGTGTAAAACAAAAATCATAAAGAAACCAAATAGGAATACAAGTAAGACTGAGATCATCATCCCATGCATTTAATTAAAAATGGGAAATTAAATAAGAGCAATTTATTTTCTGCACATTAAATTAAGGACAACCATCCAATATTAATTCTTCATGTGTGAAGACAGTAGACCAATGATTATAGCATATATGTTGGAATAAATGTTTTGTCCCTCTCCTTTGATTACTGAGGATTTACCATTCTGGTTTTTAATAATCTGTGAAATTCCTCCTAACGCATTATTTGAACATGCTTTTGATAACAGAAGTAGACGCTGTTCATCATCAATTGCTCAGAAATGTGCTATGATTGAGGGCAATCTGGTATTTAAAGAAAATCTGTATCATGCAATATGAATATACTGAATAATCTGATTTGCATGTTTTATTTGAAACTCAAGGATTGCATTAGATTTGAAGCAAAGCTAATTTATATTCCCCTATTCCACAAATTACCAACAGGTTGAAGTTCCTCAAAATCTAAATTAAACATGATTATTTTTCTATAGTCTAAAGGCCTTTCAGGCTTACAATAAAATACATTTTAAATTAAATTATTTAAAAAGCAACTCTTGCCATATGAATTGCATATAAATCCATTTATTCGTTCTGTGCAAAAGTTTGCTTTGTAGATTGGAGATTAAAATGAATTGTATTGATTCTATTATACTTATGTAGTCCTCTATGATACGAATACAAATATATTGCTTTCCAAAGCAGAAATCAAGAAAAGACAATCATGCATGACTAAATGTGTGGTTTGGGTATTTTAATATTTTATTATCGAAATGAGTAAATCATGAGGTATATTTTTACTAGAGGCAGGTTACCTGCTAATGTAATGGTACAATCCTGTATCACAGTTCAGAATCAAGATTATGAATACTATTTTGGTATTAGGCTAATAAATAAATAAACTTTTATTATGAAAAATAATAGAATGATCAAATTTGACAAAGCTAAACTTAAATTGGGGATACAGATTACACGAGGATATACCATCTATACTATATTTTTCTTAGGTTGCATTTCGGTAGGGATTTTAGTATTTTATATGCCCATTTTATTAAAGACAGTTTTACTATAGGTTTTATAATAGTTTTCCTCCTACTCTGTGCATTGTGTCCCCTGCCAAAGAACAGTCTCCGTGCCCTGTCTTGGTACTTCATTATAAATACATATTATTGTGGAATCTTACCTGTTCATGTGGTGCTGTCTTGGGGTCCCGTCGAGCCTGAGGAGAGAATGAATGGGTGTAACAAAGTCCTCTCTCGTAATCAAAAGAGGTGGCGTAGTCGCGCAGCGTGTCACCCCTAATACCCACTAGCTGGTGACACTTGTGCTCCTCAAACCACCCATTGACAACATGGGCCCTGTTGACTGGAGCAGGGTCATCCTGGAAGATACCCCTCCCAGCAGGGGACAAATGCTGGAGATAATGAATCCGGATGGTAACTTATCATGCTGCATCAACTCGGCCTTCTAATAGAATGAGATGACCCATGCCAGGAAAACACGCCCAACAGCATTATGGAACTGCCTTTTACTGTTGGATGTAGGCACTCTGGGGTGTAAAGCTTTTTGGGCCACACATGCACACCATTGGTTAAAAACATGGTGAAGGACAACTCATCAGAACATATCACACACCTCCACTGCTCAGGAGTTCATTGCCTGTGCTCCTTGCAGCACTGAACACACAAACAGGTGTGTTTGATATTACTGAAAAGAGATATACAGTACATAGCCTATATATTAATAAGCAAACATAAAACTAAATACTTTTGGATATGTCAGTTACACAGTTTGCAAAAACTAAATTGTATTCTTTATTATTCTGTGACTGCACCACACAAAATGGACAAGCACTATAAATAAACTTGGATATGTAGATTTCTCAAGATTTCCATTTCCATAGATTTGCCCTATTTCTATTAATTTTCATCAACTCACGATATTGTAGAAATAAAGGGAAGGTAATGAGAAAGTTGGTGTGGAAAAGCTAAAACACATAAGTGAATAAGTACAATACCAGGAAAAAAAAAGTTTTCCATTTATAAAAAAGAGACTAATTTATATTCATGGGATCTTAGTAATCTATATTCATGATAATATTCAAAGGTTAACAATTCATGCAATTTTAGTTGCACTATTTAAAGAATAAATGGGTGAAGACTTCAATCATTTATGGTATCAAAAACCACAAGTGAAGAATGTCATTACTGTACAATTTCATTTTATTAAATACATTACCAGAATCTTTCACCAACTGCTTTACCTTAATATAAATAGGGCTAGATATGGTGTATAAAATAATCTCTAAGCAGTTTCCAGTTGATATTTTGAAATGTATTTCAATTCACCCTACTTATGTCATGATGAATAGTAATGAGAGTGTGAATAAACATCTGATATTAAGTTTTCCATTTTAATAACTTGACTTTTACAAGTGATGGAAAAAACATGCATTAAAAACGAGGAAGCTAAACATCTTAGAGATATTATATATCATGTTAATCACAGTACTACTTTTTATTGGCAGTTTCCTCCTGTAAAACTTGATACATTTTCCAGAACAGATTTTTTGAAGAATTTCTCAGCATTTTACATGAGTGCAGCAGCTGAACTGCTTAACTGGAAACTGGCACATGCTGTCACAATCACAGACAATGTTCAATGTAGTGTAGCTTGTCTTTCTTGCAGGAGATGCAAGAGGAAATTAAAATATGCATTATGATTTTTTGTGTAACTGCTATCAACAGCACAGCAACAACAACATAGATGGATCTCTCTGATCTATAGCTGCCAGTGAAAGTGAGAATGAGAATCTCATTACTGCAGGGTTGGGAGTGAGATTATCTGACTGGTTTTGAAACCCCCCACACACACACATGCCAGCTCTTTAAATGCAGCTACACCTCTTTTTCCAACCTATATATGTAACATACGGCAGGCATGGGAACAGGGGAACCCAGTTGCGGTGCTGGTGGGATGGTCAAGACAGGTGTGGGTCAGATATCGGCAGGACAGGGCAATCAAAGGTTAGGCAAAGACGTGGTCGTGGGCGCATGCGAGGGTCGGACGATCAGGCAAACGGGAAGATCAAAGTCGTAGTTGGGAAGTCAAACAAGAGGTCAAAGATTTAAGGCTATACTGAGGCATGGGGGAAACTGCTCGGGATTGTAGATAAACTGACAAAACTTCATGACTAGTGACAGACAGTGAGGGGTTTATAAGGGGACTAGAGGAAAGCAAGGAACCAGGTTTGGGAGGTGCATGGCGAATGGGGACAGAGGGTGATTGAACAAGTGCACATACTAATCAGGAATGTTGATTGATTGATTTGATTGAATGAAGGGAGCTTGGAGAAGTGACTGGTAAGGAAGTGTGCTGGAGACATCTAGTGGTGAAAAGTGAAAGTGCTAGGACAGAGAGAAGAGTGCTGGTCTGTGACTGTGACTATATACACCGATCAGCCATAACATTATGACCACTGACAGGTGAAGTGAATAACACTGATAATCTCATTATCATGGCACCTGTCAGTGGGTGGGATATATTAGGCAGCAAGTGAACATTTTGTCCTCAAAGTTGATGTGTTAGAAGCAGGAAAAATGGGCAAGCGTAAGGATCTGAGTGACTTTGACAAGGGCCAAATTGTGATGGCTAGACGACTGGGTCAGAGCATCTCCAAAACTTCAGCTCTTGTGGGGTGTTCCCGGTCTGCAGTGGTCAGTACCTATCAAAAGTGGTCCAAGGAATGAAAAGTGGTGAACCGGCGACAAGGTCATGGGCGGCCAAGGCTCACTGATGCACGTGGGGAGCGAAGGCTGGCCCGTGTGGTCCGATCCAACAGATGAGCTATTGTAGCTCAAATTGCTGATAAAGTTAATGCTGGTTCTGATAGAAAGGTGTCAGAACACACAGTGTGTCGCAGTTTGTTGCGTATGGGTCCGCATAGCTGCAGACCAGTCAGGGTGCCCATGCAGATTCTGACCCCTGTCCACTGCCGAAAGTGCCTACAATGGGCATGTGAGCATCAGAACTGGACCAAGGTGGCCTGGTCTGATGAATCACGAGTTCAAGGTGTTGACTTGGCCTCCAAATTCCCCAGATCTCAATCCAATCGAGGATCTGTGGGATGTGCTGGACAAACAAGTCCGATCCATGGAGGCCCCACCTCTCAACTTACAGGACTTAAAGGATCTGCTGCCAACGTCTTGGTGCTAGATACCACAGCACACCTTCAGAGGTCTAGTGGAGTCCATGCCTCGACGGGTCAGGGCTGTTTGGCGGCAAAAGGGGGACCTACACAATATTAGGCAGGTGGTCATAATGTTATGGCTAATCGGTGTAAATATACATGTGTATATATATATATATATATATATATATATATACAGTGAGGGAAAATATTTGATCCCCTGCTGATTTTGTATGTTTGCCCACTGACAAAGAAATGATCAGTCTATAATTTTAATGGTAGGTGTATTTTAACAGTGAGAGACAGAATAACAACATAAAAATCCAGAAAAACTTAAACAAATTTATTTGCATGTTAATGAGTGAAATAAGTATTTGACCCCTTCGACTTAGTACTTGGTGGCAAAACCCTTGTTGGCAATCACAGAGGTCAGACGTTTCTTGTAGTTGGCCACCAGGTTTGCACACATCTCAGGAGGGATTTTGTCCCACTCCTCTTTGCAGATCCTCTCCAAGTCATTAAGGTTTCGAGGCTGACATTTGGCAACTCGAACCTTCAGCTCCCTCCACAGATTTTCTATGGGATTAAGGTCTGGAGACTGGCTAGACCACTTCAGGACCTTAATGTGCTTCTACTTGAGCCACTCCTTTGTTGCCTTGGCTGTGTGTTTTGTGTCATTGTCATGCTGGAATACCCATCCACGACCATTTTCAATGCCCTGGCTGAGGGAAGGAGGTTCTCACCCAAGATTTGACGGTACATGGCCCCATCCATCGTCCCTTTGATGCGGTGCAGTTGTGCAGTTGTCCTGTCCCCTTAGCAGAAAAACACCCCCAAAGCATAAGGTTTCCACCTCCACGTTTGATGGTGGGGATGGTGTTCTTGGGGTCATTCCTCCTCCTCCAAACACGTGAGTTGAGTTGATGCCAAAGAGCTCGATTTTGGTCTCATCTGACCACAACACTTTCACCCAGTTCTCCTCTGAATCATTCAGATGTTCATTGGCAAACTTCAGACAGGCCTGTACATGTGCTTTCTTGAGCAGGGGGACCTTGCAGGCGCTGCAGGATTTCAGTCCTTCACAGCGTAGTGTTTTACTAATTGTTTTCTTGGTGACTATGGTCCCAGCTGCCTTGAGATCATTAACAAGATCCTCCCGTGTAGTTCTGGGATGATTCCTCACCGTTCTCATGATCATTGAAACTCCACGAGGTGAAATCTTGCATGGAGCCCCAGACCGAGGGAGACTGACAGTTATTGTGTGTTTCTTCCATTTGCGAATAATCACACCAACTGTTGTCTCCTTCTCACCAAGTTGCTTGGCGATGGTCTTGTAGCCCATTCCAGCCTTGTGTAGGTCTACAGTCTTGTCCCTGACATCCTTGGACAGCTCTTTGGTCTTGGCCATGGTGGAGAGTTTGGAATCTGATTGATTGATTGCTTCTGGCTCCCAGGTGTCTTTCATACAGGTAACGAGCTGAGATTAGGAGCACTCCCTTTAAGAGAGTGCTCCTAATCTCAGCTCGTTACCTGTATAAAAGACACCTGGGAGCCAGAAATCTTGCTGATTGATAGGGGTTTAAATACTTATTTCACTCATTAACATGCAAATCAATTTATAACTTTTTTGAAATGTGTTTTTCTGTATTTTTTTGTTGTTATTCTCTCTCTCACTGTTAAAATACACCTACCAATAAAATTATAGACTGATAATTTTTTTGTCAGTGGGCAAACGTACAAAATCAGCAGGGGATCAAGTATTTTTTTCCCTCACTGTATATACTCTCAGCAAAAAAAGAAAAGTCCCTTTTTCAGGACGTTTTTTTTTAAAGATAATTTTGTTAAAATCCAAATAACTTTACAGATCTTTATTGTAAAGGGTTTTAACATGCTTGTTCAATGAACCATAAACAATTCATGAACATGCACCTGTAGAACGGTCGTTAAGACACTAACAGCTTACAGACGGTAGGCAATTAAGGACACAGTTATTAAAACACTAAAGAGACCTTTCTACTGACTCTGACACACCAAAAGAAAGATGCCCAGGCTCCCTGCTCATCTGCGTTAACGTGCCTTAGGCATGCTCCAGGGAGGCATGAGGACTGCAGATGTGGCCAGGGCAATAAATTGTAATGTCCATACTGTGAGATGCAGCGCTACAGGGAGACAGGAAGGGACAGCTGATCATCCTCGCAGTGGCAGACCACGTGTAACAACACCTGCACAGGATCGGTACATATGAATATCACACCTGCGGACCAGGCACAGGATGGTAACAACAACTGCCCAAGTGACACCAGGAATGCACAATCCCTCCATCAGTGCTCAGACTGTCCGCAATAGGCTGAGAGAGGCTGGACTGAGGGCTTGTAGGCCTGTTGTAAGGCAGGTCCTTACCAGACATCACCGGCAACAACGTCGCCTATGGGCACAAACCCACCTTCGCTGGATGTGATTTCCTGCAAGACAGGAATGTCAGTGCGAAGAGCCCAGAAGAGCGAAGAGCGAAGAGCCCGGATCTCAATCCCATTGAGCGCGTCTGGGACCTGTTGGATCGGAGTTAAATATATAAATATATTAAATATATTAGATACAAATTTATATTTTCTCATAACATTTACATCAACCATGTCACATACGTAATATAAGTAAAAGCATATGTAGAGGTGTGGATGATATTTATGGGACAAGAAGCTTACAGCTGTGTATGTGTATGTGTATCTAAATGTCTCATTTTTATTTTCACTTTGTTTATTATTAAATAATATTATGAATATTGGTGCAGGAATTCGATAATTTACAGAGAATTTGTCAAGATATGTTGATTTTCATACAGCACCATTGGTATAGAAATCTTCCTTCTTATATAAAAGTTACAACTGATGTATTAAGAAAATGAACTAATCTTCCACTGATTTCAGATAATGACTGGCTTGTAACGCTGGATAGTTCTAGCTTACACACTAACATTCCTAATCATTTGGGAATAGAGGCACTAAAAACATTGTCTTGATGAACCAGAAGAAAAAGATCCTCCAACCAAACTGTTAACAGATTTTACAGTAACACTTTACAATAGGTCTCCCAAATTACATTGTATTAATATAGTAGGTACTCATTAACTACATTTTAGTTACTCATAAGAACAGTGTAATTATGCATTTGTTAACATGTACTTAATGTGTAAAAATTATTGTTATATGTAAGTACACATTTGTCTGGGATGCCTTTAGAGCTATACTGGGCATCATAGGCATAGGTTTAGGTGGTGACGGGGGAAATGTACCCCCAATGTTGAGAGAACTTTAAATTAAAAAAAATTCTACGTATAGGTTTACAGAAAAATGCGATACAATCTTCAATCCGTGCATATTAGCATATACTATCCACTGATTCTAAACTGCTGGCTCTTTTTCATGATCCTCCTCTTTTCACCTATTGTAGAGCACATCATTTCAGGAACCATCTGGTTCATGCATATGTTTTTAAATATCCCCGCCCAGTCTTCCCGGTCACACTGGATTGTTTTTCTTACCTTCAAGTGTACTTCTTTTGGTATGAGTGAGGAATTGGATCTGATTCCTTTTTTGACATAGTATTGTTTCATTTAATTCATTATTTTATTGAATTAATTGTTTTTGTTGAATTCATTAATATGAATTCAACATATTTGCAGCTACCATATACGTAAAAAATAATGTTTTCTTACGTATATGGTAGCTGCAAATATGTTGAATTCATATTAAGGATTCAATTTGTTGAATTGTATAATTGATCATTTTTAAGATTGCCAATTATCTTAATTGATTGTTGGCTAAATAAATAGAATGCAGGTGACCGTGTAAGATGAGAAACATTGAGGACAGAACATGTAAATGTTTTGTACTTTGTAACCTATTATACATTAATACGTGATCGATTTGATTGCTTTTTCTTTTGGATGAGTGCAGACATCTAATGTGAAAGTGATTACTAACTTAACTGTAACAAAAACTAGACCATTATATGCATTCAATATTAAAAAAATTGACTCTAAAAAGTTTGGAGTAGTGGATTAGATTACAAATTATGTACAAAACAAAGTAAACAATATTATGCAGAGTAATCCTATCCTACACTGGTTGTTTTCAATGCTATGCCCCAGATATATTGAGCAGTATCCCTTACTTGAGCTTTACTTTGCTGTTTAAATGCACTGCATGCAGTAGTCAATGCCAAAAAGATACAAGAAGACAAAGAAGAAAAATTAAAGATTTCATGTAGCTTTTTATAGAGCATTAAATACACATTTCACAAAAAATAACTCACTTTCTTAGGGAGCACTGCTTTTAATTGATTAGTGAAGCAATACAATTGTAGTTGCAGGCTCAGAAAATCCCAGGATAAAATAAATGTTGTCAGGCTAGTTAATCTTAATTAATAGGTGACATATGACAGACTGAATTTAAATTAACATATATATATATATATACATTAACAGATGGGTGACAAATGAAAGGAAAAAAACAACATAAAGTTTATCAGTAAGGTGTTGGGCCACTATGAGCCGCCAGAACAGCTTCAATGCTCTTGGCACAGATTCTAGAGTCTCTGGACTCTGCTGGAGGGATGATCACCATTCTTCCAAAAGATATTCCCTCATTTGCTGTTTTGATGATGGTGGTGGAGAGCACTGTGTAACATGTCAGTCCAAAATCTCTCATAGGTGTTCAATTGTGTTGAGATCTGGTGACTGCAAAGGCCATAGCACTTTCATACTCATCAAACCATTCAGTGACCCCTCGTGCCCTGTGCATGAGGGCATTGTCATCCTGGAAGAGACCACTCCCATCAGGAAAGAGATGTGTTACCATAGGATAAAAGTGATTGCTCAGAATAACTTTGTAAGATCTGCAGTGACCCTTCCCTCTATGAGAACAAGTGGACCCAAACCATGCCAGGAAAATGCCCCCCACAGCATAACAGAGCCCCCTCACTGTAGGGGTCAAGCAGTCAGGCCTACCGTTCCCTTGGTGTCCCACACATGCCCTCGCCCACTTGTCGAGAACACTAGCCAGTTGAGCATCTTTGTGATGATCCTGCGGATCCTGCCATTCGTGCCCCAATAATGACCCCTCTTTCAAAGTCACTTAGATCCTTTCCTCTTGCCATCTTGATCCAAAATTGCGGTCAACTGGGCCTGCTCAGTGTTTTTATACATGCCACAGAGCATGATAGGATGTGTATATATATATATATATATATATATATATACACTCACCTAAAGGATTATTAGGAACACCATACTAATACTGTGTTTGACCCCCTTTCGCCTTCAGAACTACCTTAATTCTACGTGGCATTGATTCAACAAGGTGCTGAAAGCATTCTTTAGAAATGTTGGCCCATATTGATAGGATAGCATCTTGCAGTTGATGGAGATTTGTGGGATGCACATCCAGGGCACGAAGCTCCCGTTCCACCACATCCCAAAGATGCTCTATTGGGTTGAGATCTGGTGACTGTGGGGGCCAGTTTAGTACAGTGAACTCATTGTCTACTGGAAGTAGCCATCAGAGGATGGGTACATGGTGGTCATAAAGGGATGGACATGGTCAGAAACAATGCTCAGGTAGGCCGTGGCATTTAAACAATGCCCAATTGGCACTAAGGGGCCTAGAGTGTGCCAAGAAAACATCCCCCACACCATTACACCACCACCACCAGCCTGCACAGTGGTAACAAGGCATGATGGATCCATGTTCTCATTCTGTTTACGCCAAATTCTGACTCTACCATGTGAATGTCTCAACAGAAATCGAGACCTCATCAGATACTCATGAGATACTCATCAGACCAGGCAACATTTTTCCAGTCTTCAACTGTCCAATTTTGGTGAGCTTGTGCAAATTGTAGCCTCTTTTTCCTATTTGTAGTGGAGATGAGTGGTACCCGGTGGGGTCTTCTGCTGTTGTAGCCCATCCGCCTCAAGGTTGTACGTGTTGTGGCTTCACAAATGCTTTGCTGCATACCTCGGTTGTAACGAGTGGTTATTTCAGTCAAAGTTGCTCTTCTATCAGCTTGAATCAGTCGGCCCATTCTCCTCTGACCTCTAGCATCAACAAGGCATTTTCGCCCACAGGACTGCCGCATACTGGATGTTTTTCCCTTTTCACACCATTCTTTGTAAACCCTAGAAATGGTTGTGCGTGAAAATCCCAGTAACTGAGCAGATTGTGAAATACTCAGACCGGCCCGTCTGGCACCAACAACCATGCCACGCTCAAAATTGCTTAAATCACCTTTCTTTCCCATTCAGACATTCAGTTTGGAGTTCAGGAGATTGTCTTGACCAGGACCACACCCCTAAATGCATTGAAGCAACTGCCATGTGATTGGTTGGTTAGATAATTGCATTAATGAGAAATTGAACAGGTGTTCCTAATAATCCTTTAGGTGAGTGTATATATATATATATATATATATATATGTATTGTTTTGTATTATTATTATTGTTATTATTATTATGTAACTGAAGTGATTCAGAATAAGTAATGCATTTCCTTAAAAAAACACATTATTTAAATGCTCTTTAAACTAAGACTGCTCTGGACAGTTCATTCAGTGCAGGGCTTTGTCTATACACTAAAAGAGAAACTTTTCTTTCTCAATTTCACACTCAGTTGCTCTGTAGACAATAAAGATAAACTGTAAGGGGAACTTGCTTTGTGGAATTCTGAACCTTTATATGTTATCCCTGTCCCCCCCTTTTGTTCCTTTCATTTATTTAATTTCCGTCTTTCATTCAACCTCCAGTTTTTCTCTTCTTTGTTAATTGCACTTTTGCTATCACTTAATGGCCTGCTTCCAATGGCGATGCTCAGCTAAACTCATGGCTGTTATACATCTACCCATGACATGTTGCAATAGATGAGTGCAGTTTGAAAATAACTACAATAAAGTAATAGAAAATGCTTGCTAGTTACAATAACATACATATTTCCAAAAAATTCCAAGACAATGCAGGTGTATACTCAAAACTGTTTTGCTCTCACAAATAATCGATCAGTAAAACCCTGTCAGTAACTTTGTATTTTCCAAACTATATTACTTTTCCAAGCTAGTAATATTTTGTGCCCTTTGTGTGGGGGGAAAAAAGGTTATAGATATGTGATTTTTGTATTCAGTTAGCAGAATCATATCTGTCTAGTTCCATTTCAAGTATCAAGTTCCCACAGCCAAGCCTCAAGTCACCACAATCAAGTTTATATCTTTCTTGTGAAACATATCAGCTGCAAGGAGGTGCGTCAGAAACCTCACATATCCATTTCAGCTTTGTAAGCATGCTTTATTTGAAGACCCACTATAGCCACAGGTGCTATGCTTTCTTAAGAAAGACATCAGGAGACATGTCTAAGGCCAAAGACTCTTAAAGGTTATGGCATGTACAGACAGTCACCCTGATATGAGATAAGCTTATCCACTTGCATCAGTTGACCTACAAATCCCCAAGATTCAAGCAAAACATAAATAACCTACAGGGAACTTTGATTTGATAGAACTCAATCACTGAATGTTGCATGATAAGGCTGTATAATAATTCCCTACAGGCTAACAACAGAACTACAGAAACAATTGATGCAAGTACTGCCAAAACTATCAAACCCTTTCATATATAATATGAATGTCATTTTTAGAGTGTTTATAAACACTACAATGTACCACATTTTAGAACTCTAAAGGATTTATATACAGGCAACCCCCACGCTAACAACCTAATTGGTTCCTGGAGAGCCATCGTAAGTCGAGCTGTCATAAACCAAGCTGTCATAAATCAAGCTGTTTTATTTCCCATAAGCGAAGTAATACATTTTATATATATATATATATATATATATATATATAAATATATATAATTTATAACTGATATATGTATAATTTGTAACACACATATATACACATGATTTATGGAGAAAATCAGAAGGACAGATGTTCAAATAATGCACAAAACAACTATAAAGTGAAGAGCACGCAGCTTTAAAGACAGCCGTGCCTCCTGCGCCTGCTTCTCCGCCTGCGTCTGCTGCTGTGACTGCCATGGCAGCTGCTCCCCCCGCGGCAGCCGCAGCCCCCCGCCTAATGTGCCCACGGTGCCTGCCACTACGGCCATGCATGCCCCCGCGTGAGCTCTGTGGACAGAGAGCACGATGAGGCCATCCATGTTTTGAACAGATGTGTGCGGCGCTTGATGTTGAAATCGCTGCTCTCCTGGAGAAGCGTGCAATCCGAGAAGTGCCCCCTCCGGGCCAGCACGAGGGATTTTATTCCCCATACTTCCTGAGCGAGTTACACCCCCTGTCCAAACACCCATCATGTGTCCATTTTGCGGGAGATGGCTCCAGGGTCATGCTACGGCCTAACCCTGCGTTTCTCAACGAAAGTGTTGTCTCCATTCCATGTCAACAGGCCTATTGAGCTGATGGCTTTTCATTCTCCTCCCTTTGCGTCGGAGCAAGAGAGTGTCTTATGGAGCACACACACAAGGCCAGGCGTTTTCAAAGCAGCGCCTCTCGCATTGGATTGTGGCCACCATTAACATACCTTACGAGTCCATCGGCACCCCGGTGCCTGAACACGTGGTAGCCCACTCGACTGGAGGCATTGCCACATCATGGGCCCTTTTTAAGGGGCCCCCTGGGCAGACATGATAATGCTCGGATGCCGTACAAGTTGCTTGATTGCCCATGCCAAATATTGTGCAAGTAGATACGGCCTCGCTCCTAGCTGCACTAGTAGAGCAGCCGGCCTTGCTATTGTAAGCGGAGGGCGTAAGAGTTGACCTCTGTTGCCACACTAGCAATCACCTCGGGGCAGGCTCCCTTATCAGCTAGCAGCCTCCTCCCTTGCGACGGTTTTGTTATGCAGTAACCCCTCCCCTTGGGCAGTGCTTCTGACTTGAAAGATAACGATAGGTTATCTGAAAAAGGAAGCACTGCCCAAGGGTTGCAAGGTCACGCGGGAGTCCTGACTCCCGGCAAAAGAGGATGAACCTGCGCTGATGTCACGTTTTATAAAACAGGAAGTGGAAGGGACCTGTTCTGAGTGACGAGCGCAGAGGCCAATGGCAGCTTTGATAGAGTGACGTTTCGATCGGGTTCCTATGGCAGTGCACAGAAACCCCTCCCCCTTGGGCAGTGCTTCCTTTTTCAGATAACCGGGGTTGCATTTGCAACCTATAATTTCCTGTTTTGGGATTAAGCATGCAGTCTTCTTTAGACATTAATATTTTATAATATCAGTCTAAATTATTTTTCAAATTATTAAGTAAGGAAGACTATAATTCTGAGCCATTTTAGTTAAAAAAATATACTTAAAATATATACTAAAAAGTATGTGACAAAATGTTGTTTAAAAACAGCAACTTTTCTTGATCAAATGATTAATTATTAAAAAATGGTAAGCATTTCAAGTTGGTGATTACCCTCAAGGGTACATGTTTAGGGAGAATGACCCATATAGAGTTCCTTGTGAAAGTATTCACCCCCCTTGATAGTTTTCCTATTTTGTTGCCTTAAAATGTTTAATTAAAATGTTTTGGGGGGGTTGTATAATTTGATTTATATAACATGCCTACCACATTGAAGATGCAAAATATTTTTTATTGTGAAACAAACAATAAATAAGACAAAAAAACAGAAAACTTGAGTGTGCATAACTATTCACCCCCCAAAAGTCAATACTTTGTAGAGCCACCTTTTGCAGTAATTACAGCTGCAAGTCTCTTGGGGTACATCTCTATAAGCTTTGCCCATCTAGCCACTGGGATTTTTGCCCATTCTTCAAGGCAAAACTGTTCCAGCTCCTTCAAGTTGGATGGGTTCCGCTGGTGTACAGCAATCTTTAAGTCATACCGCAGAGTCTCAGTTGGACTGAGGTCTGGGCTTTGACTAGGCCATTCCAAGACATTTAAATGTTTCCCCTTAAACCACTTGAGTGTTGCTTTAGCAGTATGCTTAGGGTCATTGTCTTGCTGGAAGGTAAACCTCCGTCCCAGTCTCAAATCTCTGGAAGACTGAAACAGGTTTCCCTCAAGAATTTCCCTGTATTTAGCACCATCCATCATTCCTGCAATTCTGCAATGCTGCCACCACCATGCTTCACTGTGGGGATGGTGTTCTCGGAGTGATGAGAGGTGTTGGGTTTGCGCCAGACATAGTGTTTTCCTTGATGGCCAAAAGCATAATTTTAGTCTCATCTGACCAGAGTACCTTCTTCCATATGTTTGGGGAGTCTCCCACATGCCTTCTTGCGAACAGCAAACCTTTTTGCTTATTTCTTTCTTTAAGCAATGGCTTTTTTCTGGCCAATCTTCTGTAAAGCCCAGCTCTGTGGAGTGTACGGCTTGAAGTGGTACTATGGAAAGATACTCCAATCTCCGCTGTGGAGCTTTGCAGCTCCTTCAGGGTTATCTTTGGTCTCTTTGTTGTCTCTCTGATTAATGCCCTCCTTGCCTGGTCCATGAGTTTTGGTGGGCGGCCCTCTCTTGGCAGGTTTGTTGTGTTGCCATATTCTTTCAATTTTTGATTTAATGGTGCTCCGTGGGATGTTCAAAGTTTCAGATATTTTGTTATAACCCAACCCTGATCTGTACTTCTCCACAACTTTGTCCGTGACCTGTTTGGAGAGCTCCTTGGTCTTCATGGTGCCGCTTGATTGATGGTGCCCGGTGCTCAGTGGTGTTGCAGACTCTGGGGCATTTCAGAATAGGTGTATATATAGTGAGATCATGTGACAGATCATGTGACACTTAGATTGCACACAGGTGGACTTTATTTAACTAATTATGTGACTTCTGAAGGTAATTGGTTGTTCCAGATCTTATTTAGGGGCTTCATAGCAAAAGGGTTGAATACATATACACGTACCACTTTTCTGTTTTTTATTTTTTAGAATTAAAAAAAAAAAAATCATTTCACTTCACCAATTATATATATATATATAATACAGTTTCTGTAACCAGTCTTGTGACACTTTTCATCTGCAGGCTATGTGAATAAATGGAGAATTGATACTTTATCCATTCAATTAAGACTTTCAAAGCCTTGTACACACAACAATGACAACATTGTCACCTTGTCATTTCAACATTTCGGTAAGAATAATCACTCTTATCAAAAAGCTAACAAATTTAATTGACTGTGATATTGCAATGGCCTCAAAGAAAATCATAATTACTCAATAGGAGAGAAACAAATGCCAATACAGACTGAGAATTGTATAATGTAAATTTGTGTTAGGATTATAATATCCATTTATGACCTATGGAGGGGGACTTTGCCACATCAAGTAGTTTCTGGACAAAGTGAAAGGTCAGAACCATTGAGCAGGAACATTACCATGGCCCTCATCCTGGAACACTGTTCTCCACTCCACCCCAACACGCATGGGAGCTGTTAGTGGTGAAAACCTCTCTCTTGATCATGGTAACTCTCTAGAAAAGATTGGTGGGTCTCCTCCACCATACAGGGCTGTCCAGTAGGCACTGGATATCACCAGCCTGCTGTGTGTTTTGCTGTGGATGGTATATAAACAAATCGAGACAGTTTGGGACAAGCTGAAGATACATAAGGTCCACAGGACAGCAGCCACCATCATGTCCTGCAGATAGTAAGCACAACACCTTGCTCAGGACAGAATGCTGAAGGGTCTCCTACACTGCTGCTGGTACACCGTCATGACAGGATTAGATGGTGTTGAATACCCAAGGAGTTGATTGAGATTTGTCAGTGTGAAAAGTAGTGTCAAATGAGAGGCTGACTGGCATGCAGGCGTGGTGGGAAGGCAGGGCAGCCATGTAAAATATTGACTGTTGTGTGCGTCTCTTTCTCTGCCAAAATCCCTCCCTCAAAGTGATGATGGATCTCTTCAGAAGAGTCCAATATCCAACAAAAGACACAAATGGATTGCACTGAATTTCAGTTAACCTTAGGTCTAATCCTCAAAATAGATCTACACACTACAGGAAAAGTGCTCCAATGCAAGAATTAGATAGGAATTAACATATTTATTATTACTTAATATATTAAGGTTATATTTATTAGTTTAGATATTATTATTATTAGTAGTAGTAGTAGTAATAGTAGATATTTTGTAAATATTGCAGTTACTTCTAACTAAAATGGTGATAGCTAATAATTAACACTTTGTATGTATGTTTAGGTGAGTCAGCAAAGCTTGTGCTGAGCTGAAGATTAATCCTGACTACGGATTTGAAATGTATTGCTTTATAAAGTATTCTACGCTCTACTGTCAGGTGAGGATTCTGAAGATAAATGTTTCAATAAGACTGCTTACAAGCATTTTACTGGAGTGGCTTTGCCATTTCTGGCACATTTCTGCACTACAATATATATATATATATATACAGTGAGGGAAAAAAGTATTTGATCCCCTGCTGATTTTGTACGTTTGCCCACTGACAAAGAAATGATCAGTCTATAATTTTAATGGTAGGTGTATTTTAACAGTGAGAGACAGAATAACATCAAAAAAGTCCAGAAAAACGCATTTCAAAAAAGTTATAAATTGATTTGCATGTTAATGAGGGAAATAAGTATTTGACCCCATCCACGACCCATTTTCAATGCCCTGGCTGAGGGAAGGAGGTTCTCACCCAAGATGTGACGGTACATGGCCCCGTCCATCGTCCCTTTGATGTGGCGCAGTTGTCCTGTCCCCTTAGCAGAAAAACACCCCCAAAGCATAATGTTTGCACCTCCATGTTTGACGGTGGGGATGGTGTTCTTGGGGTCATTCCTCCTCCTCCAAACAGGGCGAGTTGAGTTGATGCCAAAGAGCTTGATTTTGGTCTCATCTGACCACAACACTTTCACCCAGTTCTCCTCTGAATCATTCAGATGCTCATTGGCAAACTTCAGACGGGCCTGTACATGTGCTTTCTTGAGCAGGGGGACCTTGCGGGCGCTGCAGGATTTCAATCCTTCACGGCGTAGTGTGTTACCAATTGTTTTCTTGGTGACTATGGTCCCAGCTGCCTTGAGATCATTAACAAGATCCTCCCGTGTAGTTCGGGGCTGATTCCTCACCGTTCTCATGATCATTGAAACTCCACGAGGTGAGATCTTGTATGGAGCCCCAGACCGAGGGAGACTGAAAGTTATTTTGTGTTTCTTCCATTTGCGAATAATCGCACCAACTGTTGTCACCTTCTCACCAAGCTGCTTGGCGATGGTCTTGTAGCCCATTCCAGCCTTGTGTAGGTCTACAATCTTGTCCCTGACATCCTTGGACAGCTCTTTGGTCTTGGCCATGGTGGAGAGTTTGGAATCTGATTGATTGATTGCTTCTGTGGACAGGTGTCTTTTATACAGGTAACGAGCTGAGATTAGGAGCTCTCCCTTTAAGAGAGTGCTCCTAATCTCAGCTTGTTATCTGTATAAAAGACACCTGGGAGCCAGAAATCTTGCTGATTGATAGGGGATCAAATACTTATTTCCCTCATTAACATGCAAATCAATTTATAACTTTTTTGAAATGTGTTTTTTTCTGGATTTTGTTGTTGTTTTTCTGTCTCTCACTGCTAAAATACACCTACCATTAAAATTATAGACTGATCATTTCTTTGTCAGTGGGCAAACGTACAAAATCAGCAGGGGTTCAAATACTTTTTTCCCTCACTGTATATATATATATATATATATATATATAACTGTAATTACTGTGATTAACATGGTTTAATTAGGAGCTGTTATTTCCTACGACCCATTTTGTCTTAGGAAAGAAGCTTTAGCCATGTTTGCTCTATTTGAATATATTGTGTAGGCATTTATGTACATATACATATACATATGTAAATTAGGTGATCACCTGAGTGTATCACATGTTCTCTGTAAATGGAACATTTAGCTGGCATGCCACACTGGTATTCTAAATGCTAGATTTTTCAGTGTTGCTCTATATTGTTATTTACTGATCATATTTATTGAATTTTCTTTGATTGTGTTAAATGCTTGATTGTTTTTTGTTTGTTTTTCTTTTTAATTGCTGGGATTACTATTTTTCATAATCACTCAGAAAATGAATCTGGTTAAGCATCATACTAAATACTTCCTTATGGTCACATTAGAATTCTGAGAATGTAATTCGATTACAGAAAAATTGTGACTTGAAATTCTTTAAAGCTAAACTAAAAGATAAGGGCACAAGAAACAGCTTTCTAATTTCCCTTTGTTTATTTTATACGTGTGTCTAACTCGGTGACAGGCCTTCACTGGGGCTATAAAGCTTCAAGGATTTTTATCTGATAAAAGCTTTGAATAGGTCAAAAGAGTGCAGGACCTGCCATGGTTTGAATTTTGTGTTTGTTTGTGTGTTTTATTTACAGTGGCCCACAACCCTTCAAACCGTGTTGAGATGGCAGTTACTGATTTTAATTTTTAATTTTATTTTTTACTACCAGCAAATGTCTTGGCCCTTGCAGGTTTTATGATGGGCTTCTTAATACACATATTTATATTCTCATACACAGAATGCACTTTCATTTTATGGCTGCTGCCCGGCCTCTCAGTAGGAGGGTGATAAAATACAGAAGATAAAGGGCATGTGTGTCTGGATAACACAACACAACACAACACAACACATTGCAATACTGTTTGACATTTTCATTTAAACATTATATTCTACAGTAATTCGTGAGGTGTGTTCTACAAAAAATTCTACACTATGAACCGGATTTGTAAAATGTACACGGTAACAGAAGACTAAGGCAGGACATATGTAATTCACCCTTATTGAATTTTTTAGTGGATTGTCTTCACTGAGAGTACAGGCCTGAGTGACTCAAGGACTGTTGTGCACCTAATCAAATATGTGCAGGTCCTTTTTCCTCATAGGACACTTCAATGCCATTTAAGGTTCAGAAATGAAGACTAATAGCAATCATGAGACCTGTCTTATTTCAGTCTGTGTGTACTAATCTACCATTAGCATTTTGAGTTGCAAAGGTTTTTTTTGTCGGATTGCTTAACAGCCAAGTGAGATGTAAAGAACCATCATTGTAATTAATCTTTTTGGGGGAAGTGTTCTCCCTTGAAAATGAGATTATGAGAAAATGAGAGTATGTGCATTCATTTCAGAATAACCCTTTCATTTGCTGCATTATACTTTGGAAGTCTGGGTATAAATATAAAAATGTTTTTATATTACTAGTAATAATAATAATAATAATAATTTAAGATAAAACAAAACCCTATGATACCCTAATATACACTCTCCTAGGTTACAGGTGTGTTTCAATGTTTATTATTTGCAGTGGGGTTTTTTTTTATACATATTTTGTCACACTTTAATCTTTCCTAAAAAAGTATGAACAATGTAATTCCTTAACTATCATGTCACCTTTTTCAATTGGACACTTTTTCACCCTGTTGATACATTTTCCAAGGCTATGGATTAAATACAAGCCATTTCACAGTGAGCAATTCAGTGAACTTTGAATACAAGCAGAAATTGAATATTTTCTGTGAGAAGCAATTAATAAGGAAACAAAACCCCACCTGTAAGGAAAGCCTTTTGAACAGATGTCTACAGTTCTTGATGTTGTAGAACAGACACTATTTTGGAGTATTGTGTGGAAGAGTTATGTGGTTATATAAACGTCAAAATCCTGGTAAAATTAATTTTCAGAGATCAATGTCGATATTTTATTTTGTATTGAGTCAAAGGAGTTAATTAACCTCTGAATAATTAATTTAAAGTAATGGACATGCCAGTAGTGGGATATCATATTCATGTTGAGTTTCTAATGTGAATCCCTAGGCTAAATTTCGGAAATCTCTTGCATTTTAAGGCGTCATATTCATCAATGTTCTTATTGAAATATACGCATTAACATGCAGAAAACATTGCTTCATTCTATGGCGGATGAAATAGCAATCAGATGAGGACAGAATGAATTAAAATCTGGATGATTATAAAATTGTAGTTTGCTGCGAGTCTGTTTGTGTCAACATAGTAGGGTAATCGTAATTAAGGAGCATATTTAACACTGCAAAGCAAAAATTGTTGATAGTTTGTCCAATTTTCCCGAATATCTCTAAATTATTTAATTCACTGAAATTTAAGTCTATATTTAATCTCAGCAAGGCATATAAATTGATGCAAGGTGAGGCGATACATTTGCATATTGCATATTTCCATCTGCATCTCTGTCGCAACACATCTATTTTATTTTCAGCTATTCACCTTGTGTGAGTCCTGAAATATATCACTTTGTATTTTCTATAGAGAATGACATCTTATTTTACGATTACAATACCATAACATGTATATATAGGATGCTCTGACAAAAAGTTGTAAACCTGTTATTATAGGCATGTTAAACTGATATAGATTTAGGTTACAACTATAAATGGTGGCAAGCCCAGCTATTTTAAGTCAAACCATGGTAAACATCTGTCTTAAACGACAAATGTCAAGGGCAGAAGCAAAGTCAGTGGGATGAGTCTGGATACTGTAAAGGAATCCATTTGTCATTGTTCGGCTTCCTATTACACCAGCACCATTCTCTCAGTGTGCTGCATTCTACTGGGGAAGGTAAAATCACTTTCTGCTGCCTCTTGCAATTCAGATAATCTCTTGTGAGGAAACCACCATGAAGAAATTGCTTCTTTTCCCATTAACTGTAACATTTACAAAGTAGCATTGGCTGTATTACAATAGAACAATTTATGATTTTGTATGATACAATCTGCTCCATCAACAGGATGCATTATAGTAAACCAATTTCCTGTCCTTTTAGGTAACACATCCAATCTCTTTTTGAGTGATTATCTGAGGTTACGATAAGGGTCTGATGAACCAGAGAGGGAACAAGAGGAATGGAAAATTCAGAATTATTAATGTTATTGATGGATTCCCAGCCTTTTACTGAACATCTTATTTAAATAAATACATGTAATTATATATATATATATATATATATATATGACTGACAGACTCCAAGTCTCATATAAGTTGTCCATCTCTGTGATGCATTTCAAGATCAAGAGTTGATCCAGGAAATCCTAATTTCAGTAGGCAGAGGGATATGTGCAATTGTATTTAGGCTTGCTTTCTTTGCACATTATTTTCAGCTGTCCATACCTGCATTTTAAACTATAATGAATATTGTTAATCCATGTCCATTATTCGATTAAATCATGTAAATCTTTAAACTGAAATCAGGTAATACAGAGCAATGCACCTGCTGGAATCTGAGGCTGTAAAACCCCTTATTAAGATCTTAATTAGTGTTAATAACTTCAGAATAGGGTCTGCAAAACCCATTATTGGTGATCCAACAACCTATGCAGGACATTTTCACAGTTCACTGTGATCAGTTGTTAAATTACTATGGTACTGATGATTAAAAAGCAGTTTAGAATCTACTACTTTGGCCAACAATTGTCTTTACTTCAGAACAGAGTTAGCAAATACTTAATTAACATAAGTGTAATAAGATCATGCAAAGCTTTATTTTGTGCCAATAAATACCTTATTTTGTGATTAATAGTGACCAGTTAATACCTTATACATGCATAGCAGGTGAATCCTAAATTAAAGTGTGATTAATTGCAATCATTATTTTCTGACTTCATATCTTCATTTTTAATCCAGAACTGATTGAACTGATCCAGCTGACTGATTTAGATTTTCCCTGATATCATGCAACAAATACTTTTCACTGATCAGTTGTTTAGTTTCTCCCTCACTTCTCAATCAGTCACTGTACTCCATTATTATAGTAGACCCAGGCCAAGAGCAAATAAAAACCTTGTCCTACCTGTGAATCCCAAATTAAAAATGTTTACCTAATAACTGCTTAATGTATTAATTATTAAGTAGCCACTGTTTACCACTTATAAATTAAAATATGATAAGATACACGTTTAAACTGTTTGGATCTCCCTTATAATGTGCACATAGCCTATGCTGAATCAATATGATTGAACAATTTATGTTTTGGTGTAAGATTGCTTGTAAAATGCATTTATCTTTATTTGATTTTCAGGAAGTGAATACAATTATACAAACACATGGGCGCACTCCTCCCTCCCTTCCACATATTTTTTTGAATGTACCTCTTTTGTGGAAATTCATCCCTAAGAAAATATAAACCAGTAGTCCTACTTTCCACCTCACGTGTTATGGTACATCAATGTAGAAAAAACAAGTTCAATATAAATGTTGCAGCAAGGTTGTGGAAAGTTCAGATAAGCAGATCTTAAGTATGGATTGCTGCAGCTAAGACTTTAAAAAATAAAAATAAAATCCCAGATTAAGTTGTTTGGTATTAAAAGCTACCAACAGTGCAGCTTTTAGCTGATTTACTTACAATCCTATAAAAGTCATGACCTTCATGAAAATTTATGTTTGCAACAGTAAATGTTTGCATGAGTCAGCAGAGCTTGTGCTGACTTGACGACACCTTTAATGCCCCAGAGACACGAAGTATGTCATTAATGGAGTCTTTTCTGACCCTAAGGGTTTTGGAATTGTAATGAAGATAAATAGACTAATAATATAGATTGGATTAGCAGCAAAAGTAACCATAGTATCAATTGTATCAAACAGTAATACAGACAAAGTCATATAATCATAGTTAATAGTTAATATATTTATTTACAGTATGTGTCTGTGTATATATATATATATATATATATATATAGTTTATATAATAATACATTTCAAGTTATTTTACAAGAACATTTGATTGAAGAAATGGTTACTGAATACAAATATTTAGGCAGCACAATCAGCCACATCATTTAACACTCAATCGTTTTAATTACAATAATAACACTTTAATGAATGGTGACATTTTATATTTCCATTAATTGGTGTGATTTACACCTTTACCCCCACTTTCCATACAGCAACTGTAATGTTATACGACTTATGTAACAAGGGCATAACAAGCAAATAGCTTGGCTGGAGGTAGTGCTGCTGAAAGACTTTGAGTTATCGTCTGTCTTATATATTAAGTCCCTGCTTTGGTCTTCTGGGAGATGTTTCCTTGGTGGAAGACATTGTACTGTACATTAGTAATTGTGTGGTTCTGAGTGAATTCAAATGGGAATTGTAGGCCCTGGGGGGGAGGGAAAGTTTTCAGGAACAGTGGGTTGAAATGCGGTTTCAGGAAACTTTCTTTGGGGCCAAAACCTTACTAGCTATGCTTCCTAGCAGCAAATGTGCACAGTCCAGCTGAGTGACAGACCCACTATGTGAAATGAAATGTCTCCAGGCATTGGGGTTTGTTCAAAGTCTAGGGTACGCAATGTCCCCATAATAGGTTATTTAACAATGTGCCACTGATTTTAAGATTGAGGCATACTTTCTTATTAATGTTGTTATTTATTTTATATTTAACACATTGGCTTCCAACTTTGTAACATGCCTGTGGAGTTTTCACTATAGTTAGAAAGCTACTAAAGTTAAACAAAACGGGAAGAAATAATACAATCAATACAGACATCAAAGATACACAAAATTAAAAAAAAAAACTAGCATAGCATAACTTTACAAAACTATTTGATCATAGTTATGGATAATATTATATTTTGGATTAATAGTATTCTAATATACAATGATCGATAGTGCAGAGCACTATTGTTTGTGGGTTCCAAAATGCATTTAATTTGGATTTCCAATACCATAGGATTTGATGTTGTTTTCCAAAATCTCTTTATTTTACCAAGCAGCATTTTAACCATGATAAAATATATTTTACATGTACTAAGTAGCTGACCTATGGACTGTACTCAATGCAAGATCAATACAAAAAGACCTGAGCCTGTACATATAAAAACCTAAGACCATTAGCATGGAATTAAGAAAATCTAGTCTTACTGTACGTAAGTACAGACATTACTGTCATGGAACTGAATTACATTACTGAAAAGCTTTAAACTATTTATCATGAGCAGACAACACAGATACCAGCAAACATTATGTAAAATGCATTTATACAAGGAAATAAATAACAGCAAGGCCTAAGTAAACAGAATACTCAAAATACACAGACAATATATTTGTAATAACATTGTTTTAAAAATATGAATTGGCTTTTAAAATTAAACTATTTCAAACTATAGACAACTGGTCTCGTTCAAAGAGTTCATAACAAAGCTCTAATAATGATACAAAATAAAAACAAAATCTTATTTAATTAATGGTTGCATAATTGTCACCACAAAGGTGTTTCAACTGATCTGTCCTACTCAGAGCACCAATTGAAATGTGTAAGCACTAGACTTCAGTGAAGAAAACAAATGGCCAATTTCTAAATGAGACAAAATACTCTTGTGAAAAAAGTGGGATCTACTCGGTTGGACTGTAATAAAAAAGCTATACACATCTCCCCATCACCAATATAGCACCCACTGTAATGTCCATCCAAGAATATAAACTCAGTTTGATTTTGGTTAAAATTCAAATCATATTGAAATTAATTAAAAAACAACAACAAAAAACATAAGCCTGAGGCTATGATATAACATCATTCATGACTAGATTTAATCAGCAAACCTCTAAATTAATGGATTTGGCATAATATTAATAAAATGCAATACATTCAACAGGCGCATGTATTTCAAAACTAGAATCCAATATGAATGGGTAGGGTATTTAAAAGAATAATACACTGATCAAATATTACCATGGTTATAGAAAAAATAAATAAAGAAAAAACAAGAATACACCATTCATTTGAAACAATGTTTTCTAGCAATTATTTCAGTTTATTAAAGATTGTTCAAGAAACAACATCTAAAACTTGTCAGGTTTTTAGATATTGAAGTTATTAAAATAAGAAATTATATTAAAATAATAAATCATATAATAAAACGAGTTTAAAAGAAGGGTGTGGATACTTTTCACTGTAATTGAATATATACATTGTAAAGAGAGAATTTAACTGAATTACTCTGCATTTGACTTTGCAGTTGTCAGTTCTTCGTGTCGTGAAAAGTCACAACACTCACAAATAAGGAAGGAAGGAAAGTTATGTGTATTATTATAATTATGATGATGGATATTTTGTATAAACCACAATTATGTGTAAAAATAATCTGTGAAGCGCTCTGTGGCAGCCTTGTGAAGGGCACTATATGAAATACATATGGATAGATTGATTATGGTGTATATGTGTGTTTTGCTAGTTTTGGAAATGGGAATGTACTAGACAAATGAATATGTAAGCTGAATAGCATTGTTTCTGGGTAATAGATTATTCCAGAGACTGTTCTTTAGCCCTAGTCTCTACGGGATTTCATTGTATTCCATTACTGCTGATAATTGAAGTTTGCAGAGCAATATTCAGCAAGTGGGTTAGCTTAATTTACTTGTATGTAGAAAAAGTTAGTATTCTCTGGATGGGATATAGATGAGAGGAAGTTCCTCAAGGTAGCTATATAAGTAAGTAGACGTGCAGCGCTGTGAGTAGAGGGAGTTGTATTTGAGAGTTGTTGTTGCAGAGCGGTTGAAGTGATGGGATTAAAAGGCCAGTCAGAACAGCACTGTTGGAAGGAAATTAGGAACTGCACAGACAGGAGTAGCAGTAATACCTGGTCTATCAGAGAAGCTGAATATTCCTTTGCCTAATATTTAGATTTTGTAAGTTATTATTTTCATTTTGAGCTTCCAAGCGATTTTTGTATGTTTATTTAATGTATTGAATAAAAGTTCCTTGTTTGATTTTGTGCTAGAATGTTCTCTGCCTGTTTTTCCATGTCAATCCCCAGCTCAAAGTGTCCACCTATTATTATTATTATTATTATTATTATTATTATTATTATTATTATTATGTCTGCTTTTAAAAAAGGATCTCTTCAGATTTGCAAATGCCATAATTCATTTTTTCCTACTATACATTTTACAAGAAACAGCAAAGCCACAAGCATCAAGCACACATCAAGGCCTTTTATACACATGTACAAGTACTAATTAGCAGTATTACTAATTAATAATTAACATGTAACTCTTCAAGTCATATATGGTTACAAGTAGTCTATTTTCAGGTTTTCATAAAAGTTCTCCGAGTTCAATTTAACATCCCAAAATTCATAATGAAGGCTTATCAAATATAATCACATAAGCACAATAATTACAATGAAATTTAAACACTTTGAATATGCCAAACCTACTAAAAATGCACACATATTGTTCTTCATCTGTTGGAATTAATTAGCAAAATTAATATTGTCTGGTGACCCAACCAGACAATGTAACGCTCACAAAATCAAATCAGTGAAAAATAAACAATATACATAATACAAAATCTGTTTCATTTATTGTCTATATTGTTGTATAATTGTATCTACTAATCATTTTATTTGTATTTTTGATCTAATCATGAATCTACACACATAACAAAGTTATTCATGGCTTCTCAGAATATAAAGTTGGAGTTGGTTCACACAGAAAGTTACAACCAAGTGTTTAGAAATAACAAGAAGTATCTTGAGGTTTTCTGTCTCCTTAATTCAACAGAGCTAAAGGGTAAAGATGCATTATTTATCACACCAGCAGTTGATCAAAGACAGACTTACTGTAATCTGTGAAAAAATAATATGGTGGTTTCTCAAAGGAGGTTTTTACATTATAGATTAGAGTGACCAGAGAATAAAATTAAACACACTATTTTGCTGTAGCTGTGTTTGTTCCTGTATTTACATTGTCAATGTGTGAAAGTAGTGGGAGCACCAACATATCAGAATTAACTGAATAGTTGCTGTAGACATTTAAAGTGTGATTAGTTCTATTATTTCTAATGTTAGTAATATTTTTTTTCCATTTAAAAGGTATGTAGAAAACCCTTGCAAAGACAGAAGATTTTCTATTGCAAACTCACTATATATCCACTTCCATGTAATGAATGATGGACAGATATACATTTTCCATTATTTTAGCCATAGCCTGATGCACATGATTGTTCTATGGCCAAGTTAGACCAACCCAAGTTCCTACCTAGTAACATATGTCTGATAACTGCAGGACATTGTATTTTCAGAGACCTGGGGTGGCTGAAAAAGTATGCAATGCACAATGAAAAGCTAACTAGTCATGTGTTCATGTAACCAAACAACCAATATTCTTTCCCAAAAAAAGTGTTTGCAGATCTGTATTCCATGTCAGGTGGCCATTGCTCCAGTTTTCAGCTGGTCTGTCCCTTGTCTGGTATTGAAACAACACTGGATGCCTTTATGTCTGGTTAATTCTATTTTGAAAACTCCCAGTTCTAGAAAGAAGAAAGACAGAAAAAGATGGGACAAAAGAATTTCTTAATTTTTGCAAGTGACATGCAAGTTTTCAAATTATATCGATTAATATGATCACTTTAAAAGTATTTATCCATTGACCCTGGTAGGCAAAAACTTGGAAATGATCTGCTTCCTTGGCATCTGTACAACTATTATAATAATGTTCATACATAATGCATTCCTTAGGTATATATCACAACATGTTACATCATAGGAGCAGGGTGTGAGTAGAAGCAATAATACATAGGTTAAGTATTAACCTTGTAATACTTTGTGTGAAGTACAATCTTATCCAAAAAAACAAGTTAAACATATTCAAGTACAATGTGAATTAAATGTTAAATTCCACAGTTACTAATGTACAAGCAAACATTGTTTATTATACTTGTTAGGTGCTATTGATGATTGTGTCTATCCAGTATGATGTCTGAATCTGAAAACTATATAGAATATACAACAGAATTCTACTTCCCTATGCAGAGGTATAAATAGACTGTGCACAATTAAGTTTTTATAATGAATAGCAAATAGCCATAAACAGAAACGAATCCCTAAGCTATTTATGACCAGGTGTGATAATTCTTAAAAGTCACATACTGAATGGAAATACATTGTTTATTATTATTATATTATCCTATTTGTCAAGTCAACTAATGTCAATGCTGTTGAATGACAGCTGTAAGACTCTATATCCAGTAAAAGATGACTGGAATGATCTATGAAAAAATATATTTAGATTCAGCTTTCATGAAGAGTCAAAGAGTACGTTTCAGTACTCATCTCTGAAATGATTGCTCATATCATTATATATGTGTTATAGGTGCGTATTTGGTTTTACAATTCTTACTGCACTTGTTCATAGTGCCACATATTGCAGTTATCAGGAAACAGTTGATGTACTGTGGAAAATAGAATGTGTCATACAGATGTTTATTTCCTGTCCATGGATCGATTTCTTAAAAAGAATAGATAATGACCCCACCAGGAATTATTTAATTTATATCTCCAAATCGGTAGTGTTGTTTTGTTTGTAAACAAGAATAATATAACTCTAATCTGAATATGAACTGGTTGGTATGTTTTTATTTTATTTATTGAATTCAAACTATCCCATTTTATTTGTCCTTGGATTTTGGATTTTGGTTTTTCTGCTGCATGTTCCATAAAAATAAATTAGTTCAGACAAATACATTTGACTTGTTTTATATATAGTAAAAGTGCACTTTACTTTGCACAGAAACACCTTATATAACTGGTGACACAAATTCATTCTAGCTGGATAAAATTTATTGAGAAGGTACCACAAGCAAAGTAATGTGAAGAGAATCATGAACTGTTGCAACAACAATGGACTGATTCCACATTCTAAATATATATAGAATTGTGTAATTCAGCTAGTAAAATAGTAAAGGAATGTATAAAGACAAACTCTTCAGATCCAGCATGTTGCCAAGAAGACATTTTACACAACAGAAGAGCGTGTTACATTAGTTATTTAAGGCAGGCTCCTGCTTTATTAATAGAGAGATTTCAAAACTTGCAAGTATTGCAATTACACAATGACGATACAAGGAATCCCAAGAAAAGATTACAAACAATATTCTGTCTACCAAAAGAAGTAGGAGCCTGGAGATGTTTCTGATAGATTACGGCAACAATAAAACAAGTTAACTATTCATATAAAACACTCCCACTGAAAACTACTTAATACCACACCTTTACAGAATGTGGGTAAAAACATTGCAAATTGGGTTAGGTGCTTTTAGGGAGCAAAAATCATTAAATCACTTAACCTTGTAAGGCATCTCATTATTTTACAAAAGAACTGCCACTGCACAAGGCAAACATGCATAATCAGTGTTCTTATGCAAACTAATTTGCATTAAAATCCAGTTAGCACAAAGTGAGGAGTTAGCAGTTTTATTGTTTGGATTCACATCCAACATAAACAATAAAAGCAAGTCCACCAGAAGTTAAATCTCACCAAAGTATAATGATATCAGATTAGAATTGCAAATATTAGGTCTACTTATTTTTCTCTCATTAAAATGGGTTGTGAATGCAACCCTGGTTATCTGAAAAAGGAAGCATTTCCCAAGGGGGAGGGGTTTCTGCACACTTCTGTAGGAACCTGATCGAAACGTCACTCTATCAAAGCTGCTATTGGCCCCTGCGCTTGTCACTCAGAACAGGTCCCTTCCCACTTCCTGTTCTATAAAATGTGACGCAAGCCCAGGTTCGTCCTCCATGGCCGGGAGCTAAGACTCCCATGTGACCTTGCAACCCTTGGGCAGTGCTTCCATTTTCAGATAACCGGGGTTGCATTCACAGCCTATCGTTTTCTTTCAAGTCGGAAGCACTGCCCAAGGGGGAGGGGTTACTGTATAACAAAACCGTCGCAAGGGAGGAGGCAGTGAGCTGATAAAGGAGCCTGCCCCAAGGTGTACCACTAGGGTGCCTCAGCAACACAACCCCAGACAGTAATCCCAGGGGCCCCATAGGGCCACACCTGGGCCACCCAGGAGCAAGGACTGCAGTCACGCTCTTACCGGGAACTGTCTAGATTCAGCATATACAAAGCAGGGCTACAGAGGTTAACACTTACGCCCTCTGCTTACAATAGCAAGGCCGGCTGCTCTACTAGTGCAGCTAGGAGCGAGGCCGTAATCTAATCTGAGCATCCTACTCAACTGAACAGTACAGAGTGGAGAGCTCCACTGTGCTGACAACTTAAAATGTCATACAAACGAACTATATACACCACGGGCCCAGGAACCAACTCATGCGCCACCCGTGGAACACAGAAGCATTTGATGCCTGCTGATTAAGGCAGGGCAACATTAGCTCTACTGTGCTGAGAAATTAACTATGTACATATTGGAACTCGTTCAGCCAGAGCGGGCCACAGACCTGCTGACCAAGGAAATATGTACACAGTGAGGCAGTGAGAACAACTCGAGCCCCATCAGCTGGGAACAGCGGCAGTGAGCTCCATTCTACAAGCTAGAGCGGAGTATTATATATACAGAGCGGGGTACAAGCTAGACACCTGCACCACTGCAACACAATGCAATAAGGATCTATATACAGGGCGTCCTTGTAAGGCAACGTACCTGGAAGCCGCATGACAGACCCTGGGACACATTGCTGGGCTGTCAGCAAGTCCAGGAGCAGCTCGCGTGGGTGCTCGACTGGAAGGCATAGTCCGGTAGAAGGGAAGACATGGTTCAATAGCTCCATCGGGATGTGCTTAACAGGGGCAGACTGGGAGAGGAAATCAGGAGCCAGAGCCTGTGGGCCCGATTGCAGCTAACACCAGGTTCTCAATGGAAGGGACTGGTCCCGTCACACCCAAACTGTAGAACCGGGCAAATGTAAGCGGTCAAGGGGGCGCCTTGAAAAAGGACCCATGATGTGGTAACACCTCAAGTCGAGTGGGCCACCAGGTGATCAGGCACCAGGGTCCCGGTAGACTCGTAGGCCATGGTAATGGTGTCCACAATCCAATGTGCTGTTTTGAAAGCACCTGGCCCTGTGTCTGTGCTCCATAAGACACAAACAGTTGGTCTGAGCGCCAAATGTCCTTAATGCGTTCCAAATAGCACCTGAGGGCCCGCACAGGCAGAGCAGGTGAAGCCGACTCTCTTGCTCTGAATCGAAGGGAGGAGGATGAAAAGCCATCAACTCAATATGCCTGTTGACATGAAAAGGAGACAGTACTTTAGGGATGAACGCAGGGTTAGGCCGTAGTGTGACCCTGGAGCCATCTCCTGCAAAACGGACACACGATGGGTGTACGGACAGGGCATGTAAGAGGTGATTGCCAGCAAAAATGCACTCTTAAGTGACACCAGCTTCAGCTCAGCTGAGTTCAGTGGCTCAAATGGGTCTTGGGAAAGTGCATCCAACACTACATCAAGACACCATGCGGGCAGTGAAAGGGTTCGAGGAGGCCGCAGCCATCAAGCTCCCTTCAGAAATTGCACAGCCAGAAAATGAGACCCAGGGGGATCGCCATCAATCTGGACATGACATGTTGAGATGGCCGCCAGATACACTTTGAGCGTGGATGGGGACTTGCCCTGGTCAAACAGCTCTTTTAAAAATGATAATATGATTTGGTTGTCTTGACTGCTGTCAAGCATCTGCCAGCGGTAGGAATACTGCGACCTCGTAGAGGGAGCTCTCGCCAACTGAATAGTGGCTACTGCAGTGTCTGACAGACCCCAGGCAGTCAATTGTTCCCGTTCAGGGGCCAGGCCCAGAGGTGGAGGAGGCCCAGATTGGGGTGCCACAGCGTGCCCTGCACCTGGGACAATAAGTCCGCTCTCACTGGGAGCTGCCAAGGCTCTCTGTGGAGGAGGGCGATCAGGTCTGCAAACCAGAATCTGTGAGGCCACCAAGGGGCCACCAGCAGAACTGTCACTCGTTCTCTCCTGATCTTCTCCAGGATCACCGGGAGAAGGGGGAACGGTGGGAACACGTAAAGGAGACAGCACAGCCACGTGTGGGCTCAATGGAGGAGCAGGGGTGGGTGAGACCACCTCTTTCTCCATGAGCTCCGCCTCAAGCTCTGAGTCCATGTATGGAGCCGGAGACAGGCGGTCCTCCTCCTAGGTGGCCTGTCTACTGCTTTCATCCGGGGATGGAGTTGATAGACTCCCCTCAGACTCCAGCGGCGTGTTGTGGGCCGGCGGTGGAGTGTCATGGTGTGGGAGGGGCGGCACCTGTTGCGCTTGCTTGCACTACCTGCAGCCAGCAGAGCGCAGATTTGGTCCATCCTACTGTTCAAAGCATGGATGGCCTCATCTCGTTCTGTGTCCGCAGAGCCACACCTCCGTCGCTGTTGGTGTAGCGGGGAGGGGGCTAGCAAGGACTCAGAAGAGGGGGTGGGAGCCCTTGGGCATTGCTCTGCCGCTCTTCCCTGTCATTCACAAGGCGGGCAAGGTGCATCGGCCGGAGCTCATCACTGAGCACGCACACGCGTGTGAGCAGGAAAACGTGCCGCGGGGGCAACGGTCAGTGTTTGCACCAAGGGGCACACAACAATTGAAATGCCTTCGCGACAAGTGGAGCGCCTAGCGGGCTTGCCGCTGTAAGACACGGGGGCACTGCGACACCAACCAAACACAACCTTGCTGTTGCCGGACTGAACACTGTATATTCCAAACACCAGGTGCTGGATACAAGCGCCGTGTAGGCCCGTAGGCTTATGCACTGTGTGTGCCGGGGTTTCTGTTGACACCGGGTGACACAGGGTCTGGGGTCTGAGGAGGCCGAGGGTAGTAGGCCACCAGCCGAAGCAGGGCCTAAAACCGAAGCCTGCACACACGGAAGAGGAGGCGTAGCAGAGCTTGATCCCAGCAAGCTGAGAGAATGAGATCTCCTACAGCCGCAGCTGCGGGCTGTAGTGCGGGCGCAAGCCAGCGTAGGAGCACCTCACGCGGGGAAGATCTCTTATGACACACTGAGGCTGAGGCCGGACAGCCGGGCCTCGGATTTTACTGCCGCTGCTAGCGCTCTTGCTGTGGAGGAAAAAGCCCTGTGGACAGAAAACCAACACATCAAGCAGTCGGAATATATAAGGCATTGTATAAACATGACTATTATTTTTAAAAGTGCTCTATTGAAACAAAACTGAAACTGAAAGTGTAGCCAGAGCCCCTGTGCACGGACTGTACAGAATTGGAATAGCTATCAATAATAACTAATACAACAGTAGAGACACACATACAAGTAAAACGGTGGCGACAACACAGCCTTGAAGCCTCCCAACCGAAAAACAGTGATAATAATAATAATAATAATAATAATAATAATAATAATAATAATAATAATAATAATAATAATAAAAATAATAATAATAAATCACCAGACCTTGTTGTTGTTCAAATAAAATCAAATAACTTGATTCCTTTTTCTTTCTAGTCCAAAGTCTTGAACACTTCAAGAGCTGCTGTGAAGAGTTTTGGAGAGATTGTGTCTCCTTGAGATACAGATCTGGATCTTGTCAGTGCCTTGGTGCACTCAGATTGTTGATGTACTGTATGCTGATTCAGATGTCAATTAAACCCCATTCCTCCAGCAATCCAAAACCCAACTCATTCCGGGTTAATGGTAGTAGGATATGCCTCCAAATAGTTAATTTGGTACACCCATTAAATTCTAATACATCTGTTATAAATATGCTAGTGTTCTTATCTTATTTATTACTATTATTTTTATTATTAGTAGTATTTATTTCTTAGCAGACACCCTTATCCAGGGTGACTTACAAAATATAAGCCCAATTCAAAGTGGCAATACAAAGTAGCAGGTAAGACGCATCCCCTGCCCATGCAAGATTAGAAGGATCCTATAATCACATCTCTTGTCTATAGGATTATAGCAGGTCTTAAACACCACCCTCAAACTATACTGTGTCAGTACAATTTCTGTTGTCAAACAGTATGTCTCCACAAGATTTACAACATCTCTTAAAAAGGGATACTGGAATTCTGAAGATGTTGCATCTTTTATTCCCCCTATCCAGTTGGTCTGCAATAAATCTCTTCCATTGCCATAACAGTATATTTTCTTTGCCAAGGATGTGAGACTAAAGAAAATTACTCCCAGAGAAATGCAGTGCAACTGGGAGATCATTAGTCAAGAGCAGTGCCATGGAGCATGTAATTTGTAAAATGATTGACAATGCTTTGAGTTCTGTGTTTTTCTTTTTTTTCCTTTTTTTTTGGTGCAATACATTTCTCGAAACAACATTTTTCACGATTCAAGAAGTGCGTTTCTAAAGACACTTGTATTTGATTTACTTGATATTATTCTCTGAGACAGACTGAAGGACCACTCGGTGGTGTTATTGATGCCCCTTGCGCTCAAGTTTTACTATCCAAAGATGTTGCAAGAGAAAGATATTGAATACAAAGGCTATTCTTAATTTATCAGGTATTTTGCAGAGGTAATATTTCCATGACAAATTACATTGTGAATACCCCATAGGAACACTAAATTCTGAAGCCAAAAACAAGAAAGTTTGAAACAACTACCTACACAAGAATAAAGTATTAAATATTACCGCTGACAAACAAGTCTCTAGGATAGGTAAACTTGCTGGTCTGTCCTGCTGCTGTAAATGTTGTCTAGCACTTGATGTCATCGAAAGGTGAATCAGCAATAAACCACCAAGGTTAAAGTGGAATTTATGAATAGACAGTGAAGAACAGACAGTAATAGGTAAATCTTGATCGACCTCATTGTATACCTTCTTGATGTGTTTTTGCGTGCTTCTGTACATAGTCTTTTTTGTTGAAAAAAAATAAAAAATGAAAAGGTCGTTCTAATTAAAATTTACATATATAGTTGATCGATAAAAATAGATTTTATGTGGGATTGAATCAAAATCTTGACCCTCCCACTAATAGAAAACTGCAAAATTGTACTCTTCATTTTTGGTAAGTTGCCACATCTCTCTAATGATAAATGTAACCACTGTGATGTACACTTTTGTAGTTTGCTATTAACAGGTGGGTCAACGTTTTGATTAAATAAACCCCTTAGACTGAAAATAAATATTATAAAAATAAAGCAAGAGATATAAATAAGGATATTAGAAAAAGGTAGCAATACCAGTATTTATTTTTTATTTTTAGTTATTATAACTTAAGAGCTACCATTGTAGGAGAACTGTATAGATACAGAGGAACAGTTTCTCATTTTGCTCCCACTGCTTTAGGCAAGCTATAGTATTCACTTGACTTAGGCAGTTAGTCAATGACTTTGTCTTATTTCTTGCTCTGCAGTATTTGAAAGTAATAATCAGTAATCTGTATAGTTTGTAGCTAAAGCTCTTTTACACTCTTCTCATTTGATGGTGTCTCATTTTCTCTCCTTGACTCCCCATTTATTTAAAGTGTTAGGTGTTCATAACCCACTTCCTGCTCCAACCTTATCAGCTAGGATTGAGCTGCACATTACAAAACATATGCAAATATTTTGTGAAGGCTTTTAGCAATTAAGCGTCTGTCACCAGGATTTTGGTTCAGTGAAATAATTTCACTTCACCCAGGGAAGAATAATTCATAATACCTGAGGCAAGATACTGTTTTTAAATGAACAGTAATACAAATAAATAAATAAAAACATGCCTAAACCTAATGTAGTAACAGTTGAATTTCTTAGCTGCACAACATTTAGCGAAGACTGCACCAAAGCAAATGAACTCAAATAATAATAAACTTAAATATGAAATATACAGACTGTTTTTAAAATTGTAAAATTGTGTAATGGAAATTTAAAAGTAAATCTCATTGATCATTCATTCAGTGCTGTACAACTGTATTTAACAGCTTACAGTAACTTAAGAATTTGGAATGCTGATACAATACAGTTTTTGTATTATTATTTTAATTAATAAAATTAATAAAAATGAATTGTTGTATTTATGATCAACATTTATTAAAAACTATTATGAAACAGCCATGTTTCTTTTAATACACAGAAGATCCACAGAAAAAACATTTACTGTCCAATACCTTTGTCACTGCCACAAAAAAGCTATCTATTAATATCTACAGTGTCTCCATATGTTAATAAGAAATCATACTAGCATTCGCAAGTGCATTAGATGCACAAAGACTTATTTTAATTACGTATTACCTGAATTTCTGGAGTTCTTTGGTGAAATGCATTAGTGCTCAATGTTCTCAGTGTTTCAAGGCAGGGGAGTATTACAGTGTGCTGTAAGAGTAAAGAATCAATTATCCAACAGCAATTGACACTCTTAATTGCAGGCTAATGGGCTAATGATCCTCACATCAGCAGTACCTTGCCAGTTGTTTTTAACTGCAGCCTTTAAATTGCATGAACCATCCCTTCACTCATATTCCATACCCACAAGAAAGATTGCAACCTGGAAACAAATCTATTTTCACCACCAATTACCTAAGGAATCTTTACAGCAGGCCTGGGAAATGAGTAAGGAATGTGGTTAACTTCTCTTTCCCTCCACCTTTTGAATGGTCTGTGATAGAATGTATACACACATATACACTCACCTAAAGGATTATTAGGAACACCATACTAATACTGTGTTTGACCCCCTTTCGCCTTCAGAACTGCCTTAATTCTACGTGGCATTGATTCAACAAGGTGCTGAAAGCATTCTTTAGAAATGTTGGCCCATATTGATAGGATAGCATCTTGCAGTTGATGGAGATTTGTGGGATGCACATCCAGGGCACGAAGCTCCCGTTCCATCACATCCCAAAGATGCTCTATTGGGTTGAGATCTGGTGACTGTGGGGGCCAGTTTAGCACAGTGAACTCATTGTCATGTTCAAGAAACCAATTTGAAATGATTCGACCTTTGTGACATGGTGCATTATCCTGCTGGAAGTAGCCATCAGAGGATGGGTACATGGTGGTCATAAAGGGATGGACATGGTCAGAAACAATGCTCAGGTAGGCCGTGGCATTTAAACGATGCCCAATTGGCACTAAGAGGCCTAGAGTGTGCCAAGAAAACATCCCCCACACCATTACACCACCACCACCAGCCTGCACAGTGGTAACAAGGCATGATGGATCCATGTTCTCATTCTGTTTACGCCAAATTCTGACTCTACCATGTGAATGTCTCAACAGAAATTGCGACTCATCAGACCAGGCAAAATTTTTCCAGTCTTCAACTGTCCAATTTTGGTGAGCTTGTGCAAATTGTAGCCTCTTTTTCCTATTTGTAGTGGAGATGAGTGGTAACCGGTGGGGTCTTCTGCTGTTGTAGCCCATCCGCCTCAAGGTTGTACGTGTTGTGGCTTCACAAATGCTTTGCTGCATACCTCGGTTGTAACGAGTGGTTATTTCAGTCAAAGTTGCTCTTCTATCAGCTTGAATCAGTCGGCCCATTCTCCTCTGACCTCTAGCATCAACAAGGCATTTTCGCCCACAGGACTGCCGCATACTGGATGTTTTTCCCTTTCACACCATTCTTTGTAAACCCTAGAAATGGTTGTGCGTGAAAATCCCAGTAACTGAGCAGATTGTGAAATACTCAGACCGGCCCGTCTGGCACCAACAACCATGCCACGTTAAAAATTGCTTAAATCACCTTTCTTTCCCATTCAGACATTCAGTTTGTAGTTCAGGAGATTGTCTTGACCAGGACCATACCCCTAAATGCATTGAAGCAACTGCCATGTGATTGGTTGGTTAGATAATTGCATTAATGAGAAATTGAACAGGTGTTCCTAATAATCCTTTAGGTGAGTGTAGATTAGAAGAAAAAAACAGATAACAGGCCACAGGTTAACAACTTAGAACAGGGGATGTGCCAACTGACTGGAAGACAGCAAATACCAATCCACAAGAAAGGAGACAAAACCGAGCCAGGAAATTACAGACCAATCAATCTCACCTGCATTACCTGAAAAAAATGATTAGACAGAAAATAGAGGAGCATCTTAATGAAAACCATATTCTTGGAGATAGTCAACATGGGTTTAGACGAGGCAGATCATGTCTTACTAATTTATTTCATTTTTTTGAACACGCAACTACAGCTGTAGATCAGGTGAAAGCATATGATATGATATACTTAGATTTTCAAAAAGCTTTTGATAATGTTCCACACCAAAGACTGATCCTCAGATTGGAAACTGTAGGCATTCAGGGTAATGTAAGTAGATGGATTATGAACTGGTTGATGTATAGGAAACAGAGGGTGTCGATTAGAGGAGTTGCTTCTAACTGGAGTGAGGTTGTTAGTGGAGTTCCACAGGGATCAGTACTAGGGCCTTTGCTTTTTCTAATCTACACTCACCTAAAGGATTATTAGGAACACCTGTTCAATTTCTCATTAATGCAATTATCTAACCAACCAATCACATGGCAGTTGCTTCAATGCATTTAGGGGTGTGGTCCTGGTCAAGACAATCTCCTGAACTCCAAACTGAATGTCTGAATGGGAAAGAAAGGTGATTTAAGCAATTTTGAGCGTGGCATGGTTGTTGGTGCCAGACGGGCCGGTCTGAGTATTTCACAATCTGCTCAGTTACTGGGATTTTCACACACAACCATTTCTAGGGTTTACAAAGAATGGTGTGAAAAGGGAAAAACATCCAGTATGCGACAGTCCTGTGGGCGAAAATGCCTTGTTGATGCTAGAGGTCAGAGGAGAATGGGCCGACTGATTCAAGCTGATAGAAGAGCAACTTTGACTGAAATAACCACTCGTTACAACCGAGGTATGCAGCAAAGCATTTGTGAAGCCACAACACGTACAACCTTGAGGCGGATGGGCTACAACAGCAGAAGACCCCACCGGGTACCACTCATCTCCACTACAAATAGGAAAAAGAGGCTACAATTTGCACAAGCTCACCAAAATTGGACAGTTGAAGACTGGAAAAATGTTGCCTGGTCTGATGAGTCTCGATTTCTGTTGAGACATTCAGATGGTAGAGTCAGAATTTGGCGTAAACAGAATGAGAACATGGATCCATCATGCCTTGTTACCACTGTGCAGGCTGGTGGTGGTGGTGTAATGGTGTGGGGGATGTTTTCTTGGCACACTCTAGGCCCCTTAGTGCCAATTGGGCATCGTTTAAATGCCACGGCCTACCTGAGCATTGTTTCTGACCATGTCCATCCCTTTATGACCACCATGTACCCATCCTCTGATGGCTACTTCCAGCAGGATAATGCACCATGTCACAAAGGTCGAATCATTTCAAATTGGTTTCTTGAGCATGACAATGAGTTCACTGTACTAAACTGGCCCCCACAGTCACCAGATCTCAACCCAATAGAGCATCTTTGGGATGTGGTGGAACGGGAGCTTCGTGCCCTGGATGTGCATCCCACAAATCTCCATCAACTGCAAGATGCTATCCTATCAATATGGGCCAACATTTCTAAAGAATGCTTTCAGCAACTTGTTGAATCAATGCCACGTAGAATTAAGGCAGTTCTGAAGGCGAAAGGGGGTCAAACACAGTATTAGTATGGTGTTCCTAATAATCCTTTAGGTGAGTGTATATAGCACTATATAAACACAACTATTATTTTTAAAAGGCTCTTCTTGTGAATGAAACTGAAACCGAAAGCGCAGCCGAACCTCCGGTGTGCGGACAGGACAGAATCGGGATTAGCTATCAATAATAACTAAACACATACAACACTATGAATTGAGCCAGCCAGCCAAAATACGCAGTTTGAATGTTTATTACAAACACAGACACAGAGAGCTTATGTTCCTGAGTCCAGCGAAGATGCAAAAGAGGACGAACCTGCACTGACGTCTCATTTTATAGAACAGGAAGTGGGAAGGGACCTATTCTGAGTGACAAGCGCAGGGGCCAATGGCAGCTTTGATAGAGTGACGTTTCGATCGGGTTCCCGCAGAAGTGCGCAGAAACCCCTACCCCTTGGGCAGTGCTTCCGACTTGAAAGATAACAGCCACATCCTTGCTACATGCAGTCCTGATTACACTGTACAATGCAACATCTTTCTGAATATCTGAATTTGGTGGTGTAGCGTAAGGTACACTATAAATTTAAGTTAAATAAGTGAATTTAAGTATCACCTTATCAAGAATCCCAGAATCTTGTAGAACTCAATTTCTGTAATATTTGGATGCAGACACCAATTCCAAATATATACATTTTCAAGTTTATTAAAAACAAAAAATAAAATGTAGCACTACACTAGTTATACAAATTCACTCAAGTTCAACAAATCAAAGACAAATCACTTCCGTGACCAAATCAAAGACCATGGAATCACATATGATATCACACAAATCGTTAAACAAATTGATAAACACATTGACTACTATACCGGTTAGTAAGACGAAGGTGAGTCTCTCATTAGTATTGTTAGACGGATATCAAATAACTATGCAAGTTAGTATTTATGTCAAATAACTTCTCGTTATATATATATATATATATATATATATATATCAGTCTCATTTACGTTTGGGTGCCGAGAAAGATTCTATCATTTCTTGTTACCACAATTCCCCTGATTATTATTCAATGATTTAGGATAGGCAGGGCCACATATAATCTAGTGTCTATTAATGGGTGTCAATTTCAGACTAAAACAGTTAAACAGGAATGTGAAAATATTTCTAAAATTGTCAAACAAAACAATTTAATCCAGCACTCATTTATATTTAAGAAAGTGTTACAAGAGGTGCTGGGAGGGGTGATTGGTGTTGCCTATTAATTGGTGTTATTTATTATGTTTATTTTATTACGGAGTTTGTGGGGTTTTATTTTCACTTGTCATTACTTTTGTATTTGTTATATTATAAATTTTTACTTGATTTGCTTAGTTTTTTTCACTTAATTGTTTTCACTTAAAGGCAACATTTTCACCAACTGCAGACACCAATTAAGGACACACCCCTCTGATTGGGCGGTGTCCCCCACTCCTTTAATTAGCACAACTGTTTTCATTCATCTCCTGACCCCTACTGAAGAGCACCTGCTTTAAAAAGAGTGCAGAGAGCAGGAAGGAGAGAGCTGGGACTGAGAAGGAAGGAGGACAGCACTGTGGGGAGCCAGGCAGGAGGGTGTGCGACAATGGGGAACAAGACTGGAAGACAGCCTTGAGGAACAGAGGACGCTGCAGATGGGAACAGGGGAATTGTTCATGGCAGGATAAGTACTCTGATGTCTTATGGGAAAACTCTCCTTGGTTTTGAAGATTGAAGATTGAGTTTTGGCTGATTGCTGTGCACCCTTCCTGGCTCCTGGCTGCCTCTGCGTAACATGAGTGTGGTATCCTGAGGAAAAAAGGAAAATTAATTTGAGACTGGATCCTGGACTGATTTCCTATTTTTCCTACTTATCTGACAGGGCTGGTAGAGACTGTGTTCCCCCAGTGGTCAGCTGGGCCTGAGACGGAAAGCAGTGCACCTGTGGAGAGACACGCTGGGGAAAAGGATAGCGGAGGGATCTTGCTAAAGCCTGCGCGGGGAGAAGGAGGAGTAGTGATACCCCCTCCTCACTGGAATAAAATAGGGGTGGCGTGGTCACGTGACGGTGGCAAATATTAAATACTAAATATTACCCATTCTAAAGTTCATGACTCTCAGAATAACATTTCTAATTGATTTCTCAAATGACTTGGTTAGTTTCTGGTTCCGGTTCTGGCAACAGAGCTACAAGTTGAGTTGTGGCATCGAGTTACCGTTTCAGGTGAGAGAGCCAGAAAGCTGTGTGCTACCTTTTATGCCTTTAAGATCATAGGCCATTGGTTCTTGAGTTTGCGAGGTTAGATTCCGGTTGGATTTGGGGGAGAAGTCGTCTTTAGATCAGAGCTTCAGCTAAGGGCTAGAATGCTCTATCAAAATACCCCCCCCCCCCTTAACTCTACAGTGGTCTGTAACACACTCCTACCACTAATCCTCCAGATCTCTTGTTCAAAAGTTTAACCCACAAAGATGGTTTCATTACTAGGATCTAATTTGAGTTCTTCTGCCTCAATGTCGTTTCTGATGAATGCTATTCCCACAACCTCTTTGGTTTTGCCTGTCCCTCCTAAACTGTGTATCCTTTTAACTTGTATTCATCCACATCATTTTCTGTAAGCCATGTTTCCGTCACTCCTACAACATCATAGTCACCTGCCAGCACTGTGGCTTCTAGGTCTAATAGATTGTTTCTTATACTCCTGGCATTGAGGTACAAACATTTCAGGACTTTCCTACTAGTAGTTTCCCTTGGTTTTCTTTCCTTAGTGGAACATCTCCCATTGTCAGAGCTCCCTGCATTAACTTTTCTGTTTTTGGTTTAGTGGAATATGCTTCATCTGTCCCAAAGATACCATTTCTTCTGCTAGGTTTTTTATTTTTATTTTTTTGCCTTTTCTGAGAAAAGCAAATGTAAAATCCCACTTGGAATATGCAAAAAGATGTGGCAACAGATTCTGTGGTCCAATGAATCAAAAATATGTATTAATGTATTACAAGGAGATGGTGAATCAAAAGTGTTTAGTGGTTTAGCAGTGGGTTCAGCACTTGCTCAATGAGCTTCTCTTTCAGAACTTCTTCCCAAAGGATGACAGACAGGGGGCGGGATCATTTGTGTTAGAGCATACAAGGGCTTATCAGCAGCTTTGTTGAGTTTTCAGCCCTTCCCGTTCTATGAAACAGTGTCCCATAACTTCTTTGGGAGCAATTGTTTAATTGAAAGATAACTGTCTGTTTTGTGATTTTATATAAATTAAAATAATAAAGAAAAAATGGCATGCTTAACAGTGCTCACTGTGTGCACTGTGTGCATTAGCCTGTTGCACTGGCATCACTTCCACTCCATCACTTGGCATAGCATGAAATATTTCTACTCTGTTGACAACTTCTATTTACAATGTAGTTAGATAGACTAATAGAACATTACAACGCAAAATTACTCTATCTATTACTCTGTTTCTCTTGCTTGTGTTTAAATCACAGCTATGGTGTAAGTGAATGTCATAATGCCTGAATGCGGAATATACTTCCTGCGGACCAGTCAACAACAGACACACCACTGAGGCAGTATGCGTGAAAGGGTTAAACATCATTAAAGAAGGTCCTTTTAATCGTTGTTCACATAAATGAAAATTCTAATCAAATCCCATTTTTTCAAAGTGTGTGTTTAATAAGATAGGGTATGTGGAGCATGTTAGCCCCTATTTACATATGTACATATTATAATTTGGGTATAGGCCATGTCAGTTTATGAGGCTTGCCAAGGAAGTCCTGACACTATATTCATGATCACAATCTCAGTGAATTGGACTACTAAGATACTGTTGATGTGATTTGATGTGATTCAGTAATTTACAGGCACCGCTTTAAGTAAACCTTGCTATATTACCATTGCTCACCCTCTCCTGAAAGTATATTTTTCCCACTATTTCTTCAGTTTGTTTAGGTGTACTGCCATCTTCATAACCTTGAATGGCTTCAGCTTCCTCCTGAAAACAGCACAACAAGGAAGTGCTAAGAAAACACAGGCATGTATCACGGACTGCTGAAATGTAATACAGCTGATCAACATTGCCGTTGTGGCAGCTTTTCACACTCAAATATCTTGGCTCTGCACAAGACCTCTACAAAAATGAGTAATGAGATGTGCCTTACAGCAAAGCACAAGAGACCCTGATGAGTAACTGCAATACGCCACTCGCATTTAACTCCACCTTTTCCAAATTATACATATGCTTTGATTACCCTTTTGCTTTATTACTAAAATAATCACTTATTCATCACTTTATTTCTATCTGTTTTCACATTCTAGTTTAATTGGAATTCCACCTTCATTTTAAATTAGGTCTCATCCTTTCTTGCAGGATCACTCATGATCTTTGAGATGTTTGTTTTAAGTAATGTCTTCCCTCTTGCAACCCTGCCATACAAGCTAGTTTTGTGAAGTGTTCTGGATATTGCTGTCTGATGAACATTTTCTTCCATCTCAACCACTGAATTCTAGCACTTTCAAAGATGTCGCTGACCTCTCCAGTATCCTTCTTGCTCAAGTTGGGATCGAACCGGCAAACCTCAGCTCTTTTATCCGAGTCACAGTCTTGGTGGGGGCAAATGGAATGGAAATAAACGTAGTCAAATGTTCTTAAGGCCGCCCTATTATGTCTCTAACGTCAGTGATTGGTTTAGTATATCTCAGCAACTGTAATGCAGCCTTGAGTGTGAATATGTACGCTATGAAATGTAGAAATGGGTACAAAGCTTATGGTTTGAGAATAAAATACATTCATATAAAGAAAGCTATTCAATTATAGAATAAAGCATGATTTTCAACACACATGGCAAAACTCTCTTTCTCAGACCCTGCAGTGTGATTTAAAATGCACATGTCAAAGGGTTATTATTGATAATAATAATAATAATAATAATAATAATAATAATAATAATAATAATAATAATAATAATAATAAAGGACGTAAAACCATCCCCCCTGTGCTGATTCCTCTTTCCATCTGGCTCTATGAGTAGATGAAAGAGAAATAAAATTGCAGCAGTTCATCTTCACAACCTCGTGTGTCTGGAGCGATATCAAAGCACTTGATATTAATACTGCAAGGATTGAATATCTGACAGAGAGAAATAAGTCTGTTATGATTTTTCTCAGAAAACAGTGGGGGAACAGTGAATTCCCTTAGCGTTCTTCTGTTCCATTTTCTCTTTTCTTTAGGTCTCATTTTTTTGCTGTCAGTTAATATGTGGAATGCAAAAGATCATCAGCATGTGATGAATCATCAACTGATAAATATGAAAGCATCGCACATCCAACGGGGTAGAAAGTCCTAAACAGTTACAGCTCTAGTTAAATCTATTCACACCATTCATTTGAATACAATACTTTTATTTAAAAATACAAATATTTGTCATAAACTACACATATTTATCAGTGTTTTTTTTTTTCCAATTGAAGAGAGGTAAGACAGGAGTTTGGTAAAAAAAAAAAAAAAGATCCCTCAGAACTAAAACACTGAGAAACCTTTACCTGGTTGGTTCACAGAAACAGAAGTCTTTCCACAGCTTTGAAGAAATGCAGCTTCTTTTTCCCCAAGTTAAATTATCACTTCTGTAGAAATGCTTAAATATCTGACATGCTATCACTTTTCAAAACTGCTTTGGAAGAAGTACACTGTGCTCCAGAAAACTTGTTTTGTGTCTCTGTCTCTCTGGCAGCACTTTTGCTTCTCTCACTCTGGAGCTTTCTTCTGACTCCCATCATACTTAAATATGATAATGTCTCCAAAACTAGTCCAAACCTCTGTTTGGCCAAAAGTTAGTTACTTCACATGCTTGTCAGATGATTCTGGTTGCAGTCATCCTCTTGACCTTTAAATTGGGGGCTCCCTTGTTGACCCAACACCTGTATCTTGTGAAAACAATCCATAGAACACTTGCACCTCTGAGGGACAACTCCAGGGGCAGACCACTGGACATCTAACAAATAACAGTATATTTATGTATTTTATATACAGTTGTTAACTTAAAAAATATGCTGTTGACACAAGTACCCACTGAACTTGTAGACGTCTAGTATAAAAGTTGATTAATCCATCTATTTTCAATAACTACTTCATTAAGTACAGGGTCAATATGAGCTGGAGCCGAACCCAGCAGACACAAGGCAGCATGCACATCGGACAGGACACCAGTCCATCCAAGGACAGCACAAATACTACACTCAGAAGAGGGCAGGGCAATTCAGAGTAGCCAATCAACCTAAGCAGCATTTATTTAGGATGTGGGAGGAAACCAGAGCACCCAGTGAAAACCCAAGCAACCACGGGGAGAAGATACAAATTCCTCACATTCCAAGACTGGAATCGAACTATTGAGGCCACAGAGCTAACCACTGTCCCATATCCGATCCAATATGATCATATAAATAGACAAATTGAGCGGTTGAAAGTTGGTTTGAAACAAAATACTAAAGTCACTGTAGTACTGTGGGAATGGAGACTGACACCACTGATTCAGACAGTTCTTGTATGAAACCAGGCTGTTATATAGCAGCTGTCTGTGACCAGGATTCCCCTTATTTGGACGAGTGCTGCTGGGTTTGGTGAGGACCCGACAGTCGGGTTTTGTGGCCTTTGACGTTTACTAGAAACCCATGAGACTACAGATGTAACAGTGCTATAACTCTTGGAACTGTACCATGGACTCGCAGTGCAAATTTAATCAGTGGAGGAAGCATGCAAGTTGCCTACATCCCTCCTACAATAATTGCCTTGTTGTCAGTGTTCAGAATATTCTCTTGTTGGAAAATAAAGGGGATGGAACAAGACTAACAGGAATATGTGAATCACACAGACAATTCATTAAGACCTCTATGAAATGGTGTGTATGAAGTGGAAGTGGAAAATGAAGTGGAAGATAGTATGTGTTTTTAAATTACTAGCAAAATTAATACAAACAACATTAGAGGAAATAAACAAGGCTTTACTATGTATTAAAGTAAACATAAACTTACCTTGCATAGCTTCTGGTGTAAGAAGTTATTCCAATATTGTGTTGTTACTATTCATAGAAAGCAAAAGTCCTAACTGCAGAACATATTGTAAGAATCGGTGCCTTCTCTTTAAGCACTGTAGCTCATAACTGGATATAAAGTAGTGCACAATATGTGCTGCTGTGCCCAGTACTGGGAGTTCTTTATTAGCCTATATAAGTCCTCTAATGTGTTATTGTTTTTGAACAGGCTATTTGTGGCATTGTTATATACTGGACTTTCTACAGATCTACCTCTTTGAATGGCTACTTTTTCATTCAGTGACTGATATAACTGTTAGTAGTTTTTGTAGGCAACTCAGACACACTACAGGAATAATGTATCAATAAGAAGATAAGTACTAGAACATGTATATCTATAGCTTCCTGTGTAAACATTTCAAAATCTTACTGTCAAATGAGAGGTCTTAAAAAAATAGATTATGTCAATTCAGTCACTTTTTTTAAAGAAACTATTAAACTGTAAGGAGAAACATCAGTATTAACTCCAGTACATATTCTAGGCATGGTTGCTTCAGTTTATTTTTTGTGTCTGTCAGGCAGAGTGTTGTCATTATAATAATCCTCAGGCAAGCAACTGAAATTTCATGTATTCTATAAACACTTTTAATAACTGTAAAAACAGCTATGGAATAGCTTCCCTCCTTTGCTTTATTGTTCAGTGTTTTTGATGTGCTGCAACAGCTTCATTTCAAAAAGGTCACAGCAGTTGTAATGGAGTGTATTTGCGTTATAACACTAGCTTGGTAAAGTAAAAATGCTTACATACCATCGTTAAGCCCTATTGTTTTGTATTTTACAAATATATTTGTTTCACACGATCAGCCCAAAAAATGTAGTGTCAATGATTGTTATTATTTTCCTCTGACTATGGAATGCTTTGCCTATATTTCTCTGCCAAGGAGGGGGAAGGTGTTAGAATCGTATAGGACTGGGGGAATTATGGGTCTCAATGAAAACATAAATTTTTCATCATTTCACTGTTTCAAAACACTGTGCGGCTTTATGCACTTTATACTGCATTTTATAGACATTTTTGTAATTGGGGAGTTCTCATGCAAATTCCAGGAGACTTGGGTTGGCAGTTCTAAATGTTCTTGTAATGCCCCCAGATTGCAAGGCAGTAAGTTTTTATTATTTTTCATTTGAGCTGAACAAAGCATTACATTTTCAATATTGACTTTGATTTCTCACTTGTGAACATTTATTTCAGCTTCAAAAGTTGTAACTGACAATTGCAAATACTAATTTGTGTTCCGCTAATATTGCTGTTGATGCATAAAGGTTGCAGTGCTTGTTTAATGAAGCAGGGATTCTGCCTTCAGTTCTAGGTGTAGGTAAATTGATTAAATTTAGGGAGGGATGAGAAATAATTTACAAGGGATTCATTATGCTCACGCAAAGTTTTTATGTTATCTATCACGCCAGATCGTCATGTGCCTAGTGTCTTTCTGTGCATCTTCATCTATAAACTCATTATCATTAGGAAGTGAGAGCTATTGAATTGGCCCCACTATTAATTAGTTATTTCGATTTCAATTCGGAAAGTATGTAACCTCAATTCCTATTGCAAAGCAGGTATGTAAAAGGAACTGGTATATATGATAATTACAATTAAATCCATAATTAATTGTTTGCCATACCATTGCTTCAGTTTTACTCTGATTGCATCTGTCTTGCAACTTGTTAATGTTATTTTTTTATTTTTTTTACGATTCATATTTATTCATTTCACTGAAGTCTGACAACTGACTTGAGGAGGGATGATGCAGGAAATATTTTTACATGAGATTTAAGGAGAGATGCCTACGCTTAACTTCAATGGGCACCATACCCATGGTACATGTCACTGTGGTATTGTTCTCTTGTTTTTCATCACAAAACACTGAAATACCGAAACAATTGAGTCAATAAAGTTTTTTTTTTTTCAGAACTGGATATGTAATGAAATCTTAAAGTGGCTATCAGAAATTATTAAGTGAAAATTCCTCTATTCTCTACAAAAATATAATAATGGCTTTCACAATTTAGTGAAGACAGCAAAAAGATGAATGGGTTATAATATATATCTCATTGTGAAAACAACAACCTAATGAACCAAAGCTTAGTGAATAAGACTCAATAAAACAAGATACTTGAAGAAAGCAAAAGTGAAGGTATCTCCTGCTGGATGAAGGCCTCCACAAGATATTTCACTTTGCTTCAGTCTACAGCTTATCTTGTCCATGTCATATCCTTTTTGGTTTGTACTCGTGACTTTTGATGAGATTATACGTTCCAAGTAGAGGGCTGATATATACAGGTCCACAATCCCTTAACCAAAACCCTTGGGGTCAGATGTGTTTCGGAATTCTGAATTTTTCAGATATGTATATGTTCTGTATATTATGCTAACACTGCAGCATGGCCTGTGGCAGAACCCCATATGCAAACACATTCATATTTTTTGCAGCAAATGTTACAAAAAACATTAAACATAAAAGCAAACAATATCGGAGAGCACCTGATGCACGTGTGACTGCTAGGAGTGCTGAGACACAACTGGCACCACACACCATTTGGTTTTCAGATCTTTTTGAATTTCGGAATTGCGGATAAGGGATTGTGGACCTGTGTGTGTGTGTGTGTGTTTTGTGTGTGTATATACTAAATTGTAAATGCTGGTAGGAGCTAGACCTACTGGCAAGGCAGTAATTGGGGAGTATATACTCCTTGTCCTTGGAGAGAGAGAGAGGGAGAGAATGCGAATGAAAGCTAGGCTTTAGTTAGTTGCAAGAAGATAATTCCATTGAGAGTCCCTGTGACATCATAAAGTGCAAGATACGCTAGCTATTTTAAACAGCTCAAGGCTACACACATAAGACATGGCTTTTGAGCTGGTAATGAGTCTCTTAGAGTAATATCTGTCATGCTACATTTCTCTGCAGTTTTGCAGAAGTTAATTTTAAAATTGAACTTTTTGTTTAAGAATATATATATATATATATATATATATATATATATATATATATATATATATATATATATATACAGAACAACAAATTATAATAATGTTTCCTGAATCAATCTATAATAAATCAGTATGTGCAATAATAAAATAAATGTATGCAGCTTTAAGACTGTTGCACTTTAATCTTTCTTATCTCTTGTTTAAAAAAGTTAAATATTGGTTTAATGTATCAATGTAAAGAAACAGTTAGTGACCATAAAGAAAAGGGAAGCATGCAAATGCATGATTGCAGGGGAAATAGGCTTTAACTGGCAAGTGCAGCAGAGTGATGAAAGTTCCAGTTGAATAAAAAAAAATACATTAGCTAAAAAAGGCAGTTTTGTAAAATGAGGTCGGTGTCTGGCACAGATTGTTTAAGAGGATAATATGGTGTAATTGTGGGCATCACCAAGAGGGAGCTTGTGTAAAATACACACAGGTGGAGTGTAGATAAGGAAACAAGTTCCTGTAGGAGCAGTTTCATCCTTGATAAGGTCACTCTCCTTAACACTCAAGGGGTTCCTGAGCACAGTGCAGGCATGAGAGCACGAATGTCACTCCTGTTTGATTCTTAAGAAGAGCCTGCTGGCTCTCACCCAGAGCGAGTGAGAGTTGAGCATTGGCAGCTGCCCAGTCAAATCCACAAGCTGTGGAGAATAACATTTGAACATGGAACAGCAGAATAGTATAGAGAACCACAAACACATAATTCATGTTATAGGATTATGAAATATTCCCTTTTTATGTTTAAGATCCTGTACTTATTGATAGTGGATGGATGGATCAATAGCTAGATGATAATAACAGACATTGAACATGTTTTTTTGTGACAAAAGAGAAAAATGTAAAGGGCAAAAAGGAGATTTAGGCATTAAGCTTTAAAAGGATTCACTTGTAGTACAGTGCCCTCACAAAGGTAACTTTTTGGTGAATCGATAGATTTACAAAATTTTAAAGATCTAAGCCTAATCCCAAAACAAATAAATAAAAAATATACAATAGCAGTTAAAATGCATAAACTGATCTTCCGTAACACTTTATTTCCTTTTATTACTTTGGATTTTTGCAGTCAGATGGCAAAAAACAAGCATTGTTACATTAACTTTTTCATAATGCATGGCCATATATATAGAAGCAGGGCTGTAGATCATAAGATCACATGATGAAATTAAAATTCAAAACAGGATACCACTATTTTACAGAATTTCTTTGTTTTCATCCAAGAGAGCAAGCATATTGTTCTGCCTTGATTGATGTCATTTCAAAATAGCAAGAATCTGTGAGATTGTAGTTTTGAACACTGATAAAAGAAAAATGCTTACATGCTGCTAAGGTGGCTGAACAAAAGACAGTAATTACAGATGAGTAGATAATTTGAAATGATGTCTCATCAGCTCTCGGATTAAGAATACAATTCTACAGGAAATAGCTAAAACCAAAAACTTGAGTCAGTTATGTGTGTTCAAATCAGATGTGTTTGCGTCAAAAGAGGTGACAAAGTGTTAATTAACCTTATTTATGATGATTGTTTTTCTATTAATCACAAATTATTAATTTGTTTCTTTTGCTGTCATTGATAAAAATATATTGGGTTCTTTATTTTTGGACTGAAATGTGATTATTTATTAACTTTAACTGATTAATTATGTTCAGCATGTTTCCTTGTTTCACTGGGAAGCCACTAAATGAGACACAACTGTCCATAGGCTGGGTGTTGCCTGATTTCCTTGATGCAGGACAGTGCCGCCCCGTCTAGATGCCAAATATATTGTATTTGCAACATATTTGCAGCAAGATTGTGTAACCTGTGTATGAATTTCAGCTTTGTGTATTGCTCTGAGTTGGTCAAGTGCAGTAGTTCTGTGTACATGATTTTAGAAATAAAACATGTTTTCCAAGGCCATATGGAGCACAGGAGACAAAGAAGACAAAGGTGGGGTACCTTTTTGACGTCAATGTAGTTGCTCAGCAACCAAGGGAGTAATCTTATATATAATAGTATGTTCTTTAGAAAAAACAGTCTTCCCAACTGGCCGTCTCCAGAGCGCTTCGTTATTGTTGAATAAATTACTTTGGTATTCTTCTAATTAATCAGGTCCTGAGTGGTTCTTGTCCGCCTATCTATTGAGGGAGTTCATTTCTTCCTATCAACCTGTTTGCCTTGCACCTGTCATCAACCTTCCCTCTGGCCCAGTTTGAGTTTAAAATTAAAGCTGGAAAAATAGCACAAAGAGCAGTCCAGAGGAGAAGGAGCAGAGTGGAGTACAAAACCTTCTATATTGAAAGTTGTAGAAAGATGGAGACTTTGTCTAACTGTGCATTAGAAAGTGGGCTTTACTCCACACTTGATCTCAGATGTCTGCGACCAACACTCCACACTGTGTCACAGTATTTGAAAAAAACACTCATTATCGATTATAAAGTAGAATAGACGTGTATTATAGCAATGGAATGTGTTCATATCTATTTCCCAGTGTTGCTTACCTAGCGTTTATTTAGTAGTATTCCATTCTTCAGCTAATAAAATATTTCCTCAAACAGTGATTATTCTTTGTGTTATGAACAAAGACTATAATATAAATGTGTCCACGGATTTACTCTTCAAAATGGCAAGACAGACGATTGAAGATCAGAGATATAATGTGATCACTGGTTAAGGAGGTTCGCTCGTGTGTTTGGAAGAGCTGCAACGTGATCCCTGTAGGGTGCTTAGGTTTTTGAGACGGATAATGTAATCACTGTTAGGGGAAGGGTCTATGTATAAATTGGATAAGACACTGTAAGTAATGATGGGGAATAGAATCATAATTTTACACCTGCCACAAAGTTTACCACACATCTACTCTGCTGCGATCATCACCATCAAAAATCCACAGAAATGTAATTTCTGATTTCTAATGTTATTTATTATGATATTACATGCATGTTCTCTGGCTTTTTTTATCTTATATAAATGTTCTTGATATTTTTATTTTATATTATATAACATAGTTGCTCTCATTGTTATTTGTCTATATTTATATAGTTCCAAATACTATTTTTTAAATAAAAATGTCAGTTCTAAATGTTTTTTTTTTTTTTTTTTTTTTTTCTAAAGCAGGTTCTAAAGACATACAATCCCTCAGGTGAATGGAAGTGTTGTGTTTTGCCAATACTTCAGTATTTTCAATCAAACCTTTCAGGAAACATTGCAAGGTTCCTCAGATCTCTGAATAAGAACTTTCAAACCTTAATCTCTTTGAATAATTGACATTTATGGGATAATAATAATACAGAAACGCGTTTTTGAAAAACGTCAGATTTGTTTTTAACTTCATACATACTTCAAGGCAGTAAAGGTTTATTTTTTTAACAGTACTCTATGATGTTCTCTAGGGTACCCTAGACCCCAATATAAACAAATATCAAGTATCTTCTACATTAAATACATTTTTGAGAAAGAACAAAGGTGAAGTCAGATTGTTTTTTAAAACAAAATAGAAAAATCTAAGTCAAAGAAAGTCTTAAAATGTATTCAAAAATTTAAATGTTTTAGGAAAACTTTCAGAAAGTATTTTAAGGGACCCAAGGTTACTAAATAACTATGGACTGCAAAAAGACACTTCATGTCTTAGCTCACCACCTTCTACTACATGCAGGTGCTGTAAATGGAGATGTTGTGAGCATGGCTAAACCATTTCTCTTGGTGCTCGGTGGGCTCTCTTTTTATGCTCTCTCTCAATTGAAAATTACCTCTAAGGTTTTCTGTCAATGAGGTTTTGTCACAGTTCTATGACAGTGAAAGTGACAGAGGAGAATGTGCCTGAGACAGAGGATAATGTTGATCAGGACCCTGATTATGAGGCATCCTCCTCTGACGAGAATGAGACTCTTTGTGTTGACCCTCCTGTTGTCTCAACCACCAGCACACATTATTTATTATGGTTATTATGGTCCCTCTCCCCACTACAATTAGTGCTGCTAATGTCATCAAAATGGTTCCAGGCCCCACTAGATGCTTGTGGGCATGTCCAAGACATAAAATCAGCATTTGAGCTCTTTGTAACACCATCAATCGAAAAGGATATACTTGAGATGACAAACTTATAGGGGAAGCGTGTATGGGGACAGTTGGAAAGACTTGGATGTGACCCACTTGCAAGCCTACATTGGGTTGCTCATTTTGGCAGGAGTATACAAGTCAAAAGGAGAAGCAACAGCAAGCCTTTGGAGTGCTGACACTGGAAGGACAATATTCCAGCCACCATGTCTCTAAAGACATTCCATGTTTTCTCCTGTGTCATATGCTTTGATGACAGAGAAACAAGGCAGGGCCGACGGGAGCGTGACAAACTCGCAGCAATACGGGATGTATGGGACAAGTGGGTTCAGCAATTACCCTTTCTTTACAATACATAAACTTGGGTAAAAATAATATTCTGGAGGTTTAAATTGCTGGGGTCAAATTGACCCCAAGGATAAAAGATGTTAGTAAATTTGAGGATAACAGGATGGTTAAATTACAAATAATAATAATTTGTTTTTTGATAGCACATACTACCAGTACTGCTTGGAGCAACAGTTGAAGATATTTTGTGCACATTTAATATGTTTGAAGTGAAAGGAGGAGAGTAATTCTCAGGGGCCTCAGAGGATATGTAAAGGTAACATACATGTTGTTACAGATCATTAATAATTTTGCGCTTAAGCAGTAATGATCTGGCAGGTTTGAACCCATGTTAGAGGAAGAAAATGATTAACTGAGCTTCAGAGAGAATGGTGGTTATTTTCACTGGCATAGCATAATCATGTGGTAGGTTCTCAATGGCAAAACAAACCCAAGAGAGTATATGGTAGCAACACTCTTGTTGTGCTACTTGATAAATAATTCTTCTTCTCCGAAAAGCTGCAGCCTCAACCAACAAAAGATCAAATTATTTCCTCTTCATCTGGTGTATTGCTTGAATTGCAAAAATATCCATGTCTGAAACTGACAGGTCAGTAGCTGAAGCAGAGGATTGTGATCTAGATTATTTATGTTGCTTCTATGTCAAGTTGAAATAAAATACAATAAACTTTTAACTAAATAAAATGTAACAATTGAGTTTTGAATGCTATTGAAGGATGAGTATAGATGCCATACTAATTTATATTCATATGCATTCCAGGAGCCTACATCCTTCCCAACCAGGGAGAAGTTTCACTCTCTCGTTCCCATATAAAATTAATATATTTTCACTCTGTGCACAACTCTTTCCTGCCCATTGGAACTTACAGTATTGCTCGGGGAGTTGAGATGGCAAACACACTCTATTCTACTTCAAGCACCTCAGTGCAGTGGAAGTGTTGTATTATAAGAGTAGCAATGTTCAAATGGCTGTAACAGATGGCAATTATAACTTTCTTTATATGTAGATGTTGGCAGCAATGGCCATATTTCAGAAGGTGTACTTCGCTGTATCAAATCTGAAGGGAGCCTCAGTAAATACCTTGCTGAATATGTGTTCTCTTGCTGCTTTACTAGCATGAAAAACACTGATTCCCTGGGTGACTGCAGCAGATTGTTTGTTTTGTCTTCCTACTGAAGCATTGCCTTACAAGTCCTACCTGGGTACTTGGCTTAAAGCTTTAAGAAAAATAATGTATAACTAAAGGATCTCCCATGTAATTTAAATAGTTTTTGGCATGCATGTGAGTTCTTCCCCAGTGTTTACACAACCTCTCTGCTTATGACCTGAGAATGACAGAATGTATTGCTTGCAGCTTGTGTACAGCATAACTACCTATGGGCAAATGAGCAAGCAGCTATTTTTACATTTCCTAGGTACCTTGGGTAACTGTTTCCAAGTCAAAGGTGCAATAAGGTCCACCCCTGGGAATGGATGTCCTAGTCTAACAGAGAGAATATGGAATTTACTGCACATATTTACCGCCCCTCCTAAGCAGTCCATAATCTGTTTGATGGAAGTGGAATCGACATTAAACACTTTTATTATTTAGTTATATTTTAATCAAAAACTAAAACAAAGGTTTAATAACACAATAGGCTGGCATCCACTAAATAGTATATCAGTAATGTTGACTATACCACACAGGTTAGCAGATCCCCAGTGAAACCCACATGAGACAGGTAAGGATTAATCAAGATTATAATGTAACTGATGTAACAAGCAAAAAGATCTGATCCTCAAACTATTTATACATACCAACCTGGTTGTTAACCTGAGGCATGTTATCTGTTTTTCTTCTGTAAAAACCTCTGTGAAATACTCATTTAGAACATTTGGCACATCTTATTTGTTTTCCAAGATACTTCAATTTTTGCCTTCCTCCTAGCTTCCTCATATTCTTTGTATTTTGTTTTGTCTCAATCCCTTTTGTATTCGCTATACAACATTTTCATTCTCTTGATATTATTTTGCATACTTCTATTAAACTATTTTGGCCAATGTTTTTTGGTTCTCAATTTGCTAAGTTTTGGTACAAATTTCTCCTGAGCCTCAAGTAGTATTTAAAAAAAAAAAATTACCATCAATTTTCAACTGACTCTGTATCCAATGTGCTCCAGTTTACCTCTTCTAAGTGCCGCCTCATACCTTCAAGGTTTGCTTTTCTAAAATTGTAGATCATTGTTTTAGACTTGGTCCTTGTTTATTGAAAGTATGCCTCAAAGCTAACCATATTGTGATCACAGTTTGCCATTGGTTCTCTAACTACTGTCCTTCTGACTATCTTGGTCATTTAAAAAGATCAAGTCAATGCATGCGCTCTCCCTGGTTGGTTCCCTGACAAATTGAGCTAGAAAGCAGTCATTTACCATCTCAACCATTTCTATTTCTGCTTCTGTAGTCCCAACCAGGCTTTCCCAGTCTATGTTTGGGAAATTGAAATCCCCCATTTTAACAGCCACATCCTTGCTACTGCAGTCCTAATTACACTGTACAGTGTAACATCTTTCTGAATATCTGAGTTGTAGTGGTCCATAACACACTCCAACCACTAATCCTCTGTATCTTGTATTCAAAAGTTTAACCCACAAAAATGTTGTTTCATTACTAGGATCTAATTTGAGTTCTTCTGCCTCAATGTCATTTTTGACATATAATGCTACCCCACCCCCTCTTCGATTTTTCCTGTCCCTCCTAAACTGTGTGTATCCTTCCAACTTGTATTCATCCCCATAATTTTCTGTAAGCCATGTTTCTGTCACTCCTACAACATCATAGTCACCCACCAGCACTTTGGCTTCCAAGTCCAACATCTTGTTCCTTATACTCCTGGCATTGAGGTACACACATTTCAGGACTTTCCTATTAGCAGGTTCCCTTTGTTTTCTTTCCTTAGAGGAACATCTCCCATTGTCAGAGCTCCCTGCCCCCCTGGTCACTAGTTTAAAAGATTCTCAATTTCACTGCACATACGCTCTCCCAATGCATTAGCCCCCCTTCTGTTTAGATGTAGACCGTCCAGTTTGTACAGGTCCCATCTATCCCAGAAGAAAGACCAATGCTCCATACATCTAAAACCCTCTTCCCTACACCAAGATTTCAACCACGTGTTAAACTTTCTAATCTCTGCCTGTCTCCCTGGCCATGCACGTGGTACCAGAAGTATTTCAGAGAAAACTACCGTGGAGGTTCTGCTCTTTAGTTTTGTTCCTAACTCTTTAAATTCGTCTTGCAGAACCTATTCACTATCTTTTCCAACGTGGACCATGACCAGTGGATTCCCCCCCAGCTTTGGCCATAAGCAATGCTAAGACTGGTCTGGAACCAGGAAAACAACAAGGTGGCTGCCTCTCACCTGTACTCTCCTGTGTCTGTCTGTGGCAACTTGTAAATACTTCTGTTTACTTCTTGATCTTAACAGTTGCTTTAAGTAGCTTTTGTCTACCTGCCACCAATTCACATCTAACTGGCTCCACTTGGCTCTTCGTGCAACAGAATTCCTGCTAGTCCTTGACTAAATCACCTTTCTACAACCCATTTACTTTCACCAACTCAGCAGCTGAACTGAATTTACTTCAATTAACACAAACTACAGACAAGATTATGCTGTATATTCCTTAGTCTTCCTTTTCAAAGGAATAATATGTAGGCTGTATGACATACAAAAAAGCGATTAAACAAAAATGATACGTTACCGCTCGGCTGAAACTGAATGTAACGCATTTAAAGTTAAATTAAATGATAGCTACTCTATATTATTCACCTCTGAACACTGGAGGGAGGGGTTGGACTGGAGCTGAAAACCACTCTAATACAGAATATGTCCCAGAATTCCACTTCCCTGTGCAAAGGTGTGTATAAGCTCTGCAAAACAACATTTCTATAATGCAAAGTAAATACCCATGAACAGACATGCACTCCTATGCCATGTATTATCAGGAAAAATATAGTTTCTAAATCAAACCTACTAGTCATATTCTCTGCATGTCCATGATGTAATCAAGAGCTGTTGTGAGCATCATGTAATTTTATAGGGAGCTACACTGATGCATGTGCTAATCATTGAAATTTATTTTCTCCAGGTTGGTAGGGTTCTGTTTGTAAACAAGAATAAGCGAAACTTCAAGCTGAATATGTGCCAGTTGCATGTGACCTTTAATATGCATGGGACTAATTTGTTGATAATTTGTGACTGTTGGCATTAAACATGTTTATATAAGCACTGTATATATTTAAATATCTACCAAGCCAGAGTTTCTGAACAAAGGTAACAGACTCTGACAGAATGGAACAGTTGTAATGTGAAAAACAGTCATGAGTCTAAGAATGAAGTACAGAATGAAACACAAATGTCCACAACAAAAAATAAGCAACTTTTAAAATAAAGGTCATGCACTTCCTCCCATACCGTGTACACCAACTTTCTTTCAGAGGGAGTCAATACAATTAAGAATTGGCAAAATAATCATTACTTACATTTGTCAAGGCAGACTGTAAATGGACTTTAAGTCAACTTTACAGCTGCTGTTTGTGCATATAATTTCTTCAAAGCAATCATAGTGATGACTCTTTCAGACATCACTTTCTGTCATAATTACTGTGAAAGTGCCTTTATGATTTATCTTTACATGCACTGCAGCTTATTTTAAAACATGATATTTTTCAAATTGTGCTGAGCATACACAATATGTGGCTTCAACTTGTTTGGGAGAGCTTGCTTTCTCAACTTAATTAGAACTTAAAAGTATAATTGGAAGTTTAATGCAAGCATGCAAAACACACACAGAGTGTAGAAGTAAACTAAAAGCAAATATTTGTTTGCTCGTTTCCATCTTTATATGAAAAACTGAAACTAGCTCCATAGTGTTGTGGGTAATTTATCTTCTATAGTTATTCCTGCTGTAGCAGTCTTATGAGGACAAATTAAATTGGAGCATGCAACACTAGATAGGATATCTTAAGAAAACTCAAACCAAACACTCTTTTAACGAACACTGAAACATTGACATGAAAAAGTTCTATATACTGGCACTCACATTTGGTCTACTTTATAAAGTGCTATGCATGGAATATAACTCGACAGTGTGTCTTCCCCAACATGCAGATCTTAGAGGATATGTATCTCTAACTGTAATCAAGAAACCTATATTTGTCAAAAATGTACAACACAGAGAAAAAAAATTGATCTGTTATATTACTGTTGCAGCACATTTTGCACATAAGCAATCTGTTTCGTGACATGCTAATAAATCCACCGGATACAGATAGTTACAGTGCATAGTTACCAATATGTACAAGAATAGAATTTGTTGTGTAATAGACTTTTGATATACTGTGGCGCTACATGTACTGGAGCCAGAGGGTATTGCATTCTGTTATTAAAGCCAAGTGCTATACTGCAATATAGCCAAACTCATAGCTACACTTTGTTACACTGTGGTATTTTTCAGAGCATATTGCATTAAAGTTCACTTCATTTCCCATTACAGTGCATTACTGTGTTTTGTACTTTTCTATCTTATTAATCTGACTACTTTATATCAAAGTAAAGTAACTAACAAAGTAACAGGTCAACTCAGCATCATTCAGTTACACCTTATTATGGGATAACTCGGTTTTATAAAGCTTCCATTTATTTATTTTTTATATCAAAGCAAATAGGCAGCAACTGTTTAATTAATGTTAAACATATCACTTTTTCTCCCTGTGAAGCCAAAGTAAGTAGGTTGTTTAAGAAATCTGTATCTTTCATATTATTTATATTGTGTGTATATATGTTTTTATCTTCATTCGATTTTAAAGTAAATATTGGCATTAAATAACTGACAATTATTCTAATGTGAAATATAATTAAAATGTGAATGAAATTATTTTATTAAAAACAAAAGCACTTTGGCACATGTATTGGTGACTATATTTCGGGTAGTATTTTATTAAGAACAGAATTATTAAAAATGTAGGTACAAATACCCTAAGGAAATTATATTTTAAATTATGGCCATCTTTATATTTATTGTAGGCTTCAAAGTTTCTTTCTGCTGTCTCTACCTGTATAAAAGCTTTAATTAGCCTTGATAATCCATGTCCGTTGCTCTATTAAATCACAGATCTAATGGTGAATTACAAATTCCATTCAAAGGACTCTCTTTCAACTGTGATCAGAGGATACAAAGCAGTGCACCTGTTACCTAGTCAGTCAGTATGCCACAGTGTATTTCTAATTATGAATAAATGCCTGATTTGCCTTCAGACCGATTTGATTAAATTGAGAAATGGACATGGATTATCAAAGTTAATTAGAGCTTTGAAAGCAGATAGGGACAGCAGAAATAAACAAAGATTGTTTTGATTCTTTTAAGTCATCCTACAATAGTAGAGTGTTTCATTTGGTGTTTAAATGTAGAAGTAATGGGTTAATCTGAACGTGTTGATTTAAAAAATGAGGTGTTCCAAGGAAACAGACTTGACAGTTTTATTGTAGGACTTGCTTGGGACATTCTGGTCAGCTCAAAATAGCCACTCCAAAAAAAAAAGCTTTCCTTAATAGAAAGTCATCAATCTCAGAGAGAGAAACTGGAGCAGTGAAAATTGTCAGGAGCATATTATCAGACTTATTTTCTCCCTGAGGATGAGGTGAGGTTCAAAATGCAGTTCTTCAAGGTGAAAGGAAGCCCTTGTCAAACTGCAAGAGCATGGGAATAAAATGAGAGCCTGTGATTAATAGCTCAACTGATATTTTGAGGATCTCCAGCAAAATGATCAAGCAAAAAGTGAACCACTTTCCAACACCAAGCACAAACCTGACCCTGAAAGGTAACTTCCACATATAGTATAGAAAAGGAAGAACTGAAGTGGAGATGGGGTACCCAATGGCCAAAAAGGCCAGGTATGTATTGTGCAACATTGACTGGGTGGAGTATTGCGGCTACTTTATCTATATGCACTTATATTGTTACTTCTCGTGACATGCTTGTAAAGTAACAGATGGTAAATAAATAAATACATTAATAAATAACACATCTTGCAGGTAAGGTGAAGAATCGTGTGCTTTTATCAGAATCATCTGTGTATTCAATCTGTGTCAGTGCCGCTCAGTAATCACACAATAGCATCAACCAGAAAATGCTAAAATCACCATCAGGGTTTTGTTTGAAGACATAGATGAAAGAGCTGAAACACACCTGTTAAATATACATTATTTCTACAGCTAGTGGATTGTTGAATATCCGATATAGATTCTTGCACAATGTTTTGCACGGGACTAAAGTTGCAATTGGGACTGATTTTGAAGTTTTTTTACCTTTTTCAGTGATGAGTACTTGAGTATTCACTCAGTTATTAAGGCAATAACTAAGAGCTTTGGAGACAGTCAGGAAGACTTTTCTAAAGTTGTTTTTGTTTGTTTTAGATATAATATCATATAGGTATCATCAAGGTACCCCAGACTTTTTGACAGACTTCTTTGTTTTTGTTCTCTGTGTGACCTTGGATGAAATTGTTTTTCTAAAAATTAGATACACAGAAACTGTACTGAACCTGGCCTGCCCGGAGTAACACATTTGTTACACAATCTTGCTGCAACAGTAATACAAATAGAGTATGCTTTGGCTTCTACACAGGCCAGTGTCCTGCATCAATATGAAAACCTAAACCTTTTTTTGTATCCAACATGTAGCCTAACATTTTCAGTGGCAAATGTGGGAAAGTACAGTTACAAATGAGAGGAAAACTCTCAGCACATCTAGCTCACAAGGTTGTGTGATAATATCCAATGAATGATTTCAGTCACCCGTATATCAGTATATTAGAAAATCTGACATATAAATCTGAGCAGTGGAATAAGAACTATGAACCCAGCTGACATGCACACAACCCATAGTTATTTACTCATAGTAGTTTACTATATCCGAATGTGTATCGCACACCTTACATCCATCCATCCATACTCAACAACCATGACATCCAGTGCAGGGTCATGGTGAGCCAGAGATTAATCCAGCAGACATGGAGGGGCACAAGGCAGGACGGGGCAACAGTCCATTCTGGGCAGCACTAACACCCCTTGACACACCTACAGTGCAATTTAGAGTAGCTAGTAAACCAATCTTAGAGATGTGGAAGGAACTTGGGGAAAAAAACACACAGCCAGGAGAACAACATGCATACATGACACATGCAAACACCCAAGACTTGAATCTATCCTAACTACTGCACCACCATGCCACCCTAGAAGAACTTCACTATTTTGTAAATGTCCCACAGATATTAGGCCATTTTAATACCAGAATATAAAATATGTTTCCAAACTGTGCAGCATATGTTAAAGAAAGTATATTTGTATTTACTGTATGAAAAAGTGTTGGACAGTATCTCTGAGTATTGTCTGAGATGTGCAAGCTGCAGTTGGGGCCCATTGCCTCAACCATACCAAATGTACTATTAAGTATGCACTCCCACTCCTCCAGCTTCAATGCATTTTGATAAATGAACTTGCCCTGCACGTTATCTTTCTCGTGGTTTAAGGGGCTGTCACTTTAACTCAATCCACTAGCAAAGGTGCTGTTTCATACAAAATATAAAACAAGGTCTTTACTCCAGGATGTCTAGGGTACAGGTTTCGATTGTGAAGACCTAGAACTAATTTGAAAGCTGTACATAATGCTATACTGACCTATAATGCTCTGTTGCAAATAGGTACAGTGAGGGAAAAAAGTATTTGATCCCCTGCTGATTTTGTACGTTTGCCCACTGACAAAGAAATGATCAGTCTATAATTTTAATGGTAGGTGTATTTTAACAGTGAGAGACAGAATAACAGCAAACAAATCCAGAAAAACGCATTTCAAAAAAGTTATAAATTGATTTGCATGTTAATGAGGGAAATAAGTATTTGACCCCTTCGACTTAGTACTTGGTGGCAAAACCCTTGTTGGCAATCACAGAGGTCAGATGTTTCTTGTAGTTGGCCACCAGGTTTGCACACATCTCAGGAGGGATTTTGTCCCACTCCTCTTTGCAGATCCTCTCCAAGTCATTAAGGTTTCGAGGCTGACGTTTGGCAACTCGAACCTTCAGCTCCCTCCACAGATTTTCTATGGGATTAAGGTCTGGAGACTGGCTAGGCCACTCCAGGACCTTAATGTGCTTCTTCTTGAGCCACTCCTTTGTTGCCTTGGCTGTGTGTTTTGGGTCATTGTCATGCTGGAATACCCATCCACGACCCATTTTCAATGCCCTGGCTGAGGGAAGGAGGTTCTCACCCAAGATTTGACGGTACATGGCCCCGTCCATCGTCCCTTTGATGCGGTGCAGTTGTCCTGTCCCTTTAGCAGAAAAACACCCCCAAAGCATAATGTTTCCACCCCCATGTTTGACGGTGGGGATGGTGTTCTTGGGGTCATTCCTCCTCCTCCAAACACAGCGAGTTGAGTTGATGCCAAAGAGCTTGATTTTGGTCTCATCTGACCCCAACACTTTCACCCAGTTCTCCTCTGAATCATTCAGATGTTCATTGGCAAACTTCAGACGGGCCTGTACATGTGCTTTCTTGAGCGGGGGGACCTTGCGGGCGCTGCAGGGTTTCAGTCCTTCACGGCATAGTGTGTTACCAATTGTTTTCTTGGTGACTATGGTACCAGCTGCCTTGAGATCATTAACAAGATCCTCCCGTGTAGTTCTGGGCTGATTCCTCAACGTTCTCATGATCATTGAAACTCCACGAGGTGAGATCTTGCATGGAGCCCCAGACCGAGGGAGACTGACAGTTATTTTGTGTTTCTTCCATTTGCGAATAATCGTATCAACCTTCTCATCAAGCTGCTTGGCGATGGTCTTGTAGCCCATTCCAGCCTTGTGTAGGTCTACAATCTTGTCCCGTATAAAATCAGCAGGGGATCAAATACTTTTTTCCCTCACTGTATATTTGTAATTCCACTGCATGGAGAACAAACACAATTGCCTTCCAATGGTGTTCAGTCCATGAGACAATCAGAGAATCCTTACTACAATAAGTGACTGAGTTTGCTATCCATGTTATTTTGTCTTCCTCAGATTAACCCTTTCATGCATACCACAGCACCAGTGTGTCCATTGCAGACTGGTCTCCAGGAAGTACTGCCACACTGGTGTGTCAGAACATTCACTTACTTACTTCACTTACAACTATATTGATTTAAACACTACTCATATTTTTCCCCCTTAATTGTATTGTTTTATTTGATAAAATACACAAAATGTGTTTCAAATTCACAAGAAATAACATTATTTTTCCCAAAAATATATATTTTCAAATAAATAAAATGAGCAAGACAAACTGAGATACGAACTGAGAACATTACAAAATAATTACAATTAGGCTATACAATTAGGAAAGACAGAAGGCTTCCATAGGTCACTCTTTCTAATTTTTTTTGGTCGTCACATTTATGTAACATTAGTCATCTGTGTGCTGGTCAAATGTATTCAATCTGCATTGCCACAGTAGCTATATGTATGTATGTATGTATGTATGTATGTATGTATGTATGTATGTATGTAAAACACTTGAAGCTGAACCAATTGGGGGAAAAAAGCCACAGTAAATGTATTGTTCAAGATTGTTCCCAATGCAATCATAGCCCAGCAAGAGTAGTCCTATCTACAAACCAATGCTGTTTTTTAGGGTAAAATGGAGAGATGAGATGACACTCCAATATGTTTCCCTGAAGAATTTCATTTTCATAGAAAAGACTTTCTGTAAGGCCAGTGGAAATTAATTTGTATAAGCAGGTTGGACATGGTACATTTGTGTCCTTGGAAAACAACCCCATCATACTGGATGTGTGTCATTCATCTTTTTTTTATTGTATTCCTTTTTTTTTTGGTTCATAGGACAAACTCTGATTTGTATAATAATTAAAAATATATATATTTTTTTCTTTCTTGATATGATAATCTCTCCTATATGGTAAAAAAAAAATCTTAATGTAGTGGCTTTTCTCATTCTTATTCATTTTTATGTTCTTGTAAATTAGTTTCTCACACTTGCTTGTAGAGCAAAAGCTGTGAAGGTGGCCTTTCGTTGCATAGAAACTTTGTGTTTCTAGTAAAAAGAACTCTGGTAGAGAAAACACCTGCCTGAATGAGATGAATGAGTGACTGTTTCTCTTTAATAACCTTTCTGTGTTCTTATTAACCTTCTCATAGAGCATTAATGAGCCAAAACAGATACATCTAGCATCCAGTCATTCACTTTTTCCTTTCAAGATTAAACAAAACACATTTGTGCTCTATCAGGCATTCCCATGACCTTTTTTCTTGTGCAATACCAATTTAAATATTTTGTGAAATTCATTTCTGTTTCTCATTATTTTCTTTAGATTTGTTTCCAGTATCTTCTACATTTTTACTTAGCTTCATTTCAATGCTGGAATGTGTTAAATCATTTTTATTGAATCTAGTGACAATGGCTGGGTTTACACACACTTTAAAATATGCCTCCACTGTCACAATGCTTTGACAGAGCACATGCATGTCATATCTTCTCCAGCCTGCCAACAGAAAACAATAAAGCTACTCCTGCCACCTTAAATCCACCGTCATACAGTATTTCTGTATATGCTATTTGTACTTAAATAAATAAAGTGATTGTCTACAATTCTGATTAAAAATGTGGTTTCCTCCTGCAAATCATAAGGAAAAAATAAAACAAAGGAATGCAAAACAGTTTACTTACTTAAAAATGTGTCTGTTAAAAGGTATCTGTAACCTTGGCTGTTGTGCTTATCAATTCATTTTTTAAATAAAACCTGAATAGTTATTCTTTTTAATTAAATTAAAACATGTACAAATAACAGAATGTGAAACATGGCACTCGCCATTTGCACCATGTTTGAATATCTCTCCTTTCTTAGCCAAGTTACATAATTTTTTCACCGCACATATTTTGCTCGGAAATTGCGTGAAGTTTGAATATCGGGCCCCTTGTGAAGGTAATGTTATACTATTTTGAACTAATAATATGATGTTTCAAACAGATTGAAGTTTACTTCTCAGCTCAACTATCACAATATATGCCACTTTAAATGATCATTACAATACAGCAACACATATTCTTTTACAACGTGTTTGTACCCATTGAAGGTAAATCAAAACAACAAAGCAAACAAAACATTAAGTAGGGTTACCACCTGCACTGTATGGTCTGTTTCTTTTCGATTCATGTACATTTATGCAAATGTGCATTTTTAGTAAAACTGCCTCCTGCAACCCATTCTTCACATAATTAATTATGTTGGGGAATCTGACAAGTAAGCAAAATTCAATTGCATTTAATCTAAATTGCATGTTTGAATCATAATGTTTAAGATTTATGCTGTATGGCATAAACTAAAATGGAAGAAAAAATCTGCAGGAGAATTTAACAAGGTATAATCTGAGTTAATGTCACTTCAAAAGGATCATCTACACATCATTAAGTCTCCTTCTAATTAGTTTGCTAAATACTTACATCTAATTTACATCTTATCCATTATCTACAGACTATGCATTATGTAAAGCGATGTTAATTAATATACTGGGCATTCTTATTGCCAAAATCCTGAGATTGTGTCTAGGGTTAACTCTGTTGTGGAGGGCAGCCATGACTTGCATGCTACTATGCTCAATATCTTCCTCAGAAACAGATTTTTTTAAATCCTACTACTATTCCATTCATTTCCAATTCCTTTTCCATCTCCTTTTACACACAGGTGGCCATCAGCAGCTGACATATTTATCGCTGGTGTCATTTAAGGTTTCAAATCACTTAACTGCTTCATAAAGCTCTGTGTCAGCCATTGTAGCGCAATAAATCTGCACCACTTAAGTAATCTTGTGAAGAACACTCTTTGACACTCTTTTGCCATGAAAATAAAAAGTTTGTTTTATTGTGAAATGCTCCATAGATCTCTATTGTTAAGCAACTCATCATTAATTTTTTATTAATATTGGATTTTAATGTCAGTAATTATTGGCTCTTAATAGCTTGTAATGGTCCTTAAACCCCAGTAAAATGTGTCTTATTTTTTTATTTATTTTTTTAAAAGCCACATGCATTCTAAACCACATCATTTAACTCAGATGGGATGGGATAGCATAGGATGCTGTAGTTTTTGAAGAAAATAACTTAACCTCAACATTCTTAAGGTTCAGATATTGTAAATTGTCGTTTGTAAAGAACCCAAACCACATATTCTTTCATCATACTAGTAAATTATTAGGTAGCCCTGTGCATCACTGTTATTCCTAAATGTATGGCAGATCACCTGAAACCACAAAGTAAAATCTGTGCAGTTTGTTTGTGCATACAGTCAGTTCAAAACTAACACAAACAATCAAACAACCCTGCCCAACATCTCTGTCACTGTAACAATGCGAAGGGAAAATGCTTGCGCTGTGTAGACCAGTATTACAATCCCTCATGGGGTCACGCACTCCCCCCCAGGTATGAATTTTACATTTAATCTTAAAATGTTTGTATGCATTTAATATTTCCATATTGCTTAACCTTATTGCAACAGATTTAATAACTGTCATCTACAGGTCTACTTTTAAATCGAAAATTAACTTTCATCTTCAGTTGATGGACGCAATGAGGTGCGGCGATCACTTTATTCTGTGGTTCATCACAATTACTATGCATTTCATTTAGACTAAATAAATGATGCATCCTTCCCGTCCTCTCACAGGCTTTCTGTCCGGTCCTCTAGTTCAAAAACAAGCCATTGTTATTTGTTAACTAAGGCATAACTAATAACACAGTGAGATGGTTTAGCAAAGATATGAATTGTGCAGACACCTATTTTATTTTTTAATTAACCTACCCATGAGATTTAACTTAGCCTTTTAAATGTAAAAACATGCCCATGAGATTTGAGTGAGAGGACTACTTGGCTACCTGAATACATAAAATGCACTATTGTATTAAAACTGAGTCAGATATGATGTGCAAAATGCCCTTTCACTCTTGCTTAACTGTTATGTTGTATTAATAGATTGGTGGCCTAAAGTGAAGAGACCTAAGAAACAGCAACCATGTGTCCTATGCACAGCCTGTTTTGCCAAGGGATACTACTGTACACATTACCTGGCTGATGCTTAACATCTTGTAAGCCAATGACAAGCTTATTTTATTTGTATTTTTTGGCTTTGATTAAAAGTGGGATTTGCAAAACCATAGTGCACCACTGCCGTCTGACACGCTATAGTAAGGGGTAGCTGTATGCCCTTGGCAGAAGCCTGTTTGAAATCTTAAAAACGCAGCCTGGGACCTTCAGAAATCCAGTCCCCATTACACTGAATGTCAGTGTGTGTGTGAGGAAGTGGAGTGACATATGAGAAATCACAAGGGTCAACAGTAGACTCCAGTCTTGAAGGGAAAAAGGAGTATACATCAGGGACCGGATTTGTAAAGGTGAAAATGGTACAGAGGCATTTCTGATACCTTTCATTTTAGAATAGCTTTTATTTCTCAAACTTTCAATTCTTATGGGAGTTTTTTTGACAAATCAAATTCTTACATTGCTGTTTCTTTTCTGGTTGTCTAAAAAAGGTGTAAGAAGTTGAGTACATGTAAACGTTCTGCAGTTGTTAGTAAGTTCAGGGGAACAGCTACCTCCAGTGCTTTGATTCTCATTTGTGGTTCGACGGAATTGAAATCAAGGTTCTGAAATAATCATACAAAAGTAATGGTGTTGAAATGGATCTTTCTTTAACCTTTGAGGCTCACATGTGCAATATCAAAAAGACAGCATTTCTGCATCATTACGCCCCCCAACTTTGGCACTGTCTGATACTGAGAGGCTAATGAATCACTCCTAGATTGGATTACTGTAATGCATAGCTTTCTGAAGCTCCCAGCAATGTTCCCAGAAGGATCCAATATGCTTAAAATATTGCTGCCCATGTTGTAACAAGACCCAAATTCAATTAACATATTCCCTATGTTGTATTATCTCCACTGATTACTATTTAAATTTAAAATTGATTTTACATTTTATTGTGTACTAACAATGCATTGAACAGCATGGCCTTCCCTTTTAATATTTTGAATGGCCAATTACTTTATTTTTATACAAACACAAATTGCCATTTTATTTTACTTGACTAACCACTACCAACTCGAGAAACATAGACATGTTTAATCTCTGCGCCAAATCTGAGCCATCTTCTTTTTTCACTGTGAGTCCGCAGTGAAAACTTCAACACTAAGGAATTTGAGAGTAGATTTGTAGATCTTATAGACAACACTGCAGGCTTACAAATGCCCAGAAAGTCACAGGAATCACTATTTCAGGTTAAGCCTAGGATATCTCCTAACCCTGGTAACACTCAGGCATTTGTTTGCTGAACAGTGATGGATGCTGGACTATTGTAGCATCATGCCAGTAGTGTCAAACATTTCTGTTATGCAATTTCAGAAACTTCCTCTCTCTGTCTCTGAGTTTTTTACCTGAATGAAGTCACTCTGTCCACCAGGCTAAGTGGTAAAACCCTTTTGTTATCATTAAGTATAATTTAGGAATAACCATATTGCCCCAGGTCACAATCCATTAATTTAAAGGAAAGTGTGAAAAGAGCTAGTGCACACAGTTCACAGGAGAGAAACATCACAAAGATCCAACAGGTTCTAAACAGGATCTAAAGAGATAAGAAGTTAAAGAAGTTTGCTAAATTTGCTCTCAATTAAACCTCCACTTCTAACTTCACACTTCCTGCATGATGCACTCTGTACCTCTTAGAAAGTCCTCAAGAAGTCAAATCACATAGTAAGCTGGTGGAATCCTCCATCAGCTTGCCTCGAGTTACAGCAAAAATATGAGTAATTTGTAGAAAGACCTTTTAAACAAATGAACGTTACTTGCAATGCTTTCTTCGGATTCTGTTTCCTCTGATCAATGGACACCCTTGAAAAGCACAGAAGATCTCAAGAGTTTTTCCTGGAGAACAACCTTCCACAAGACTTGGGACTGAAACACTTATCACAACTTCTTGGCATGAGTAAACTGATCAATATTGAACATACAATATTTGTCACTATATCGAGGAATAAGCACAAACTAAGGACACATAAATGTATGAGTGATATAATCTGTTAAAATATTATCCCCATTTATTTCATGCTCAAGCTTAATGACAATTATTTTAAAATGTTCATTGTGTGTCATTTTAATTAATTATCACTGTGCACTTAAAGATATTCACTCTTCTGCTTTTAGCTATCGTGAATGAAAATTTAACAGGCGTTAATAGTAGATTGCTCTGTGTATAGACCCTGCTCTTAATTAGAATGTAAGAAAGGTAGAAAGAGATGAGTAAAATTAGCTTTGAAAGTAGGCAAACTGGAATGAAAATGTAATTAATTAACACCACATACACAACACCTTGAAGGTGCAAAATATATTTTTAATTGTGAACAAAAGAAAATTAAACAAAAAAAACTGAGATGTGTTAATTTCATAAGTATTCAAGCCATACTTGGTAGAACCACCATTGGCAGCAATTAGAACTGCGAGTCTTCTTGGACTTTATCAACTTAACACATCTGGATCCTGTAATTTCTGCCATTCTTCTTGGTAAAACTGCTCAAGCTCTCTCAAGTTAACAGCAGCTTCCAAGTCTTGCCACAGATTGAGGTCTTGCTCTTGGTTTGAGATCTGGGCTTTGACTGGACCATTATAGGACACTCAGATTTGTGTTTTTAAACCACTCCAGTGTAGCCTTGTCTGTGTGTTTAGGATCATCGTCTTGCTCGAGGGTGAACCTCTGCTCCAGATTGTAACAATACAAAATGTCCAAAAGTCCTTGGGGGGTGAATATTTATGCAATCCACTGTATGCCTGCTTTTGTGATGAAGGATCACATATCATATCTGTACATTTACCTTCCATTGAAGTTGATCTGTTATTTGTTCACTGTTTAAATCTGTGCCCTCATGTTTACTCTCAGAAGAGGAAATTACATCTAGCTTGAATTCCTGCATTTGAGAAACTGAGTCTAAATATTTTTATTATAATTTTAAATTATTTATTTACCAAAAAAACATGTAAGGTCTACCATTTATTGTTCCTTATCCATTCATAACTTTGGTTATAAACAGCTATGTTATGTCATTGTTTATCTAAATACAGTAATGTGCTTATGATAATAAAATTGTGTTCATGACATAATATATGAGCTAATACAACAGTAATAAAGTGCAAAATATGATCTGCCAGGTTTTATTTCATGCTCTCCTACACAATTAAGTGCAATTGCTTTCAGTAGTCCTTTCAGCACATCAAATTATATATATATATATATATATATATATATATATATATATATATTTATATATATATATATATATACACTCACCTAAAGGATTATTAGGAACACCTGTTCAATTTCTCATTAATGCAATTATCTAACCAACCAATCACATGGCAGTTGCTTCAATGCATTTAGGGGTGTGGTCCTGGTCAAGACAATCTCCTGAACTCCAAACTGAATGTCTGAATGGGAAAGAAAGGTGATTTAAGCAATTTTGAGCGTGGCATGGGTATTGGTGCCAGACGGGCCGGTCTGAGTATTTCACAATCTGCTCAGTTACTGGGATTTTCACGCACAACCATTTCTAGGGTTTTCAAAGAATGGTGTGAAAAGGGAAAAACATCCAGTATGCGGCAGTCCTGTGGGCGAAAATGCCTTGTTGATGCTAGAGGTCAGAGGAGAATGGGCCGACTGATTCAAGCTGATAGAAGAGCAACTTTGACTGAAATAACCACTCGTTACAACCGAGGTATGCAGCAAAGCATTTGTGAAGCCACAACACATACAACCTTGAGGCGGATGGGCTACAACAGCAGAAGACCCCACCGGGTACCACTCATCTCCACTACAAATAGGAAAAAGAGGCTACAATTTGCACAAGCTCACCAAAATTGGACAGTTGAAGACTAGAAAAATGTTGCCTGGTCTGATGAGTCTCGATTTCTGTTGAGACATTCAGATGGTAGAGTCAGAATTTGGCGTAAACAGAATGAGAACATGGATCCATCATGCCTTGTTACCACTGTGCAGGCTGGTGGTGGTGGTGTAATGGTGTGGGGGATGTTTTCTTGGCACACTTTAGGCCCCTTAGTGCCAATTGGGCATCGTTTAAATGACACGGCCTACCTGAGCATTGTTTCTGACCATGTCCATCCCTTTATGACCACCATGTACCCATCCTCTGATGGCTACTTCCAGCAGGATAATGCACCATGTCACAAAGGTCGAGTCATTTCAAATTGGTTTCTTGAACATGACAATGAGTTCACTGTACTAAACTGGCCCCCACAGTCACCAGATCTCAACCCAATAGAGCATCTTTGGGATGTGGTGGAACGGGAGCTTCGTGCCCTGGATGTGCATCCCACAAATCTCCATCAACTGCAAGATGCTATCCTATCAATATGGGCCAACATTTCTAAAGAATGCTTTCAGCACCTTGTTGAATCAATGCCACGTAGAATTAAGGCAGTTTTGAAGGCGAAAGGGGGTCAAACACAGTATTAGTATGGTGTTCCTAATAATCCTTTAGGTGAGTATATATATATATATATATATATATATTAGAAGAGTATTGGATGAATGCAAAATACCAATATGAGGTCATTATATTCCATGTGCGCTGATAACTGAGTTGGTGTTTTTTTAAGTAAATGTGTTTGTAAATCAATATAATAAATGTCAGTCTAACTGGATGTTTGGTCTGAAACCTTTTTCTCTTGTTTGTTTTTTCAGTGTTAAATTATTTGTAATGAATGTATGACTTAAAGTAAGTTTTAAAGACTATATATATATATATTTTTTAAAGCTTTCTGTGTAAATCATGTTTTCAGCTTATTTGACAGCCCATTTCCCCATACAAATAAAACTGTCAGAACACAATATGTAGAAGAATCAATAACCCTTTATACCAAAATCATACAAGAGGACATAAAGAGCACATCAGGACAAATCAAAGATAAAACATAATGGTACTATTGATAGTTCAGTAAATGACTGTATTGTTGATATAATTTACATGCAGACCTGTACCCTCTATGTTGAGATGTCTATCAATATCGTTTTTCATTCAATTCACGTATGGGTAATACAATAGTAGCTACTGCTAGTACAGAGCTCTTGTTTATCTGTTATATCCTTGTGTTTGTCTTAAGGTGTGATGCTGCAAACACTACACCCTCTACTAGGACTTGTCTTGGCACATATTTTAATGAGCAAAGGACCAGTGGCTTCAAAATGCATACAGGTGGAGAGGATAAACTTTCCCTTTTTATTATTATTTTTGTCATTTAGCTGACACTCTTATCCAGGGTGACTTACATTTGTACCCATTTATACAGCTGGGCATTTTACTGGAGCAATCTAAGTGAAGTACCTTGCCCAGGGGTACAACAGCACTACCCCCCCCCCAGGATTTTAACCCACAACCTTTCAGTTATGAGTCCAAAGCCCTAACCTAACCAATACTCCACAGTGCTCCACATATAAAAAAACCTTTTCTATAAAGAACATTTTGTAATACACAACCAAATTAATGTATTAACACACACACTTAGTATTGGCTGGGTTTACGTGTAGGTTATTAAATGCATTTCATCCACAGTGTAGTGAGCCTGTAATGTAACACACAAGTTCCATGCATTGTCTCTATGCTATTGAAAAAGCACTGCTGAAATATGGTATGAAAGAGGAGGTTACCCCAGCAACCACTTAGTTCTGGAAACATATACTTTGGTTGTATTTTTAGATAAGACAAATAGGTAGTGTTAGAACTTTTGTAGAAACCCATTACCTATTTTGTTATTGTTCTCTGATTGTTGCACGGCTACGTATGCATGTTTCTTAGGTCTTTGTAAGGGCAATACACATCGAGCAGGGTTATATACACTCACCTAAAGGTTTATTAGGAACACCTGTTCAATTTCCCATTAATGCAATTATCTAACCAACCAATCACATGGCAGTTGCTTCAATGCATTTAGGGGTGTGGTCCTGGTCAAGACAATCTCCTGAACTCCAAACTGAATGTCTGAATGGGAAAGAAAGGTGATTTAAGGAATTTTGAGCGTGGCATGGTTGTTGGTGCCAGACAGGCCTGTCTGAGTATTTCACAATCTGCTCAGTTACTGGGATTTTCACGCACAACCATTTCTAGGGTTTACAAAGAATGGTGTGAAAAGGGAAAAACATCCAGTATGCGGCAGTCCTGTGGGCGAAAATGCCTTGTTGATGCTAGCGGTCAGAGGAGAATGGGCCGACTGAATCAAGCTGATAGAAGAGCAACTTTGACTGAAATAACCACTCGTTACAACCGAGGTATGCAGCAAAGCATTTGTGAAGCCACAACACGTACAACCTTGAGGCAGATGGGCTACAACAGCAGAAGACCCCACCGGGTACCACTCATCTCCACTACAAATAGGAAAAAGAGGCTACAATTTGCACAAGCTCACCAAAATTGGACAGTTGAAGACTGGAAAAATGTTACCTGGTCTGATGAGTCTCGATTTCTGTTGAGACATTCAGATGGTAGAGTCAGAATGAGAACATGGATCCATCATGCCTTGTTACCACTGTGCAGGCTGGTGGTGGTGGTGTAATGGTGTGGGGGATGTTTTCTTGGCACACTTTAGGCCCCTTAGTGCCAATTGGGCATCGTTTAAATGCCACGGCCTACCTGAGCATTGTTTCTGACCATGTCCATCCCTTTATGACCACCATGTACCCATCCTCTGATGGCTATTTCCAGCAGGATAATGCACCATGTCACAAAGGTCAAATCATTTCAAATTGGTTTCTTGAACATGACAATGAGTTCACTGTACTAAACTGGCCCCCACAATCACCAACCCAATCTCAACCCAATAGAGCATCTTTGGGATGTGGTGGAACGGGAGCTTCGTGCCCTGGATATGCATCCTACAAATCTCCATCAACTGCAAGATGCTATCCTATCAATATGGGCCAACATTTCTAAAGAATGCTTTCAGCACCTTGTTGAATCAATGCCACATAAAATTAAGGGGGTCAAACACAGTATTAGTATGGTGTTCCTAATAATCCTTTAGGTGAGTGTACAATATACTTAATTTAATATTTATTTTAATTTACTTTAAATTAACTTTTCATCCTATGTATTTTCTTATGTATGAATATTGTATTCTGTGGAATTAAGTTATATAATTTGTCATTGTATAATTCTATTGTGCACTATAGTCTACAAATGTGTGTTGCTATGACATCATATTGTTCTGCGGTCACCTTATTACAAATGTTGCCACAACGTTATTTGATTACCTGGGACATTGCGTTCTTGCACTAAAAAGCCAATAAACTAGGAACAACATTTTGCCATCATGTGGTTTTTAGTTTAAGATGTATTTATTTTTTAATATATCTGATACCTCCACTGTAGTGCCTGTGGGTTATGTTTACTACTGCTTGATTGGGTTTCTGTATTGGGTTGGTATACTCTTTTTTAAATAAGGTATTCTCCACTTACACATCTCTGCTTTTCACACTCACCTTGACTGCCTGGAAGCAGCAATGTGGGTGTGCAGCAAGGAGAGCTAAAGGACAGGAGTGGAGATGAAGAATTGTGCAAGGGGACCGAAGCAAGGGGAAGGACATCGTACTGTGTTGACCTAAAAGACATTTCCAGAGATACCTCGAAAAATTGAAACCTAAATGTATACTGGCCTCTTGTTGTCTATTTCATTTGTTTTTGTTTATGAGAAAACATGTATTAAATCAGTTATCTCTGAAATTCCAAATTTTACAGTATAGCTTTACCTGTAAATGGTACAACTTGACCATGTTTATTAATAACAGGGGAACATGTTAATGAAGTATGGCCTGGCGTCCCTTCCTGGGTGTATTCCTGCTTGCGCCCTATGCCTGCCGGGATCGGCTCCAGCTTCCCCGCGACCCTCACCAGGATAAGCGGTTTCAAAAATGGATGGATGGATGTTATAATGAAGTGTTACTATGTTATTGATAACCTATAAAAAAATGCCTTTTGTCGTGTTCTTATTTCTTTCTGAGTTCATTTGAATGTTGTCGCTAGGTGATCAAGTCATCTCCAGAGGTACTTCCTGGAATACAAAAAAGGATTGCAAGAGTGACATGAAAAATTAAAGCATATGCAGAAACTACAGTAAAAGTTGTGGTATTTAATGTTTTTGGATAAAACAGTCATAACATTTTGAAAAGTGTTTGTATTTGTATTTTTTATGGTTTTAATTGGATTTGTATATCACATCCGAATCATTTACTGGAAAACCTTACCACATTAAACTTGCAAACGAAAATTGAAAAGCTATATTATTTTATTAAAATGTAAGGAAAGAAAAAAGAAAAGATGCAGGGGAGTATTAAAGACGTAATCTAGAAGCTAAACTCCTAAGCCATGTTGACGCCTAGGATCGTAAAGGATGGCCCACTTCCACATTAAATGAGACTGAAAGAATGATTATGACTGAATGAGGGCAAGGTTAGAGCTGTCTTGTGTGTGTGAGAGGAAGAGACATGACTTTGACTAGAGGAGAACTGACACGGGTGAAGCATGACAAGCTGCTCATGGCATTGTGTCAGCAGTGCTACCATATGTAAACAAATCTTTGAGGAGAGAGGGAACAAAATCAAGTACTGTTAAAATTCTGCTACAACATGGGTTTCAGAGCCCCAGAGTAGAAGAAGCAGGTAGCAAAACTGTATTATTTAAAATGTACTGTTCGCTGGAGGCAAGCAATTTTATTTATTTCGTATTTCTTTTCTTCTTTTTTTTCTTTTTCTGGAAGATACTATTATTCCAGCAACATTTATTTGGTCTTTTGTTAGAGACAATTCTTGGGATAATTTCTTCATTTAACCCCTAGATGCAAGTAATCATGACTTCATTAAGGCTTTCTCTTTGGTATTCTTTTTACCGAGTGAATCACTCAAATGACTTTGAATGATTCAAGTCAATGTGTAAAACTAATAATTTATTATAACAGACAGATGATAAAAGCCCACAGAATTGCATTTAAATAACAATCTAGCAGTTGTCAATCCTGAGATGTAAGAATAAATCTCTGCTTCTTGAAGACCTGTATTAGAGATTAAGACTGGTATATAATTTGGAAATCTATTTGTTTCTCTTTCCTCAAGTTTAATTGTGTTTTTGTTGGAATTTCATATATATATATATATATATACACTCACCTAAAGGATTATTAGGAACACCTGTTCAATTTCTCATTAATGCAATTATCTAACCAACCAATCACATGGCAGTTGCTTCAATGCATTTAGGGGTGTGGTCCTGGTCAAGACAATCTCCTGAACTCCAAACTGAATGTCTGAATGGGAAAGAAAGGTGATTTAAGCAATTTTGAGCGTGGCATGGTTGTTGGTGCCAGACGGGCCGGTCTGAGTATTTCACAATCTGCTCAGTTACTGGGATTTTCACGCACAACCATTTCTAGGGTTTACAAAGAATGGTGTGAAAAGGGAAAAACATCCAGTATGCGGCAGTCCTGTGGGCGAAAATGCCTTGTTGATGCTAGAGGTCAGAGGAGAATGGGCTGACTGATTCAAGCTGATAGAAGAGCAACTTTGACTGAAATAACCACTCGTTACAACCGAGGTATGCAGCAAAGCATTTGTGAAGCCACAACACGTACAACCTTGAGGCGGATGGGCTACAACAGCAGAAGACCCCACCGGGTACCACTCATCTCCACTACAAATAGGAAAAAGAGGCTACAATTTGCACAAGCTCACCAAAATTGGACAGTTGAAGACTGGAAAAATGTTGCCTGGTCTGATGAGTCTCGATTTCTGTTGAGACATTCAAATGGTAGAGTCAGAATTTGGCGTAAACAGAATGAGAAAATGGATCCATCATGCCTTGTTACCACTGTGCAGGCTGGTGGTGGTGGTGTAATGGTGTGGGGGATGTTTTCTTGGCACACTTTAGGCCCCTTAGTGCCAATTGGGCATCGTTTAAATGCCACGGCCTAGCTGAGCATTGTTTCTGACCATGTCCATCCCTTTATGACCACCATGTACCCATCCTCTGATGGCTACTTCCAGCAGGATAATGCACCATGTCACAAAGGTCGAATCATTTCAAATTGGTTTCTTGAACATGACAATGAGTTCACTGTACTAAACTGGCCCCCACAGTCACCAGATCTCAACCCAATAGAGCATCTTTGGGATGTGGTGGAACGGGAGCTTCGTGCCCTGGGTGTGCATCCCACAAATCTCCATCAACTGCAAGATGCTATCCTATCAATATGGGCCAACATTTCTAAAGAATGCTTTCAGCACCTTGTTGAATCAATGCCACATAGAATTAAGGCAGTTCTGAAGGCGAAAGGGGGTCAAACACAGTATTAGTATGGTGTTCCTAATAATCCTTTAGGTGAGTGTATATATATATATATATATATATATATATATATATATATATAAGTAATTTTTGAAGCCTGGAACACACTCCAGAGCCTAACACTGTCTTGATATGGAAAGGAGAATGATCTTTCCCTCCAATGCATAGTACAGAGTTATATCAAAAAAGGTCCAATAGTATCATGGAGACAATGTTGAATTCTGTAATATGCAGTTTAGAGTATTAGTAGACTAATACAATAATAAACACAACAGAAAACTAGTTGAAGATGATGACATGAAGACATAATGTAAAATTTAACAATATTGGGACAGATATACAAACATAGATACATACAGAGATTGTAAAATTGCACAATACCGACTTATACATTTTACTGTTTTCCTTAAGGTAAATCATTTAGTATGTGCATACTGCACCTAAGAGACATAAGGTACATACTCTATGAATCATATACATTAATTATATTGCAGTGCTTTTATATACTAAGAGTTGGTTTTCCCAAATGAAATAACAAAGTAATGGCTTTTGGATTAAATTGCCAATATGATTGTCACATGAGAAATCTCTATTTAATATGGTGGTGGTCTCTAGTTTGTGGTCGGGTGACCTTGGGCTATAAGGGATTGGCCCTGTCTGGTATCCATCAGGCTGTGTGCAAACTGTCCAAAATATAAACCAGAACTCACAGTATTAACAATAGCAATGTATTGAGAGCCTTTCGCTGTAATTAACCCATGCATTAACCACAGAGGAAATAACAGATAGACAGTTCATGCAGAGGAAGTTTTCAGGGAGGCTTAGGCCCACCAGCCCATTATTATGGGTTGCCTCAGGTTGAAAGTATAATGTTTAATCATACACATTTCTTTTATAAAGTGTAACTTAGTAGTCAGCCTCACATCATCTGTTTTACCAAGGATTGTGCATTATTTTTTTCTGATTTCCACACAGTGTATATGCTCAGTGTCAAAACATCTTTGACCTTCCATGACACCAGACCCAGCATCAAATTGAATACATTTTCTACAGTCATAAATATTGACTGCTGTGTCACTCAATGCAAGCACATCCTTGGTAATTAGAGGGGAACTGGATACTCCAGGCATTAAGTCATTCAGTCAATCAATGAGGCAAGACTGGTATTGCCTCTAAAGTCGAGAGAAGAGTGTCTCTCCTTCTAACAATCAAAATAATTATTTACAGCTGTCAACTCCATGTCTGAGAACGGGACATATTCAGATTTATTTTACTGTATATGAAAATATAAATTGTGTGCTGCTTAAAATAGTTTGAGCGAAGTATATGACATTTAATTTGAGTAAAAAGACAGCTTGACTTAGTTAAAAGGTCGAAAACAACATTTCCCAAAGGCAGGAGTAAATAAACTAGGGGGGAAAAAGCTGATAATACTTTAAAATCACAAATTACATGATGATGTTCGATATTTCATGTTTGTTTATTATTCTGTGATACAGTACAGATTACATTATTCTGTGCTTTTCCTTCCATTTACTTCATAAACACATTAAAACAAAACTAACTTGAAAAAAGTATAGTATAGTATATATGCTTATATATATAATCTCAAAACAAGTTTTAACCATTGTTTTACTGTACTAGTTGGAGGAAAGGAATTGTCTTAACCTAGTCACTATGTTGTTTTTGTTTGTCTGTAAAATAATTGAATATTTATTCATGTATCTAGATCTGGTTTGTGTATAAATTAGTAAAATTGTACTGTGATGGATTTTCCATGTTTTATGTTTTGTGTTGCTTTTAACTAGTATGTCTGCACAACCTGTTTTCTATTAAACTGAAAAGAAAGGAGCTACAGAGCACATTTGGTGACTGTGAAAAGTATTTGTAAAGAAGGAGACATGGGAAAACATGTTCAGTGCACTAAGTGGTATGCAGCGGTGGAGTCGACAGCAGTAGCAATTAGACAATCCTAACTTTGCCTGACAGATTACTGCTGTGCGCGTGCAGCCTGCAGCAGACACACATTATGAGCCATCGCAGGATGTCCACTGGAGTGGAAAGGCACATTACATAAAACAAAATGCAGGAGCTTGGGAAATTAGGAAACCTCTTTTTCAGAAGAGAAAGTGTACAGAAATTCCTCTCTTCTCAAAAACAACAAGAAAATTCAAATTGATATCACTCCAATATGTAAAGCATCTCTTCTCTAGGTCACGCCAGCAAAGCAACTGATGTCATCTTCCTAGTGTCTTCTTTGTCTTTGGTATCTCTTGGGATTCAGTCTATAGCTTCCTTTTTTCCATCATTGGTCTGTTCCTCTTGCAAAGTGCCTGGCCCATTGCCATTTTAACATCTTCACTCTTTCAATGTCACAGATGATTTTTTATTCTCGGATCCATTTATTTGATTTGCAGTCTCTTCTTGTAATTCCAAGTATACATCTCTCCATGCTTCTTTGTGTTATATGTTATATGCAGTTTCTGTATGATTTGTGCATTTAGTGACCCAGTTTCACAGCCAAGTGAACACTGGCATGCCTTGATCAACTACTTTTCTCTTAAGCCAAAGGGGTAGATTTCCTTTGAACAGTGTGCTGTTTCTTCCAAATGGACTCAATTAATGTTTACTGTTCATATGAATGCTTTTGGATCTCCAGTGAAGAAACATTAAAGAAATGTAATATCTTAACCTGGTCTGCTTGAAAAGCTTGTGGTCGTTTCTTCTGTTTCCCAGTTTTGGTTGACTCAAAATTCACTTAGCATCTCAATCAGGATTTGAAGCCTGAAATACAAAAAAAAAAAAAAAAAAAAAAAAACATACAAAAAAATCTTTGGACAGTGGGCAAAGACTTCATTGTGAAGTCAAGCCTTGCATATTGATTTTTAGAGAATATTAAGTGAAGCTTGAAGGACAGATACAGGGTTTTCAACAGTTTTAAGGGGAATGAGGTTAAAGACTTCAAGGGGGTTTAGCTCCCTTGTTTTTGGGATGTCATATTATGTATTTTAAAATTAATTAAATACATATTTTTTTCATTTGTATATGGATTACTTGAAGACCGCAGGGAGTTTTCCATCAATCTGTGTGTCAACCATCCTGATCGCAAAGGAACTGTTTCTGAATTACTCCTGTTAGAGGAAAGCGAACCTCTCTTACTCACTGCAATGACCTTTTCAAAGTACGTCAGCATTTGCTATTAAAACTAAAAATGGAAAGATAGTTGCTGCTAATGGACAATTGAGAGGTAGTAGGATGTCATCCCAGTATTTTACAGCAGTTACTGTGTCTCCATAAAATTCTGTGAAGTCACGGCAGGTATCCACATTGAATCCTTTAGGTTCCATTAAGCTGCCTCCGCTGTAATATCCTTTTTAGAGATAAGAGTTCTCACTGTATATTGATTTGCATACAACACCACAAATCATTGTTTATGCATGCAAGACATTCTCAAACAAAGATGATTTAATGTTACTACCACAAACTTTCGGGAACGCATCTAGGCCTTACTCATCAGCTGAAATGGCGAAAGGACAGGATAGGTAATAAAACCCTTTGAAAACACATAACAAATGAAACAGTAAATCAATACATTAGGACACAATCATGAAGCATTGTAGCATGACTGCACAATGAGGTGAAAATATATTCTATTCAAAATGTAAGCACCGAGTTGCCAAAACTGATTTCTACAAAGAATTTGGAAGAAATATCTATTTTTCGTCATTGAAATAGGTCGCAATGCTTTTTCTTTCTCTTGTTTTTTTCTTAATAATTGTTCATATCATCTATTCATACTATACCACAGACAGTCATTATATTTGAATGCATCTGTCACATCATATGAAAAGCTAACTGGATATCTTTATCTGTAGGCAGGATGGCATGCATTCAAAACTTTGTAAGAAAGATGTGACAGCTTACGAATTTGATAAATTAAGTCTGTCAAGGTTTTCTTGAAACTGTGCAAACGGAATACTAATTCGATTATATTAGTACCTTCACCATTATGTGTGCCCTCCTTTAATACTACAAGATAACCACAATTTAAACATATATGCAAAGGTCATCACAATTATAAGCTTTAAACCATTGGTTTATCGTTTATTTATAAAGAAAATGTCTGTAAGATTTTACTTCTTTAATATAAAATATATTTTACTTTTATTACACTGCAACACACTTTCAGAAACTGCACTTTTGAAATAGAGAGGAATGTGAAAATGCACAACAAACTGAGTGACCCAGGTAATGGAAATGGAAAACCTGAATATAATATTCCAGCTCATTTTCAAGTATTAAATGAAAATACCTATGATTTTTCATTTCGTGTACATATTTCTCATCCCTGTTAGTTTCTGGAGTATGCTTGCTCTGTCACCAGAGCATGATTTGCTGCTGTCATACAGCACTGTAGTCAATTGATTCTGTCATGGCACTATTATGAAGAGAAATATAATCTTCCACATACAAGTTATCAACTGGTGCATCATGAATAGAGCCTGCAATACACATGCGTTGCAGAATAATACATACTCTAGATGCATATATGTAGATGCTGAAGTATACACATTGAGACCAGAAATAGCTAAACCTTCCGATTTATCAGTTCACTAGTCAGGGTAACTTGTTGCTTCAAATTCACTGTTCACTCCATTATTGAAGATGAATGTAAAACAATATAACAAACTAATAATAATAATAATAATAATAATAATAATAATAATAATAATAATAATAATAATAATAATAATAATAATAATAAAACAAATCGGACCCCAAAAGATTGGTCAAATAAGAAATATAAATAAATATCATAGACTGATGAAACCTGAATAGAAACACAAATGTCAAAATGCTGTATTGTGTCTGCAGTAAAACATGGGAGTTGGCAACATGGAATTCACTTGAAAAAATAGGGGACATTGATAAAGGATCACCATCCTTGCATCTTTTAATGTAAATGTCTTTTGGAATGATTGTTGGTGAACAGTTTGATTTTCAAGAAGGAAGTCAAGATTAGATGACCAATCAATCAACTGATCTGCTGGTCAACTGACAGGAGAGCGGGAAAAATATGTTCTGGGGGATGATTAGGACAGAATGGCAAAATAGCAACTTGAGCAAAATACCTTTGATGTCATGTGAGAGACTGTCTAGGGTATGTGTTTGCCAGCAATAGGACCTATTTAAGATGAAAGAGAAAGGTAAAATAATGCAATGTAAAAGGGGACATGTTTACTTTTCTTGCTTGTTTACAGTATATTTAAAAAAGTGAGTAATGCATGAATGTTACATCTTTTACTTTTCACCACAGACTGGAATGCAGAGTCAAGCCAAACTGAAATTGTTTAAAATGTTTTTCGAACGCATAGTTCATGTTGGCCTACTTAGCAAAAGACTTATTTTTTTTCTGCTGCTTTAACTTGGCAGAGGAAAATATTTGGAAAACTCTACTTTAAGGGCAAGGCTTGCGTGAACACATAATGTTCGAGCACTCACAGAAGACTGATTTGTAAGGTCCCATTGGGAATACAGATTTAGCAAAGGGTTCAAATTGGAACATTAGCATTCTGTACAGGTACAATATCTCAACAAATTGACAGGTTTAATACATGTAATTGGATTTACTTCAGTTCTCGAGTGATGATGACAATTCCTGTGTACAGATTTAGAATGCAGTGTGCTGGAGAGTGAGGATATAATGTATTGAAAGGAGGTTGTTTTTCAGAATGTAGTAATTTAAAAAAATATGTACAGGTTATTATGGCTTACAGAAATGTGATAGTTAAAATAAGAGTGATGCATATAAAGAATGCTTTCATAAAGGCATCGAAAATACATAATGTGGAAATACTGTGATTATTGCAGAAGGATTCTAAAGTATAAATCTGCGAGGTGTGCTTTAAATTGTGTGCACTTTTGTTTATATGTTCAGAATTCTGCAAACACATCATCAAATAACTTTTGCATTTTTTAAATGCAGTTTGAAACAAGCAATGTTCACAAGTATCTCCCCTGGCTCTGCTTTTACTTGTATACTTTGAATTGCCTGAAATATGCCAACATATTGCCCTAGAATGGCCTAGTCTTGTTTACATGTTATGTCTTTTTGCAGAATTGATCGCTGGCCTTTTTAAAACTTGTCTGAACAGTGTTTTGTTCTGATCTGTTATGTGTTGATTGTTTTAAACAAAATCTATTGCATGAGAAGTTTAATTTGTGTTACCACTTCTCTGACAGGAATTTAATCTTTTTAATAGTTTTGCAATTACATAATTTTCTCTGGAAACTTACATGTGATATTACATTATGCCAGCAACTTTACTTATTAACTAGTGTTTACTAGTGTTTCACAATGTGCCTTGGTCTATCTTCTTGCATTAAAAGCATGTTTACTGTCAGCTGTTAGCCCGCTGGCCCTACTTCCCAGAAGATGGTGTTTACCATACTAATGACATTATCACTATTTACAAATACTGTTGGAATATAACTGTTATGTTGTCAACTGAATCCACCTTTGCCTCTAACTACCATTCTAAGTAGTTCTAACTACCATTTTTTTTTCTCATGCATCCAAAAATATTATTTTTCACCCAGACAAACTCAGTTCCATTATGAGTAAAGTTCTCAATATGTTAACCTGTGACTATATGACAAATCATCTTAATGATGTAATTGGCAATACCACTTTCCTTTGCATAAATTGTGAAAGATAAAGAAACCAACAGTTCTCCTGTATGTTGTTTGTATTTAGATTTGGCATTTTAAACATTTAGAAATGTCAGATAATCCCATGGTATTGAGTAGGCAGTGGATTGACAAGTGGAAATATTTGGGGTTTAGACCTCTTGTTTTACATTTTTTTTTAATCAATTTTAATATCTAATGGTAGCCTTATGAAGCCATGGCCAATTAAAAAACAAAACATATCTTATGATAATGATAATGGTAATATCAAGATCGAATGATATTTTATCTCATGATCATGCCATGAATTATAGCTGGTTATTTTGAGATCCTGAGATAAATCTCGGTAGAACTTCTAAGCTGTCTGTTATGAAAGCAATATTTGGGAGCTGCAGTACTGCCTTGTGTGAAACTGTTTTTGAACTTGAATTAGAAAAGGATATAGTGGGACTTTGGGAATACCAGGTCTGAACTGGAGTTAATGAGGGTTTCTGAAAATCAACAGAGGGTAGTGAGTAAGTTATGTTATTGGGTCAGTGGAGAAAGAAACTGGGGCTTTTGCAGTTTGTTTCCCAGCTATATCTTTACAGCGGGGTCAAGAACACTAAGGGCCAATTTTCTTGAACTTGGCATATAGAAGGCATACCGATCTCCGAAATAAAGTGGAACTGAACTGAGACACAGAAAGAGAATGCAAGATTATGATTTATTTTAATATGGTATTTTAAATGAGTCCAAAACATTAGTTAGGATCTGTGACACATTACCTGAAAAACGTTGCCTTTGTTGCGGTGTCAGCAGAATCCTATTGAGCAAGAAAGGCCCTTGTGGGTTTCCTCGCTGCAATGGTGTTGTGATTCTCAAGCTGGATATCTCTTTTCTAAGTCTTGCCCTCTGACGATAAAAATAAAAAGCCTATCAAACACCCTGTGAAAGCTGATGCTTCAAACCCATAAGCTCTGTCTTACAGCAGTACAATATGTGAAATGGTAGACATTTCAGTAATCAGTTAAACAAACCAATCAACCATTTTTTTTAAATCTTCCATTGAACGAAATATGTTCCTAGTATGTCTGTTCTACACTGGATTTAAAGTTGGTTTAAGAAAACAACTAATTTGCATGTTAGCTTGCTAAAGGTTTGCACCAGAAATAACCAGCTGGAATAAAGACAGTTATACTGCTTGCAATACAGCAGACAATCTCAGAGTAGGATTATGGTTGCAATGTTATTTTTAGAACAAAATTATTTTGTAAATCAACCACAGTAGTTTTAATAGTTAAACGGAAAATGGAGAAGAGAGAAAAGGAAGAAGATGTGGGGGAGGAAGAAGAATGGCTCATTGCTTTAGTATATGGATATACATCATCTATATACATACAAAGCAACAATATGCTGGCTAATGTGGAATTGATTCTGTTTTTTGTTCTAACAGTTATTCCGTCTATTGGACCACATTCACCTCTTTTATTATATATATCTATTGATATATTCATAACATAACATTTTCTCATGTATTTTGTTTCTATGTGTCCCTACTACGGTTTGTTAAATATGGATTTCAGTATTTCAGTATTTCTGGTCCTGAGCATCCATTTAAATGTGCTAATTGCATGTTTATGTGAGTTAGAGAATATTATTTTAAATTCCAAATAAACTTTAAATAATAAACTATTTGTTCTTAAGATTTCCAGTAAAACATACGATCCCTTCCCAACTTTCCTGTCTGCAGCATACAGAAATCAATACACTATTGTAATGTTGGAGTAAGTGATAGTAGGGTAAACTCTGTCTGTAAGCACTGCAGGCACGCTTGTTACTGCATAACTAAAAGCCCTGGACTTCCTGTGAGAGCAGTAATCAGCTGCTAAATGTGTCCTCAGAAATGGATCAGCAGACATGCATGCTCCAGAATAGCTCTTTCCCAAAAATGTTTAGCTGCAATTATTTACAATTCAGATAATCTTAATAGAGATATTCTATTTTCTTTGTTCAAGATGTGTATGTTCCTTTTTCAAATTGTAAAGGTCAATATTATTTTGAACTCATGGATGGCTAAAAGGAAATCTATGGAGTTCACGTCTATGATTATTGTTCTATAAAGAAGAACACATAATTGTTCATAAGGAACTCTGCAAGACTTTAGAATATCAAGACGATTTATAATCAATCAAACCTTCCATCCATTTAAAAGCTCATAGATTTTCCTACATCTGCTAACTTAAGGATGGCAACTGATCAAAAGGCATTGTAATATCATTTACAAAAGGAGATGTTGCTTTACATTAGGGGTGCAGTGTGGCACATAAATAGTTAGAAATACTTTGGAAAAGGGCAAATCAATGCTTCTCATTTCAACCACAAGTTGATTTTTAGGAAAACAACTATCCGCATTAGACAGTATAAATGAGTGATTCATTGTGTATAAACTACTGCCCTGACTGGCCCTGAACTCTGGTTACATTCCAGGAAAACCACTGCAGAGCTGTCTGCATAATCAACCTACTGTCAATGTCAGCTTCTTCCATTAATGATAACTTGGTGCCCGTGTCTTATATATGTATCTAACTGTGTGTGTGTGTGTGTTTGTGTGTAATATATATATATATATATATATATATACACTCACCTAAAGGATTATTAGGAAAACCATACTAATACTGTGTTTGACCCCCTTTCGCCTTCAGAACTGCCTTAATTCTACGTGGCATTGATTCAACAAGGTGCTGAAAGCATTCTTTAGAAATGTTGGCCCATATTGATAGGATAGCATCTTGCAGTTGATGGAGATTTGTGGGATGCACATCCAGGGCACGAAGCTCCCGTTCCACCACATCCCAAAGATGCTCTATTGGGTTGAGATCTGGTGACTGTGGGGGCCAGTTTAGTACAGTGAACTCATTGTCATGTTCAAGAAACCAATTTGAAATGATTCGACCTTTGTGACATGGTGCATTATCCTGCTGGAAGTAGCCATCAGAGGATGGGTACATGGTGGTCATAAAGGGATGGACATGGTCAGAAACAATGCTCAGGTAGGCCGTGGCATTTAAACGATGCCCAATTGGCACTAAGGGGCCTAAAGTGTGCCAAGAAAACATCCCCCACACCATTACACCACCACCACCAGCCTGCACAGTGGTAACAAGGCATGATGGATCCATGTTCTCATTCTGTTTACGCCAAATTCTGACTCTACCATCTGAATGTCTCAACAGAAATCGAGACTCATCAGACCAGGCAACATTTTTCCAGTCTTCAACTGTCCAATTTTGGTGAGCTTGTGCAAATTGTAGCCTCTTTTTCCTATTTGTAGTGGAGATGAGTGGTACCCGGTGGGGTCTTCTGCTGTTGTAGCCCATCCGCCTCAAGGTTGTATGTGTTGTGGCTTCACAAATGCTTTGCTGCATACCTCGGTTGTAACGAGTGGTTATTTCAGTCAAAGTTGCTCTTCTATCAGCTTGAATCATTCGGCCCATTCTCCTCTGACCTCTAGCATCAACAAGGCATTTTTGCCCACAGGACTGCCGCATACTGGATGTTTTTCCCTTTTCACACCATTCTTTGTAAACCCTAGAAATGGTTGTGCGTGAAAATCCCAGTAACTGAGCAGATTGTGAAATACTCAGACCGGCCCGTCTGGCACCAACAACCATGCCATGCTCAAAATTGCTTAAATCACCTTTCTTTCCCATTCCGACATTCAGTTTGGAGTTCAGGAGATTGTCTTGACCAGGACCACACCCCTAAATGCATTGAAGCAACTGCCATGTGATTGGTTGGTTAGATAATTGCATTAATGAGAAATTGAACAGTTGTTCCTAATAATCCTTTAGGTGAGTGTATAAGAAGGGAGACAGACTGAACCCAGACAACTACAGAGGGATCTGTATAAGCAGCAGCCTGGGGAAGCTGTTCTGTAACATCCTGAACAGCCGCCTCCTGGCCTTCATACAGGAGCACAGAGTCCTCAACAGCAGCCAGATCAGCTTCCTACCCAACCACCGCACCGCCGACCACATCTACACCCTGCATTCCCTGATCGGCCAGCACAGCCACCGCACACAGAAAGGGAAGATATTTGCCTGCTTTTTCGACTTCAAAAAGGCACTCTGGCAACCCGGCCTGTATCTGAAGCTCCTCCAGAGCGGTATCGGGAGAGGGCGTACGATGTGATCAAATCCATGTACACAGGCAGTAAGATCAGCGTGAAGGTGGACACCAGGAGGACTGAAGCCTTCCCTCAGGGCTGAGGGGTGAGGCAGGGCTGCAGTCTGAGCCCCACCCTGTTCAACATATACATCAACCAGCTGGCCACAGAGCTGCAGCAAGGCCCCGGCCCTGGCCTGATGATGGACGACACCCAGATCAAGTGCCTCCTGTATGCAGATGACCTGGTGCTACTGTCACCTACAGAGCAAGGGCTCCAGCAGCTGCTGGACACACTGCAGTGCTACTGTAGAGCCTGGGCCCTGGAGGTCAACATGGACAAAACTAAAATCATGATCTTCCAGAAGAAAGCCAGGATCCAAAGCAGAAAATTCAATTTCACCCTTAACAGCACCACAATAGAGTACACAGCCAGCTACACCTACCTGGGCCTGTTAATAAACTCCTCAGGCAACTTCACCCTCGCTGTCAAGACCCTTGCTGACAAAGCACGCAGGGCGTACTACACCATCAGGAAGAGGATCAGCTACCTGAACCCCTCGGTGCTGCTGTGGTCAAAGTTCTTTGAAAGCGTCATCCTGCCCATCCTGCTGTATGGCAGTGAGGTCCGGGGCCCGGTTATCAGCACCGACTTCGACAAATGGGAGAGGAACCCCACAGAAGCCCTGCACACGAGTTCCGCAGGAACATGCTGAAGGAGCAGCCCCAACAATGGCTGCCGAGCCGAACTGGGGCACCTGCCCCTGGGCTGTGCAGTGCAGAAGAGAGCCCTGAAATACTGGCTGCACCTGAAACACAGCAGCCCAGAGACCCTCCAGCACAGCGCCCTGAGGCAGCAGACACACAGACACCCTCAGCCAGCTGGCCCTGAAGCTCTGTGCCCAGAGCCACACCAACAGCACAGAGCTGTTGAGCAGCCGAGGCAGGAGACAGCCCCCCCCTCCAGCACATCACTGTGGTGCTGCACTGCAGCTACATCGAGCACTGGACTCAACAAACCAAACAGCAGAACAAGCTGGAGCATGTTGGAAGAACAGAGTACAAGGATTTTTATATAACATATTCTACTAACTGTTAGGAATTATTAAGCTTTGTTCTGATATTAGGTAGGCATACTGATTATTTAACCTACTGTAACCATGTAACTCATTGTATTGTATTCTTATTGTAGGATTAGATTAGAACAGATGCTGCAGATTTGACATTGACATATCTCACTGGAAATGTTGCCGTGGTGCGGCGGGGCTGAAACTTGTAATTATTGCAAAAATAACATACTCGCGCATAACTGTGTTTCTGTGTAAGCCTAGACACTTGAACCCACGGCCTTCCCCTCGACTCTGTCTTGGAAATGTCAAACCACAATCTCCCTATATTTATATTATATTTTGAGGAACAGCTCAGAGCTGACAACATAAACAATATACGTGCTGCTCTTCAGACAAACCAGAAATAAGAGTCCCACGTCATCTACTGATAGGCAAACCGTGCAGATATGTCAACCGAGACTTTCCAGTGTGTTAGGGGTTATAATATCGGACACATTCCATGTCTGCCATTAAAAAGGCAAACAGAATGTTAGGGTATATTGTCAAAAGTGTAGAATTGAGAACAAGGGCAGTGATGTTCAGACTGTACAATGCACTAGTTAGAGCTCATCTGGATACTGTGTGCAGTTCTGGGCTCCACACTTCAAGAAAGATATCGCTGCTCTAGAGGCAGTTCAGAGGAGAGCAACCAGACTTACTCCAGGTCTGAAGGGAATGTCCTACTGAGAGACTGATGGACCTGAACCTTTTCACCCTGGAACAGAGGAGACTACGTGGGGACTTGATCCAAGTCTTCAAAATCATGAAAGGCATCGACCACATCAAACCAGAGGAGCTTTTCCAGATCAGCAGGGACACACGCACCCGGGGACACAAATGGAAGTTGTGCTTCAAGGCATTCAAAACGGAAAACAGGAGACACTTCTTCACACAGAGAGTTGTCACAATCTGAACAAACTCCCCAGCGATGTGGTTGAAGCTGCAAATTTGGGAACATTTAAATTCAGACTGGATAGGATCCTTGGATCACTTAGTTATTAATGGACACCAAACGAACAAGATGGGTTGAATGGCCTCCTCTCATTTGTAAACTTTCTTATGTTTTTATGTCCTTATTTGCCACAGCCAAACCCGCTCCGCAAGCAACCCTGACAATACGAGATTGCCTCCCTCAACAAAATAACTCTAACCAGTCAAAAGCTCTCTGACATCTAATTGGTTACTTGCCTCAGGAGGCAGGACAAATATAATGCGCCTGATTGGGTAATTTAGTTCTTGTAAATTACCCAATCTAAGCAGTACTAAGCACAGTACTAAGCATAGTGACAGCTCAGAGAGCTGGAGTTCCGAATCACTGGTTAGAGTTATTTTAAACAAGAAACACGGAAAATCATACATTGCAATTTGGAGCCATTATACAGCCTGATCATCTGCAAGATCTTCATTGTGAAACCCTGGAATATTACTAAAATATTACATTTTATATATTTAAAATTTTGCATTGAATAAATACTGGCATTGACAACTGTACATATTGTTTTTCCATTGTGTTTTCGTTTGTAACAATGTACATTTTTATTACATAAAACATGATCAGGTATGTAGAGCCGTTATTAATGTTTTATATAAACTGTATTATGTTTTATATTGGAAATAATAATAATATGCAGACTGAGCAAAGTAGATTTGTCAAGCTAGCAACAGGCAGTTGTCCAGAGGATATGCTCTGGACATTCTCCTCTCCACTTTGACTTCTGTTCATTATGATAAGAGGAACACCCAAACAGATAAACAGTCTATAGATACCAGTTTGTTTGTGGTTTCCTGTTCTTCTCTCAAGGCTGAAGATGCTACATTATGGTGATTGATTACCTCATTGTGCATTGTTAAATAAATGTGAGATTGGGCAGTTTGTATGCCACAACAGGAAAACACCTGCTTCCATTATGACCCCCCCCTGCTCAGAAAGACCACCACAAACATTCAGAAACCTGATCTCAAGACAACACTTTGGGAAATCTGTCTGTGCCCCTGGTTCACAGGAACCAGCAACAATGAATTTCCCTCACATTTAGTCCACAGATTCTTTACCCACATGCCATGACACATCAGTGCATAGTCTCCCCTCTCACATTGGCCTCCGCTCTTAATGCTGCGGCCCATAATCCATCCTCATGGCCACTGATGCCAGTGTGTGTGCACGGACAGGAGGGAGGGAGATGGTGGAAGCATATGATGCTTACCATATTATTGTAAAAGCAATAAACTAACTAACTCTGCTGATTCCAACTGACAACAGGAGGGTGGCGATGTCCAGGAATAGACGGACAGAGCATTAACAATTAATTTCTCCTGAAAATAACATAATTTTATCTTTCAGAAAAGTTGGAGAAAGGCCTGAAGAAACAATATGAAAATAGATTGAAAAAATATGGATAGTCATACATCTCCAACCTCTTTTAAATCTTTTAAATCTAAGCGCAACTGAAGGATACAGAGTCTGGTGGGACTATGGGCATTTCATTAACTATCCTTTCCATAGTTTAATAGAGTGACTACTGGATTGAAAGAATTGTGCTGTTTGGCTGTGTGACTGAAATGTGAAATAATATGTGATGTTTCAATGTGATGTAAGTGGATACACACTGAATAATGCTACTATGAGATACTGTATTATTGTATATGGGAACTGAGTGAAAAACTAGTTCTAAAATTGTATGTGATAACAAAGCCAATGCTTTGTAATGAATTAATAATACATATTTGCTCTAGTTAAAAAGGTTTTATAGCATAATAATAAGTCTATTGGGCGATAGAATTGGCTTTAGAGCAGTTCCAATTCGGTTGTAACTTTATAGTGAGGAGGAAATTATAGATGACAATGTTTATACAAAGATTTGTACAACAGTCAATACAAGGTTTCGTTTTGTAGAATAAGGATGGAATTATATAATCTATTATTAAAGATGAAGGTTTATTCAAAGTAAATATATATATTGAGACAATGAATGTCCATGAATGGGTAAAATACAAATCAAGACAATGGCAATGTATGTAATAATGAAAATAGGAATAATTTCTTAATAAAACTATGGAAATAATTCCAAATGATGGTTTATTGGTAAAAAAATTAATTGAGAAACAAAGATTAACAACTGCCATCATTTACCTAACAACTATAAACTATGTTGTTGAAGGAGTTGCTGTAATAATTATTAAAATGGTCTCAGATATTTAAGTTAGATAAAAGGACAAAGATAGGGACATTGTTTTGAAAGTTTGACAGCTCCACACAAAAGAGTATCTACACTAGGAAGTAAAGTTGATTCAGTAACACAGGAGATATGATGCTGCTGACGACAGCTGAGTGCTATACTGAAATAATTTATGATAAATTGGAATCAAGATTATTATTATTTTTGAATTGTTCTTATACTGGAAACCTTATAGATTGTGCGAATGTCAACTACTGTATGTGTGATAGAGATGCCTTTTATAAGGAGGATCTCTGATGTTGTGCGAACCACAAATTGTGTCTTCAGATGACCGATTTATTCCACATGGCAGATATGCACATTATGAATCGTGCCGTGAAAGGAACCGATGTCTGACCCGTGGTGGCAGAGGTGCATATGGAGAAAACGCTGGTGTTCTCGTTGAGACACAGTAGGCCGAGGGCGCGGCTTTAAAGACAGCCTCACGGCATCTTGAACAGACCGATGTTGAGGTCCACAACGCTGAAGTGATGGTTGACTTAATGGAGAAATACTATGAAAAAAGGTTTTCCAGATTATAGGGATCTACAAAACATTGTGAAACAGCTCAGATGATGTCCGCAGTAGCATATATTCTTGTATTGATAGATTAATTTATCATTAATTTGGTGGAGATGTCAAATTATTCAAATGAATAGAACAAAAGCCATGCAGTAAGAATACTCCATTGCCCATTGCAGTCCATTGCCCTTCTCTTGAGATTTGTAGAATGTACAATGTTTATAAATTAAAATGCAACAGAAATATATGTGAACTGAATTTGTAAACATAACATTTTGCTGACTTTTGTATTCTCTTAGAAGCAAAAGAATGTATGTATTATGTAACTGGGGATTGACCTTTATGACCTGGGGCAGGATGAAATATAATTTGAGATGCACTGTAAAGCACTGTAAACTGTTTGTTTGGGGTTTCCTGTTATTCTTTCAATGCTGAAGATGCTACATTATGGTGATTGATTACCTCATTTTGCATTGTGAGATGCAGTTTGTATGCCACAACAGGAAAACACCTGCTTCCATGATGACCCCCACTGCTCAGGAAGACCACCACAAACATTCAGAAACCTGATCTCAAGACAACACTTTGGGAAATCTGTCTGTGCCCCTTCCCACAGACCAACATGTCATGCATTGTACTTCTGCTGTTCAATAAGTCTCTTCTGAGGTAGAGTGCTTCCATGTCGGGCCCCTTCCAGGACAGGCATGTTGAATAAATACATTTACCATCTATGCATCCAGACTGGGTTCTTCAAGGTATCTATATGTGCTAATATTACACTATTTATGTGCCATTTGTTTTCTTCACTGCAATTCAAGACATTATTATCAAGTCAATTAAGTGTTTTTTTCTTACTCCATACTCTTAATCTTTAACCGTAATTATGGTTTCCATAGACAACATGAAGTGTTGGTGTGTCCATGGCAGTGGAGAAAACACTAAAGGCAGTGTAATTTTTCTGAAATGACAACAAACAGGAGATTAATACGCAGTGGAGATTGTATATGCAATTAAACAATCCGTCATTCAAAACCATCTGCAGCAATTACTTAGTTCCCAGTGCAATCCAACATTTGCATCACTAAAACCATCCCAGTCACCCACGCTGGTTTGTATGAATACGCTAATGCACAGCAATGTTTGTTACATTGTATAATTTTCAGAATCTAATGTCTCACAGTTTACTACCCATCCCAGGCATAGTGCTTTTTACTACACAATGTCACATTAAAATGAGGAAAGATGATGCTTATCATGCAGCTGTTTTTGCTGAAATGTCAGGGAACATGGGTTTCCATGCACAAACACAGAGAAGAAATTCTTAAACTGTGTTAAACTCTTTGTGCGTGCTGGTATTTTAATAATTTGTTTTACGTAATATGGTCAATGTGTCTTTCCTATATGACCATACTAGGACGTATCAATCAATCCCATACACCATCGCCAAACTTAAAACCACATCCCAGGTGCTTACTGTCTTGTCATTTTTCTTGTATGCAGTATCCAATCAATCTCCTTGCTGTTTTTGTAGTACAATCCACGAAGGACATTATCATTAACATTTGCATAAGGAAACCAAGCTTCCATGTGAAATGGGCGTGGCTTACGTGTGTTTTACGTCATCAGCATATTTGTGATATTGACCCTATTCTGTGGCTGTTTTCTGTGGCTAGACCCTCCAATTTGTCAATCTGATTTCCAATATGGTAAAGTAGATCGATACCTCCCGAGTAGAAAACTGTGCCAAAAGTCCATGGAATACTGTGCCATTTTTTGTACAACAGTACAGTTTCTGGTACAACAACATAAGTTCGTTTTTTGTGTCTTTTTCTTTTGCTAACCTATGTGATTGAAGTCATGACTTTATTTTCTCTCCTGGAATCACTGTGTTACATTGCTGGCTGTGTGACATGTTTGTTTGGCAAATGCACACTTTTCACTCCTTTAATTCTTCACAGTTGTCGGTCTTCACTACTCCTTTAGGCTTTCAGACAATGTGACCAATGTTCCAGTACAAGTACAATTAAGATATCTATCACTTCTGCCAGTGATGTGCATCTTAGGTTATTGTCTCACGCAATCAATGCTCTTGTCAAAATCTGTATGTAAAAAAATCTGTATTTAGAAAAGTCAAATATCCCTTATGAGTTTGTGTTTCTGAACATAAAATCCAATGAAATGCAAGAATATGAATTATGCATTAGCAGCATGTTTTTCAATAATGAAGTATTTGACCTTCAATTCTGGTGTTTGGGAGAAAAGTCAATCAAAAGGAGTGATATACACTTACTTAAATATACTGTTGCCTAGAACAGAACCACTTGGAATTTACCATCGATATAATGTAGTTTGGAAGTGGTATTTACACCTTATTGTATTTATTTATTTTAGTTTGAGTGCAAATTCTCATTTGGGAAAAAATGTATTTATTTACAATTGGGTACTGCTTACTCCAACAAGAAACAAGAGCTCTCTTTTGGAACATTTACAGTGTCCATGATTGTTATAAAAGTTATACTATTATAAATTATATAAAAAGTTATCAATTGTAAAAGTTACGAAATATAGAATGGAACAGAAAAAGCAGAGATACCTTACTTATACACACTCCTACTATCACATGAATAAACTTAACACTTATATAATGTTTATATACACCGATCAGCCATAACATATGACCACCTGCCTAATATTGTGTAGGTCCCCCTTTTGCCGCCAAAACAGCCCTGACATGGCATGGACTCCACTAGACCTCTGAAGGTGTGCTGTGGTATCTGGCACCAAGACGTCAGCAGCAGATCCTTTAAGTCCTGTAAGTTGCGAGGTGGGGCCTCCATGGATCGGACTTGTTTGTCCAGCACATCCCACAGATGCTCGATTGGATTGAGATCTGGGGACTTTGGAGGCCAAGTCAACACCTTGAACTCGTGATTCATCAGACCAGGCCACCTTCTTCCATTGGTCCGTGGTCCAGTTCTGATGCTTACGTGCCCATTGTAGGTGCTTTTGGCATGGGGGTCCTGACTGGTCTGCAGCTACGCAGCCCCATACGCAACAAACTGCGATGCACTGTGTGTTCTGACACCTTTCTATCAGAACCAGCATTAACTTTTTCAGCAATTTGAGCTACAGTAGCTTGTCTGTTGGATTGGACCACACGGGCCAGCCTTCGCTCCCCACGTGCATCAATGAGCCTTGGCCGCCCATGACCCCGTCACCGGTTCACCGCTTTTCCTTCCTTGGACCACTTTTGATAGGTACTGACCACTGCAGACCGGGAACACCCCACATGAGCTGCAGTTTTGGAGATGCTTTGACCCAGTCTGACCCAAGATATGCTTTTAGTGTTGACTTTCATCTTTAATGTGAGGGTAGTTACATCCAAATTGGGTGAACGGTGTAAGAGTTACACCAATTTGTATATGTGGTCCCCCCAATTTTAGGGGCTCAAAAGTAATTGGACAAACTAACATAATCATGAATTAAATTGTGAGTTTCAATACTTGGTTGCAAATCCTTTGCAGTCAATGACTGCCTGAAGTCTGGAACCCATAGACATCACCAGATGCTGGGTTTCTTCCCTGGTGATGCTCTGACAAGCCTGTACTGCAGCTGTCTTTAGTTTCTGCTTGTTCTTGGGGTGTTTTGCCTTTAGTTTTGCCTTCAGCAAGTGAAATGCATGCTCAGTTTGATTTAGGTCAGGTGATTGACTTGGCCATTGCAGAATATACTTAAAAAAGTATTGGGTTGCTTTTGCAACCATAATACCATATTCTCTTGGTGTGGTGACAGCAAGAGAACGGTACAGGCCTGACTGCTTGACCCCTACAGTGAGGGGGTCTGGAGGCTCTGTTATGCTGTGGGGGGCATTTTCCTGGCATGGTTTGGGTCTACTTGTCTCCTTACAGTGAAGGGTCACTGCAGATCATTACAAAGTTATTTTGAGTGATCACCTTTATCCTGTGGTGAAACATTTCTATCCTGATGGGAGTGGTCAATTCCAGGATGACAATGCCCCCATTCACAGGGCACGAAGGGTCACTGAATCATTTGATGAGCATGAAAATGATGTGAATCATATGCTATGACATTTGCAGTCACCAGATCTCAACCCAATTGAACACCTATGGGAGATTTTGGACTAACATGTTAGACAGCGCTGTCCACCACCATCATCAAAACACCAAATGAGGGACTATCTTTAGGAATAATGGTGTTCATCCCTCCAGTAGAGTCCAGAGACTCGTAGAATCTGTGCCAAGAGCATTGAAGCTGTTCTGTCGGCTCGTGGTGCCCAACACCTTACTGAGACAATTTAATTTGTCACCTGTCTATATATATATACAGTAGAGATGCAGCGGTACAGTGGGCCCATGGTTCAGTATGTTTCACGGTCTGTGGGCCATGGTAACTGTATGGTTTTGGTATCTTTATATTTAAGAAAAAAAATAAAACACAACAACCTTTAAACAATTAACTCTTTATATTACCTATAGACAAATAAAACTATCCATTCAGAAAAATGACTGACTAAGCCTGGTTTCTGTCTCTAATGTATGAAATCAAGTGAAGAAAAACAGTAAATTTAAAAGTGCTTCTTAGCTTTGACAACCTGTAGGTGATTTGTCTTCTCTATTTTAAATAAACAAGGTACATACTTGTATAGGCAATATTAAATGTAAAAATAACAAAGTGCAACATCAAGTTGGTACCCTATATATCTATTCCTTTATTTTGAGGTTCTTCTGTCTTAGCTTTGACAGCCTGTAGATGCTTTTAAGTTTGGGAATTACTTTGCTGCTGAAATGTGTGTGGGAGGGGACATTGTAACGAGGTTCAATTTCTTTCATTAGGTGATGAAATCCGGAGTCAGTAACCACCGAATAGGGCTGCAAATCTTTGGCTATGAATACTCCCACTGCTTTCTTTAGTTAGCGGAGTTTTCTATTAGTGGATTGGTCAAAGTTTTGATTTAATCTGGCCCATGGTCATGTTGTTGCTGAGAGAATATTTGTTTTTAGTTTCCCCTCTCTTCATGGGGCCCCTTTAGGGAGGTTTCCTACTGAGATGTCATTGCAAATCGTCCATTGGTTGTTTAAGGGGGAGTGGGTTGTGGTCACTGTGGTTGCCACATTTTGAGACATTGCTGTGGAGTAAAGTTCGTCAGCCCTCAGGAACCCCCTTGCCTGTTCACAAGCTGCACGTCTGGTTCTGTGGATCTGAATGTACAACGTGCGTGTAGTCTGCAGCGCAATAAGCAGGTTTTGGAAAGTATAGGAAAATGACGTAATTCCACGGTTCATGTGTGCGTATTGGACTGTAGGGGGCGTACCGAATGGTTTGACAACATACTGTGTACAGTTGCATCCCTAATATACAGTATTGTGCAAACGTTTTAGGCAGGTGTGAAAAAATGCTGTTAAGTAAGAATGCTTTCAAAAATAGACATGTTAATAGATTATATTTATCAATTAACTAAATGCAAAGTGAATGAACAGATGAATAATCTAAATCAAATCAATATTTGGTGTGACCACCCTTTGCCTTCAAAACAGCATCAATTCTTCTAGGTACACTTGCACACAGTTCTTGAAGGGACTCGGCAGGTAGGTTGGCCCAAACATTTTGGAGAACTAACCACAGTTCTTCTGTGGATTTAGGCAGCCTCAGTTGCTTCTCTCTTTTCATGTAATCACAGACAGACTCGATGATGTTGAGATCAGGGCTCTGTGGGGGCCAAACCATCACTTCTAGGACTCCTTGTTCTTCTTTACACTGAAGATAGTTCTTAATGACTGTCGCTGTGTGTTTGGGGTCGTTGTCATGCTGCAGAATAAATTTGGGGCCAATCAGATGCCTACCTGATGGTATTGCATGATGGATAAGTATCTGCCTGTATTTCTCAGCATTGAGGAGACCATTAATTCTGACCAACTCCATTTGCAGAAATGCAGCCCCAAACTTGCAAGGAACCTCCACCATGCTTCACTGTTGCCTGCAGACATTCATTTGTGTACCGCTCTCCAGCCCTTCTGCTACAGCCAGATATTTCAAATTTTGACTCATCAGTCCAGAGCACCTGCTGCCATTTTTCTGCACCCCAGTTCCTGTGTTTTCCTGCATAGTTGAGTCACTTGGCCTTGTTGCCACGTCAGAGGTATGGCTTTTTGGCCGCAAGTCTTCCATGAAGGCCACTTCTGACCAGACTTCTCCGGACAGTAGATGGGTGTACCAGGGTCCCACTGTTTTCTGCGAACTCTGAGCTGATGGCACTGCCGGACATCTTATGATTGTGAAGGTAAGTAAGCATGATGCGTCTCATCTGCTGCAGTAAGCTTCCTTGGCCAACCACTGCGTCTACGGTCCTCAACGTTGCCCGTTTCTTTGTGCTTCTTCAAAAGAGCTTGGACAGAACGTCTGGAAACCTGTCTGCCTTGAAATGTCTGCTTGGGAGAGACCTTGCTGATGCAGTATAACTACCCTGTGTCTTGTTGCTGTGCTCAGTCTTGCCATGGTGTTTGACTTTTGACAGTAAACTGTCTTCAGCCACCTCACCTTGTTAGCTGAGTTTGGCTGTTCCTCACCCAGTTTTATTCCTCCTACACAGCTGTTTCTGTTTCAGTTCATGATTGTGTTTCAACCTACATATTGAATTGATGATCACTAGCACCTGTTTGGTGTAATTGTTTAATCATACACCTGACTATATGCCTACAAAATCCTGACTTTGTGCAAGTGTACCTAGAAGAATTGATGCTGTTTTGAAGGCAAAGGGTTGTCACACCAAATGTGGATTTGATGTAGATTGTTCTTCTGTTCACTCACTTTGCATTTTGTTAATTGATCAATATAATCTATTAACATGTCTATTTTTGAAAACATTCTTACTTTACAGCATTTTTTCACACCACACCGTTTGCACTGTGCAAACGTTTTAGGCAGGTGTGAAAAAATGCTGTAAAGTAAGAATGCTTTCAAAAAAAAAAAAAAAAAAATATATATATATATAGAGAGAGAGAGAGAGAGTCATATAGAGTCTGTTTAAACAGATTACTTTTTTTTTTTACAGGAACATAAGGTCCTTTGATTTCTTTGTTTGTTTTTTCTATGAAAAATAACCATGTAAGCAGAAAGTCTTTGTTATTCTGTGGCAAGATATTTCATTTGATCATGCTGTGTTTTATCCAAGAGGGTAATGAGGAAAAACATAACGTATTTACATATTTTATAATCAATGACCTTTATGTAGACTACCAGCTGTTGCATTGGAAAACTGCCAATTACAATTTCAGATAATTGTTGGTTATCATTAGAATAATATTTTTCGTAGCTGTATTCTGCCAGCATAGGGTGATCCCACATATTCATATTTTACATTCCTTCATTTCTTTCACTTTGGTCTCAGCCTCCTATGAAATTCTCAGAATACTCCAAAAAGGGTGAGAACACAAAGTAACACCAATTAAAGCACCAAGAAACAGAAAAAGAACTGCCAATATATACATTGGTATCAGCTTTCATTTACCAAAGAGTTTCTGACAAATGTCCTTTGCTGTATTTTTACGGAATATTTAGTATGAAAATGACAGTTGCTTGAAATAAATTATGCAATCAAAATATAATATTTCAAACTAATGATATGTCAAATAATTGTTTTAAATGTTACTGTTGTGATTGGCACAAGGGTAAAAAAACATTATATTACGGTTTAACTTATTATTTTTCTCTGTATGTGTCTGCATGATCAAATTTATAGTGACAGTCAAGAAGAGCAATGTGAGATAATGAGAGGTGGCAAGCAGGGATGGAAAGATAATTACTGACTAAAGCATGTAAATGAACTGATTGGCCATTTGCTTAGGATAAGAAAAAGGCAATTATACAAAACTGAATTTACTGACATATAATAAGAGAACCACATATCTAAAGATGTCCACATGTATTTGCTCTTTTGCATAGAAGTACTATGTGGGAATTTAAGTCATGAGGCTTCATGTTCATGTTCCACTTAGGACACAAAGCAGTGCCATTGTTACTCACTGTAGACGAATCATGTGATCAGCTGAGTGACAGTTTAAAGCCAGTGGATGCAATGATTCAATATTTACTGCCTAACAATAACAATTAGTTGGAAGTATATTGGGGAATGGTTATTAAATACATTTGTATTGTTTTTGCTGCTTTTCACAAACACCTACTGTATATTTGGATATTTGGAGTTGTCAACAGGAGGTACACAAATCTGCAACACACACAAAAAATGACATCCCAGGCTGCCTCTTTGTATACCTGAGTAATCGAATGAGAAGTCACATAAGATCATTTAATTAAAGAAATGTGATGAACATAAATGTTGTAGCCCCTTAGTCATCGAATTTTATTAAATATTTTGAAAATAACTCTTCATAGCATTGCCCAACTCCCATTGCTCCCCCTTGTTTTAATCTTTTAATTCTTCTTCTACCTTAAACTCTGGGTGCCTTATGCCTTGACGATCAGGGAACTTGAGGTATACTTTTTTCAAATGAGGCAAAGATGTTTTCAAGGAACACAAAAGTTTCAGCAGATGAAAAGAAGTCTCCTGAAAGAAGTCAGCAATAAAAGCTGTTGATCCCTTTAAAACAGCCTAATTATTTTGTGCTTTGAATAGGAAATTGGTGGGGGAAAAATCATGTGGAATCAGATTTCCTTTGTATTTCCCTACATAAAAGAGCAGACACTTGAAGCAGCTTCAAAGTGTAATCAAACTATTCAGACATCAGGATGACTACTTACAATTAAACCCAAATTCCCTAACAAGAGACATATAAATCTATTTGCATTGTGGCCTAATAGCGTGATTCATGATCCACAAAAAAAGAGAATAGCCTTAGTAATGATTGTATTATTCAGGGTATCTAAGCTGCCAATATGAGATGACTCACTGTGCTGTGCATCAGGCGCTGCGAAACATCTCACAAAGGTAAAAGAATTAGCAAGGACCTTTTTAAATAATGTTAATGCAGTCTGAATTGTGACAAGCTTAGCTCAATTGCTTCTGAGAGCGGCGTGCGTCTCCCATCATATTATGAGAAGCCAGTCAAATGCAGTGGGGGAATACTTCAACAAGAAAACAAAAGGGATAAAATGGCCAAAAGGAATCGTGCTGACAAATATGCTGCAATATATGGGGCTGGTTGTACATTTAGCAATTATTTAAAGTGCTATGTATTAAGAAGGGAATTCAAGAAACATTGGCATTGCATCATACAAATTGCCTTGTAGAAGAAGTTTGATAAAAAAAAAAACGAACAAAATAAATAAATAATTAAGTCCTTGCCCGTCTAAACTACATTTGATGTCAGGAGGAGATTTATATGATGTATAAAGAAGAATATTGAAGAATGCCTTCACTTCCTCAGCCCTGACAGCAGAAGAGGTTTTATGATAAGAAAGCTGTAGATTACATAAATAATAATAATAATAATAATACATGGTAGTTTTGTGCTGGGAATTGAATCCCAGTCACCCATTCCCCAATCACACACACTTACAGTTAGCTCCATAAATATTTGGACAGTGACACAATTGTCATCATTTTGGCTTTGTACGCCACCACAATGGATTTGAAAGGAAACAATCAAGATGTGCTTTAAGTGTAGACTTTCATCTTTAATGTGAGGGTGAACGGTGTAGGAATTACACCCATTTTTATAGGTGGTCCCCCCAATTTTAGGGGCTCAAAAGTATTTGGACAAACTATCATAATCATGAATTACATTGTGAGTTTCAATACTTGGTTGCAAATCCTTTGCAGTCAATGACTGCCTGAAGTCTGGAACCCATAGACATCACCAGATGCTGGGTTTCTTCCCTGGTGATGCTCTGCCAGGCCTGCACTGCAGCTGTCTTTAGTTCCTGCTTGTTCTTGGGGTGTTTTGCACATCTTGATTGTTTCCTTTCAAATCCATTGTGGTGGTGTACAGAGCCAAAATGATGACAGTTGTGTCACTGTCCAAATATTTATGGACCTAACTATATATGCTTTCAATGGTCTTCTAATACTAGCTCGAAGGTTGCACATGTTACATTACATAAATTACTATACCTATCTGTTTATCATGTTTACATTAGCCTTTAGAAGATGAAGGTCCCTTTGAACAATAGCTCAGAATCAGATTTTGCTCCATTCAATTAATTATGAATAAGGAATTATGTATTAATTTGACAGATGCCTTTGTCCAAGGCGACTTACAAAGTTTACCACAGCACAATTGCACCAGTCATCAAAATGAAATGCTATATTTTACAGAAGCATACTATATACCACAAGTGCTTACACTCACCTAAAGGATTATTAGGAACACCTGTTCAATTTCTCATTAATGCAATTATCTAACCAACCAATCACATGGCAGTTGCTTCAATGCATTTAGGGGTGTGGTCCTGGTCAAGACAATCTCCTGAACTCCAAAAAGAATGTCTGAATGGGAAAGAAAGGTGATTTAAGCAATTTTGAGCGTGGCATGGTTGTTGGTGCCAGACGGGCCGGTCTGAGTATTTCACAATCTGCTCAGTTACTGGGATTTTCACGCACAACCACTTCTAGGGTTTACAAAGAATGGTGTGAAAAGGGAAAAACATCCAGTATGCGACAGTCCTGTGGGCGAAAATGCCTTGTTGATGCTAGAGGTCAGAGGAGAATGGGCCGACTGATTCAAGCTGATAGAAGAGCAACTTTGACTGAAATAACCACTCATTACAACCGAGGTATGCAGCAAAGCATTTGTGAAGCCACAACACATACAACCTTGAGGCGGATGGGCTACAACAGCAGAAGACCCCACCGGGTATCACTCATCTCCACTACAAATAGGAAAAAGAGGCTACAATTTGCACAAGCTCACCAAAACTGGACAGTTGAAGACTGGAAAAATGTTGCCTGGTCTGATGAGTCTCGATTTCTGTTGAGACATTCAGATGGTAGAGTCAGAATTTGGCGTAAACAGAATGAGAACATGGATCCATCATGCCTTGTTACCACTGTGCAGGCTGGTGGTGGTGGTGTAAAGGTGTGGGTGATGTTTTCTTGGCACACTTTTGGCCCCTTAGTGCCAATTGGGCATCGTTTAAATGCCACGGCCTACCTGTGCATTGTTTCTGACCATGTCCATCCCTTTATGACCACCATGTACCCATCCTCTGATGGCTACTTCCAGCAGGATAATGCACCATGTCACAAAGGTCGAATCATTTCAAATTGGTTTCTTGAACATGACAATGAGTTCACTGTACTAAACTGGCCCCCACAGTCACCAGATCTCAACCCAATAGAGCATCTTTGGGATGTGGTGGAACGGGAGCTTCGTGCCCTGGATGTGCATCCCACAAATCTCCATCAACTGCAAGATGCTATCCTATCAATATGGGCCAACATTTCTAAAGAATGCTTTCAGCACCTTGTTGAATCAATGCCACGTAGAATTAAGGCAGTTCTGAAGGCGAAAGGGGGTCAAACACAGTATTAGTATGGTGTTCCTAATAATCCTTTAGGTGAGTGTATTTAAGGATACAGAGAGCAATATTGGATACAAATTAATAAAGCACAAAGTAACATCAAAAAGCAGAATGGCAAATGTATCTACAGCTATAATGGATTCAGTAGGCATACAGGGCCCTACAGCAGTCTGTATAGGTGTAGGAGACACCAGCAACAGGTGATTTGCAGGGTCTGCAATTGTAGATATAAAAAGAAAGCCCAATGTCTGCTACAACAAACCAGTACATACAGTGAGGGAAAAAAGTATTTGATCCACTGCTGATTTTGTACGTTTGCCCACTGACAAAGAAATTATCAGTCTATAATTTTAATGGTAGGTGTATTTTAACAGTGAGAGACACAAGAACAACAAAAAAATCCAGAAAAACACATTTCAAAAAAGTTATTATTTGATTTGCATGTTAATTAGGGAAATAAGTATTTGATCCCCTATCAATCAGCAAGATTTCTGGCTCCCAGGTGTCTTTTATACAGGTAACGAGCTGAGATTAGGAGCACTCTCTTAAAGGGAGTGCTCCTAATCTCAGCTCGTTACCTGTATAAAAGACACCTGTCCACAGAAGCAATCAATCAATCAGATTCCAAACTCTCCACCATGGCAAAGACCAAAGAGCTGTCCAAGGATGTCAGGGACAAGATTGTAGACCTACACAAGGCTGGAATGGACTTCAAGACCATCGCCAAGCAGCTTGATGAGAAGGTGACAACAGTTGGTGCAATTATTCGCAAATGGAAGAAACACAAAATAACTGTCAGTCTCCCTCGGTCTGGGGCTCCATGCAAGATCTCACCTCGTGGAGTTTCAATGATCATGAGAACGGTGAGGAATCAGCCCAGAACTACACGGGAGGATCTTGTTAATGATCTCAAGGCAGCTGGGACCATAGTCACCAAGAAAACAATTGGTAACACAGTACGCCATGAAGGACTGAAATCCTGCAGCGCCCGCAAGGTCCCCCTGCTCAAGAAAGCACATGTACAGGCCCGTCTGAAGTTTTCCAATGAACATCTGAATGATTCAGAGGAGAACTGGGTGAAAGTGTTGGGGTCAGATGAGACCAAAATCGAGCTCTTTGGCATCAACTCAACTCGCTGTGTTTGGAGGAGGAGGAATGACCCCAAGAACACCATCCCCACCGTCAAACATGGAGGTGGAAACATTATGCTTTGGGGGTGTTTTTCTGCTAAAGGGACAGGACAACTGCACCGCATCAAAGGGATGATGGACGGGGCCATGTACCGTCAAATCTTGGGTGAGAACCTCCTTCCCTCAGCCAGGGCATTGAAAATGGGTCGTGGATGGGTATTCCAGCATGACAATGACCCAAAACACACAGCCAAGGCAACAAAGGAGTGGCTCAAGAAGAAGCACATTAAGGTCCTGGTGTGGCCTAGCCAGTCTCCAGACCTTAATCCCATAGAAAATCTGTGGATGGAGCTGAAGGTTCGAGTTGCCAAACGTCAGCCTTGAAACCGTAATGACTTGGAGAGGATCTGCAAAGAGGAGTGGGACAAAATCCCTCCTGAGATGTGTGCAAACCTGGTGGCCAACTACAAGAAACGTCTGACCTCTGTGATTTGTCGAAGGGGTCAAATACTTACTTCCCTAATCTCAGCTCGTTACCTGTATAAAAGACACCTGGGAGCCAGAAATCTTGCTGATTGATAGGGGATCAAATACTTATTTCCCTCATTAACATGCAAATCAATTTTTAACTTTTTTGAAATGCATTTTTCTGAATTTTTTTGTTGTTTTGTTGTCACTGCTAAAATACACCTACCATTAAAATTATAGACTGATCATTTCTTCGTCAGTGGGCAAACGTACAAAATCAGCATGGGATCAAATACTTTTTCCCCCACTGTATTTAACTCGACATTTTAGAATTGGATATGTTGTATACATTTTATTAAGAAAGTTCGAAGAAAGTGTAAAGAATGTAAAAGGTTTAAAAGAAATGCTGTTCAAAATAAATACAAAAATATGTGTTTGACAGTTATACCACTAAAGCGGATTATGGCACTCAAGTGAAACTCACAGTTGCTAATTTGTAAGACACCCCAGATCATAGAAGTGTCCTTATGTAAGAATATCGGTTTTAATGTATTCTCTTTGTGCATGGCTTGATAGCTGGGATGAGTTTATCAGGGCTGTTCTATAACAGATAGCCTGATTTCCTAATTTATTTATTTCTCTAATAACAGCTTATCTCTTGCAGCTTTTAATAACACAATTAATTAGCAAATTTAACATACTGTATATACAGGAATGCAATTCCAAACAAGACATTTGAGGTTGATGTATATTATTTTATTTTACAGATGATGTGAATGAGAGATTGATAGACTTGGTAACTCTACTGTAAATCTACTGATGGTTATTAACCTAACTGGAAAACTGAAAAAAGGTTCTGGCTTTTCATCTGGACTGGAGGCCTTTAACTATAAACATGCTTTTGGCTCTAGCTACATGAAGTGATTTATTGAGTGGTGAGTCAAAATACACATTCCTTAGTTTCTCAGGCTGGTCAATCAATCAGTTAGACTCCCCTTAGACATTTTTCACTGTGCTTTGACCTGAGCTGGTCTTTAACCCTGGTTTTCAGAAGTAAAAAACTTGAAAGCCTAGATAATGTATCTGCCCTATGAAAAGGTGTATACTGTGATGAATGGTACTATGGTTTATGACACATTTTTTTCTTGTGCAATAAAGCATTAAGTATATATATACATTTCCTAACATCAAACAACTTACGCATTCACAAAAATATTAATTATATCACAATTATTTACTATAACCATAGCTAATTATTTTATCCATTCTATCACAGCGTAGGATTATGACATGCGTTAATTTGGTATACAAAATAGGATGGCTGGTTAAATAATATATATTTTCTGTCTCAACATTAACATCCCTTTCTTCCCTTTCTCCTTGACATTTCTCCTTCAATTCGCTGACATTTCATTCCATGGGCAAGACCCAATCAGATGATATGGACCTGTGCAGACTCTGGACAAATGTTATGCAGTACAAAAATAACTTCTCACTTCACCCTGGTGGCATTTGGCTAGTTGCTCATCCATCCCTGGGAACTGCAGGCTGAAGCTGACATCAGCATAAGCCGAATGCAAAAACAGCTTGATATAGGCTGTTGGCTGCATCTTGCACTCTGGGTAGAGGCTTTTTATCAGATGTGCCACTTGACCAGACTTCAAGGAGCAACCTGACCAGACTTCAAGAGCAATTACAACTATGCACAGAGCAAATAAAGCAGATTTATACTATTACTACTACTACTAATAATAATTGTAATATATTGTATTAATATAGTGCCTTTCACCCAGATGAATCTCAAACTTTACAATAGGGGACTGTGAGGAAGTTATCCCCTATAATAATCGGGATGAGCAGCCCAGGTTTAATTAAGTGGCAAGTTCAACAAATAAAACATGGCTGAAAGCTAATGGAAAAAAAAAACAAGTACATATTTTTATTTGTAATCCATGTATATTAATCAAGTCTCCTCTACACATAGAAAGAGGTATTCAATTTTCTTGGGAGTTCTAATCCACCCCATAGTGACCAGTCTAGAGTAAAAACCACACTAACCCACTATTTTCCCTCCTTTATAGCCTTGGATCAAACCAATCGATCGACATTAAGGAGAACCCCGTTGCTTTTAACAACAAGGCAATAATAAATTAACCCACATTATACAAAATACACCGGTTTAAACTGTAAAATTACAAACAACATACATAAAACCAGCGTCGTTATTCCCATTAATGAGAGTTGGGTACGATTCTATTATATAAAAACACATCAATACGATACCTCCCCCCCCACACACATGAATCTAAATCGCTCTCATATCAAAGGAAATCCTTCACTGAACAAAATCATAAAGGAATAACCAAGTGGAAACAATAGCGGACTGAAGAAAATACACATACCAGTAAAGAAAAACAAAAGCCGACAAAACAAATGCCCTACTAGATTTAACACTGTAAGAAAGGAAAATGCTGTTTAAGACGTGATCCTCATATGGTTTCAGGGCAGGAAAACCTCCCCACATAACCAAACCAGATAAGTATTGATTATGTAAATACCATACCGCTATCATAGTGATGTATATGCTACCGAACAGTTTCAGCAGATTAAACAGTAAAACAGATCAAACACAACAGCAAAACACATGACAAATAAAAATAATAACAATAATGATAGTATGCAAGGACATTTCCTGCTTAAGGGATGAGAGGCAAAGCTGCTTCATCACAGGGACTCACTTCATCGTCCACTGAAAGACAGCATGCACCTGATATGATCATTATCTTCATCAACACAATCCCCTTAATGTATTATTCTGAAGATCCTAATTAAAATCGACAGCAGGGCATCCTGTCTTTGCATTCTGCAGTTAAAGGGATTTTTAAACTTGTCTTGTACGACTAGCACTGGACTACATAATTAGACACTTGCCTTAAATTATGTATGAACACTTAAGGTTTTGGAGGCCGAAGTGGTCCATACACACACGCAAAATGCTATGTTTTAGGTTTAAAAGGTTTAAAACTGCAAAAATAAATAAAATGGGAAACATTTTCTTCCACTACATTAAGGAGGTGTGTTAGAGATGTATAGTTGTAGAGATCTTTGCTAGATGTAAGCTCACAAAGCTGCCTGGATTAGGAAAGGTGAATGTTTTGTCTTGGTATCAGGCAAAACACTCCATCTGAAAAATCATTACTATTTTCATGTGATAAAGAGCTTTTTTCTGCACTGTTTCTGCCCTATGTAAATTAGGATCCTTCTATATGGACCCTTTTTTTCACCCACAAACCTGATTCTCTTCAACTTTTCTGCCAAACCAGGCTGACACTTAATGTGTAAATAACCACAAAGGGAAACGGTGCCTTAGTCTGAATTGTGTGGGTGGAGTTGTCACCTCTGGTCCTTGCTATTGTATTGCTATACTATATTACAAGTGTCTTTGTATTGACTGTGCTTTACAGGACTCTCAGGCAAACTGCAACTAATCTATTATCCATATCTAGTGCTGTCACCACTTTCATTTCATCGTGATTGCACTGCCTTCTTCATCCAACAATAGTAATTTATGACACTGAATCAAAGTAAGGGACCTTTTTGTTCACTTCATGAAACCAATTCACTTAATACATTATCTGTCTGTACATCTAAAAATCACTTATACACCCTTGTGTTGATGCAGATAAAAACACTCCTGGAACAAATCAAATCATTGAAACATACCAGCAATAATGCTCCAAACTTAAATTGAATTTGGAATTTTGAGCAAACTTTCTGACAATGGAAATAATTAAGTAAATAATATACGTGTGTGTTTATGTTGTGAACAGTACGTGTAAGAGTCAAAACTGTAGTGCTTCGGACTAATTTGTACTGATGTAAAGCACGCTTTAAGCTGTCACAAACCTCTGATTTTGTTCACATAATTGCGAATGAATGTTGTAGTTGAGGGGTGTTGTTTTTATGATCTAATTAGGCCCGAGCTGGAGTCTGTTGGTTTAAGATAACGATATGCACAACAGCATTTGGGTTTATTCTGGTAACAGCAGACATGCTATGCAGGAGTGATAGGGAATCAGAGGGGAATACAGTAACACCAGAGACAAATCTTACATTTCATTCTAAATGCTGATATGTTTCATTACCAAACATAATAGCAAACCTTATGCTATTGCTATTTATTTATATTTTTGTGTGTCAATTTGTCTCAAAACAAAGCTATTCAACATATTTTCTTAAGCATCAAGACAGTTATTCTCAGATTAAGATTAAGATCAAGCATTATATTTGAGATACATCCACTAAAAAGGCTCAAACCTTCAATATTGTACTGTAATCCAACATTTCCAAATAGAGGTTCAGTTTCTAGTCCGTTCTTTAGGTAAATTTATATTATTGTTATAGGAACGTAAGCTATAGAATGGGTATTATAAAGATTGGATTTAAAATTCTACCACTTTTTAAATTGTAAATCCAATTGTTACACATCTTACAGCTCTACATTTAAGTATTATTATAATATTTGTTAAAGGTACTGAGCTACAAATAATCTTATACAATCTCTGTATTTACTATTATAATTACCAGACTCAAGCTATAATACACTAGCTAACGTTCATTTGTGTTGTTCTCATCTTGCTTTTCCAATACAAAATAATTACAATTAAAAAAGAAAAGATGGTGAAGTGCTACAGTCTCCAGGGTGTTTTAGTAGCACAATTGGTTTGTATCTTGAAGCTAGCAAGTAGGACACAAAATATAATGTGTTCTATTATACATATATGTAAATATATGTAAAGTATTCTGCATTACATTGTGTCTCAAATAGCTTGAACACTGAAATCAAAAAGGTGCATTCAAGGTTTGCATTTGCATGTGAATTCAATTAAAATAATACAAGAAAATTAAATAGTTGCTTTATAGAAAAGAGAAAGGGAACTCATAAGAGAACTGATTGTGATAATATAAATAATAATACCCTTACTTTCTCCACTAAAACAAGTCTTTTTAACCTTTTTCTTAATTTACTATATATTTTAATTCCTTAAAGAAGAAAATATAGTCTATAGACTATATTTTCTTCCTTAAGGAATTAAAATATATTATAGGAAATTTAGAAAAAAGTAATACATTCATATGTTTAGAATACATCTATCTACTAGACCAGACCTGATTACCTTGTACCAGAAGTACTGAGGAGAAATCGATCTGATTGAACTGGAAAGAGAGAAACAATTGAACTGATTAGAGCTACAGTGTGGAAGAGGGTTCTGAATGTATTTTTCATTTTTAATGTATTTTAGTGTATAGCAGCATACAGTTATTGTGCAGATTTGATTTTATACAAAAAACTAAATGTCACATAACCTACAAGGTCACATAGTTCAAAAATATTAATTGTAAACAGTATAACCAAGAAAACAGTCTGAAAACTCAGCAATGTTTTTTTTGTTTAATTAATGACAGTGATTAAAAACAAACCAAGTACAATATCTCTGTTACTTCAATACTAAAACAAACTAGAGACCTGCAAGAGAGGAATCATACACATCTACTATATATACAGTGAGGGGAAAAAAGTATTTGATCCCCTGCTGATTCTGTACGTTTGCCCACTGACAAAGAAATGATCTATAATGGTCTATAATTTTAATGGTAGGTGTATTTTAACAGTGAGAGACAGAATAACAGCAAAAAAATCCAGAAAAACGCATTTCAAAAAAGTTATAAATTGATTTGCATGTTAATGAGGGAAATAAGTATTTGATCCCCTATCAATCAACAAGATTTCTGGCTCCCAGGTGTCTTTTATACAGGTAACGAGCTGAGATTAGGAGCACTCTCTTAAAGGGAGTGCTCCTAATCTTAGCTCGTTACCTGTATAAAAGACACTTGTCCACAGAAGCAATCAATCAATCAGATTCCAAACACTCCACCATGGCCTTGGACTGAATTTGACTACGAATATGTTCACCTACCTTTCTGCTCCCGCTACCAATCACGAGACTGCGTTACACCTTGGAGGGGGTCAGCTGGGTGTTTTACTAATGAAACTGAGTAGTGGCCTGAAACTAGATAGGTCCTGCAGAAAACCAGGCTAGGTTTTTTTTTTGGACCCAGAACCTTTGTAAAGGCTCCATTGCTTCCCTGGTTCCCAATCAGCTGTTAAGCTGGACAGGTACGATTGCAGCGTTCAACTATGATCCGTTCAGACCTGTCCCACACCTCACACGGTTTTACAAAATATATATATTCTGTGCCCCCTTTAACTTTTTTCACATTTTGTTGTTGCATTTAAATTAGTTTTCTTTTTCCACTTATCTACACACTATACTCCACACTGAAATAATAATAATAAAGCTGTGTCTGTTGGGATAGGTCTTTATAAACTTTGCACACCTAGCTTTGGCAAAATTTGGCAGCAAGTTCTCTCAAGGATTTGTTGGTACTTTGCTCTATTTATTTTCCCTTCTATCCTGACAAGTGCCCCAATCCCTGCTGATAAAAAACATCCCTATAACATGAGGCTGTCACCACCATGCTTCACAGTAGGAATGGTGTTCTTTGGGTGAAGTGCTCTGCATTTAGGCCAAAAATGTCCAGTTTCAGACCACAACTTTTTTTTGCCACCTGGCCACAGAATCTCCTGTTCTTTGTTTTTGGATACTTAAAATAGGATTTAAGTGGCCTTTCTTAAGTAATGGCTTCCTTCCTGCCAGCCTACCATACAGGTCAAATGTGTGGAATGCTTGGGATATTGTTGTCACATGGACACGTTGACCAGTTTTGGCCATAAAACCTGTAGCTCTTGAAAAGTTGCCATTAATTTCTTAGCCTCTCTGATTAGTCTCCTTCTTTGCAAAACCATATAGCGCTCTGTGGTTTAGATATCAGGACAATTGGGATGGACAAATCACTGCAGGTCTCTTAAATAATTCCCAATCGTTGCATTACTTTGACCTCTTGCCAGATGGTTTGACGTCTCGCTTCGGGAACCTGGCAGGGTTTTTGATTAGGGTTTTTGATCTTTCCAGGGACTGTATGAATTTTCAAGGGTGATCAAAGAATCTTTCCCAGCAGGGTGGACAATACATCCAGTTTCCTGTCAATCAATTAATAGACTTCTTGAGTTTGGTGGTGAGGCAAGTCTGGGATGATTGTCATCAGCTAGCGGGGAGGTTCATGTAGTTCATGGTGAAGAGTCAAATAATCCAAATAAAGAGATGTGGAGTCAATCAAAAGGAATTTGTGATGAGCACCTGCAAGAAAGATCATTTATGAGGCAGTCTCAATAAAACAATCTTAACCAAGTAAGAAGTACAAATATTTTGATGCTGGCAAGACAAGAGATAACTAGAATCACATACTGTCCTATGATCTGTGTAAGTCTGCTTCTTTCCCATCTCCATATATGGTCAAGCATGAGCAATCCCAAGGTCTGTATGGGGTCCATATAAGGGGGGCTATGTATGATGTATTAGCCCAAAACTGCTGGCTTAAACTGGTTCTTATCAAAGTCTGTTCTTTTGAGTTGAACTATGGCACAGTAATACAGTAAGACAGTAATCTCATTTACACAGACATACAGGAACAATACAGTTCTTCAATGGGAATTGAATATTACCTCCTATTCCATCCATTTCTTTAGAAGTTTCACATGGTATATCTGTATGGGTTTTCATCTCCCAAGTTGGTTGACTTTATATTTCACCTCTCTCACTTTATCAGTCACCTCATATGGACCTTACCAGGTTGCCAGGAACTTGCTTTCCATGGTGGGGACCAACACTTACACCCAGGTGTTATCTCACAGGGTTGGTTGTATGCTGCCTGCTGAGCTCTTCGGGATTGCTCTATATGTTCCCAGACTAGTGAAAGGACTTGTCAATGTCAATGTGTTTGATTAATCTCCGGTGGGGGCAAGGCTGTTCTACTCAGGATTCCAATAATTCCCATAGCTAATGTGCATGAAGCAATTTGAAGGGTGAAATCTTAGTTCAGGCTTGGGGTACTTTATGAATAGAGAACATCAAGCAACATAGGAGGTACTTTCTGTCCTTTTCTATTACTTTTCTATTACTTTCTATTACTTTCCTCAACATCTGGTTCAGTGTCTTATTAAAGCATTCCACCTTCCATGTCTCCCTTCTGAAACCAGTGAGATCCGATCCTGCACCATCCGTTAGTTCTGTCCTCTTCCTCCTCCTCCTCCTCCTCTTGACTTCGCTGATGAGCCGGCTTATACAGTTCGCTCTTTACTCAGTTCTCGCTGCCAGAGGGGTCGCTTGCAGTATCTTGTGTACTGGGAGGGATACGGTCCTGAGGAAATATCCTGGGTTCCTGTCGCTGACATATTGGATCCTACACTCATCTCGGACTTTCACAGAGACCACCTTGCTGCTCCTGCTCCCCAGCCCTGTGGTCGTTCCCAGCGTTGCTGGCCTGTGGCGACAAGTGCTAGACACCAGGCAGGGGGTACTGTCACATTCCCCGTCTGACATTTCCCTATGATACACCTTTCCCCTGTCGCCACTAGATGTCACCCTTATTCTTTGTACCAGTCACTTCTCCAAGCTCCCTTCATTCATTCTACATTCCTGAAACCCGCGTGCACTTCTGCTATCACTCCCTGTTCCCATTTGCTCTGCACCTTCTACTTGGTTTTCCTCCTCTCCATATAAACCCCTCACAAACACTCACTAATCGCAAAGTATTGTTTACACCTAGTATCAATTCCAAGCCTTGTATTCCCTTTGTTGCCTTCTTCATTTATCGACCTAAGCTATTTCCTTCTCTACTACTGCATATCAGATTTCCTACCTTGCACTGTTTGCCTGATTGTCTCCTTGACCAACCCTTTGGGATTCCCTGTGACGTTCTTGTTCACCGACCATTTGACCCCTCGTCAGTTTCTGGACTCCCTTCGCTCTGCTTCTGGGTCCCTTACCTAAAGTAGTCCCTCCTGTGACAGCCACAACATGGCAGAAGATTCTCCTTCCCCTCTCGCTACAGCAAACAGTGCTTGCTCGCAAATGATACTGTAAACTGCACACACTGCCCTTTTAAGAAAAGCATTTATTTCAAATGAAACAGAAAACCTTTACTTTGTCTTCAATATTTCCTTCTGAATCCAAAGCTATACTGTAGTTATCCTATTAGTGACTTGTAATCCTGCAGTTTGTACATGGATACTGTATTGTAGCTTTTGTGATGTGATCTCTGTGAATTGCCTTTATCATGTAACACTAGAAGCGCAGGGCTGGTCAGTTTGAGCGATTTAATTTGTATTACTCTGTGTTCCTGAATTCACTGTGGATACCAGTTCTTGACTTTTCCTAAATATATGTATTAAATATGCATACAACGTTTTAGCTGCATAAACGCTAATCAAGTTCAAGTCATGATCTCTGCCTCACCTACAGTCTACAGTCTTTCATGTGCTTGAAAAACACATGCACTGTATAGCACTACAAGTGTCTTCTTACAACTTTTGTCAGATTGAGTGGACAGTTAAGCTGCAAATAAACACTTGTCTCAATGACTGTGTAGCGACACATTTAAAAAAAAAGTGTTTTGAGGTTTTAAACCAATCATTTTAATGTTTTATGTTAATATTTCAATGTAAATACATCTGTGCTAGTTTTATTTGATCATTTGCCATCCGTTATACAACAGCGTTTAAAGAGCTATCGGCGCTTATAGTGTTAACCGCGAAGGAATGAAGGGAAAACATTATAATAATCTGCTCAATTAAATTGAGAAAATATTGAACGTCGATCAATTCATTCATTGATTAATAGACCCGATTAATCGAAGCAGCCCTAATATATATATATATATATATACACTCACCTAAAGGATTATTAGGAACACCATACTAATACTGTGTTTGACCCCCTTTCGCCTTCAGAACTGCCTTAAATCTACGTGGCATTGATTCAACAAGGTGCTGAAAGCATTCTTTAGAAATGTTGGCCCATATTGATAGGATAGCATCTTGCAGTTGATGGAGATTTGTGGGATGCACATCCAGGGCACGAAGCTCCCGTTCCACCACATCCCAAAGATGCTCTATTGGGTTGAGATCTGGTGACTGTGGGGGCCAGTTTAGTACAGTGAACTCATTGTCATGTTCAAGAAACCAATTTGAAATGATTCGACCTTTGTGACATGGTGCATAATCCTGCTGGAAGTAGCCATCAGAGGATGGGTACATGGTGGTCATAAAGGGATGGACATGGTCAGAAACAATGCTCAGGTAGGCCGTGGCATTTAAACGATGCCCAATTGGCACTAAGGGGCCTAGAGTGTGCCAAGAAAACATCCCCCACACCATTACACCACCACCACCAGCCTGCACAGTGGTAACAAGGCATGATGGATCCATGTTCTCATTCTGTTTACGCCAAATTCTGACTCTACCATCTGAATGTCTCAACAGAAATCGAGACTCATCAGACCAGGCAACATTTTTCCAGTCTTCAACTGTCCAATTTTGGTGAGCTTGTGCAAATTGTCGCCTCTTTTTCCTATTTGTAGTGGAGATGAGTGGTCTTCTGCTGTTGTAGCCCATCCGCCTCAAGGTTGTACGTGTTGTGGCTTCACAAATGCTTTGCTGCATACCTCAGTTTTAACGAGTGGTTATTTCAGTCAAAGTTGCTCTTCTATCAGCTTGAATCAGTCGGCCCATTCTCCTTTTTCCCTTTTCACACCATTCTTTATATATATATATATATATATATATATATATATATATATATATATACACTCACCTAAAGGATTATTAGGAACACCTGTTCAATTTCTCATTAATGCAATTATCTAATCAACCAATCACATGGCAGTTGCTTCAATGCATTTAGGGGTGTGGTCCTGGTCAAGACAATCTCCTGAACTCCAAACTGAATGTCTGAATGGGAAAGAAAGGTGATTTAAGCAATTTTGAGCGTGGCATGATTGTTGGTGCCAGACGGGCCGGTCTGAGTATTTCACAATCTTCTCAGTTACTGGGATTTTCACGCACAACCATTTCTAGGGTTTACAAAGAATGGTGAAAAGGGAAAAACATCCAGTATGTGGCAGTCCTGTGGGCGAAAATGCCTTGTTGATGCTAGAGGTCAGAGGAGAATGGGCCGACTGATTCAAGCTGATAGAAGAGCAACTTTGACTGAAATAACCACTCGTTACAACCGAGGTATGCAGCAAAGCATTTGTGAAGCCACAACACGTACAACCTTGAGGCGGATGGGCTACAACAGCAGAAGACCCCACCGGGTACCACTCATCTCCACTACAAATAGGAAAAAGAGGCTACAATTTGCACAAGCTCACCAAAATTGGACAGTTAAAGACTGGAAAAATGTTGCCTGGTCTGATGAGTCTCGATTTCTGTTGAGACATTCAGATGGTAGAGTCAGAATTTGGCGTAAACAGAATGAGAACATGGATCCATCATGCCTTGTTACCACTGTGCAGGCTGGTGGTGGTGGTGTAATGGTGTGGGGGATGTTTTCTTGGCACACTTTAGGCCCCTTAGTGCCAATTGGGCATCGTTTAAATGCCACGGCCTACCTGAGCATTGTTTCTGACCATGTCCATCCCTTTATGACCACCATGTACCCATCCTCTGATGGCTACTTCCAGCAGGATAATGCACCATGTCACAAAGGTTGAATCATTTCAAATTGGTTTCTTGAACATGACAATGAGTTCACTGTACTAAACTGGCCCCCACAGTCACAAGATCTCAACCCAATAGAGCATCTTTGGGATGTGGTGGAACGGGAGCTTCATGCCCTGGATGTGCATCCCACAAATCTCCATCAACTGCAAGATGCTATCCTATCAATATGGGCCAACATTTCTAAAGAATGCTTTCAGCACCTTGTTGAATCAATGCCACGTAGAATTAAGGCAGTTCTGAAGGCGAAAGGGGGTCAAACACAGTATTAGTATGGTGTTCCTAATAATCCTTTAGGTGAGTGTATATACACATATACACAAGAGACTATGGGGATGAATAGCCCAATAAAGTTGATTTTGTCTTAGATAACAATGATGTGATAATAGAAAAGTCTCACTTTTAAATTTACAAATATTGTGTTGCACAAAAGAGTTGATAATGTGATCTACAGGTTGGCCTTTAGGCACCTCTGTTTGTTTTCTGATTAATATATTTTGTTTGCATTAGTGTTCACTAACCTACTGGTTTCTGAGTCTCAGACATGGATGATTACTAATAGTCATTTTTCAGATTCTTCAGTTTACATGTTTTTCTTTCTATTCTGTGAGTTGGATTGCTGCAGTGGTCTATCATTTCATCACTAAAATAAGCCAGGGTTTTATTTTATTAGTGCACTGTTAATTACTGTATTTTTAGGTTTGTTAGAAAACTATATTAAATACAGCATTGTTCAGTAATCCCTTTTGCATGCAAGCTAAGAAAAGTAAATTAATTCCAAACTATGGAATCTTTTTCCCCAAAAGAAGTCTTAATATAAAATACTGTTTACAAATGATTGCCACTTTTCATAACTGAATATAAATAATAAGAACAGTTAATCTTTATTTTAATGAAATTGTGGTTTCCAGTATTCACAGTGATGACACAGTCAGTGATGTAGAAAACAAATCCAATTAACTGTGATATTCATTAGACTGTGAATTTACTTGTGACCCCCATGAGTCATTTGCTGAAAATATCCAGACTTATTTGATACATACAAAGGATCAAAAATAGTTCTGAGGAAACATAGTATATTTTCCTTAATTTGCAACTACATGTACTTTTCTTTTAATGATAAGTTTAAACACAATCCCAAGATTACTGTACCACTAACTTTACCCTTCTCAAAACAAACCCTGCTTGTTTGTGCACAAACAATGTTGAATATCAGTCAACAACTCAGCATAAAGGACTTTACCTCAGGTATGACAGTGAAAGCTCATGTTGTACAACCATTTATCAAGAAAGTGGCAATCTCACAACTGAAGCTGGAATGATAAAAAAAATAAAAACCCAGAAGCAATCAGATCACAAACCCAAAGTGTCATATAACCAAAGCTCTGGACACAGTGTAAGAAGTCATGGGGATTAATTAGTCTGTTAATACAAGAAAACAACATCTAAACATGTTGGTTGTCAGAAATACAATGATATGAGCATGATGCAAAGCAATACATATAAATATATTGTAAGTAGGCGAGTGGCCGGGTCTTTGATCACCGTTATGTGCCTGCTCAAATGCTCTCTTTTGCCACAGACAGGACCATGGACAGCACAGCCAGGTCTCAGTGGATCAGGACCAGGGACAACACTGGGGGGAAAACAAACTCACAGTGCAGCCACACCTGCCCTGAATTAAGAATCACCCAGACTGCAAACAGGTGCAGCTGCTCAGTGAGAAGGATATTTAACTGTGGTTTCTGTTTGTCTATACATTACATTATCGTCACTTAGCAGATGCCCTTATCTAGGGCAACTTACATTTGTACCCATTTATACAACTGGGTATTTTACTGGAGCAATCTAAGTGAAGTACCTTGCTCAAGGATACAACAGCACTGCCCCACCAAGGATTTGAACCCAGAGTCCAGACCACTGGACTGCTCCATAGTGCTGGCTATGTAGATGGTGGCTGGACAAGGAGGGATGCTAGAGGAGAATGAGAGGAACAAACTGACTGGATTGATTATTGGATGACAAATTGGACTGGCTGAGGACCCTGAACGGAGTTTGGATTAGTTTGGATAACTACAACCCTAGTAACAACCCCAGGACAAGTCCATTGAGCACGAGACTGCCTGACCCCTCAAGACTGTTTGCTTGCTGTATTGTTTGTTATACCTGGGAAAAAGCTTAGCTGTCCAGGGTTAGCTAGCTTTTTTGTGTAGCAGACCATCCCTGCTATAGGTAGTGCTTCCTACAAGGAGCTTTGTATTATTTTTTTTATTTTCCAGAACAGATCCAAATCAACCAACCCATGGTCTGTTTTACACCATTCCTCTCCCTGAGTCATGTGTTTTGACATTGTTCTCCATCTATCCATCATAGGCTACATTAGCACAACCCTGCACCTAATTACAACATGCATACATATACGCCACATCTGGAATGTTACTCTTCGTCTATTTGATGTGAAACAACTTGATTTAACATATACAATATAGATATAATAGGTAGTGTGAGTATAAATTGTGAATGAAGGAAAAGGTTTATGTTGACATTGTTCATCTTTAGGAAAAATGCTGTATCACAGATCCAAATTTAAATCTAATGTAATAACTATAAATACATTTTACAGACCCTGGACTAAGAGTAGGTTTGAAACATTGCTTATTTTCAGAGTTGGGCAATGTAACGTGCTACTGTAATAATATTACTTGTCTTAATAACGAGTTCATACAGTTACTTTCCATATAAAATAAACAAGAGGTTTCTCACTACATTTATATAAATTGAGGTGTTTAAATCGGAGGCAAGTAGCAGTAAATTCAACAAGACTTACTTATGTGCACACAAACAGTATGCACAGCATTGTAATGTCTATGCAGCAGCACCACTCGGACTGTTTGGTAATTAAAAGAATAGCCTCCCGTTATTGAGGAAATAACCCCATGCCTTGCACACATGCATGTTTGTGTACCTGCTGCTGTCATCAGATGCACAGAGCTGAACTGTAAGGTAGGCGTCATTATGAAATGCATTTTTTCTCCAGGCAAGTCATGCCCACACATGATTTGAAACACTGGCATTGGTCATTGGAGTAACTGTCAATCATTTTTTTATGCAGCCAATCACTTTTCAAGAGATTCTTGTCAGTCATTTTTTTAACATGGCCCATCACTTGCATAAGTCACATGTCAGTCTTGTGATGTAGCCAATCGCCTTCTTCATTTATAAAAGTAAGGCAGGATTCAAAAACTGTTTTTGTTCAAGATTCATGTAGTTTAATGCAGACAATATTGAACATAAGCCTTTGCCAAGATTTCTGCTTTCTTATTATCTGGTATGGGTTAGAGATGTAACTTTTAATTTCTGATGATATATATTCAAAGGTTATCTCAATTAAAGTAAATGATTACGTGCTGTTAGTTTTGTGAATGGTTATAATGAAGCTAGTAAATTGCAATATTGTGTTTGATTTTACAGTGTTGATTTATTTTGTACCTTAACAACAGTGAATTCTGTTATTGAGATGTTATTGAGTGCACGGCAATTTCTAACGACCCCAACACTGCTTATTTCTGAAATAGGTTAATAATGTCACAGCTTTTAATTAAAAACTACAGTCATTATCCTGTCTAAATACAATTGAAGTCAACTGGGTTGTCCGTGTGTGTCTATGTGTATATATACAGTACCGGTCAAAAGTTTTAGAACACCTCATTCAGATGGTCACAGATCACTCAGTTTCGATCAGATTTCTTTTGTTCAGAACAATCTATCGATTAATCCAGTATATTATATTATTTGATGTTATATCAAACAGAGAGAAGTTCAGATCCAATTATGTAAAATCGCTGGGTAGTAGTACACTGTAATTTATCATCTTGACATTTTAAACTCTCTATGGGTGTGTGTTGCTTCTACCAAAACGTGGATGGTCTCGTTTTGATCAGTAGACTCTCTGGTTCCAGAATATGTCATAATAATAAGGGTACCAGAGGGGTTTGTCAGCTTAAGGGGTTCAATTTTATTAAACAAAATGATTCCATGATTTATTTTTTTATCTCCAATTGTTTATTTGTTCTATGCTTTAAATTTAAATAATAAATTGAAAAATGGAGGTGTTCTAAAACATTTGACTGGTTGTGTGTGTGTATATATATATATATATATATATATATATATATATATATATATATATATACACACACAACCAGTCAAATGTTTTAGAACACCTCTATTTTTCAATTTTATATATATATATATATATATATATATATATATATACACACAGCTCTGGAAAAAAAATAAGAGAACACTTAACATTGATTTCTGAACTTGGAGTGGTCTCTTAATTTTTTCCAGAGCTGTATATTAGAAATAAAAACCTTGAAGAAACAGAGGCTTCTGTTTCTTTCAAGGGTTTCAAACTGTTTGGTGTCCTACATTCAGAAGAAACTCAGTTTGAAGAATGCATTGCTATTATGTTATTTGTGTAAAAAGACTTTGTACTAATTATTCAAATGTTTGCTGTAACTCGAGGCTAGCTGATGGCTTGTCTTCATTTCTGGATTAAAAGGATTAATTCAGGTTCTAAGTGGTTTAACTTCTTGGGGCCTTTCTGAGAGGTACAGAGTGCAGCACACAGAGGAAGAGTGGAGTTAGAAGCTGAGGTTTGATTGAAAGCAATTTCAGCAAACGTATGTATCTTCTTATCTCTTCAGATCCTGTTCAGAACATGTTGGGTCTTTGTGCTCCCGAATCTGTGTTTTCAGTAGAACCTTTGTGAATATGCTTCCCTCCTTTGAAAGGAGTACACTATCATACTTTTCTTGTCCTTGGTGATTGGACAGTTCAAATTCAACAGTTCAACCATGATCAAGTGATGTCATGGTCCTTCATGGGTGGTTGTAGTCAAAGCACAGCCCACCACTGTAGATTGGATGGGTGTCCAGCCAGTGGTTGATGGCTGGTCTGCATTTCAACAGATTTGTGACTTGTCAGACCCATTTACTTGGTAACTTTATAAGAGCATTCTGGAGGTACCTCTGCTGAGATTAAGTATCCTAGTCTGCTTTGGGTTCAGGACAGGCGCTCACCTTATTTACATAAGGTGATACTGGATGACACCAACATGATTTGCCAGAGAGTTTTATCACCTAGCCTGGCAGACATAATTATTCTATTCAGGGAAGAAACGCAGAGACAGAGAGAGGAACTTGGTTTCAAATTCATCTCAGAATTTAATGTTATTTCATAGCAGAAATGATGATGCTACATCTATATTTGTAGACATTCATTTTTTAACAGGATATTATTTTAAATAAAGGTCATTATTAATTTATAAATCAAGAAGCTTTATTTACAGTACAGTGAGCTAATGTACATGACTTTCCCATCAGTTGTTCCTCATTTATAAAACACAAAGTGACCTCTGATGCATTCAACTGGTACAATATTTGGAAAGTACTACTAAAGCCAATAAATGTAGGTTCACAATTGCCAACAACTGTTGTGGACAATATGTGAATCCTATCACATTGCAAGCATATTCTATGGGAGCATGTCTATTCATCCCCGTCAATTTGCCCCACACAAAAACGTCCCCGACAATTGGCCACCTCAACAATTTGCCCCATCTTATGTTTTCCACATCAGCATTTGTAACCATGAATGCATAAACGTATTGTAGAGCCATAGAACACACACATATATATATATATATATATATATATATATATATACTCACCTAAAGGATTATTAGGAACACCTGTTCAATTTCACATTAATGCAATTATCTAACCAACCAATCACATGGCAGTTGCTTCAATGCATTTAGGGGTGTGGTCCTGGTCAAGACAATCTCCTGAACTCCAAACTGAATGTCTGAATGGGAAAGAAAGGTGATTTAAGCAATTTTGAGCGTGGCATGGTTGTTGGTGCCAGACGGGCCGGTCTGAGTATTTCACAATCTGCTCAGTTACTGGGATTTTCACGCACAACCATTTCTAGGGTTTACAAAGAATGGTGTGAAAAGGGAAAAACATCCAGTATGCGGCAGTCCTGTGGGCGAAAATGCCTTGTTGATGCTAGAGGTCAGAGGAGAATGGGCCGACTGATTCAAGCTGATAGAAGAGCAACTTTGACTGAAATAACCACTCGTTACAACCGAGGTATGCAGCAAAGCATTTGTGAAGCCACAACACGTACAACCTTGAGGCGGATGGGCTACAACAGCAGAAGACCCCACCGGGTACCACTCACCTCCACTACAAATAGGAAAAAGAGGCTACAATTTGCACAAGCTCACCAAAATTGGACAGTTGAAGACTGGAAAAATGTTGCCTGGTCTGATGAATCTCGATTTCTGTTGAGACATTCAGATGGTAGAGTCAGAATTTGGCGTAAACAGAATGAGAACATGGATCCATCATGCCTTGTTACCACTGTGCAGAGGCTGGTGGTGGTGATGTAATGGTGTGGGGGATTTTTTCTTGGCACACTTTAGGCCCCTTAGTGCCAATTGGGCATCGTTTAAATGCCATGGCCTACCTGAGCATTGTTTCTGACCATGTCCATCCCTTTATGACCACCATGTACCCATCCTCTGATGGCTACTTCCAGCAGGATAATGCACCATTTCACAAAGGTCGAATCATTTCAAATTGGTTTCTTGAACATGACAATGAGTTCACTGTACTAAACTGGCCCCCACAGTCACCAGATCTCAACCCAATAGAGCATCTTTGGGATGTGGTGGAACGGGAGCTTCGTGCCCTGGATGTGCATCCCACAAATCTCCATTAACTGCAAGATGCTATCCTATCAATATGGGCCAACATTTCTAAAGAATGCTTTCAGCACCTTGTTGAATCAATGCCACGTAGAATTAAGGCAGTTCTGAAGGCGAAAGGGGGTCAAACACAGTATTAGTATGGTGTTCCTAATAATCCTTTAGGTGAGTGTATATATACACATACAGCTCTTGAAAAAATTAAGAGTTAACATTGATTTTTGAACTTGGAATGGTCTCTTAATGTTTTCCAGAGCTGTATATGGGTATATATCTTGGTTAAGGAACATCAATGTAAGCCTGGTATTGTGGGAGAAAACAAACATCCTCAGTAAGGTATTGGGCACCATGAGCTACCAGAACAGCTTCAATGCTCTTGGCAGAGATTCAAGAGTCTCTGGACTCTGCTGGAGGGATGAACACCATTCTTCCAAAAGATATTCCCTCATTTGGTGTTTTGATGATGGTGGTGGATAGCCCTGTCTAACATGTCGGTCCAAAATCTCCCATAGGTGTTCAATTGGGTTGAGATCTGGTGACTGTGAAGGCCATAACATATGATTCACATCATTTTCATACTCATCAAACCATTCAGTGACCCCTTGTGCCCTGTGGACGGGGCATTGTCATCCTGGAAGAGACCACTCCCATCAGGATAGAAATGTGTCACCATAGGATAAAGGTGATCACCATAACTCTGTAATGATTTGCAGTGACCCTTCCCTCTTAGGGGACAAGTGGACGCAACCCATGCCAGGAAACTGCCCCCCATAGCATAACGTAGCCTACGGACCCCCCTCACTGTAGGAGTCAAGCAGTCAGGCCTGTACCATTCTCTTGGTGTCCTACACATGCACTCGCATCTTTGTGACTGAATCTCCTGCCATATTTGTGCCCCAATAATGAACCCTCTTTCAAAGTCATTTAGATCCTTTCCTCTTGCCATCTTGATCCAAAATCGAGATCAACTGTGCCTGCTACTTAATTGTATCATGCAGTTCACCTGTTTGGAGGCATCTGCATGCGTTTTATTCCTCCACTCATTTATTCAAGTTTTGCCTTTAATTTGTCACCTGTCTGTCTGTATATATATATATATATATATATATATATATATATATTATCCTGGAGTTAAATGGTATCAGAGTAGACATGGCTTCCAGTCAAAAGACAGTTGGGTTAAACAATAATAAGGGATAATAATAATATTATTTATGTATGTATATAATAATAATTTCTTTAAGAGGTGGAGTTTTAAGAGATGTAGCATCTCCTCTGCTTTGAAAAGGCTAAACAGGGTGTTTCTTGTGTGCAGTGAGCTGGGGCTGTGACAGGGGGCAGGCCAAATGGGTCACAGCACATAGGGTCTATCAGCAGCTTTGCTATGAGGCTTTCAAGACCTTCCTAGTGATATCCCATAGTCCCTTGGGAACTGTTTTTGAAACTGAAAGATAGCCAAGTGCAATGAAAATAATGATTATCATAATCAACAAAAACAGTAATAAAAGAGAGAGAGAAAAATCTATAGCAAATACAAAGTAACTAAGATAACCATAGTGTAGATAATCAATAAGTTAAGTCAAGTCCCCTCCCTATTTAACCAATTTAGTTGAGTGGATAAGAAATAACCAAAATATTATTAAACTTAGCTTTAGGTTTTTTTTAACCATGGCAGATAATCTTACTTCAGCAGAGATGATACACCTGTCAGATTTGCTCACTTTCTTTTCTTTTTTCTTTTTATTTTCAGTGGAAGTAATATTAGCTGATGTGAGTGTAATTATCCCATGTCTAGAACAACATGAGATATTTCAGGTATTCCTAATGAGAATAATTTAAAAAATACAGGCTGTGTGAGTACAAGTATGAAGCAATATTATACATTTCATATTTATGTTTATCATTCCACAAGACTGGGAAGAGAAGTGAAGTGTCATATTCATAACACTGCCCCCCTTTTAAAAAAATGAAACAAACAAAGAATAATCAATTACATTTGCAGTGTTATTTAATAAATGCTCTTCATTATATTGTGTGCTATGTTGATTCAGATAGGGCTATCTTTTAAAAATCCATAGGTTTTTTTTTGTTTTTGTTTTTTGTTTTTTAAGCAGTGCATTTCTGCCAGTTATATAAAATATATTAAATTCCAATAATAGTAGCTTCTCTTTTGTAAACTGTACAACTGTAAATCCTGGGATAGAGGATTGTATAAATAAAATTAAAAAAAAAATTTAAAACACATTTTTTTTTAAATTAAGTAAAAGGTGTTGTCATTGTCCTCTTTTTTTGCTGTCTTTACTTTCCATTTAGACATTGCCCTCCAAGGACTGGTGTTTTGTACATAGCAAAGTCTCAGTTTAAAAAATATTGCTGTGCCAATCTGTTTAAGATTAAGATCCCTTTCCCATTACTCTTGAATACAAATAATTGCATTTGATTCCCTTCTTGAAAAGAAAAATACTTCAGGAAATAAAGAAAGTGCCTTTAATATTTGTATATGATTATTACTAAAATTAACAAGCCAGGAATACAGCTGTTAATTTCCACCATTTTTGAATGGTGTTTTACTTAAGGATGTCTATTTCTGTTTCATTGTCATCATTTTAATTTAAATTAACTCAAATGCAATTCTTCAATAAAGAAAATGCCTTTGAGATTTTTTTACAGTTTTTACTCATTTTTAAAGAGAATAAGTCTTATTTGTTGTACCCATGGTATCCTACTTATCAATCAACTTATCAATCAAAGCCAACATATAGGATAAATGTAACTGCACATACCCTGGCATCCATCATTATACAAATTGAATCCTTTCTGTGTCACACAATCTCCACCTTTTTATATATTTATATATACATAAATACACACACACACACACACACACATGAATATATATATATATATTTATATATATGTTTAATTTATAATCACATGGTCCAGAGGGCTTAGAAGCAGACTCTAAAGCCAAGTGATTAAAGAGGCCAATTACACATCAATTAAACATCACATTCTATTCTACGCCTCATTAGCAAGGTGGTCCCAGACTCGCAATTTCAGCATAACGGATATAGTATACATTACTAGATGGTGGCATGCTATGTCCTTTATAATTTCAGTCATGTTAAATACACCCATGCCAGTCTTTCATGTTATGATCAGTATGGCATTTATATCTTGCCTTCTTATTGTGGCACTGCTCCATTTCTCCAGTGCTTTTTAATTGTTTTGTGTATATCTCTTGACAAATGGCATTATCTTTTCAGTTTGGAAAAGGAGTTTATTTTGCAGTGGGAAATGTAATGTATGAATTAATTGATACTGGTCAAATATAATTGACATCATGAGCTGGTTTAGTGCTGGAGTTGTTATAGTCCCTTCCGATGATCCATTGATTCGTGACTGGTGAGATTTAGATTTTGGAGGAATGTGAATGGTTAATATTATCCACTGATCTAGAATAAGAAGAGACCTTGTTTAAAACTGACTAAACTTCAGCTTCTACCGCTTGTCCCAAATTAGTCTATTAATTCTAGAAGCAACCATACAAGTTGTTATAGACAGCTAATTCCCCTCCTCCACTATTTTAACTTCTCTCTCTCCCCATCTCCACCGACTCACAGGGCAGGCCGCCAGCTTCTCTAAAGGCTGCTCCCCTTCGATGCTTTCCATGACAACCCTAGACATCTCAGACCACCACTTCATCTCCTCCTCCCTTTCTCGCAAACTCCAATCCCCCTCCTCCTCCCTCGTCTCTCACTGCAGATGATTTTCCTTCTTCTCTTCCAAGATTGCAGACATCTGCAAGCTCTTCAACAGTCCCCCCTCCTCTCCCATCCCCCCCAAGTCTCCCAACGATGAAGCTTCCTTTTCTTCATTCTCTCTCGGACTCTGATCTTTCCTCTCTCCTCCAAGGTCACAAACCTAAACATGTGCCCTGGACCCTCTCCCCACTTGCCTCCTCCAAGCGACCACCCCTGATCTACTCCCCTTCATCTCTTCCATCCTCAACTCCTCACTCCTTTCCATTCTGCATTTAAACAAGCTGCTGTCATCCCACTCCTCAAGAAACCAACCCTTGATGCCACCTCTCCTCAGAACTACCGCCCTGTCTCCCTACTCCCCTTCCTCTCAAAGACCCTCGAGTGTGCTGTCCACCGTCAGCTCTCTGCATTTCTTTCCCATCACTCACTCCTTGATCCTCTGTAATTCGGCTTCCGCACAGCTCACTCCACTGAGATGGCTCTCCTGGCAGTCACTGACTCCCTCAGCTGTGCTCGGGTGGCCTCCCTCTCCTCAGTCCTCATCCTCCTTGACCTCTCTGCAGAATTTGACACTGTCGATCACTCCATCCTCCTCTCCTGCCTCGCTGACCTTGGAATCTCTGGGACTGCTCTCATCTGGTTCTCCTCCTACCTCAGCGACCAGACCTACCAAGTGACCTGGTGAGGTTCCTCATCCACCCCCAACCTCTCCTCACAGGCGTTCCCCAAGGCTCCGTCCTGGGCCCCCTCCTGTTCTCTCTCTACACTCCCATGGGTTCTCTTACCATTTTTATGCAGATGTCTTTTCCCTCCTCTGACACTCTCATCCCCTATCACATCTCCGCAGCAGTGTGGACCTACCCCCCACACTGTCACATGAGAATATACTGTGACACATTGCAGGGTGTCTCTGGGGATAATGGCTGGACAAGGCTGGAAAATATATCAGCCTTTGAAAAGCTATAGCACTCAGATTACTCCTAGATCAGGTTAGGACGTTATCTAATACCAGCCAGGTATCCCTAGCTAACTCAAGCCACTACTCAGTTCTCCGATCAAAATATTCAGGCAATGGTTGAAGTCTTTACGTGGTCATCACCTACAACCCAATGTGCATTCACATTTATCTGTCACTCAGAGTAAAAGAAGGTATAAACGACCTGTTAAGAAATTAATTTAAACACAAGACTTAGTGCTGTACCTTTATTGTTTTTATCTGTACATAAGTGTATCCCCATTGCTGAAAACCAAATGCCCCACATCTTTATAATTCATAGGAACAGATTCAGAAAAATGCTAATGAAAACGAGACTTTTTCAAACGTTTCTTTTTCTTAAATAATTGCTTCCGTGATGGACACCGAATTCTTAGTCCTACTGAGCTATTTTAACTTCTTAACAATTCCCTTAGGCTACTTTTTCATTTCTTGGAACACACTCATTTCATGAAAGAATTACACTATTATGTCAACTTCGCAGGCAGTTGCTGTTCTGACCTTAATTTCTTTTACAGGCGGGGAATGGAGTTTCTTTTTTCCCCTTTTTATAATGATGCTTATAACTACCCTACTGGTTTCAAACTCTTCTGATCATACCCTTGTTCACTTTCAGCTTTGCAGATTTTTTATAATCTTTTCACATAGTTGGAGGTGGGTGTTCCAGTCACATGACAATGTGTGAGTGGTCAATTCTGTCAGCAAAAAAGTGTAGTCCTCTCAAATTATGCACAACTTTAATCTCTCTCTGTTTTGCCCACAAAAACATACCCAAGTCAATCATATCCCTCATTATAATACAAATACTTCTGATTCTCATTTTAGTTCCAGTGGGTTGTTAAGCTAGCTGAGTGGTCCAGCTATAAATGCCCAACTTTCTGCTATCCAATTGTGGCGTAATGAGTAGTTTGGTACATATGCGTCAATCATCTGCTATTGTAATGCAGTGTGTTCTGGCTCCATCCGCATTTTCTCTCTCTATCATTTTTTATTAAATATGATGCTTTTGAAGATCTGCAATAAACCTCCAGAAACCAGGGAGGCTCCTTGAGTTTCGTGTTAAAAAGCACAAGAGGGCTTGAAATTCAAAATATTCTTGTAAATGCATATTGCACACAATGTAATACAGATCTGAAAATGATTGTTTATAACCTGCAGATAGACAAGATTGTCAGAATTCATGTTCCGATGGAATGTGGTGCAGCATATCAAGAATCTGCTTATTGCTTTTTTCACAAAGAGTCTAGTCTTGTGGGCATGGATGGCTCATGAAAATGAAAAGGAAAAGGAAAAACTGTAATAACAATAAGAAGTGAGTGTTATTAATATTGTGTGGGATACAGCAGCAAACTTGCTGTAGTATGTAATCAATGTTGTCTTTTTTAAATGTTATAGATTTGCACTACAATAACTTTTATATTTGATGCCCGTAAATTAGCATTGCTTACTTAACACAAAGCTATTACTGTATAGCAAGTCAGTTACTGCGATGAAAATAATGTATTTCATTTTATTTCATAACTTGATACTGTATACCAAATAAAAACAATAAACTGTTATATACTTAAGTCATAACAGAATTTATCATGTTATAGAATGGAATATACATATTGAGAATGTGTTTTTGTCTTTATGTCATATGCATCACCAGGTATACTAATTTCACCTAACACAGAAGTGAGGGTAAAAATGAAAATGATAGTAACAAGCAAGAGATACATTACTATTGAATAATCAAGAAGAAAAAAGTATATATGACTGATATGACTGCACAGGGAGACACACTACTCTTCTACTTTCCTGACCTCTGATTCCTAAATCACATTATTATTAATTATATGCAAACATAAAGGTGGCATTTTTTCCTCAATATATATTACCATCAAAGGATAAAAATAGCAGGACTGTGAAGGAAGCCATCAACAATATATACAGTATAAATATATAAATAGATTCTAATTTTGCTTGTCATAAAAAATGGGTAAAATACAGATAATTAAATATATATTATATATAGATAGCTAGATATCACATATTAAAATGTGCTTCTTCCCATTAAATTACACATATTCAATATTGTCAACAGGCATCTCCATCATCCATTCTAGATGACATAGAATTCAAATTTAAATTATCTTTTTCAAGTGCTAATATAAACTAATTTACACAAATTACATTTCTATGAATCAGTAAGAAATCAAATGATTTAATTTTCCTTTCACCTTCATTCTAACCTAGTTGCCATGGAAACCTGCTGAGAGCTAATCAGAGAAGAATGAGAAGAGACAGATTTTAAAGTACAAAAAGCAACACTTTTGATGTCAATGTACTGTAACCGGGAAAGTAAACAACACCATACTTTCTAGAAGAATGCCTCCAAATTTATTTATTTTTTAAGGGCCTACTTTCAGATAAACACTAAACTGTACACTAAAATGATCAAATAGGAAGTAAAAAATACAAGAATTTCAGTTATGCTATACATGTAATAAGCATCAGGTGTATCACTGTCTTACAAAAATACATTTAAACATTATACTCATTAGTGTGTGTAGACCAAAATGCAAAATGTGATGCCTGTGTGTACAGTGGGGGAAAAAAGTATTTGATCCCCTGCTGATTTTGTACGTTTGCCCACTGACAAAGAAATGATCAGTCTATAATTTTAATGGTAGGTGTATTTTAACAGTGAGAGACAGAATAACAACAAAAAAATCCAGAAAAACGGATTTCAAAAAAGTTATACATTGATTTGCATGTTAATGAGGGAAATAAGTATTTGACCCCTTCGACTTAGTCCTTGGTGGCAAAACCCTTGTTGGCAATCACAGAGGTCAGACGTTTCTTGTAGTTGGCCACCAGGTTTACACACATCTCAGGAGGGATTTTGTCCCACTCCTCTTTGCAGATCCTCTCCAAGTCATTAAGGTTTCGAGGCTGACGTTTGGCAACTCGAACCTTCAGTTCCCTTCACAGATTTTCTATGGGATTAAGGTCTGGAGACTGGCTAGGTCACTCCAGGACCTTAACGTGCTTCTTCTTGAGCCACTCCTTTGTTGCCTTGGCTGTGTGTTTTGGGTCATTGTCATGCCGGAACCCACGACCCATTTTCAATGCCCTGGCTGAGGGAAGGAGGTTCTCACCCAAGATTTGACGGTACATGGCCCCGTCCATCGTCCCTTTGATGTGGTGCAGTTGTCCAGTCCCTTTAGCAGAAAAACACCCCCAAAGCATAATGTTTCCACCTCCATGTTTGACGGTGGGGATGGTGTTCTTGGGGTCATTCCTCCTCCTCCAAACACGGCGAGTTGAGTTGATGCCAAAGAGCTTGATTTTGGTCTCATCTGACCACAACACTTTCACCCAGTTCTCCTCTGAATCATTCAGATGTTCATTGGCAAACTTCAGACAGGCCTGTACATGTGCTTTCTTGAGCAGGGGGACCTTGCGGGCGCTGCAGGATTTCAGTCCTTCATGGCGTAGTGTGTTACCATTTGTTTTCTTGGTGACTATGGTCCCAGCTGCCTTGAGATCATTAACAAGATCCTCCCATGTAGTTCTGGGCTGATTCCTCACCGTTCTCCACGTCCACGAGTGCATGGAGCCCCAGACCGAGGGACACTGACAGTTATTTTGTGTTTCTTCCATTTGCGAATAATCGCACCAACTGTTGTCACCTTCTCACCAAGCTGCTTGGCGATGGTCTTGTAGCCCATTCCAGCCTTGTGTAGGTCTACAATCTTGTCCCTGACATCCTTGGACAGCTCTTTGGTCTTGGCCGTGGTGGAGAGTTTGGAATCTGATTGATTGATTGCTTCTGTGGTCAGGTGTCTTTTATACAGGTAACGAGCTGAGATTAGGAGTACTTCCTTTAAGAGAGTGCTTCTAATCTCAGCTTGTTACCTGTATAAAAGACACCTGGGAGCCAGAAATCTTGCTGATTGATAGGGGATCAAATACTTATTTCTCTCATTAACATGCAAATCAATGTATAACTTTTTTGAAATGCGTTTTTCTGGATTTTTTTGCTGTTATTCTGTCTCTCACTGTTAAAATACACCTACCATTAAAATTATAGACTGATCATTTCTTTGTCAGTGGGCAAACGTACAAAATCAGCAGGGGATCAAATACTTTTTTCCCTCACTGTATATGTACAATAGGACTGAAATGCCTGCACAAAAAAAAAAAAATCCAATGCAGTTGGCCTATTCCACCTAATTCATTGACTGCTGTCTGTTTAAGAAGATCTGACTGACATTTTGATAAAAGTGTTACAGTGAAGTCTATACTTTTCTCATTGATTGCTAAATCCAACCCCTGACCACCTGAAAAGACACCACACTTTAAACGCACATTTCCATCTGAACATCTTTAATGTTTCTGATGATACCTTCTTTTTCATATCAAAGTATAGACTACACAAATGAAGACAAACCACCAATTCAAACTGGATAGCCCAAATCACAGGCTGAAATATTAAGGAGAATTCAGATACATGTATTTTATTACAGTAATTATTTATCTAAAATTGACAGGGTCCATTATCTTTCCTCAACTCCTTACAGGTCTAAGACAATAGTGAAACTAGAAAGATTTCCACATGAGTAACATAGTTGTATACATGACACTGCTTTGTTGGAGGGTTAATAGCACCAGTCTGTTCCAATGTGTCAGAACATTATATTAGTACTTGCAATACCAGCTCCATGGCTCTTAGGAGATTACAACACCTGTGCTGACATGGCATATTACATGTGTGGCTCCATGAAGATCTTTTGTAGCATACTATTATTATAAAATGATTAAAGACAATCAGAGCACCAACGCAAAAGTTTTGTTATATTTCTTTTCATGTAGTCTTGATTTACTCTTTAATGTACATTACCCTTAATTCTGCATATACAGTTACTTAAAAGAAGAGTTTACAGCATATCATTAACTGAAGAAATAAAGCCCCATATGAAAGCTGGAGCCTAACCAGACAAAAATGAATGCAGGAATACATTCCCCAACTACAGACAATAGATGCTTGCAGTGACAGTAACATTGTTACATAAATACCACATTTCTAAAGAAAAGTGTTAAACTGTGTCTTTATCCAGTCCTAACTTAATAATCATATCACAGATGATGTCATAGATATTGTCAGGAGAGTGTGTCAAGAGGGACAGGAGGATAATACATATAAATAGAATAGAGTGATGTCTCTTGTGAGTGAGGGTTATAGAGTGAAAATGCTGTCTATGCAAAGGTATATGTATTAACTATTTAACTATTAACTAATGTAATTGACCCAATAGAACTGTTAACTAACGCCCAATAAAAAAGGCTGGGGTTAAAAGGGAATGGTTTATCTGAATTTGGTGTATTGTTTATGACTCATCTCCTAAAATTACTGATGACTCATATCAGAGTTGATTAAGGAGGGGTCAAGTGTTGTCAGTGGACAAGTGACAAACCATGGCAAGGGGAATAATGTAAAAAGACTAAGGGCCGGATTAAATCAAAACTTTGACCAACCCGCTAATAGCAAACTACAAACCTGTACATCATAGCAGTTACATTTATGATTAGAAGAAAGTGGCATCTTACTAAAAATGAAGTCGCAACTGAATACAGTTCTGTAGTTTTCTATTAGCGGGTGGAACATCCGGCCCTAAATCTTGTCTTACTTAATTTATATACAAACCCGGTCGTGGTAAATTAAGTCTTGGCTGAGGATACAAATCAAATAAAACATCCTCTTAAAAAAACAAGGCAGCAAAATATAACCATTTGCTATCGGCAAAATAATAACATAAATACATCACAAAATTATACAATTACCTCCACTATAATCAAATTTATCAGGCTTTGTTTGCAGCCCTTGCCATTTAAGACTAAAAAGGCAATGTGTTAGTTTTATCACTTGTGTGTTAACACTGGTTATCAATTGCATAAAGATCAAGAACCGTTTTTGTCCCCTTTTGAAATCTATTAAAACATAAGAAAAAACTGTTGCACCAACTGGTTCTCTTTACTGTTTTTCTCCTATCAACAGTCAAGAATCGACTAGATGAGATTGCTGTTTTTGGCTGGAAAAAGAAAAGGAAGCCATTAACAGATAATTAACCCCCAACCACCTTTTTCGCATCTTAGGGAACTCATCCAAATGCTGACGAGGATTTGTTAAGATGTCACGCTGCTTTACAGTGGAATTTTATGTTCTTAATGCCAGATAACTAAATACAATACATCACTTGCCCCCCCACAATCACTGTATGACTTTAATTTGATAAATTAGTTAGGGCCTCTTAAGTATAGCCTTAATTGTTCTGTTGCAATATCAGTCCTTTTTTAAACTATGTTTTCACCACTAGATACTATCATCAGGTTAAGTGTCATCTCTTAACAATAAATTGTGATAAGAAATCCTTTTTTATTATTATTCTTTGTCGGTGGGTGATAATAAAATAGAGAAACAGAGAGTTGGGTCAAATGATTAAAATCCAACAGATGTAGTCTTTAGAAGTACTTAATGCAGATGGAAATATGAGGCTACGGATATGTTTAACTATGGATTTTATTTTATCCCCACTTAATTAGTTCCCAGTTTGTTTGTATGGATTGATTTGATAGTCTTTTAAGATGGAAAACTCTTAAAAAGGCAAAACTGTTTTGGGGGTACTAATTCAGCACACTATGGATTAGACACTTAAAAAAAAGGATGGATTATAGACAACATTGAACTGCAGAACAGCAAATAAACATTTGGATTATGTACACAAATGGTAACCAACACACTATTTTTAGATGGCACAAGTATCTTGGGTGAATATGTGACTACAAGTTTACATATGTAACCAGACTGATGCTCTGTCTGACAAAATCCTGGGAGTTTCAACAAACTCCTGATTTCTTTCCTCCTCACAGGTTAAATCTCAATCACACACTGTTTACAATATTTACAATATTTGAGGCAGGGCACGAAGTCTGGCATCAGCAGGATAATCCTGTCCTGAAATCATTTCCCATTTGTCATTGGTTTTGATGGGCTACATACATACATACATACAGTGAGGGAAAAAAGTATTTGATCCCCTGCTGATTTTGTACGTTTGCCCACTGACAAAGAAATGATCAGTCTATAATTTTAATGGTAGGTGTATTTTAACAGTGAGAGACAGAATAACAACAAAAAAATCCAGAAAAACGCATTTCAAAAAAGTTATAAATTGATTTGCATGTTAATGAGTGAAATAAGTATTTGACCCCTTCGACTTAGTCCTTGGTGGCAAAACCCTTGTTGGCAATCACAGAGGTCAGACGTTTCTTGTAGTTGGCCACCAGGTTTGCACACATCTCAGGAGGGATTTTGTCCCACTCCTCTTTGCAGATCCTCTCCAAGTCATTACGGTTTCGAGGCTGACGTTTGGCAACTCGAACCTTCAGCTCCCTCCACAGATTTTCTATGGGATTACGGTCTGGAGACTGGCTAGGCCACACCAGGACCTTAATGTGCTTCCTCTTGAGCCACTCCTTTGTTGCCTTGGCTGTGTGTTTTGGGTCATTGTCATGCTGGAATACCCATCCACGACCCATTTTCAATGCCCTGGCTGAGGGAAGGAGGTTCTCACCCAAGATTTGACGGTACATGGCCCCGTCCATCGTCCCTTTGATGCGGTGCAGTTGTCCTGTCCCCTTAGCAGAAAAACACCCCCAAACCATAATGTTTCCACCTCCATGTTTGATGGTGGGGATGGTGTTCTTGTGGTCATTCCTCCTCCTCCAAACACGGCGAGTTAAGTTGATGCCAAAGAGCTCGATTTTGGTCTCATCTGACCCCAACACTTTCACCCAGTTCTCCTCTGAATCATTCAGATGCTCATTGGCAAACTTCAGATGGGCCTGTAAATGTGCTTTCTTGAGCAGGGGGACCTTGCGGGCGCTGCAGGATTTCAGTCCTTCACGGCGTAGTGTGTTACCAATTGTTTTCTTGGTGACTATGGTCCCAGCTGCCTTGAGATCATTAACAAGATCCTCCCGTGTAGTTCTGGGCTGATTCCTCACCGTTCTCATGATCATTGAAACTCCACGAGGCGAGATCTTGCATGGAGTCCCAGACTGAGGGAGACTGACAGTTATTTTGTGTTTCTTCCATTTGCGAATAATCGCACCAACTGTTGTCACTTTCTCACCAAGCTGCTTGGCGATGGTCTTGTAGCCCATTCCAGCCTTGTGTAGGTCTACAGTCTTGTCCCTGACATCCTTGGACAGCTATTTGGTCTTGGCCATGGTGGAGAGTTTGGAATCTGATTGATTGATTGCTTCTGTGGACAGGTGTCTTTTATACAGGTAACGAACTGAGATTAGGAGCACTCCCTTTAAGAGAGTGCTCCTAATCTCAGTTCGTTACCTGTATAAAAGACACCTGGGAGCCAGAAATCTTGCTGATTGATAGGGGATCAAATACTTATTTCCCTCACTGTACATACATGTCCAGCTGAAGGTACCGACCATGTTACCTCCACTAGCACATCACAGGAGCACAATAAAATAATAATGCAAAATCGCCACATCTACTGATAAGTAATCAAGGCTTTCCTTCTGAAAATTATGTTGACCACCAGCAGGTTCCATGCAACTCATAATCTCTGTAAATTCTAAATCAGTTTGGTCATAACATACAGATCTACATGAATATGCAGCCCTGGGACCCAGGTTCGAGGCTAGACCCAGGCTATGGGAAGAATTCTGTTTTGCCAAGGAATAACAAGGGGATGTGTTATAGAAGCAATGTTAGACTTGTATGTATTTCTAGCCATATACTCTTGATTTACACAATGTCCTAGTACTGAAATGTGAGGCTATGTCTGAGAAATGTACATTATATGTGTATGCTAAGGCACAAAGTGGAGACAGCTTTTAATTGATTGTCAACCCAGCCGATAATGCATCACCTATGCTTTTTATCCCCATACATCCTGTTAGCATAAATATAATCCTGTGATTTGACTTACTGAATTTATGTCTCCATACCAATACATGTAATGAAACCAAGAGTGATTAGTCTATAGTTACCTGCACTATTCCGTCATTCTCTATAAATAATAAACCAATAGGTGTGCTGGCCAGGTATGCCAAGTTAGTCATCTTAATCAGGGACCCATAGTTGGCACTAAATCAAATGTATAGGTCCGATGGCATGCACACAGATTTACAGTTATGCACAGCATCACATTGTAGAGACATGTACCAGGCCATTTAGTGGTCGGGCAGAGGATTGGTGAGATGTAATTAAGATGTAATTGCAATCATATTTTGTCATTGCAAAACCAAAAAGTGGGAATCTAAAAGTTTTAGCTATGCAGTCGTACTGGGGCACAGCTGTGACTTGTATCCAGGCACCAGGGCTCCAGTGTTTTTATACTTCCAAGTTTAGAGCAATTCAGAGAAAGTGTATAAAATATAAACAGTACAGAAAAGATGAGGAACGCTCTTGATTTCCTGCACATACCGTAGATAAAATATATTAAAATAATAATAATACAATTTCTTCTGCGACATCTCAAATATATTTCTAGTTTCATGCTTTAATGGAGTTGTTCAGCATTACAACAATCGACACTCACTGATCTTCAAGAACAGTGGACTTGGACAGTTATTTTGTTGTTGTTGTTTTTTTTTGTTTTTTTTTAGAAAAACATTCAGGTATATTTAATTTAGTTGTTTGTGCTCTATCAGAGAATTTATGAAAATGTTACCATGGCGATGGTAACTTCTGTTATCCTAACCTATTTTTGTTATTCACTTATATGGAACTTAAAAAGTTATTTTTGGAAGTTGGCAGTACCGACTCCAAAACACAGAAACTATAAAGGAAATTTCACAGTTTATCTTTCGGAATTAATTGATCCAGAATTGTTTACAGTCCCACATCATAGATAAATATGGTGATTGGTCTTTCTAAAATGTACAAGGTGGAAATGGAGATCAGAGCAGAGGAAGAATCATATACATTTTTATATGTACAGTGTTTCATAAATATATTACAAGTACATGAAAACATTATATACATATATTGACGTTATATTATATACATTATGTATATATGTGTACACTATATATACATATTCCATATTAGTTTACAATTTCACATATTATCAGAGCTAAGTTTCTATATTACAAACACCCATGTTGCCTTTTAATAACAAAAAAAAACAGATAATAGAGGATGCCTGCAGACATTTAAAACTGACCCTGGATTTCTTCTTTAGCTAAAGTGTAACATTTCTACTTCTGTTGGAGATGGACACTGATGTATGTCGTAGCTGGAATAAACACAAACTTATACATTACAAACCAGAGCACATTCACACCACAGTCAAAGCCATGGAAGATACAGGAAAACAGCACACCAATACATGTTCTTCAGTTATATTATGCAGTGGCATATTTAGGTATTAATCATGTTAAGTCATCATGTCTTAACCAAAAGGCAAACTCCAGTTCCAAGTGATTTGGGGCTATAGCAACTGTAAATTAAAAAAAACATAATAAATGTTTTTGAGGAGCAGAAGCACTTTGTGTAGTCTTTAGTAAAAAACAAAACAAAAACAAAAACGTTTTCATACAGACATAATCACGGCTACTACCTAGTAAGGACTATGAATAATTTTGACTCATACACAAGAATATATTTTGTTCATCTATAATTGCAAGCTGATATGCAAGTTTGTGAAGTGCTGTATTATATCAGAGTCCATTGTTAAATGGAGTAGAAGACTATACAGATGTTAAATTAATTAGCTGCCATGTAAGGTGTGAATACATTTGTGTAACGTAGTTTCTGCTTATTTACTGGAAGTGTCGATAATAAGGAGAAAAGGCAGAGCTAGGCTGTTGTTATCATTGCCCGGAAATAACAGTCATATCTTCATATTAGTTAATTCAGCTCTAGACCTTTTGTAGAATGGTTTGTTACTGCCTGTTATAATTTAATTCATATTGTTGTCAAAATCATAAGCATGGTTGTAATGAGAAGACATTGAATATATTAGGTCACATTATTAGATCAATATTCTTTCCACAGGTGTATTTATAATAATATTAGAAATATAAATATGGGTACAAATAGCAACCACAGTGCTTAGAGATCTATATTACAATAAGGCAAATGGGTCTGCTACTTGTTGGACACTGACTGAAGCTTCTTAGGAGATGATGGAGGAAAATGTGACAGCATGATGTTTGTTCAATTTGAAACACAGCACGGAGCTGTGAATCATTAACTGTGCGTAAATAGAGTTCATAATTTGCTAATATTTGAATTCAAGAATAATTAGCAGAGGGTTCCTCCTTTTTTTGTGCCCTAAATACATTTGAATATGATTTAGTGAATCTGCTTTTAATTTTAAGCAGCTATGCTGCTGTAAACTGCATTTAGCATAGCTATCTGGGTGTTCAGTGGATCATGTGGTTATCAATTTAGGAAACTGGCGAAAAAACTAAATATGATAAATAGAAGATTGACTGAACTGCAATTTCAATGATCTAACAAAGAGAAACAGATTTTGATTGTTTGTCTGCAATTCTGCTCTCCTGGCTAGTCTGTAAAGGCACACAGCTGGTCTATGGCATCTCTGAAGTCACCATGTTTTACTTATCACAATTAGAAATATCACATCCTGAAGCTGTAATTTTGACAGATGACATGTTTTTGAGAGGGTTACACATTAAAGTGTAACTGAACTGAACAAATACATTAGAGATAGTTTATTTATTCTCTATTGCCAATACACAAGGACTTAAAAAAATGAAATTTTAGAGACTGCCATGTTGTCCTTTAACATGAGCAAATTTAAACTAGAAATTACAGATTTTTTTGTTGTTTGTTTTAAATTTATTATTTAATTTCACACCTCCATATTTAGTATTGGGCAGACATTAAGTCATTGAGTATTACATCAGTCAGGATAACAGCATGAATGTAACAAACATTTGTGCACATACCACATACAACGTTAAGGACTAATCCAGCTTTAATGTTTGTTTTTGTAAAAAGATGTCCTATTCCAATTGGTTATACATGTATACACTCACCTAAAGGATTATTAGGAACACCTGTTCAATTTCTCATTAATGCAATTATCTAACCAACCAATCACATGGCAGTTGCTTCAATGCATTTAGGGGTGTGGTCCTGGTCAAGACAATCTCCTGAACTCCAAACTGAATGTCGGAATGGGAAAGAAAGGTGATTTAAGCAATTTTGAGCGTGGCATGGTTGTTGGTGCCAGACAGGCCGGTCTGAGTATTTCACAATCTGCTCAGTTACTGGGATTTTCACGCACAACCATTTCTAGGGTTTACAAAGAATGGTGTGAAAAGGGAAAAACATCCAGTATGCGGCAGTCCTGTGGGCGAAAATGCCTTGTTGATGCTAGAGGTCAGAGGAGAATGGGCCGACTGATTCAAGCTGATAGAAGAGCAACTTTGACTGAAATAACCACTCGTTACAACCGAGGTATGCAGCAAAGCATTTGTGAAGCCACAACACGTACAACCTTGAGGCGGATGGGCTACAACAGCAGAAGACCCCACTGGGTACCACTCATCTCCACTACAAATAGGAAAAAGAGGCTACAATTTGCACAAGCTCACCAAAATTGGACAGTTGAAGACTGGAAAAATGTTGCCTGGTCTGATGAGTCTCGATTTCTGTTGAGACATTCAGATGGTAGAGTCAGAATTTAGCGTAAACAGAATGAGAACATGGATCCATCATGCCTTGTTACCACTGTGCAGGCTGGTGGTGGTGGTGTAATGGTGTGGGGGATGTTTTCTTGGCACACTCTAGGCCCCTTAGTGCCAATTGGGCATTGTTTAAATGCCACGGCCTACCTGAGCATTGTTTCTGACCATGTCCATCCCTTTATGACCACCATGTACCCATCCTCTGATGGCTACTTCCAGCAGGATAATGCACCATGTCACAAAGGTCGAATCATTTCAAATTGGTTTCTTGAACATGACAATGAGTTCACTGTACTAAACTGGCCCCCACAGTCACCAGATCTCAACCCAATAGAGCATCTTTGGGATGTGGTGGAACGGGAGCTTCGTGCCCTGGATGTGCATCCCACAAATCTCCATCAACTGCAAGATGCTATCCTATCAATATGGGCCAACATTTCTAAAGAATGCTTTCAGCACCTTGTTGAATCAATGCCACGTAGAATTAAGGCAGTTCTGAAGGCGAAAGGGGGTCAAACACAGTATTAGTATGGTGTTCCTAATAATCCTTTAGGTGAGTGTATAATGTTAATTATACATTAACACATACAATAACTGTTTGTCGTTACAGTAACCATGTAGTTGATGTATACATGTTCAATTTATTTTGATTTATTTGTGCCAGAGACACGTATTGATTGCAATTTCTAGGTAAACGTACAGAAAAAGAAAATATATTTTTATGCATGTCAACTGCTACTATTATCTTAAATGCATCAAGGGGTTAAGGTTTGTGTACCATGCTAGAAAAAAGTGTTACTTAACTGGCTTGTATAGGGTCAAGCAGAGTACCATGTCAATCACCTATAAGTGTTCTCTGTTCCTATTGCTCAATTCTCAGTGGGAAATGCAGCTAGCCTCAAGTTACAGCGTACATACGAATAATTCATACCGAGTCCTTTTGAACAAACTTTAATTGCAAACACATACTTCAAACTGAGTTAAGTCTGATCAACGGACACCTAACAGTTTGACATTTTCTAACTCTTTCACCTACCTTTGAAAACAGCAAAATACCTCTGAAGTTTTTCCTGTAGAACAACTCTCCACAAGCTTTTGAACTCCAACACGAAACACGAATTGATTAGTATATCAATAATATATTATTTAAGATATTAAGGGGGTTGTGTTGAGAAAAATTAATGGTTTAGTTTACTTATTGAAGTGAAAAAGCTTGCCTAGATAATGTATGGTCTCAATGCCTGAGGAAAGAGAAAATACATTTCTTTATTCTGCTCCTTAAAGCAGAGATGAAAATGTTATTGTTAAAGCAGCCTTAATTATTTGTTGTGCTACCGAGAAAGATTTGTGTGTCAAACATACTGTATATGAACCTGCAATAATGGCATTTAAATTGAATTTGGAGCGGGACTGTGACTCAGGATTTTCCTGGATAACTTCATGGAAGGAATTCAAGCTTCTGGCATCAGCCTACAAATTACACTTTTGCAAGGAATAATGCTAAGCTGTGTGATCTGGCCTAGAAAGTGAATAGGCATAGAGCTATATGGTTGTCTCAAGGTCTGATCGCAGAGAAAATGCATTTCTTTATTCTGGCAGCCTTTGTGTTTCCCTGGCTCCTGTGAGTGCGTTGGGTTTTGTTTATTCAGAGTGAATAATGAGATGTGCACTATCTGAGCTCCACAGGGTTACAACAAGAACAACAACTACTACTACTACTACTACTACTACTACTACTACTACTACTACTACTATTAAACTAGTAAACTAATTCTACAGATTATTGTATTTAAATGTATTCCTCATGTATGTTAATGTTAATGATGATAACGATGTTATGATACAATGATAACGAATGATGTTAATGAACAACACCAAGGTCATTTACAGATAAAGATTAGTATCCACTACCTTTTTTATCTTAATTTACAATTAAAAATGGATTCCACAATGTGGACACATTGGAATCACCACAAACAGACATACAAAAGAGCCAGACACAATAAAATTCAGGAAGTATTTAGTACATTTTTTGTCAGAATAAACTCAAGAATTCCTAAATGGATCGAAACAAAGTGGAGTGTCCTCTTTTCTGGCCAAGAGTGCTCTCTGCAAATCAGTGTTTAAATTGAGTCATAGCATACCATGTGTTTGTATAACCTTAAAAAGCCAGATATAAATCAATGGAGTGGTCAATGGATTCAACACTTTACACCCCCATATCTTAACGCAGTTGCTTCAACTCAAATCTAAGTTAAAAACAAACTCTGAAAATGTATCAGTCCAGAAATATAGTATAATGAGCAATATTTATTAAATTATTTGTATAATTGAGTAATATTGTTGCAAATGAAGGGTGTGATTAATTTCAAGTTTAAGTATACATTGGCAGTATAGTATTGTAGCGTAAGGTACACTTATAAATTTCAATTAAAGAAGTGAATTTATTGTATCACCTTATCACGAATCCTGGAATCTTGTAGAACTTGTAATAATTGGACGCAGACACCAATTCCAAAGATATAAATTGTCAAATTTATTCAAAAACAAAGACTAAATGTAGCACTACACTAATTATACAAAAGGGAAAAACTAATTAAAATTCAACTCTAGATCAACAAATCAAAGACAAATCACTTCCGTGACCAAATCAAAGACCATGGGATCACATATGATAACACACAAATCGTTAAACAAAAAAGGTTATAAACACATTGACTACAATACCGGTTAGTAAGACGAAGGTGAGTCTCTCATTAGTATTGTTAGTCAGACATCAAATAACTACGCAGGTTAGTATTTATGTCAAGTAACTTCTCGTTATATATATATCAGTCTCATTTACGTTTAGGTAAATTTCAGACTAAACAGTTTAACAGGAATGAGAAGATATTTCTCGGCGTTGACAGATTTTATTTCTAATATTATCAACAAAACAGTTTAATGCAACACACATTTATATTTAAGAAAACTAAATGATATTACACATTCTAGATTTATGAGTCACAGATTAACATTTCTAATTGATTTCTCAAATGTCATGAATCATGAACTCCAAACTGTTAACTTATCTGAACTTCATCGCAGAGAGGCCTCTCTGGCTTCGGGCTCAGATAACAGCACACGGCACGAGGTCCGTGTGGTTTGGAACAAAGGCAGTCCGGTTCAGCTTTGTCCAAGAACTTCCACTCAGTCGATGCACCTGGAAGTTGGGGTTTCGCGAATGTAGAGTCTTTTCCAAACAGATTTTCCACTGGTTTGAAGGCTCCAAGGTTGTGCACAAAATCTTCTTTGTAAGCAGGGTTTCCACCGTAGTTACTTGAAGACAAATTCTTTGAGGAAAGCAGGGCCCTGTTTGTTCCAAGGGTCAAGTTTCTTAAGACTCAAATAGCTATTTAAATGACTGACACTTTCGTATGCAGTCGACTTAGTCAATTGTCCAGCCGTAAAACTCCACTGATCAGGTGGGCACAGGCGGGCAGCGCAGTCTGTAAAGTTCTTTATTTAATAAAGTCCTTTAAAAGAATTCTTCATACGGCTCAATCTCCTTCTCCCAGTTTAACTATTCTGTTGCCGGCAAAGACTTGGTTGGTTTCTGGTTCCGGTTCGGGCAACAGAGCTACAGGTTGAGCTGTGGCAACGAGTTACTGGTTCAGGTGAGAGAGAGAGAGAGAGAGAGAGAGAGAGACCGTGCGCTGTCCTTTATACACCTGTCAGATCAATATGTGATTGGTTCTTGAGTTTGTGAGATTGGATTTCGGTTTCAGCCCCCAGTGTCCTATTGGAGGGGGGCTTGATTTATGACTGATGTCAATCCATGCCATCTTTTGGAAATGCCGGTTGGCCCGGGTTCGTAGCTCTGTGTCTGGATTTCGGCTCTCGTCCATTTCAAAGAGTTTTTTATTACCTACAGGCCCCTTTCTCCAGACATCTCATAGCAGGATTCCAAACTATTTGGCCTATTCTCGGTGCCATCCACCCAAGACTGTCACTTTTGATGTAAACCAGTTCCCAGCTGATGAGTTAAGGAAATCTGATAACTTTGGGGGGGGAGAGGTCTTCTTTAGATCAGTGCTTCATCTCAGAGCTAAAATGCTCTTATCAAAATACACCCAACATAATGCTACAGTATGCCACACATAATATTTGTAAATATGAAAATATCAAACAAAATTCAGTAAAGCATAATGAATGGATATTAAAATAGATTAAAATCCTAACCATCCTTTTTCAGTTTGTTAATTGCCATGTGCAGCTGCTTAAGTAGCAAATGCTGCATTTTAATAGGTGGATTAAAATATAATTATTATAATCTACAAAGCCTTCAAACTCACAGCATACAATCCCATCACCACAGCTAAGAGATATTTGTAACCCAGATCATCACCTAAAATTCTTCCAAGTGAATAAAATGGACAACGACACTTCTGAATTGACACTGAGAGGGAGAAAATGCACTGTTGAAAATCTATTACTCTCATTGTCACGGCTCTGAGAAAAGCAGAAAAGCAAATAAACATGTGTACAGATTAAGCAAGGCTCATTCAGAGTCCTAGGGAGAATTGCGACTTAATGGAGTAACTCATAACCTACTGAATGCTGGATTGAAGGTGACAAATATCAAATTCAAGCAGGAGGAATTAGGCATAACATTTAAGCACCATGTGCCCCGCTCTTTTGTCAAGAGGGTGCAGGTGCCAAGACAGAAAGCGCTATTGAACTACTACTAGTGCACATGAAAACCCAGTTCAGGAAATATTGTTGTGAGCGCAGGCAAACATCACATGGGCAATCACTTGGTACACTTATTACGTTCTTAAACTTTAGCACTGTCTGTACTAGTGAAAAGAGACATGTAATTAAAAAATAAATAAATCATACACAGACTGAAATAGAAAATGAATTATTACTCTATTAGAACACATCTATAATTTTGTGTGACCTTTCTAGCACATAAAAGAACTGTAGCCTATGCCACAAGTTTTAAATTTCATATATTCATTTATATGTGTTTCTCAAAGCCCGAAAGCTTCCAAAACTCAGGGTTGTTGCAACACATACAGATTACTGATAAAATGTATAACTTTTTATTTAGTCATGTATTAAAATAGACCTCAATATGCGTACATGTGTAAGCAGAAGTGGGTTTACATTGGTCAGAACACGATAAAATCCATTGCCAATCAGAAGGTTTTGTATTTGTTTTAAACTGAGTATGAGTCTGAATGAGATGTGTCCCTTAAAGAGCATCACGCTGGTGCTTTGTTTTATATGTCAAGACAATTGAGCACAGGAAGACTTTTTATGTAACTGGAGGAGTTCAGTGAACCGGTCAACCTACAAGGCCAGCTGCACTCCTGAGAAGGAAGTGTATTTTCTGAAAAATGTTTTGAGTTCAATGATAGCAAAATACAGTCATTTGTTGCATTGTCCTTTGACATGGTTCATCACACCATTCAAAGTAATCATACTGATTCAAATTTTCTTGGCAATGCAGGAATATTCTTCAGGTCACCCACTCATTTCAACAGCTATTTCTTATTTAAGTTTTACAATGTGTTGCTTCTCTCCAAATATTAGACCCATAGGCTGAAATGCATTTGAAAGAAAAGCACCTAAATTCACATTCGCATTCTGCACCCTAGTTCTTCGGCTATTATTCGAGTGATGGATCTTTCACATTCCGACTTGTCACAGAAATATTCTTTTGCCTTTGAGGCCGAATCTGCAATTTTAATTTTAATCACAGGATAACAAGGATTAAATAGACCAAAAAAAGAAGGAAACAAGCAAATGAAGTTGAAAATAGATGATTGTGAAGGTCAGTCTGCAGTTTGATGTGGGGAATGTTTTTTTAGTGGCGTGCCAAGCTGAAATGAGGCTGTGTGTTTTGTAGGCGAGTCATATGATGGACTCAAGTCTGCAGATATAAAGTCTTTCTGATCTCAGCTGGATACCCACAGCAAGTGTGGGATAGGCTAAATCTTTATGTAGTGTGACAAAAAGCTCACCGTTTTCACTATCACACAAATATATATACACTGTATGAGAGAAAAAAAAAATGTATTATATGGTAGGGAATTGGCTTGACTTTTTTAAAAGGAGTTACTTTGGATTCTGATATATATTTTTGAAGATTTAGTTTTTCACCATGGGAGGGCTACAGTGCTGGGCTTGACAAATAGGCGGGGTCTTGGGAAATAGACACAAACGGCAGGGAAATATCGTGCGAATGAAAGTGATTTATTATAGCTGCAGTGTAGGTTGTTAAATATACTTCTTTGAGGTCCCTGTATATAAAAAAAGCAAAAATAAACAAACAAATGAGATTACTACGTTGTTTGTCTGTATCCCGTCCTTATATCACACTGAAAATGTGTTATAGGCTTTGCCATGTACTATTTCCATGCTTTGTGTTCTAGGACCTGAAAGAATGACAAGATGTGTACTTAGCACCTTATTCTAAATGCAGCTTTTAGAGAGATATATAAAAAACTAATTGAATGTATAACTTATAAGCTGAGGATTTAACTTTGACCTCTGGTCCAGTTAGAATGGAGTAAAACATATTCACTATAACACAGACTACACTTAGATTTTTTGTTGTGGTTGTAGTTGTTGCAGTTTTGTTTGTTTGCTTGTTTGTTTTTTACATACCCAGTCTGTACTGTCAAAATAATTTATTGACAAAGTTAAAGTCTGTTAAGTGTTAGGTAGCTGTCATGTGTAACTGCAGATATATTCCACACCTCCTCCTGAAAACTGTGACAAAATCATAGTATTGCTTTTCCCAAATTACTTTATTAATGAAAACCGAGTGAAATGCTGGCAGCATGCCTACAGCACAGTACTTTACAATTATGACACCTGTCAATGTCAATTGCAATTGCATTCATATTTCGTCACACAAAAGACTGAAGACTACATCTTCTTAAACAGAGGATAATAATGGATAAACCCAAACAGGCTTAGGCTTTCCAGTCGACATTATAATTGACAAGTGCATAACAATGCCAGGTTCGCTGAATCAGATATGATTATAAAGAAAAATCAATGGCAGAAATATAGTTTTTGTTTGTTTGCATTTAATGTACGTATATACTGAACATAAATATAAATTCAACATGCAACAATTTGACTGCGTTACAGTTCATATAAGGAAATCAGTCCATTGAAATACATTCATTAGACCCTAATCTATGGATTTCAAGTCTCAAGTTTTGAGGGAGTGTGTGATTGGCATGCTGACTGCAGAAATGTCCACCAGAGCTGCAGTCAGGTCCAGACCCTGGTGAGGACAACGAGCTGCAGATGAGCTTCCCTGAGGCGCTTTCTGACAGTTTGTGCAGAAATTCTTTGTTGATGCAAACCCATAGTTTCATCAGTTGTCTGGGTGGCTGGTCTCAGACAATACTGCAGGTGAAGAAGCCGGATGTGGACGTCCTGGGCTGGTGTGGTTACACGTGGTCTGCTGTTGTGAGGCCAGTTGGACGTACTGCCAAATTCTCTATAACGGTGTTGGAGGTGGCTTATGGTAGACAGATTACAGCTCTGGTGGACCTTCCTTACGTCAGCAGCCAATTGCACACTCCCTCAAACTTGAGACATCTGTGGCATTGTGTTGTGTGACAAAACTGCACATTGTAGAGTGGCCTGTTATTGTCCCCAACACAAGGTGCACCTGTGTAATGATCATGCTGTTTAATCAGCTTCTTGAAATGCCAAACCGTCAGGTGGATGGATTATCTTGGCAAAGGACAAATGCTCACTAAGAGGGATGTCACATTTGTGCAAAAATAATTAGAGAAATTAGTTTTTTGTGAGTATGGAAAAAGTGTGGGCTCTTTCATTTCAGCTCATGAAACATTGGACCAACACTTTACATGTCGTGTTTATATAGGCTGATGCAGTGAAAAGAAACACAACATTTGTACTATTGGGGTAGTATGTTTTAATAGGATCACAGATTGTTATCCACAAAGTTGTTTTTATTTTTATTTTAAGCATTGCATTTAAATGTGACTGAAATCTAAAATTGTTGATTTATTGGGGGGGATTTGTCTTGACCAACACTTGACCAACAGTTAAAACACTAATTTAAACACCAATTAAAAAATACTATATTGTTAATCGTTCCCAAGATTAGATTGTAAAAACATAAAGTACTCCTAAACATGATCAGCTGTGCCAATGTATCTACAATGTAAAACATGTATGTAAAACAACAAATACAAAAACTTATTTAATGCTTATTACTGATGCGCCCTTAATTAGTGAAAGGGCTGCACAGCTCTCTCCAAGGGGATGTCTGATTGGCCAGCATGAGATGCAGTTGCATGCAGTTATTTTCCATATCAGACAGTGGGGGGAGAACAGTTCAGTCATGTTAGAACATAGGAACATACAAAAAGTTTACAAACGAGAGGAGGCCATTCGACCCATCGTGCTCGTTTAGGATCCTATCCAGTCTATTTTTAAATGTTCCCAAATGTTCAGCTTCTACCACATCGCTGGGGAGTTTGCTCCAGATTGTAACAACTCTCTGTGTGAAGAAGTGTCTCCTGTTTTCTGTCTTGAAAGCCTTGAAGCCCAATTTCTATTTGTGTTCCCGGGTGCGTGTGTCCCTGCAGATATGGGAAAGTTAATTAAGGAGTTTTGTTTTATTTTATTCATGAAGCTGCTAAGGGGCTTTATCACAATGTTTGGACCACCCAATTTACCCCCAATGATTTAACATTTATAATTTAACTTTCTATGTGGTATCTTGTAAAAGTATTTATGGAAAATATAGATTTCCCATGTTTGTTTCATCCATTTCCTCTTTCATTATTTGCATCTTCAAAGAAGTCTAATACATTGGTTAGACAAGATTTTCCTTTTCAAAATCCATGCCGATTATTTCTTACAATACTCTTATGACAACCCATCTATCAAATTGTAGGGATTAAAATTGATTTCACATCTTTGTAAGTAATGAGTGTAAGGCTAACTGGTCTGTATTTCAGCGTGTCAGTTTTATCCCACTCTTCATGTATGGGAATTCTTTTAGTAGTTTTTCACTCATCATGCATACATCAGCCTACATCAAATGAATTTCAAAATACAGTTTGAGAGGTGCTTTACACTGACATCTTACATTTCCTGGGGTATAATTACTGGATTCTACTCATCCAGCTTCTCTACTTTGTCTTTTTTTAATCCATGCTAAGGCCTCACATTTTCACTTTTCTTTGCAAAGTTCTTCTCCACATCTAATTGCACATCTATCTTTTTCTTTTTGTTGTTTTAACTTCAGATAACAAGCCCATGAAAGGCATAAACCAACCGCCATCCATGAATAAGATGCTATGGGCAATTAAATACTGAAAAGTTTCATACTAACTGACAAAACAGGATTGGATAAGTTTAGGCAATTAGTATAGCACAAAATGTAAATCCTGCTGTTATTTCTGAAGAGCTCAGAAGTTACAAACTGATGGGAATCTTAAATAGCTCATTGGCCTTTAATAATGCAGTTACTTGATTACTGAATAGTTCTGCACTTCAAGAATTGTTGTTCTGTATACCCATCTGTCTCCCTTTTAAATAAAATACTCGTCTACCCTTATACACACCTGCTCAGTTCCCACATACTGTAATATCCCCTGATCCAACCGTACCATGAGGCTGAGGCACTGATGTACAGAAATAGCACAGAATAAATATTATTTCAACTACGTCCATCACGATTAATAAAAATAGGGTGTGAAGGCAAGATGTCGTATACATTTCAGTGTTGAAGTGTTGCTGCACCACTTCACAGTCATTACATATTATTTATCTTAATTACTCCTTTCTCTCACTGATTCACATCCTGGTAAAGGGGTGATGGATGGCAAGGTTTTGAAAGCTAATAGACTACTGACATTTGTTGACCCTGTCTGAAGCACCTGAGACTAGTTTCATATTTTTAAAACATGTGGCCCATCAGTTTGAAAATAATGATTTACTTCATTTGTACACATAAGGAAACCAAACAGCTAAAACGATACACCAGGTGATACTGTTTCAAGCAAATGTTCTGTAAACTGTTGACGTTTGTCTTGGTTAAATAACATATACACTCACCTAATGGATTATTAGGAACACCATACTAATACTGTGTTTGACCCCCTTTCGCCTTCAGAACTGCCTTAATTCTACGTGGCATTGATTCAACAAGGTGCTGAAAGCATTCTTTAGAAATGTTCGCCCATATTGATAGGATAGCATCTTGCAGTTGATGGAGATTTGTGGGATGCACATCCAGGGCATGAAGCTCCCGTTCCACCACATCCCAAAGATGCTCTATTGGGTTGAGATCTGGTGACTGTGGGGGCCAGTTTAGTACAGTGAACTCATTGTCATGTTCAAGAAACCAATTTGAAATGATTCGACCTTTGTGACATGGTGCATTATCCTGCTGGAAGTAGCCATCAGAGGATGGGTACATGGTGGTCATAAAGGGATGGACATGGTCAGAAACAATGCTCAGGTAGGCCGTGGCATTTAAATGATGCCCAATTGGCACTAAGGGGCCTAAAGTGTGCCAAGAAAACATCCCCCACACCATTACACCACCACCACCAGCCTGCACAGTGGTAACAAGGCATGATGGATCCATGTTCTCATTCTGTTTACGCCAAATTCTGACTCTACCATCTGAATGTCTCAACAGAAATCGAGACTCATCAGACCAGGCAACATTTTTCCAGTCTTCAACTGTCCAATTTTGGTGAGCTTGTGCAAATTGTAGCCTCTTTTTCCTATTTGTAGTGGAGATGAGTGGTACCCGGTGGGGTCTTCTGCTGTTGTAGCCCATCCGCCTCAAGGTTGTATGTGTTGTGGCTTCACAAATGCTTTGCTGCATACCTCGGTTGTAACGAGTGGTTATTTCAGTCAAAGTTGCTCTTCTATCAGCTTGAATCAGTCGGCCCATTCTCCTCTGACCTCTAGCATCAACAAGGCATTTTCGCCCACAGGACTGCCGCATACTGGATGTTTTTCCCTTTTCACACCATTCTTTGTAAACCCTAGAAATGGTTGTGCATGAAAATCCCAGTAACTGAGCAGATTGTGAAATACTCAGACCGGCCCGTCTGGCACCAACAACCATGCCATGCTCAAAATTGCTTAAATCACCTTTCTTTCCCATTCAGACATTCAGTTTGGAGTTCAGGAGATTGTCTTGACCAGGACCACACCCCTAAATGCATTGAAACAACTGCCATGTGATTGGTTGGTTAGATAATTGCATTAATGAGAAATTGAACAGGTGTTCCTAATAATCCTTTAGGTGAGTGTATAAGTACAGTTCATGATCCAATTTTACTGCCTTAACATATGCCTAACTAACCAACAGTGCCCATGGATCAGGCAATTCCAGAGGGCTGGGTTCTTGCAAGTGCCTTTCAATAAAATAAAAATAACAACAGCTGGAATAAACAGATGATTTGACTTCTTATCCAAGTCCTTAAGTCCAGGGGTCCATTCCTCTCATGTGGATAAGTAGGATAACTTTGCATAAATTTGGTATTTTCCATTCTCCAAAGCGAGCTTAAAGTTCATCCAGCAATGTTACCAGAGCAACATCCTCAATATTTCAAACCTGCTCCCTGGCAGGTTAAATGGAAGTTATGCCGGCTATGACAGCAGACACGCCCCCAACGATGACGGCGCTATTCATGATTGCTGATCCAATAGCTGTGGGAGCGATCTTAATAAGGCAAGCTTTATGGCAAGAAAGAATTAATAGAGATTAAAGATCCTTTAAATCATAGAGATGATAATGTATTTGAGCGTTACAGGTTTGGCTGGCAAGGAATTATTTATTTATTTGATTTATTAGGACCTAACATCACGAATGCCCACAGCCGCAGTCATGCATTGACACAGAGCTGCAGACCCTCTGTGTGGCTGTGCTACTGAGCCAGTGGGATGTTTCTCTACACTGTAGGCGACTCGTAAAATTTGAGCAAATCTGCAGTGTGCAACACTGTTTGAAAATCTTCATGTATTATTCTTTGTAAGTACTGTATAGATAATACAATATTTTGGTTAATTGCAGTTCCACCACCACCCCCTTTATTCCTTTATTAATTTAGTTACATTTAAATCCCCTTTGAGTTTTTGAAGGTGTGTTGTTGAGGGAATAGAGTGTTAAAACATTATCAGGAGGATATTTTCCTTTCAAAAATATGTTTATCACACCAAAGATCAGCCTGTGAATAGAAAGTAATAATCAGATCCAAATTAACACTATATGCTTGAAACCTTAATATTCAAGTGTAGACATGACAACTAAATATCCAAGTTCACACTCACAGCCAGCTTCTTATCCAATAATTATATTTCCTTATCCACCTTCCTCATCTTTAAGGAACTGTAATTCAAATAGGCATGCAAATTCAAATCATATTGTCAGTGCACCACTGAGCATCCTTTCATACCCAAACGGGAACATGCATTTATCCTCAATGAGTGAAGCCTGACTTAAGAAACACGCTAATTAAATCTGAGGTTTTGGACGAACCGAAAAACACAGATATCAGTAAGTGTGTTCTCTCAGTCCGGGATAAGTCATCTTAGCCTGACTTTGTTAATCCATGTATGAAGAACAGACCCATGAGGCTGAGCTAAAACCAGCACACCATGTGGCCTGGAATTGTCCACCCCTGCACTACACTATACAATAGTCCTAGGGAATCCACAATGAATATAAATGTATTTGAATTTATTTGAATGAGTAAGTTTCATGAATGATCAGAAAAATTATATTGCTTGTGAGGAATTTTCCTTGTATTTCTGTTTGGTGTTTTATACAGAATTTAGTTTATGGCATTATATATTGTGATCCAGGTGGGTGGGCGTGGTAATGAAGGAGAGACAAGAGACTTTGCCACATTTTATTTAAAGGGAATTATAGGCACTCTTCTTTCAGGACCTCTTGGGGCGTGAAGAAGGTGTCTTCTTTAAGCTGAGTTCCCTTCTGGGGTGTGGCTTCTCCTAAGGTTGATGGTTCTGACCAGACATAGAGATCCTCCCAGGTGGAGTCCTCAGAGGCTGAGGAAGGGTGTAACAAGTTAACCACCACTATCTCTGTACAGCAGCAGAGCTGAAACCCAACTGCCAGGGAGAGTGCAGGGGCTGTTTATATAAACCCTCCTCCTCACTAGGAGAAATGCTGTCAGCTGCCCCTTGTTGGCCTCTAGCACCTCTCCATGGTGCTGCAGCTCCTTGATGTAGGGGAGCCTTCAGCAGGCAGAAACAGGGAGCTGTCCAGTGCTGATCCTGGTGACAGCTCCTGCTGCAGCTCACTAGTCCTAGTGGATGGCCTCATGGGCTGGAGTGGGGGCCAGCAGAACCAGGACTCGCCCTGTTTTAGGGATTGTAAAATTCTTTGATGATTCTTGATTAGTTTTGATCACATTTTTGTCTGGTTTATCATATGAGTGTTCATCTTGCTGCATTGACTTGAAAGCAGAAAGATCCAGAATTTGCCATATATGGAGATGTAGGAAGACTGGAAGACTTTTCTGGAGGCCAGCTCAGATGCTATACATAGAACCTGGGTGGTCTTTCTGCACAAGCTGGGACATTTAATTAAACAATAATTTATTTGGGATTTTGTTCAATGTAATACAAATGTTATTTTTGGATTTTCTGTAAGGTCCTTTCCTTCAGGATTAGCGAGTGCATATGAATAATTTCTGAATTCAGGTACAAGAGAGGCTCTGTGTGTTTTTCCACAGAAGAAGCAAAATGAAAAAGAACAGATGATAGAAGACAGCTGCTCCCAAATTGTTTTTTCTATTAATTAACAAGATACCATTCTGTTATAGACATTACATGTTAATGCATCCTTATATGTTTACATTAGTTTTTGTTAAGTCTCCACATTGAATTAACAAATGTATTGAATTAATATATGAACTAGACTAAACATGGATTTAATCAGGGGTTGTTTTTTCCTATCTTATACCTATTATGAGATAAGTATCAGTGCAACCAGCACATAGCATTACTACTTTCCAGCTATAACCTTTGACTAAATAAATATTAATGTGAATTCTGAAAATAAAGAATGCTGAATAAAAAAAAACATATCTTGTTGCCTTCATCGTCCTACCAAAGAGTACCCTGCCTTGCTCCCAGTATCTGCCAGGCTTGCCATGACCCTGTAGGAGATGAAGTTGTTAATGGATGTCGCTTCATGGCATGTTTAGATCTCACACACTTACTGCATCTTCTCTTGTCCACATGCCGATACTAATTCAAAACATTATTCCTGATTTTTACACAATCCCCAACCCATTTCTGTCTTTATGCAATAACACCCAGAATTAAATATCCATCAACAGCTAAACCACAAAGTCTAATTATTTCCTCAAAACAGTTCTTTAAACCATGCAAAAGCAATTGCTGTTGTTAAGTATGTGTCACCTGACAATTGCGACAGGGTTACGACTCTTAAACATGCCCAATCCTTTAGTACATCTTGCTAACAGATATCTTAGTTCGTAGTAGTTTAGAGGATAATATGATAAGACCGCAGAAGAACTTTATCTCAGATTAACCACGCAAGGTTCTGACAAAAGTCTCAAATGTACCAAATTTAGTAAGATCTTAAATCATACTCTTTCTAAAGTGTTTTAATGTATAAGACTGAAGATGAGTTATCGATTACATCTGACCCATCTTCATTATGTGTGTTTTGTGGCACTCCAATTGATTGTTTTACCTTATCCACAGTATGTAGTAGTGTAATTATTGGGCTTTTTCTGTTATTGGCAAATAGAATACAATCTATACTGAAAACAGTTTAGATTCTATCCATTTTATTTGGGTGGAAATTCACAAGAATTTAAAATCCTTTCACTGTCCCCATCTCTAGTGGGTACCTCATTTGCAAATAATAAACCAGACATTTCAACCTAGACCTTTCCTAAATTGATAACATGACTGAAATATATATTTTATTGCTGTCATGTAGACAGTAGGCCACCAATCCCAATCACTTTCAAGATGTCAACTTGCATTCCTACAGAGCCTGATTGCTTGAGAAATCAGATCCACTCAAACCTGCTTGAGAAATGCTTGTGGAAATGACTTTCTCTAATTCATCATACAATGGTAGCTCCTCTATTTGCTTCTCTGGGATTTGCAAGGCATGTCAGATAGTGTGTCCTTGAGGTGGCTGTCTATCCTAAAAAGAGAAAGTGACCTTATAAACATACAATTTTATCAGAATATGAACACGAAGGATAGCAATTACAAGGATATTACCTAAATATGTAAACACAAGTTGGTGCTGCGATATGCCTTATGTTTTTATAAGGTTTGCGCCTGTTTTTTATTTTATTTTAAGGTAATTGACTGATAGTTCCTCAAGTGCTTAACTTAAATGGTACAGATGCGGATACCCTATCAAAAACTGCTTTTCAAAATGTTCAGGATACGGATAATAAATAGTTCATCTGCTTTTATACCATTATTATCCCAATATTTATTATGTTGTTTGACAGTCTGTGGATTATTTATTTATTTATTTATTGGCCCAGGGCAAATGGAATTCAAATTATGCATGGCAATCTGGAAGAGAGAAACAAAATACAACAACACTGTAAATACTTAACACAGTATTTTAAGTTTTTAGTTATAATTTGGAAATGATTTTGGAAACATTGAATCAGGGGTGCACATTGTATAAATACATATACAAGTGTATTATTTGGGACATATTGTTAATGTAAAAATAGAATGTTATTTGCCAGGTACTTACATCCATCCCATAATGACTGAACACATGTTGTTAACAAATTGTACATTTTTCCCATTTATTCACACTATACAAATGTATAATTCTGTGCTAATAAATATGTATATTAACAATTTATAATGTGACATTTATATTCCCTATACTAAAATTTAATTGGCACATATGTCACAGGAAGTGATTAAGTATTAATTGCTATTAATTATTTAATTTTCACTTCATATCTTCATTGGCTGTTTTTTGGCCACTATCATGACACTATCATATATATAGCCTTTATTTATATTTTGTTGAATTAACTATTGTTTATTCTTGTTTGTTGTGTTCTATTACCTATTATTTATTTATTTTATTTTTGTTTTGTTCCATAATTAAGCACAAATTGCAGACTCTTAACACCTGCTGCTGAGCTGGGCAAAGCCCTATTTCCCTGGTTGCAGAAACCCGTATCCACTCTCTCTAATGAATGGACAGGGTTTTAATAACAGCATGCAGCAGTGAGAGTCCAGTTCAGGGTGGTTGTGAACTGGTGTGCTACAGAGGGGAGAGGCAGAGAACTGATCCTAATGAAAATCTGGTGTATCGTTGTGAAGGAAAGCTGGAAGCAGTGATGCAAGTGGATTTTAATTTTTACCGGTACGCCAGTTCAATGACTCACCAAAGCCTGTCTGCAAAAATAATGGTCAGTGTCAAGCAACACTAGTTTCACCAGCTAAATAAGCAAAAGTCTGAAACAAGAACTTTGATATATATGTGAAATACTTAGATCAACACATGCTATCAAACAACACTTTATAAAAGACTTAGTGGCAATGGGGAGAAAAATGGTTTTATGGGTAAACCGACATCCCTGGCTCAGCCATGATTTAATGCATGCAAATGGAATTCCATTTGGCCCAAAGATTGACATACAAATTGGACACATCACGTGTCGAGTAGATAATGAGTAGATAGTTCTTTTTCCATGTTTGTCATTCATGACAAGTTGTTAGCATTGCTCGGGGCAAATGTGTCTACAGTGAGACCTTTCTTTAATTTTTTGGGATCAGTCTGTTCTGCACAAGCCTTCTATTAATCAAATCCCAGGTGTGTTTCTTGGTGACTGATATTTAGAGTTTCACATTTTCAAGTTAATTTTCTCCAAAACACATGATTTTGTCAAGATTTGGGCTGCAAGACCGACAACAGGCAATTCTCAAAAAGGTTGCAGTAAGTAGTGAACTGGCAAATGATCAGACTTTTCCCTGTGCATGTCCTACTGTATTCTTGAACATCATTAGCTTTGTCAGCTCATTGTGCTTATTCAGTGTGCTATCCAGGGATGCTATGGATGCTTTCAATTCTCTGCACATACATATTCATCGGGTTGAGTGCTTATGGAATTGTCACTTTTCTGTCTTCTTCAGGCAAATTCTTCATCTCAGTTAGGAAGTCTAACCTGAGAGACATTTTTCAACAATTGACCGAACATTGTTTTGAAAGGAATCCTGTGAATTTAGCTCATTCCCTTCTGTCCCTTGACTGGTCAGATTATTTTAATCTGTTTAGCTAATGCTGGGTACCTCTGCCAGACTGCACTTACAGCTCTCCATGATGAAGATATCCAGCATACACTACAAAATGCAGATTTGTTTTAAGTACAACATGCAGTTCGTTGACATGTGCACTTAGCTCACTGGCACTTTTGGTGACTGACTATAAAGTGAGTTCAAGCTAACAAAAATCACTTGGAAGTCCTTGGCACCCCTGTCATATCCAGAGCTTGATCTATGGCCAGCTCCAGTCTATGGTTAAGACAATGCCAGAGAATGAGATTTGGAAAATCTTTCTGGAGGAGATTGCCCACCCCAGGTTTGACTCTTAGCATGGCATTTGCACCATCACTACCAAAACCTGACAAAGACATAATTTAGTAATTCCATAATAAGTTCATAGTATAAAGCATTTGATTGTCTTGCTCTATGTTCTTAGAGGATGTGATCTGCAACTCAATCAAATACAACTGTGTTCAATGATAAGAGCTGATTTTTGAAAGGAAATGAAAATGTAGACTTACTAACTAGTACAGTGATCTTGGATTTGGTGATGATTTCCTGACACGGGCTGTGTTTCTTTATTTGTCTCAAAATATGACATTTGACATTCTGTCCATTTGTAAGCAATATTAATGCCTCAAGAAGTAAAACATTTAGCTACAAATGTCTTAACATGTTCTACAGCTTAGCTTTCCATCTGAAGCAAATATCCAGTGTTTTTCTCTTTCTGAACTCATCAATCTGTTCCCTGGACCACACAGCTGGGTTTTGCTTTTAATCAGTAGGCTTGCTGCCACTCGATGATTTAGCAAAACCTACACCCACTTCCTTTGGTTGCAGAATTGCCCCTTGTGTGACTCTGTAGTTTAATTACATCTCATCTTTCATCTTTCTTTTACTTGTTCCACTTGCTGCACATTTGCCTTCTGCTTTACACTTCATTATTTTTAATGATTGGCTTTGTTGCACCAACATTTGTATTGCCCCTTTGCTAAACACTAGCGATATGTAAATTATCAATTTAACCACATTCAATTTCATTCTGGAGATTTTATTTTTACTTTTGGTATGTTACCATGAAATTTGGGATTCAAAAAGTTTGATTTATTTTCTTCGTCTGTTTGCTCTCTGTGCTTGAGTAGCATAGTACAGACTTAGTGGCCTGTACCAACTGCACAGTTGCTGCTAAACTTACTGTCTGTGTGGAGGGAAATAATATTGTAAGAAGAAAAATATATACTTGCCTGTATCTATTGTGGGTGTCCCAGGAATTGCTGCTACATTTAAACCTGTGGAGGGAATTAGAGGGTATGTAACCTTAATATTTGACTTCCTTGACCCTCAGTCTAATTTTAAACATAAGAAAGTTTACAAACAAGAGGCCATTCGACCCATCGTGCTCGTTTGGTGTCCATTAATTACTAAGTGATCCAAGGATACTATCCAGTCTATTTTTAAATGTTCCCAAATTTTCAGCTTAAATCACATCGCTGGGGAGTTTGTTCAGATTGTGACAACTCTCTGTGTGAAGAATTGTCTCCTATTTTCCATCTTGAATGCCTTGAAGCCCAATTTCCATTTGTTTTCCCGGGTCCGTGTGTCCGTGCTGATCTGGAAAAGCTCCTCTGGTTTGATGTGGTCGATGCCTTTCATGATTTTGAAGACTTGAATCAAGTCCCCACTTAGTCTTCTCTGTTCCAGGGTGAAAAGGTTCAGTTCCTCAGTCTCTCAGTAGGACATTCCCTTCAGACCTGGAGTAAGTCTGGTTGCTCTCCTCTGAACTGCCTCTAGAGCAGCGATATCTTTCTTGAAGTGTGGAGCCCAGAACTGTCCACAGTATCCAGATGAGGTCTAACTAGTGCATTGTACAGTCTGAACATTACTGTCCTTGTTCTCAATTCTACACTTTTGACAATATACTGTAAGAGAATTTGGAATGCTTGGTTTTTCAGTCAATCTAAATAAATAGTTGAACTGAAAACTCATAGGTCAATTGGTTTCTCTTTTAAGATTCTTTTTAGAGGGAAGATGCGGTCAAGTCACAGATGTGCAATAATAATTTATTTGGACAAAAATAGGAAACTAATATCATTCAATTATATTACTGAAAATAAGTAATATTAAGCTTCTGGTGGATTACAGTAAGAAACAGATAATACCCATTTTCTTCTTTCTCCTCACAGTACAGCTTATAGGCCAGTCTGGTCAGGCAGGAAGCAGTGTGTCTCTCTCTGTCTCTCCTCTCCAGCTCTGTCTGTCGTTGCAGGATGAAGAAGTTAAGAGAACTCAAATTCTCTTTGTTTTCCCTTTTATAAGGTTTCCTTCCAACCAATAGCATTTTGCCACCACCATGACTTGGGTGCCTTATGCTAAAGTAATTTAGAAGTGGGGGTCATTTTGAATTTGGCTAGGAGCCAATCAGAGGACAGGTCCCTTTTTGGTCTCTGGTCATAAAGATAGGGTTACCAGGGCTACCAGGGGCTACCAGGGAACTTAGATAAAATGGAGGAGGTCTGTTTCCTCTACCAAACCAGATGGTATAGAATTTCCCATAGAAAAATATATTCTAACAAATAATATCTTACAATACCCTAACATTCTGTTTGCCTTTTTTATTGTTTCCCCACATTGTTTGGATGGAGAAAGTGAGGAGTCCACATAGACTCCTAGGTATTTCTCATGTGTTACCTTATCTAGATCTGTACCTCCCATAGTGTAATTATAGTGGACATTTTTGTTATCTGCATGTATTACCTTGCACTTGTCCACATTGAATTTCATCTGCCAGGTGTTGACCCACAACTGAATATCTAAGTCCCTTTGAATAGCCTGTGCTGCCAAGATTGTATCTACTGAGCCACCTATTTTAGTATCATCTGCAAATTTGTCAAGTTTGCTAACTATCCCAGAGTCCAGATCATTAATATAGATTAGAAAAAGCAAAGGCCTTAGTACTGATCCCTGTGGAACTCCACTAACAACCTCACTCCAGTTAGAAGCAACTCCTCTAATCGACACCCTCTGTTTCCTATACATCAATTAGTTAATAATCCATCTACTTATATTACCCTGAATGTCTACAGCTTCCAATCTGAGGATCAGTCTTTGGTGTGGAACCTTATCAAAAGCTTTTTGAAAATCTAAGTATATCATATCATATGCTTTCACATGATCTACAGCTGCAGTTGCATGTTCAAAAAATTCTAATTAATTAGTAAGACATGATCTGCCTCATCTAAATCCATGTTGACTATCTCCCGGAATATGGTTTTCATTAAGATGCTCCTCTATTTTCTTTCTTATCATTTTTTCCAACATTTTACAGGTGATGCAGGTGAGACTCATTGGTCTGTAATTTCATGGCTCAGTTTTGTGGATTCTTGTGGATTGGTATGACATTTGCTGTCTTCCAGTCAGTTGGCACATCCCCTGTTCTAAGTGTCATTTGGAATAATTGAGTTAGCGGCCTATAAATAATTTCCTGTTGGAAATATATATTCTGGCCCAGATGATTTGTTTGTTTTTAATTCTGCTAGTCCCTTCAGTACCTCCTCCTCATTTGTCCTGATCTCTCTTAGGGTTTGACTGGACTGATTGTCAACCTGTGGCATGTTATCTCTTTTTTCTTTTGTGAAAACCTCTGTGAAATACTCATTTAGAAAATTTGCCAAATCATTTTCCAAGATACTTCAATTTTTGCCCTTTATCTGTTTCACTTCCTCCTTTATTGACCTCTTGCTGTTGTAATATTGAAAAAAGCTCTTTGCATTAGTTTTAGCTCCAAGAGCTATGTTTCTTTCTATTTCCCTCTTTGCTTTCCTGATCCCTTTCTTAAGATCTCTTTGCAGCTCAACATATTCTATGTATTTTGTTTCATCTCCATCTCTTTTGTATGCGCTATACAACATTTTCTTTTTCTTGATATTTATTGCATACTTCTATTATACCATTTTGGCCACTGTTTTTTGGTCCTCAATTTGCTAAGTTTTGGTACAAATTGCTCCTGAGCCTCAAGTAGTATATTCTTAAAATATTGCCATCCATTTCCAACTGACTCTGTATCCAGTGTGCTCCAGTCTACCTCTTCTAAGTGCCACCTCATACCTTCAAGGTTTGCTTTTCTAAAATTGTAGACCATTGTTTTAAACTTGGACCTTGTTTTTTGAAAGAATGCCTCAAAGCTAACCATATTGTGATCACAGTTTGCCATTGGTTCTCTATTTAGTGTCCCTCTGACTCTGTCTTGGTCATTTGAAAAGATCAAGTCAATGCATGCAATAATTAACAATAATAAACTGATATCACCACACAATGATAAGGGAAAAATGCAACAACAAGTATTACAATTTTAATGAATTAATTAATAAATACTAAGTAAGTAGCCCTCTGTGACACACACACATAATCTTGATATTAAATATGCAGTATAATTGAGAAATCTTTTAACTCACTCCCCGTGTCTTATAAACCCCAGGCCATCTGGATGCTGACATTCCTCTGCGCACTTTGTGGAAATGTCTGGATACTGTTGAGCATAAACAATAATTAACCACACAGACCAGCCATGCGTGCCAACCTCACTGTGACCATCTTTTGCCTATCAGTGAGACTCCCGTTTCATTGCTCTTACTTGGGCCTTTTCTGGTTGTTAAACATTCATGATTGATGATGAAAGCTGGCTTCATTTACTGCCTATTGAAACATGCGCAGGAACCCCCCATCCTGCTTCACATTAGAACCGTACATCTTGAACTAAAGCTCTCAAGTCTGTGTGCACGGCTCTGCTTGCTGAGAAGGATTGTAGCTTGTCAAGGGAACCACCCCGTGGTGTCCACAGCTGGGCTTTATACGACTGCAGGAAAATTAGACTGTGAAATTTTCCTCCAAGGAACAAGAAAGTGAAATGCCAATATGAAAGCAAGTACTCTGAAACACAGGCAGATACTGAATCCAGCTTGGAGGGAATTTGTGAACAGACAAACCCTGCTTTTTTAATGTTTGACTTTTGAGTTTGAGTTTTGTTTCTGTAAGTTTGTGAATTTAGGTCTCATAAAGGTATACCTCTTATTTTAGGCTCTCTCCTTACTGCTAAAGTCCTTCCTGGTACAGACCACTTCCATTCCTCTCCCATTCAATTTCACTCCCGATTTATTATAAGGACTGTAAACCATCACTTGTGTCCATCTTCCACTGAAAATACGATGAGCAATTCCATGCATACTTCATCTGTGCTCATGTCTGCTCTAAGGCACTGCCTGGCGGGAATTTAGACTTATACCAGATGTTACCAGCAGAGGTCCAAGCACATCTAATAGAAATGTTTCTTGAAATTCATTACACTTTGTGTATTTTCAATGCTGTCATGTAATGTCACTCAATTAGCAACCTAGTTCTGGGTACAAGCTCCTTTACAGAGGGATAGAAAATGCCAGAGATCCTTTTGTCTCGTTCCTCCCTTTACGCGTCTAGCTGATTATCTTGCGTCTGTCCTTGCCCATGGAGAGAAATAAGAGATGCAATCTTAGCTCAACTTTGCATGGCTAATTAAAGTACAATAAAGCATTTATTTTCAGGAGGTTTTATCTCCTTTGCAGGACTGATGTAAAAAATATTATAACTGTATTAAACTGTATTATTTACATGGCCATAGTATATTGATTCTTCAATAATATAAATAACCTCTGATTGTTGCTTATTTCATTTTTGGTTTCCCATTTTGATTATTAGGCACAATTTTGTAATGCTTTAGACATATGCAAATAAGTCCCTCTCCAGACATTACCTGAAACATAAGACTGTGCTTCTGAAACCTTGTACTTGGCTTTCATAGACATTGTTGCTTAGTTAGACCTTATAGTTATCTTGAGTGGCCAAAGTTTTGGAGGTAACAATTCAGTCCCGAAAATCAGGCTGTGAACGAATGTCTTAAGATATATCTAGAGCTTGGGTTCATATGTCTCACATATGAAGAATGATCAAATGTAGGATAACAACAATGCAGTCATTAATATGATTCTCATAGCAAGCATAATATGAACAATTAAAGCAAAGGTGTTGCATTAATAATGGAATATCATGCTTTTAGAAGAAAATAACTCACAGTGATGAGAATTTAGTGTATTTATTATGTGACAGCTAGTTGCCTTTTCAGAAGAAGATGAAAGAAAAAAACTAGACAAGAAGGAACAGGTTCAACATAAATTAATGTATTTACTACATTGAATGTGAAAATTCCTTTATCTAGGAATCCCATTGTCTGTTAAGGAAACAGAAGCAATGCAATGCCAAAAAAACACACAAAAAAAACAAAAAAGTCCAGTTGTTTTCCACATAAATATAGCTGGTAGGTAGTATCAAAACTCAACAAGATATTGTAATGAAATATTACTAGAATTTTAGTAATTTTAGCATATTTAGAGTATGTTTGCCTACATCACGTCTGGACATTTTGGAGCCAGATCTATCTTTGAAAGTTGGTTACCATTGAGGGAAATGTTCAGACATGTGTACTGATTTATTCTAATTTCATTTTCAGAGTGTAGTTCTGGCACTGCAGTGGTTTTGTAAGCACCACTGCCCATTTAAGCATGATGCATTTGACCAAAAGACTTGGAATTTAATTAATACAATCATGAGTGTAGTTCACAGTATGAGGAAATTGCTAAATCACAAAATACATGTTGGCATCTTCTTTGGTGCCACAGGGTGGTATAATAGTTCAGTGGGTATGACACTCATTTCTAATGTGGAAGATTGTAGGTTTACATTCTGTTCAGCCCAAGCTGTGCCAATACAAAATGTTCCAGTGAAATGGGCTACAATAAGATAAGAAACCCAAAAATACATGGAGCTGAACTAGGAGTCTGAAATGTGTTCAAATACAACTGCTCAACGAAATGGTCCAGTGTATCTATACAGTACTAAGAATTTAGGAACTTACCAGATGTTATAGTAGTGTTCTTTAATTATTAAGGTAACACATTTTCATGACACTTCACTGTAACTCCTGTGATACAGTAATAATTGCAAGAACTTACTGGGAACTCTTTAAAAAAATAAAAAACATGCACTACATATAATACTTAGCTTTGCACCGAGTGCCTAAATATTAATATTTGTTATCAATCTACAGTTACATAATGCAACTTTGTTATTTACACAAAACGTCCAAAAGCCAGATTTTCTACCCAAACTGACTTCTTGTTTAGGCTATTAGACATATAAGCAAAGTAAAATACACTAATTAACATGCCATCAGGACATGCCGAGGAAGGTTATTTGAGGAATACTGTATAACTGATTTAATTATGAGGATGAATGATTATTGTATTTCAAATGGCAGCTTAACATAAAAACTGATGTTTACATTTGCTGCTGTGGAATAATCATTTATAAGTTCAGTGGTGAAATGCCCAATAGAATACCATTCAACATAGACAGCCAATCACCTACTTTTAAAACAAATTATATTTAAAAAAAGCCTTTTTAAAGATTAAATAGGTTTACAAGAATCACAAATATTTGCTGTAACAAGTTAGAGGTTTGACTTGTAAATACGGTTTATTCTGTGTGTTTGTTAGTGGTGTCGTACCAAAGGAAGATATCGATTCCACCTTGAGAGATTATCAAATCATAATATCACACATTCCAATAATTATATGATGGAAAGCCAAGAAAAGCAGTATACAGAATCAAATTAATTGTCAAAGCTACCTGACACATTGTTCATAAGTGCAGATAATATACAGACCCAACACTATCAAAAGCCCCATTTTCTCTTGACAAAAGCCTTACTGACTGTCCGTGACATTTTTGCTGATAGATAAGCAGTGCATCCCAGTCCTGATCTGAACTCTTGTTTTCTATTTTTTTCTCCCCAAGCAAGACTGCAGTGAACAAATTGTGTATGGGTTAGTGAAGAGGAATAATGTCCACCGGGAGCCAAGCATATACCATCAAGCACATTTCACATGTGATTTGTTTCAAGGAGTTTCAACAATGTCTCGTTTCCTTCTTTTGTGGAGAATTGGATTTAACGGCCCTGTTTCAACCTTGTGGCTATATATGTCCTGAGCTATTACCTGGCAGGATGGAAGTGACTTTCTACCAGATTACGCCTTTTTTACTTAAAATAGATTTTTTGGCAAGGGAGTCCATGTCCTCTCTAATTGACAACACAAAGGTTATTTTTGATGGTTGATGTTGTTGTTTGATTTTCAGTCCACTGGTTTAATAGTAAATAATGGGCTCATACTGATAAAATGCAGATTAAAAATACTTAAAAGAACATCAATATTTTAATTGCCTGCATTTAAATATAGTAGCTCTGTGACAGTGCCACAAGGGATGTGTGCACACTAAGTCACCAATCAACTATACCACCCAGATTTGGCTCGCAAATCCCCCCTTCTCCCCGTGCAGGTTCCACAAAATCCCAGGTAGGATCTGGAGACACACTGTCCCTACTTACTCAGTGGCCCACATAGCCTACCACTTCAGGGGCTGCAGCTTCAGACCATACTGGCCCAAGGTCTCAGTAGGATTTGTGGGCTGGGGGAAAGTGTAGATGGCTTCGATTATGACAAGGCCCGATCTAGTGGGGGAATGACTTGTCCATAAAGTCTTTGTATTAGTTTTGCCTTGCTGTACCCAGTATACTTGTATCTATATTCTGGACTCTGTAATAAATCACATTGAACCTGAACTGCCATAGTTCCAGTCACTTGTACAGGAGGTTCCATTTTCCTACAACTGTCAAGGTCCAAGGTCAAATATCACTCGGTGCCAGTCAGGGTGGTAAAGGATTCTTCGATACGGGGTAGGGGATACACATCCTCATGTGTAATGAAGTTCAATCTAAGACCCATCTTTCTTCTTCACAAGGATTACTGGTGCAGCTCATGGGCTATTACTCTCCCTTATCACTCCCTGGCCCTCTATCTGTTGGAGTAGTACCCACAGTTCCTGGTATAAAGAAGGAGGCACTGGGTGATATCATTCTTATGATGGTGGAGCTGCTCTAGTGGGGATATGGTGGTACACGGCGTTGGTCCGGCCAAAATCCTCTTCCTGTATTGTGAACACGTGTTGCCACTGATGCAGTAGGGCCTTCAGTAGGGCTGTTGCTCTCTAGTCAAGCCCCCCATTGAGGGAATCCACTCCACATTGGGGTTTGTTGTAGAAATCTGGACTGGCCCTACGCTCACCTCCACCATGTCCAGCTGGCAGTATTGAAGGGAGACCTCTCTTTCGGACCGGACCTCTCCTTCCTTTTTCTGGGTCACAGTTGCGAGGGGGCCTGCTAAGGGACATCTACAGGGTATGGGTGGAAACTGATACGTTTTAGGGGGATCTTACCCTGCCACAATCGTGCCACCGTGCACGCCACTTGCCATTCTGTGGCCTGGTTGGTGGACTCCACCAGCACACATTGGTCACTGTGATGCACTCCTGTACTTGCATCCAAAGCACCACCTCACTATGGGGAGTAATCTGTATCGCTAGCTGCCCCCGGGAATTTAGCACAGCTGGTATTTTGGCCTTCAAACAATTGTTTTCAAATGGCCCCTACGACATTAATTTCTAGGTGACTATATCGTCAGAAACAATGACCACCCCTTTCTGAGATTATCTTTACCTCCCCAATCTCAGTCCAACAAGTCCAACAAGATGTTGTCAATGTAAGGAAGCTGTAAACCGTTGGCGGCTCCAAGCTTTAGCCATGGGGTCTCTTCTTGACCAGTGATTACACAGGGGTCTAAGTATTGCTGAAACAGGGATTCACTAAACAGTGTCACTTGTGACCCTGTTTCTAGTACACACAATACTTTGACATCTTCTACTTGAGACCTCTATCCCCGGGCATTCCCCCACTAAATCGGGCCTTCTCATAATCTAAGCCACCTCCACATTCCCCCCGCCCATGAATCCTACCACTGTTGGGGGTAATAAGGCATTCGTCAGCAGCCCGGAGATTATTGATCCTGAAGTGTCTTTTCGTCTCAGGCCGACCCGTTGGGCTCTTCCCGGTGCCACCTAGAAAACAATTCACAGCCCCCAAAGTCTCCCTTACCCTGTTTAAGGCTGAAAAACTGAGACGCAACCCGACCTTTGATTTCTGTTCCTGGTACAATAAATCTATTGCAGACCTGGTCTTTGTCAGCCCTATCCCCAGGCTCCAACAGCATAATGCCCCTCTTAGCACACCTTGTCACTGCTGCACATACAAAATGCACCTGTGGCTGCTCGCTGAGCCCTTGTGCTCGGAGCATAGCCTCTATTTGTGATTTCTAGTCCTCAAAAAGCTCTGTGTTGTACATTTAATATAAAAGAAACTGTCAAGCTTGATAATAATAATAATACAAATAAATAAATACATCAAAAAGAAAGTTTTTGAATTTTGAGCACTTTATTTGAAGAGAGATTACATGTTTAGTGATGAACGTGTATTAATGAAAAAGACAGGAGGAAATTTAGTTACCCTGTATTTATTTATTGTTGAATCTGGCAGGAATATCACTCAGGCATGAACTTATTTAGCAAGCTGCCAGCCCATACACCTGGTGACCAGTGTTTTAAGACAAATAAGTATACAGATTTGTGCCTTTTGTAGTGCAGAATGGGGAGGGGAGTGTCCTTGAGGAAGGCTAACAGCTCATGATGAATTAAAGTTAGAAAATAGGAAGGAGAGAGAGTCTAAGGTGAGGATATGAATGTTTAATAATTTGAAGAGGCTGAATGCTGGAAGCAGGTCTCAAGCATGTCATGAATACAGATCACAAGAATATTACGTAGGATCTTGTGCCATGAAGATAGATAATATATGAACCCAGGTTATGGAAGATTAACAATAACCCATGCAAGTGCAGTATTGTACAATTGTAATTAATGTGATTATTATGGAATACTTTTCCATAAAAGATTAACAAATTGGTACTTTAATGAGGAAGTAAAATCCCCAGATTTGTGCAAATGTGCATAATAGAAATGGTCTGTTGGATCTGCAGGCCAGTGTCCAACTCAGTATTCAGAATAGTCTTAACCTATTGCTATTGTGCATATAAAAAGAGAGATTAACTCAATAGAAGATAAGTCTGTTAGACTGTATAACTGTATGTAGTTAAAGAAGGTACATGGTCTCTAGATAATGATTTAACATATTCATATATATATATATATATATATATATATATATATATATGTCTACAGAACATCTACACCTGTTTTAACTTGTTTCACATTTCGTTGTCAGTGCCTCAAAGATTAATGCATTTAAATGAAGACGTTTCCCCTTCTCTACATAACATACAGTGAGGGAAAAAAGTATTTGATCCCCTGCTGATTTTGTACGTTTTCCCACTGACAAAGAAATGATCAGTCTATAATTTTAATGGTAGGTGTATTTCTACAGTGAGAGACAGAATAACAACCAAAAAATCCAGAAAAACGCATTTCAAAAAAGTTATAAATTGATTTGCATGTTAATGAGGGAAATAAGTATTTGACCCCTTCGACTTAGTACTTGGTGACAAAACCCTTGTTGGCAATCACAGAGGTCAGACGTTTCTTGTAGTTGGCCACCAGGTTTGCACACATCTCAGGAGGGATTTTGTCCCACTCCTCTTTGCAGATCCTCTCCAAGTCATTACGGTTTCAAGGCTGACGTTTGGCAACTCAAACCTTCAGCTCCCTCCACAGATTTTCTATGGGATTAAGGTCTGGAGACTGGCTAGGCCACTCCAGGACCTTAATGTGCTTCTTCGTTGCCTTGGCTGTGTGTTTTGGGTCATTGTCATGCTGGAATACCCATCCACGACCCATTTTCAATGCCCTGGCTGAGGGAAGGAGGTTCTCACCCAAGATTTGACGGTACATGGCCCCGTCCATCGTCCCTTTGATGCGGTGCAGTTGTCCTGTCCCCTTATCAGAAAAACACCCCCAAACCATAATGTTTCCACCTCCATGTTTGACAGTGGGGATGGTGTTTTTGGGGTCATTCCTCCTCCTCCAAACACGGCGAGTTGAGTTGATGCCAAAGAGCTCGATTTTGGTTTCTTCCATTTGTGAATAATCGCACCAACTGTTGTCACCTTCTCACCAAGCTGCTTGGCGATGGTCTTGTAGCCCATTCCAGCCTTGTGTAGGTCTACAATCTTGTCCCTGACATCCTTGGACAGCTCTTTGGTCTTGGCCATGGTGGAGAGTTTGGAATCTGATTGATTGATTGCTTCTGTGGACAGGTGTCTTTTATACAGGTAACGAGCTGAGATTAGGAGCACTCCCTTTAAGAGAGTGCTCCTAATCTCAGCTCGTTACCTGTATGAAAGACACCTGGGAGCCAGAAATCTTGCTGATTGATAGGGGATGAAATACGTATTTCCCTCATTAACATGCAAATCAATGTATAACTTTTTTGAAATGTGTTTTTCTGGATTTGTTTGTTGTTATTCTGTATCTCACTGTTAAAATACACCTACCATTAAAATTTTAGACTGATAATTTCTTTGTCAGTGGGCAAACGTACAAAATCAGCAGGGGATCAAATACTTTTTGCCCTCACTGTACTCCACACTGTTAAGGGGAACAAAGTTTTTATTGTGACAAAATAAAATATCATAATTGGATACGTCTCCAACCCCCTGTGTTAATACTTGGTGGCGGCAACTTGGTGACAGCAATTACAGCTGTGAGTCTGCTGGGATAGGTCTCTACCAACTTTTCACACCAATATTTGATCTTTCCTCTTTACAAAACTGTTCAAGCTCTGTCAAGTTCCTTGGAGAACATTGATGGACAGCAGCCTTCAAGTCATGTCACAAACGTTCGATTGGATTTAGATCAGGGCTCTGACTAGGCCACTCAAGGACATTTACATTTTTGTTCCTTAGCCACTCCACTCTTTGTCTGTGTGCTTCAGGGCACTGCCATGCTGAAGGTGGACATCCATCCCAGTTTCAGCTTTTTTGTAGAGGGCAGCAGGTTTTTCTCAAGGACTTTTCTGTACTCCATTCATGTTCCCTTCTATCCTGGCAAGTGCTCCAGAATTAACACTTTGCATTTAGACTACAAACCTTTTGGATACATAGCTGCAGAATCTCCTGAGTGTTTTGGGGGCTTGCTTGAGTAATGGCCTTTTTCTTGCCACCCTACCATATAGGCCATATTTTTAGAGTGCTTGGGATATTGTTGTTCCATGCACACTTTGATCAGTCTTGGCCATAAAAGCCTGTAGCTCTTCAAAAGTTGCCATTGGCCTCTTGGTAGCCTCTCTGATTAGTCTCCTTGCTCGGTCATCCAGTTTGGAGAGATGGCATGGTTTAACCAGGGTCTTGGTGGTGCCATACACCTTACACTTCTTAATTATCATCTCGATCGTGCTCCAAGGGATATTCAAAGCCTTTTTTTAAAAAAAAAAACATTCCCTGATCTTTGCCTTTCAAAAACTTTGCCTGGAGTTATTTTGAAAGCTCCTTGGTGCTCATGGTTGAGTCTTAGCTTTGAAATGCACTACCCAGCAGAGGGACCCTACAGAAACTGCTGAAATTATCCTGAAAATCATGTGAATCACTACATTTTTAAACAGGTGGAGGCCACTTAACTTTGTATGTGGTTTTGATGGCAATTGCTTACACCTGAGCAAATTTAGAATTGATATTAGTGGGGGTGGACACTTATTTGACCAAGCTATTTGAAAAAAATGTTTTTTTTTTCTAGAATGTTTCTTTCACTTGGGAGTTGTGGGGTAGAATGTGTAGATGCAATTACAAAAACATTTTTGTAATGAGTTTTAATTTCAATCTATAAGATAACAGAAGGTGAAAATTGTGAAAGGGAGTGCAGAGTTTCTATAGAGACTGTATTTACACTGAGTGGCCACTTATTTAGGTACACCTGCCCTTTCAATTAAATTAACTGTGCAATCAGTGAAAGCCTCATGTGTTCAGACTGATATTTAAAGCAGGTAGGCAGGTTTGTGCCAGTGAAATAAAATTTTCAGCCATTATGGTTTTGAAGATATTAACATTTATTTATTTCAAGTGATGTCACTCAGCCCTCCCACAACAACAAAATGAACCCAACGTATCTCATTCATTTGTTCTACATTTGTGCCGGTCTGTGCCGGTGAAACCAGTGTTCCCGTCATTCTAATTTTAAATATATAACACTATTAAATTATAATTAAATTAGTATTTTTGATGAAACTCCTATTGCGTATGAATAACAAACAACGTTTGGTCCTAGAAGATGATTGGATACACTGGAGTAGGGCTGTTGAAATGTTTGTAATAATAATAATAAAATATATACTTACAATCTACAAGTTTATTGCAGTACACTGCAGTGGAGAAATACACAATTAGAGGTATCATTGCATTTTGCCAACCAGTCAGTCAATTCTTACTTGGTGACTGCATTGCATGTTGTAAAAGGCATAATTTCACGTGAGAGAGGTATGATGACTTGTCTAGTGTAGTCATATCAGGAAACCCAGAAAGCAAGGTATGCCCACCCACTCACAGTGGTACTACACTTCAGCTGCTCCCCCATTCAAATCACCTCCCCCGCGGAAAGGGACAATTGCATACTTTTGTTTGTTCTCAGATTAATGTATTATTTTTGATGGCTATTCTTGTTATTCCACTCATGTGCCTTTCCATGCTTCTTTGTGTTGTATTTAGTTTCTGTATTATTTGTTATGTTTAATGACTAGGTTTCAGAGTAAGTGAGCACTGGTAAGATCAATTATATATCAGTCACACTTTACAATAAGGTACCGTGATTCCTCATGAATTAATAAATGAATACCACAGGATAAACACATGAAAATGCTATGCACTTCACCTGAGTTCTTATGTTAAATATATGTATAACAGGGTTAGGGTTAGGGTTAGGGTAAGTGTGGATTCATGTGCTCAACATCAGAACTCAGATGATGTTCATGATGTATTGATGTTTAAATCCTGTGGTATTCATATATGAATTCGTAAGGAATCACGGTACCTTATTATAAAGTGTTACCTATATATCTATATCAATACTGAGGCAGAAGTGTTACGTATGGAGCTACAGGTGACTAGATCAATATTTCAATAACAACTTGAACATAATAATGATTTTTACAGCATTTGGTATTATAAGTTCCTCAATATTTAATTGGATTTTCTCCCTAAGGATTTGCTAAATTAAACAAAGGCAACAAAGAGGCTGACAGGGCCCAAGCACTGTCTAGGAACATTATGGTTAAGAGTGCTGAAAATGAAGTATCAATTAGGCAAAATTAATGCACTGAAAAGAAAAAACCAGAACTCAACTCCTTCAATCAAAATCAAACTGCTTCATAAATGATAAAGAAACCCAAACAAAACGATTCCACACATGAAGCATCCACACCTACAGGTCTGAATTAGTCACACAGGCATAGAGGCCACAGCTGAAGGCTTTATTGTTCCTTGGTTTAGAAAAGACCTAAATTTCACTTTGGAAGAACACAATATCTTGCACAAATACCCCACCAAGACAATAGTATTACTGGATTCCAGAGAGGCTACATTGAAAACAAAGCAGGAAACCTTGTAATTGAATAGTCTTAATTCTAAATTGGGTAAGTGAATAGCCCTGGAGCAGTTTAGTCTTATTGTTTTTGTACTGAAGAATGTTTGAAAGGCATTAATACCACTGCAATTCATACCCAAAGTGATGCATAGATAACTTGATAGGAAACCTGGGGGATGGCCAAACACATCAGTTCTCTACTTTCCTTTATCCATTTAGTCGTGAGAGTATGCTTTCACAACTTTATATTGATTGATATTAGTAATTTTTGACTGCATGGCACTCCTGCCATGTTTTACTTGCCATATCGAGTTTGTCTGAGCTTAAGTTGATCGTTTTGTTGCTTTAAGTTTTTGGGCAGATCATCTCCTCCGTGTGAAGCCAGTTTGTCGAAAGATCCGCAAGTGAGAACAATTGAGAAACTCAGACTTTTCCAGCAGCTCCAGCTATAGCGGAAAATCTTTCCTGGGGGTTGTAAGTTTGCAGCAGTGTTTTATTCCTGAGATTTACTCAAGGTCCACTATTGTAACAGCCCTCACCGAGAAAAGCCAGCCTAATAAGATTATGTGTTCTGTGGAGTGCAAGAGTGCATTTTGGGATGTGATAGGGGCACAGATCCAAGATACAGTCTTGATTCTGGTCAGCCATCCACTGTTCTGAGAGACGTGTGGAACTGGTGTTGCTGCAAGGAGAACTATCTGAGATTCCTATAAAAAGGTTGTGGTTGTGGTAAAATGGTAGTTTTTCAAGCTGCAAAATGGGAAAGAGAAATTGACAAAGTAAATGTGTAGTTCGAAGCCCCCCGCTCAGGATTAGAACAACACCAACACAGGTCCTCCTGTGAAGGATAACTTTGCACTTTCCACTGGGCTTCCTACCACTAAAATAGATGAAACGTGGTTCTTTGATATTTGTCACATTTTGGGCAGGTTTCACAGACCCAAATTAGAACTAGTCACCCAATGTTAGTTTAGGTAGAGTTGTCCTAGACTAGAGGTCTGTGAAACCAGCCATGTATCTACTGTTCACATAAGTGCTCTGACATTATATCGCCTGCTTCTCCTTCAAATATAACTCAAAGAGCAGTTTTCCTCCGAAATACTAACTTGGATTGTCAATCATTTTGTTACAACTTGTTTAGTTTTTTTTTTCCTGCAAGTGAAAACAAGGCTTACAAATAGGTGCTATTGAACCACAGACAAAGGACCATCCATACCCAGTTAACTGTGAATGTCATGGTCTCTGTGTATACCTGATTGACACCATCAATTCCAAACATGGCTGTGTTTTTCATCTCTATTCATGGTACATTTGTTTGCAATATTTACCTCTCACAGAACAAGACACTATAATTAGCAAAGGTTCTATCAGAAGGGCATTATTATTATGAAGTGTATATTGCTTATATGAAGAAAAAAATATTATACAAATATAAACTAATAGCTGGTTAAATGGGGATTATTAGCTCAAAGACAAAGAAGAGAATAAGTTATACCCAAGGGCATTTTCTAATATGATTCATATTGCCAGGTTTACAACTACACAAGCACGATTATAACTTACATGTAGTGTTTTGAAATTCCATGGTAGAAAATATGATAGAGCAAATTAGATTTTGTGGCACTGCTTCATAGTTAGGTCAGTGTGTTTGACAAGTGCTTTGTTATAGCGATAGTGAGAAGACTAGCCTTTTTATTTCTCCTGTAGGGGTGGTAATTACTTATGCTTCTGCTGACAAATTCTGACGAAACTGTACTTGTTTTTCAACTGGCAGATTCTTATTATTTTTACATTTAAATTACTAGACTAACACATTTGATGGTTCAATAGTATCTGTGACTAGTCTTAAAGCTTAAAGCTGGTTGAAAATCATATTTTCTGTTAATGTTGGTTATTTCAATTTCATCTATGCATCTAGATCAGCTATAAGAAGATAGTGATCAATATACAATCTGTGTTTAATTATGTATCATCATTATTATTAGTAGTATTAGTGGTAGTAGTAGGTCAGTAGTAGTAGTTTTACTATGTAGTATGTTCTTTTCTCTTTAAAGCATCAGAAAATAAATACTGTATTTATCTGCTGTTCATGTTGTGGGCCATTACCATTTTATCTGTCAAGCATGTCTGCTGAATATAAAAATAACAATATTACTAATATACAATATTTGACCCATATTTACCCACTTCAGAATTGTTTTCTCTTTACTTGTGCTTTTATTCTGAAGAACATTTAGTTCAGCTGAAATATGACATAAAATATATTTTTCATAGATTTGAGGTAAGAAAAAAAGAAAGCTCATGTCAGAAGATTCAGCAAAAACCCTTGGGACTGAATTGTCCCATTGATATTGCATTTGTGTCAGCTTTTCATCCTTGTTACTGCAGCCCAATATTCCTTTCCTTGCTTTGTTTAACTGCCTCCCTGATATGTCTAAAATAACACAAGGTCAGCCAATTTTCACTAGCAGAGCAAACCTATTGGCACCCAGCATTGTTTATTTAACTGGTGTTTTAAAGCGGATGTTCAAGACGGGAGCCAGAGAAAGCACGCAGGTTAATGGAACATGAATGGGAGGCAAACAAAAGGGTTATCATCACATCTACATTTAAAGGTGATGTCTTACAATACGGCCTTTCACATCAAATGCAATGTGGTTCTCAATAGCAGCCTTTACAAAGCTGTACCTTAGAATTATGTACCACAATCATTAATTGTTTTGTATTACATTCAAATACTGTGCAGCACTATTTGTAAGACAGCATACATTTTTCACATTCCTCAGATATGTTTTTAAATGCAAGCTATGTATTAAAAGAATTGCTTGTCATTATATTGGGTTCATTCTGTGTCATACTTCCTGTGGATGACTCATTAAAAATCAAAGCACATTTCTTAATGATATAATGGAACATTTGTCTAAAATCTATATTTGTCTCACTTTAAAGACATTATTAAATGTTATTAAATGCTATTATTAAATTCAATTCTTATCTTTCTACAAGCACTTTTAGTAATTAAATTATGATGTGTTAAATAACAGGTGTCCCTGTACCTTTACACACAATATAATATCCAGCCAATGCTATATTAACTATTGCTAATTGTGACTTATCTTCTGTGTATCTTTTCTAAAGAGATAGTTTTTTATGTGATTAATTAAAATAATTTCAGCACTTATTTGGCTTATTGAAAGTGTTATTTGGTAAGCGATCAATCAGTTTAAACTGAGTATATTTTCAGATTAAACATTGAAAACAAAAACAACATATACAAAACAACTTAATGATACTTAGATTTTATTACATTTTGATTATTTATTTTTATTTTTCAGGGATTATATGATGAAAGTATTTAAAGCAATAGTTTAATTGAAAATCTGACATTTTAAGCCTTGTGTTTGTATATGTATTTGTTTGTTTAATTTGGTCACTACCTAGACAATATTGGAAGGTATTTTGGCAACTACAACTGCTGCACACTTTGCCAACAGTCTGGACATGCTGGCAGTTGCCAGACTTAGAAACACATGTCAGAAAGGGTGCTGAAAGGAGTTAATTCAAATGAATTAGTGTATTTAACCGTGTTTCTTTCTCACTGTTTTGTATCATTATCATTTTATGACTTAGTATGTTCACTGTGTATCACTTATTTAATGTGATTTGGAAGTGTTTAACTAATATTGATTAATTGAATTGAGCATGTTGTTTTCCTATAAATGACTGACCCCTGGAGAGACTCATTGCAGACACCTGCTCACAATCGTGCACCAGAGTCCATCTGTGTCTTTCCAATGGCTTTCATGAGTTTAAAAAGAGTGCTTTTCAGGCAGAGGGACCAGGAGAGTATTTTGTGCAAAAGGCAGAATTGTGTGGAGCAGTGGTGTCAGAAGAAGGTGAAGTGGAGGAACTGCAATGCTTACCTCCATTGAAGCTGTGTGGGTGCTAGACTGCAGAAGATATTTAAGTTTTCTTTTCTTTTTTTGTGTATTAAGAACAATTTTTTAACATAAAGAATGTGCTATGTTTAGCATTGATTTACTGTGGTTAACCAATAAAACTGCTCTGATCTACATCGCACTAAGTCAGGGGCTCTTAACCAGGGGTCCTGGTGACAACTTGGCATCAGTCCTTTACCCCCCTGCTCGACAACTCGCCATTCCCCACCCCCGGATGATACCTTGACCTGATGGGGATGTGGATTACCATGGATCGCTACAGGGGGTGCAAATAAGCAAAAAGGTTATGGACATTTATTTTCACTCAACAACCAATCTGTGTCTCTTTGTCACTCAGGAAATCAAACAGAAATGTATACCCCATCATGTCAGAATGCAACTCACTGTACATATGAAACCCTAACACTAGCCAAAACCCTAAATAAAGAAAAATCCCATTAAAATACAGTACAACAGGGGTTCTTAAGCAGGGGTGTGAGATGCCCTTTCTGGGGGTGCGAGACATGACAGATTTGTGTGGGACAGTATTTCTGTCCAGTTTGTGGGTCTGTGGGCTGATACATGGTGATGGAACCCTTGAAGGCAACGTTGTCTGAATCTTCGGCAACTGCAGTTCAAACGCTGATTAGGACATTGGAAGTGTGGCATTCAGCAGGGGTTTTGGACCATGAGATGAGATACAGTTGGAACAGAATGGTAGGCTAGCTGGTTTTATGTATACCAGGCCAACCCTTTAATGAATGGAGCATAAATTACTTATTACATAAATAAAAGACTCTGAATTATGTTGCTTTCAAGAACATCCCACACCTACAAACAATAAAACAAATTGACCAATTGGGAATATGTTTTTATTTTGAAAGGGAAAACTTTAAAGAACAGAAAAATGACAGGCTTTTAAAGCTGGCTGAAAGAACACACGAAACCTGCCCTATGCACTCACAAAATCCAGAAAATGAAAAAACAATGGCTAGAGGCAAATGACACTTTTTAAATAGAAAGGTACGTAACGCACTTGAGATGCATTTCTGTATAAGGTATTAAACAACATAAATAATTAAACTCCCTAAAAGGTTATATTAAATATGTATTGAACATAATAAAAACTAAAGTTAATTCTCTAACTGTTGTTTCAAGCAGTCAACACTATCAGACACTAGCAGCGCTCCACAGAGCAGAGCATGGTGTATCTATATGGTTCTTTAGACGGCTTCTTTCTTTGTGGGCAGAACCCAATATGTGTGCATTGTACATATAATCTGTTAAACATTACCAACAACATACAATTCATAAATATACCAATTAGTTACACCCATTATCCTCTTGTGTAATGGGAAAACCACAGAAAAAAAAGGCTTTCAAATTCATGTTTCAAGGTTCGTAAGGATTCAAAATAGTTTCAAATTAAAGCAGATGGAAGCTAAACAAAATCAGAAAAATGTGCCCTTATTTTTCCCTAGTCTCTATAAAAGGGTTACATTCTCTTCAACAACCCATTACTTTCCCTGACTGCTGCTGTCCTAATTCACATATATAATTTGCTCTGTGTAATTTTAAGTATTATCTCAGTAGAATGGATCCTCTCCATAGATATAGAAATAACAGCTGAGTAACAGTACTTCAGTACCGAATGTGCATTGTGCAAATATCTTTGTAAACATTCCCAAGATTGTGCAAACATTGCAAAGTAAATAAGAGAAATCATTCAGAACCACTCAGCTTCGCTTTTTATTAAGTTCTTTGCTCTCTGTGTAACACATTTTATACATTTTATAAGAGAAAATAACATTTTTCCCCCACTCTTCCTCACCTTCTGCTGACCTCTCCATCTCGATCCTCTAAGAATCCACCACACTCTCTCCTTCTTCCGCTAAAAATCTAGGAGTCACCCTCGATCCTGCGCTCTCCTAGACCCAGCACATCACCACGCTGACACGCACCTGCAGATACTTCCTGAGCAACATACGCCGGATCCATCCCTTCCTCACTGACTACTCAACTCAGCTGCTCGTCCAGTCCCTGGTCCTCTCCCACCTGGACTACTGCAACTACTACAGAACTCTGCGGCTCGTCTGGTATTCTCTCTGCCCCGATTCGCACACGCTACTCCACTGCTCCACTCCCTCCACTGGCTCCCAGTTCAGTTCAAGACATTGACCCTCACCTACGGCTGTCTTGACCACACTGCACCAAGTTACCTTCAGACCCTCGTCTCCCCATACATCCCCTTCAGACCACTGCGCTCTTCCAGTGCCAGAAGACTAACTCTACCTCCTCTCCACTCTCCTTCCTGCAGAGCCGCTCCTTCTCATCCCTGGCCCCTAAATGGTGGAACGACCTTCCCACCGAAGTCAAAACAGCAGAGTCTCTGACCTCATTCCGGCGCTTACTCAAGACACATCTTTTCAGACAGTACTTGTAATATTAGTCCTTTTAATCCCCGCTAGATAGCACTTCACAGTTTTATTATGCTTCTTGCATTTTTGATTGTTTTCCTCCTTGCTCCCTTTCCCGTAGCCCTTGACTGTGACCCTACATCTTGACGGCACTTAGCTTTACTTTCCAGGATGTAGCACCTCACTTACTGTACTTAACTGTGTAAATTGTAAATTGGAAGTTGTAAAATGTATTATATCTTGAATTGCTTTGTTTAATGTAAATTTGAATTTGTAATGTTTGATGCCTTGTACTTAACTGTATTCTTGCACTTTGTATTGCACTTATGTTGTAAGTCGCCCTGGCTAAGGGCATCTGCCAAGAAATAAAAATACAAATAATAATAATAATAATAATAATAATAATAATAATAATAATAAAGACAGGTAGGTAGCCCAGGCATTTTGGTGATGTGGTAGCAACATTGTCTGCAGTACTATCTTTCAAGATTGAATCCCAAGCCAAATTTATGTTATTTGTGTTATTTATCCAGTACTTTTCTACATACAACTTGTAACAGATTCAGAAAACAAATCAGTCTTCTAAATGTAAATCACTGTATGTTACTTTCCAAGAAGATGTTTAATTTAGGTTAGTCCCCACGGAAAATTAATCAACATCACAAAACCGTCTATCAGTTTGGCTGTCGATGTTGGGACAGGGCCAGTGACTGAATTTGTGTGTCAAATCTTAATTAAAATAAAGTTAAATAAATATAAAACACATTTTCCATGTATAACAATAATGATAATACAGTAATATTTTATATAGAAGTCATTTTAATTATTCAATATATATAGCATTAATACAAATTAACTACTAATACTGTTTTGTTAACTAGCTAACTAGCTCATACAGCTTACAATTTCTCCAGTAGTTGGAGATTAATTTAACTATTTACACTTCCTATCAAGATGAGACACCTACAAGTTAAGGACATATTTTCCTTCAGAATAATATTATCCAGTTAAACTCAACTAAACAGAAAACATAAAACCAATCAGGAAAAATCATTTTTAATATGCATTTTGTCATGGTTGCCTCGGGGGAGGACCGCAGAGCTTAGGAGTAAGGACCCAAGTGCAGAGCTCGTACAATGAGCAGACAGGAGCCAAGGAGAAATCAAAGACGTGGTCGAGGTCACAGGCTAAGGTCGAAATCCAGGTGGTCAAGAGAGACAGAGATACAGGACAAAGAGAGAGAGAGAGAGAGAGAGAAATAGAGACAAAGACAGGACTGAGAGAGACAGAGATGCTAGGGAGAACAAGGAACCAGACTTCGTGATGCAGGTGGAGCTGACAACACTTCGCCCAGAGTGAGGGCAGTGAGGGGTTTATAAAGGAGAGCAGAAACTAGGAAGGCAGGAGCAGGACCAATAAGAGCAGAGGACAGGAACAGAAGTGCACAAGGGTGTGGAGGAATGTTAATTGACAGAGTGAAAAAGGAAAGCAGTGAAGGGAGCAGGAAAATACTGTTTTATTGTGTGTAGTATTTTACATTACATATAAAATCAATTCAATTTTTAATACTTATGATTAAAAAAAATTTAAAATCAATTCTTAAAATCACTTAAAATTTTTAAAATCTTTGTGATTTAACGAAAAACAAAATAATTAACTTCAAATAAACAAGTGCACAACACAACAAAACAAACGTGATTAAAGCAAAACTGCTCACCAACATAAAAGTCAAATACATTGAAATAACTGAAAATGCATTGGACAAAATAAAGAAACAATTAAATAGGTAAAAATAAAAAACAAACAAAAAAGGTCCAATGCATTTAAAATTAAATCCAAAACGGACAATGTATTTGACAAAAAAAATATAACAAAACTAAACCAAAAAACCCCTAAACAATTAGTGATTTAAAAACAACTAAATCTTTAAAAACAGTTAAGATTCATTTTAAAAGTCATTTTAAAAACAATCATCCATAAAATGGTTAAAAGATCTTGGACTCGGGCTCCAGCAGGGGGAACTGACCGTCCCCGGAGGTGGGTCCCATCATGGGATCCTGAGCTCCCCCAGATCTTGTATGTGCCAGTTCTTATAGGCTTCCTCCTTGCCCCTCTGATGGACCTCCAGATTGACATAGTCCCTCACGAGCACCATGCCCCTCCGCGCGATGACAATCGGGTCCAGCTCCTGCTTATTGAATAGACAGATGTTCCGTCCCTCCCACAGGGCCTGCTTCACTGCGCAGACGACACGCCACCAGCACCTCAGGGTGGAAGATGTTAGTCCCCTGGTAGGACCGTACAAGATCTGCTGGGCGGTCGCCCGCGCAGGAACGGCAAACCTGTGGAGGAACGGAGAAAACAGGAGCCAGACCCTGTAGGCGGAGGGGCACTCTCTAAAGATGTGAGCCTCCGTCTCCTTCCCCAGGCAACAGGAAGGGAGCAGGAAACGACAAGGGAACATTGGTGCCCTCTTGTGGGGAAAGAGGGTCAAGGATAGGGAACTGTGACAGTACCCCCCCATCCACACTCGGCACAGCCGAACGGGGCTGGACACGGCGGGGACAGCCACGGGGCTGAGAAGCAGGAGAAAAGGTAGTGGCGATACAGAAGTCAAGAAGGAGGGAAAGGTCAGGATTTCCGGAGGGCGGCCACAAGGCAAGGTCGGGAGGCCTGGGTGGTGGCTGCAGGAGGGGAGCGGGATCCGGTGCCCTGGGAGGTGGCCACAAGACAGGGTCAGGAGGTCTGAAAGACAGCCACGGGATAGGATCGGGGTCTGGAGATCTTGGAGGCGGCCACAGGACAGGAACGGGTTCAGGAGGTTTGAGAGACGGCCACAGGACAGGAACGGGTTCAGGAGGTCTGAGAGACGGCCACAGGACAGAACGGTTTCGGGTGGTCTGGGAGGTAGCCACAGGTCAAGGACAGGGTCTGCAGGTCTGAAAGACAACCGCAGGACAGATGCAGGGTCCGGAGAACTGGAAGACGACCTCCAGACAGAGGTAGGGTTCGGGTCGGGCAGAGGAGGTGCTGGAGGCTCGGTGGATGGAGCCGCGGAAGCCTTAGAAGACTCTGAGAGCGGCGCCTTGGGAGGCGGAGCCGTCAGAAGTGGAGTCCTGGAAGGCTGAGGAGACGGAACCGAGGAGGCCTCAGGAGCCGGAGCCTGGGAAGTTGAAGCCGTGGAAGCCTTAGGAGACTCCGAGAGCGGCACCTTGGAAGTCTCGGGAGGCGGCGCCTTGGAAGGCAGCGGCGGAACCACGGGAAGTGGCGCCAAGGAAGGCGGCGCCACTGGTGGCAAAGCTGAGGGAGGCGGAACCACAGGAGGCAGAGCCGAGAGAGTCGGAGCCGGGTAGGCCTCAGGAGGCGGTACTGTAGATGTCTTGGGAGGCATGAAAGCCTCTGGAGGCAGAGCCTGGGAAGGCAGAACCTAGGGGGCCTCGGGAGGCAGAGTTGCAGGAGCCGTGGACAGCATAGTTGCAGGATCCGTGAAAGCCGCAGAAGGCGGCGCCGTGGAAGCCAGGGGAGTCTTGAAGGGCGGAGTCATGGGAGCCATAGAAGGCGGAGCCGAGGGAGCCTTAGGTGGCTCGGGAGGCGGAGCCTTGGAAGCTTCGGAAGGCGAAGTCATGGAAGCCTTGGGAGTCTCGGGAGGAGCCGGAACCGTGGAAGCCTCAGGAGGCGGAGACTTGGAAGCTTCGGAAGTCTCTGGAGCCGGAATCGTGGAAGGCTCAGAGAGAGCTGGGTCTTGGAAGCCTCAGCCACAGGAGGCGGAGCCTCAGAAGTGGAAGCCTTGAGAGGCAGAGCCTCGGAAGCTGCAGCGGGCGCGGAAGGCGGAGCAGCAGGAACCTTGGAAGGCTCCATTATTTGCGAGGCTGGTGCAGGTACTGGTTCGCAGACCATGAGAGGTGTAAGTACTGCCTGGATGGCGGCGGCCGGGACCGGAACTGGGGCATCGGGCTGGACGGCGGCGGCGGCTGGGCTCTCGGGCTTGGCGGCGGCAGCCGGGATCGGAATCGGGACCTCTGGTTCAGCGGCGGCGGACGGGATCGGGATCGGGACCTCTGGCTTGGCGGCGGTGGCCGGGATCGGGAACTCTGGCTGGGTGGCCGGGGTCGGGACCGGGGCCTGGAACTCTGGCTGGGCAACCGGGAGAGCGGGCTGCTGTACAGGAAGGCGCTCAAGCACCAGGTTCAATTTGGCTAGAAGCCCCTGGAGCAGCCGCATATTCTCCCCGATCATGGCCCCCTGGGTAGCGAAGGCGGTCAGCATCGCTGGGTCCCTTTAGCGGCAAAGTTTTCTGTCACAGTTGCCTTGGGGGAGGACCACAGAGCTTAGGAGTAAGGACCCAAGTGCAGAGCTCGTACAAGGAGAAATCACAGGCTAAGGTCAAAATCCAGGCACGAGAGAGCACGAGAGAGCACGAGAGAGCACGAGAGAGCACGAGAGAGGAACCAAGCTTGGTGATACAGGTGGAGCTGAAAACACTTGCCCAGAGTGAGGGCAGTGAGGGGCTTATAAAGGAGAGCAGAAACTAGGAAGGCAGGAGCAGGACTAATAAGAGCAGAGGACAGGAACAGAAGTGCAGAAGGGTGTGTAGGAATGTTAATTGACAGAGTGAAAAAGGAAAGCAGTGATTGGAGCAGGAAAAGACAAGGGAACATTGGTGGCCTCTAGTGGGGAAAGAGGGTCAAGGCTAGGGAACTGTGACATTTATTTATCACTACCAAACAGACATTCCAGTTGTGTATCCCAAATTCATTTCTTCCTTCGTTGTCCGTCACAGGAAGATTATGGAAGTTTATTTTTGTAGATTAAAGTAATGTTGACATAAAAAAGAACTCAAATTGCAGAAGCCAAAGAAAGAAGAGAATTACCTTTACAGTGATGTGTTTGGTGCCCTTTTAAAGGTCAGCAAAGACACGGTTCAACAAATCTTTACAAAAAGTTTTAAATGTTCTTATACTTTAAAATGGAACAGCATCATAGACAGTCTTTCGGGACAACAAAACAAACATAATTTTAAAGATGTAAGTGCCAGCAATAAATTTCCAAAAAAGCAATGAATTCCTTAAAAGATACTTGAAAATGTCCCTTTAATCTCTTATCATTTCAGATATACAGTATACACTCACCTAAAGGATTATTAGGAACACCATACTAATACGGTGTTTGACCCCCTTTCGCCTTCAGAACTGCCTTAATTCTACGTGGCATTTATTCAACAAGGTGCTGAAAGCATTCTTTAGAAATGTTGGCCCATATTGATAGGATAGCATCTTGCAGTTGATGGAGATTTGTGGGATGCACATCCAGGGCACGAAGCTCCCGTTCCACCACATCCCAAAGATGCTCTATTGGGTTGAGATCTGGTGACTGTGGGGGCCAGTTTAGTACAGTGAACTCATTGTCATGTTCAAGAAACCAATTTGAAATGATTCGACCTGTGTGACATGGTGCATTATCCTGCTGGAAGTAGCCATCAGAGGATGGGTACATGGTGGTCATAAAGGGATGGACATGGTCAGAAACAATGCTCAGGTAGGCCGTGGCATTTAAACGATGCCCAGTTGGCACTAAGGGGCCTAAAGTGTGCCAGGAAAACATCCCCCACACCATTACACCACCACCACCAGCCTGCACAGTGGTAACAAGGCATGATGGATCCATGTTCTCATTCTGTTTACACCAAATTCTGACTCTACCATCTGAATGTCTCAACAGAAATCGAGACTCATCAGACCAGGCAACATTTTTCCAGTCTTCAACTGTCCAATTTTGGTGAGCTTGTGCAAATTGTAGCCTCTTTTTCCTATTTGTAGTGGAGATGAGTGGTACCTGGTGGGGTCTTCTGCTGTTGTAGCCCATCCGCCTCAAGGTTGTACGTGTTGTGGCTTCACAAATGCTTTGCTGCATACCTCGGTTGTAACGAGTGGTTATTTCAGTCAAAGTTGCTCTTCTATCAGCTTAAATCAGTCGGCCCATTCTCCTCTGACCTCTAGCATCAACAAGGCATTTTCGCCCACAGGACTGCCGCATACTGGATGTTTTTCCCTTTTCACACCATTCTTTGTAAACCCTAGAAATGGTTGTGCGTGAAAATCCCAGTAACTGAGCAGATTGTGAAATACTCAGACCGGCCCGTCTGGCACCAACAACCATGCCACGCTCAAAATTGCTTAAATCACCTTTCTTTCCCATTCAGACATTCAGTTTGGAGTTCAGAAGATTGTCTTGACCAGGACCACACCCCTAAATGCATTGAAGCAACTGCCATGTGATTGGTTGGTTAGATAATTGCATTAATGAGAAATTGAACAGGTGTTCCTAATAATCCTTTAGGTGAGTGTATAAGAAATAACCCCCCCCCAAAAAAAAAAAAATGCTACAAAACTCAAATCCACCATTTGTAGGTGCAGGTAAAGTTCAATTTTAAGACATTTTAAAAGCAGTTTTGCACATTTCCACTTGATGAAAGATCTGGCTAAATAATTCCACACACCTACATGTATTTTTTTCAAAACAACACATATTTTTAAAGCATTTTTGTTTCCTGCTATCACATCAAAAGATACAAAGCTTCCCTAGGGTTTCTCGACTCATGCTGTTTTACTTTTGATGAGAACAGATTCAAAATGTATCCAACAGTGTGACATTTTCAATTGATTACCACATGTAGTCTTCTATGTGGTCTTCTTGGCCATTTTACATCATTTGGGATCCATACCATATCATCTATAGTCCATCTCTGATCTGTTCTTCTTGCAGTGTCTTGCCCATTGCCATTTTAATAACTTCACTCTTTCAGTATCACTCAATGTTTGTTCTCTGATCCATTTTTTTAAAGAGTGTATTCTAAGTATGCCTTTGTACATCCATATTTGTGTTGCTTGGAGTTTGTGTGTCGTTTTTGCATTCAGTGAGCAGCTTTTGGAGCCATAGCTGAGCATAAGTAGTATGCATTTGTTAAATAATTTATTTCCGCTTAATATTGTAGTGTTTCTTTCAATGTACTCAATTGCACTGTTCTTTGATAATCCTCCATCTGTGCCCATTTGTTAACTCCTTTAAGTCTTGTTTGATTTAATTCCTCTCAGTCTTTACAAAGAATATATATAATGACAAAAACCTGGCAAACATTCGATTTAATCTGAGTGCAACACTGATAATAACTCATAGGAAAAGCAGCTGACAAACAGTAGTATCCAGGGATGATGTCTTTGCATTATGCTATTATCACAAAGTATAACTTTTTGTCCGGGAATATGAGGCAGTTAAAAACGGGAAAGTATAATGAAGACTTAAACTTTTATAGTTTCCATTTTTCTTTATTCACTGGCAGTCACAACTGGGGGGGTAAAATGACAATCATCCTGAATTACCAATAAAATATTATGTTTCTGATAAACCATTGATTAATATGTAAATGATCATCTTTCACAGCATTCTTCTTTTCCACTCTCACATGCCAAGCTCATCCAACAACATTTCAGTGGAGATGGTTGAGAATAAGGCACCCATGTAATGTACCCTACATGTATTTGCCTTGTAAAATAATAATTATTATTATTTGTCTCCCCACAATCTTAATGATTAAACATGATTATGACTTGTGCAACAAAGTCTATGTGTGTCTTTTTAACAACATATTGTATTCACATTTGTGGCCAGAAAGCTACAGTAATATTATCTAAACTGAATGATTATAATAAGTGTATGCAAAATAAGTATGCAATCATTTGTTTTATTGCCACGTCAGTTTAATTTCACTATTCCAACTACATTACATGATGAACTTAATTGGGATCACAACCAAAACACCTTTACAGCAACATGATATAGAGATACACACATACAGAATACATTCGCCTTGTCTTTTGCAAATTCTTCAATATTTGTATCATCACAAATAATATTATTAAAAGATGAACAAAAAACTGCGTGTGTGCGTGTCTGTGATGCACGACCAGCTCCCATCTGCGCCTGTCAAGCTCTGAAACTAAAACCAAATGAATATTTCAAATTAATTGCGTCTTTTTTTTTTTTTGGTCTGGTTACGTAGATCCTGCCAAAAAAAGGGGGCACTGCATCTTTAAAAATCTCAAGCAAAACACACAACCCATTCAGTCAAAATTGTAGGATGATAAGCACTGGGTACCTATTTTACTTTTGGAGAGCCGCTAGCAGTGGAGACAGGACTTGGCGTCTGCGGGCTTCCCTGCGCTCATTGCTGCGAGTCAGACTGAATCCGAGTCACATGACACAGCCCGGGGCAGAGACTGAGAGAAAAGCGCTTCATTTCAGCGTCCACCGCCATACTGTATTTTATACCAAATCTCATTTTTATTGCAACATTTTACTCCCGCTCGGTGAGTACCTTTTCAATGGCATTTTTACACACCTTTTTTGTCTTTTTTGTTTTTTTATTTTTCCCTCTTGCGCTGGTGTTGAACATGAGAATTGAAGTATGGTTTTTAGCGGTTTTTTTCCCAGGCTCCAAGTTTTTAGCAGGCAGTGATTCTGCACAGCATTAGATCTGTGTGACTCAGTAGCGACAGTCACTGGAAAACACATACTTGCAGTCCTGTAAAATATGCAACTGGTTTTTATACAAGCGGGTGGCAGTTTTATATATATTTTTATAGCATGTCTACTTGTGGTTTTGAAACCTTTTTTTTTTCTCTCTCGTTTTCTATCGGTCTGACTTTTGCTGTGGCTATGCTTTGCTTTGTATTTTGCAGTGTTGTTTCCCAGAGTTTTGTCCTTTTGCGAGCTCGGTGCATGGCACTGAGAGCGCCTCTGATTTTATTTTATTCCTGTTTTCCTTTGCGAAAATCCTTTTTAAACCTGGTGATATTTTAACTTGAAACTTTTCTTGCAGCTTATTGATCACAGGTTATTTTTTTCTTTCTTTTTTTGAATTTCTAATACTTTTGCGTATTTCAGTATCAAAATATTTTTTGGGGAGATAGTTTTTTTGTGTGTTTTTTTTTTTTTTTTTTTTTTTAATTAGTTGGTACAAGCAGTGGATTTGAAATGTTTCTTGGAAAAAAAATGAAGTGCGTTTTTGGTTTCCTTGGTTTCCACGAAGATGAACAGCCAAGTCCCCTTCGCAGGTATTTCATGAGGACATATGCATTGTCTTTACAATAAAAGCGACACATCAATGAATTATATATCTGTGCCTGGTTTATTATTTAATAAACAATGGACCATATTCAACATAGATCTCAGTAAAGACACATTTTCTTAGAGGTTTGCACGGTGTTTCGTTTTCATTCCTGTATTTTAAAATAATGCTTTATTTTGTAGCTATTGCAATCGAAAGGCAGTGGTTGGGTTGCAGGACAGGTGCTCTGTGAACTTCAAACATGATGCATTTGTCTAACAATGTAGCCCTTTTGTGTAACATCAAATGCTATGCATGCAGTTCTCTGGCACTTACAGATACAAACTAGTGCTGTTGATTTTCTTTTCCATCGCAAATAAGAGGCAACCAAAAACGTGTTTTAGATGAACATGCATTTCTTTTTGAGCAGGTTAGCATTTTGTTTAAGTTTAGGCTATGTTAATCACCTTCTGCGAGCTACATGGGACTCTCTCTCTATGTGCTTTGCAACAACAACAACAACAACAACAACAACAACAACAAATACATTTCCATTCCAGTTTGCCTTCCACTTTGTAATAAATTACTAGGATTGTGATATTAGAGTCTGGTCATAGGAAAACGGAATATGACAGGAGATGTCAGAAACCGCAGGCGACTGCATCTGGATGTGTTATTGCAATGGGGCCAGCAGTTGTCTGTAGGATGCGTCAATGAAATCCGACCCACAGGAGAATTGATTAATTGCCAGGAGTGCAATAATGCTGCTAAATGTCATCGATTCATGACTACAGGTTCAGGACTGTAGACTGTAAAATATGAAGCGTGCTGGGGAGGAATTACAAATAGGTTAACGATATCTATGATGTATCAATTTCCAGTTCAGTTTTGTTTTGAGGCTCTTTTTGTCGTTCCCTCCTCCCTTTCCAGTAATCGCTGATACCAGATCCAGGATCATTAGCATTTCTATACGCAGAATGTGTGATTTTATTTTACAGTTTTCTTATATTTTTCAGGACTGTAAAACTGACTGTCAGTTTCTCTCACATTCTCTTTTGAAAGTGCAAGCATGGGTGTTGAGAGTATGTTGTGACTGTAGAAATAAGTTTGAGAAGACTAGAAGAGTCGGTTTGTAGAAGACTGGGTTTGTAGATGAGAAGGTTTGTGATGATTATGGTTATTGTGCATCCCAAGCATCATTAAATAAATAAATTAAGACAATGAACAGAATGCTTTGGAGGAGCAAAACACATTGATAATTAGATAGTTTATTGTAATCACTATTTATAAATAGACAAGCAAATACACCAAAACTGTTAAAGTATATATTTGTGTACTTTCTCTTCCTACAGTTTTTAACTTTTAAGGAGGCAATATCCCAGTTGAAACTGCCACTGTCTTTGGAACTGTTGGAATATTGATTTCTATGAAGATTTGATCTTTTCTTTTTTCTATTTTAATAGTAATCAGGACTTGTTTCTTTCATTTTTGCATTTAACAAATGTGTAAGTTTAGTCAATATATATTCCAAACAAAATATGTAGTGTACATGAAGTTCAATTTATTCCAAGTAAATCCATAACGATTGCCAAACCATAAGCATTTCGATAACAGGCAGATGCATATCTGTGCATCTAAGTGATAAATTGTTGAATGATTTATGTATATATGAACTGGTTTTGGTCTCACTATTTCAGATATGTTTCAAAATGAGAGACGGAGGTTATTTTGTAATCTTCCAAGCGACTTCCAACTACATATCAGGGGTAATGAAGCTTGTCCGGGTCTGACTTTCTAAGCAGATAGTGACTAAAGTATGAAGTTTGGAGGCAGTGTGCATTACGTAGTGCTCCATGTATTCGCCTTCGAGTTTGTGTGCTTGTGACTTGAATCTGAATCTGGGAAAAGTTGATAACAGCAGCTTGTTTAGGATTAAAATAGAATAAGACCATAAGAGAGGCAACTTCAAGATAGCTTTTTCTTTTTCTGTTGCCACCGCATTCTGAAAAAATGCCAGTCTTTCGTAACCAAATTATGATGTCAGCATCTGTGTTTCAGTGGTTGAAAGGTGGTGTGGACATCACTTTTTCTCTTGGTGTTGACCGTGTCATTGCTTAGGTTATTATTATAGCTTGATTGTCTGACAGGAGTCCTTTTACTCTTTCCCAGTGCTGGCTACTCCCTGTTATGTGAACATCTGTAAAGTCATCTGTTTAAAGAGATCCAGCAAAATGTGATGTTTCATGTGTGAAGATGTCAAAGCACCATTACAGTAATTTAAGTGTAAGAAAGGGTCTCTTTTTAATGCCTACAATATGCATATATCCAGTAAGAATCTACTGTTGATTATCTGGGTACCCATGACAGGGTTAAACAGTATTCTATTGTATTCTATTCCTTGGGGTTTTGATGATATTGCCTTGTTTGCGTTAATGGCAATGCGTGGGACCCATCAATTGTTCGTGCTGATGTGCTTAATGAATTATATAGCCTGACTTAAGAAGGAGGAAGCAAACACAAATGTTTAACAGTGGTGCAATAATCTGATACATGATTGAGCTATGCAGGAAGGTTTATGTTTTCTACGGTGATTTAGTGCTTCAAATGAAAAGCGACTGATTGCAACTGGTGTGAAAGACAAACATAAAAAGTTACCAACCTAACTGAGATTAGTAGGCTAGACTCAACATGGAATCCTCACCTTTTTTTTGTGTTGGAGTTATTTCAGGGTTGTAATGACATTCAAAAGAGTGTCTGTGTATTGTGCAAGCCACACACATACAAGCTGTATTACATTCCTCGATATAAAACCTCTGTCACCCACTATACAGCAACCCCCTGGATTCTGGGAATTATGATCAAGGAATGCTTTAGAAGAGATTTCTTATGGCCGGCTCACTTTGAATTATATCACCTGAAATTATTTTAAAACCTATTCGGTATCTTACAGGTGACAGATGCTTCCTAGCCTCTGTGAGTGGATCCCACCACAGAAAGTGAAGTATCTGTTTTAAGTTTTATATTATACAAATACAAGTGCAGGCTCTGGAATGCAAACTATGCATTTCAGAGTTAGATGGATGTAGTTTAGTTTTAATGAAGTATTGGATAATATTCTTGATTATGAAACATGAAAATGCTATTTAAAATGGCTTATTCTTACTTGATTTGCGTTTTATCTGCTTATTATAAATATCCATGGAACTTTCCAATTCAGCAGCAGTGTATTTCTGACATCACAAACCCTTTCAGTGTCCATTTTATTTGTGTGTATTTATTTATTTATTGGGTAGACTTAATGTCTAGTATCAAGCTTCTTTCTTTTGGGAATTAATTAGACATGAAAATGCAGCAATAAATGTTTTTTACAATGTAGATTGCTGGCAATATTGCAGGGTATAACATAGTATAAAAATCGAAAAAATCTCAACATAGTATAAAAGCAACAAACTAATTTTACACAGCTACACAAATCGTTGATCTCTCAAAATCCCACAGGAGAATCATATTCTTAATCATGTTCATTAGAAGTCTTTACTGCAATGCATCAGATTTTTAACACAAGTAAATCGTTTTTGTAACAAAATGAGAAGTTGATCCTTTCTGCTATGCGATAGACTACTTATTCCCTGGCATTACCAAGGAGATGATATAGGATAACACAAAATTAAATTAATCAGATAACAAACCCCCAAAAGTTTATAAACAGAAAAACTAAAAATGTAGTATCTGCATATTATTAATCAATCAATCAATTCAATCAATTTTTAATTGTATAGCGCCCTTCGCAGGGTAGCCACAGAGCGCTTTACAGACTCCCCGGCCAAATAGTTCTATTTAAAGACACAAGCTCCTCATAATACATTTCAGTTACTTTCACATTCTGCTTAAAATACATCAGATATCCTTTTTACAGCCGGTTTTCTGTATGTGTCCGTATGTTGTCTGCCTGTAAATTGTATGGCCAGCATGTTGTATAGTTTGTTGCTATTTGATTTTTACAGATGCAATCAGTTCAAATCTGACAGAGTCCCTAGGAAACAACAGGCAATAACAAACTTAGGCTACTATAAAACTTTTTTTTTCCTCTCTCTCTCTCTCTCTCTCTCTCTCTCTCTCTCTCTCTCTCTCTCTCTCTCTTTGGTTTGGAAAATGGTATTTGAGTCCCCCCCACCCACCTCCAAGATGGTGCATTTTCACATTTAGAAATTGCTTTGTAAGATTTTTACTTCACTCCCTTTGCTACCCTTTTATAATAAGATAGTGTTATGTGATATATATTACTAATTACTGTTTAATACAACTTTAAAAGCGACTTTAATAGTTGTAAATCATAAATATGAGTCCAATCCATTACCAAACAAGAAATGCAATTTATATATCATCATCAGCCTATATCGATCCACTGCTGGTGAAGGCCTCACCAAGATATTTCCGCTTGCTTTGATCTGTAGCTTCCCTTTACCATGTCGCGCTTGCAAAGTTTATTATTTCATCTTGCCATCTTTTATGTGGTTTTTCTTCATCTCTTGGGATCCATTTGATAGATTCCTTTGTCCATCTTTGATCTATTCTGCTTGCAGTGTGTCCGGCCCATTGCCATTTTAACATTTTAACTCTTTCAGTGTCGCATATTTTTGTTTGTTCTCGGATGCATTCATTCTTCTTGTTAGATAGATCTTTCCATGCTTTGTGTCACAGCTTCTGTAAGTTTCAGTTTATATCACATAATCACTGAATTGTAAATCATATTAAGAGGGAATGGATTAATTAAAATAGTTAAAGTAATCATTTAACAAGGTTCACATAGTTTGTATCTAAAACAATTGTCCTGTTTCAGGAAAAGCTTCCAGAGCCAAGAGACTCCAATCATTGTTGTATGTATTCCTTTATAGTAATGACAATAAACAAACACACAAACATAAAAACAATCAACTAACATACAGACTGTGACAGTTTGCTTTAAAACAATGTATCTGTAAAAGTGGAAAGGAGAAAGTACAGAGTAAGTAGCACTATCACACAATAAAACTGTAATAATTATTATTATTATTATTTTAAATAATAGGCAGAGGAAATGTTAAATAAAAGCATTATGTTGGATTATTATACTGAAATAAACCAGACAAACAATCCCTCTGATTACCTAGTTGTCATAGTTGTAGTTGTAGTTGACCAGTCCCTGCAACACTAATTGCAGGAGAGGTTAATGCATTTGATAATGGTATTGAGCCCTGTCTGTGAAACTATTACATTGTTATTCTTATCCTAATGGATACACTACCTATTTTGTGTGCTGTGTGATCATTTTAACCTTCATTATAAGCTAATGCAGTATTAAGTTCAATTTTACTTTTTTTTTATTGCCTCCCATCTATTTTTTACAAAATTAAGATGTTGATGGAAAATATTCACCTGCAGTGCACTCAATTTAACAGCACATACTGATACAGTTTATGCAGCAGCTGGGGGGAGGAATACATCAAACTATCTAAAGAGATTAGGCACATTATAAGAGCAGTGTGTGTAATTGTACAACTTTATGTTAGGAAATATCTAATCTTATCCAATGTAATGGTCATCATAGTCTCTTCTGGTGCATTAGATAGCCTATTTATGTTATGTCCAAATGTCAGGGCATGCTGTGGAGGAACTTCTACTGAATTATTCCTGTTTGTTTTTATTTATATATTTGTTCCTGCATAGTCATTATTTTCCACATAATTGTGCAGTTCACATGTCGTTTATGATAATCAGTTGAGTGTGCCTGTATACTATATTCGCACTACACCCTGAAAAATATGTCCGGTTATGCTATCGAATATTGGAATATTCTATTGTTAACTTATCTATACAAATAAGATCTTCATCTTAAGGGTTTTAAGTCATTTAAATCCCTTAAGTGCTGGTGCCATAGAGGCCCTAATATTGGGTTGTAGTAGGTAAACGTTTGCCCTAATAAATAACTAAAAACCTGTAGAAAATGTAATATAGCAAGTGCAAGGTCATAGTTACTTGGATTTATGAGTGTAATTAAGAAAACATTAGATTCTACATATGTTTTGGTATTAACATTTAACTGTATCCACCGTTAGGTCTGCATTGAGTAAAATCAGGAGTTCTCTGCCAAATACTAAAGCTGCCGTAACATTTTCTGATTGATTTTATGCAGGCTCTAATATGGATATGCATTTAGTATCATTAATATTGTTTGCATAATGACAGTGTCATGTAATTTCAAAAATACTCATGGGAAACAATAGCAGAACCTGGAGATATGGTGAATAAGGTGTAGATTGATTTACAGTGCAGGAGTGAAGGAAAACAAGACCAAAACCTGGGCAACAGGTCCCTCTCTTAACATGGAAACTAACAAAATAGACCAAGACCAATCCAAACAAAGAGTCCAAAGCAAAAATCCAAAAGCATTCCATAAGTAAAAGTCCGTTACCCGATTCTCTCGTCCTCCCCAAAATGTAACCTTTTCCATTGAGATGACGGTTTTTATTGATTAAATAAGCCTGTTTTTATTGACTAAATAAACTTTCTGTTTCCACAACAGACATGATGGTGAAAGTTTGATCTATAATTGTTGTTCAACAAGCTTCAGTGTGTGATTTTTATTGATACAGTTTAATGCCTAAAGACATGGTAGTGCTGGTCCAGTTTCCAAAAGCGCTTCTGGGTTGCAGCCTTCTACACCCAGATTAATGATTTTTATGAAAACCCAGTGAGAAAAACAAACACTATCTTGACTATTGCAACAGCTGATTTGTACATAGAAAGAACCATTCTGTCTTGAATAATTGTCAAGTGAAAAGAATGAAAAGAAGCCAGCTATGTTGGTGAGCTATAAGATTGTGCTGGAATAGGTTGATGCAACTTTGTGACGCTGGCGTTCCAGCTGTGCACTTGCAGACTGCCGCTTACAAACAACTGATCTGTAGACATCCATCAACTGGAGGAATTGTGTTCAGTGCTGTGTTGTACCACACTGTGCGACCTAGATTCCACAGTGTGTAAAAGGATCAGCCAGTGAGCAGCTCTCTGGAATATCTGCTTTCATTATGTGTAAAAACCAAAGCATAAGTATTTAACCTTCGATTCTACACCTGTATTCTGACATTTGATTCTAAAAGAAAGAAAAAGTATTATAGCTGAGTATTAATATCCTGCAGCTGCTATCCTGTCATACCAAAAACAAAACACACAACCAAAGTAAAAACTAACCTTCCCACAGTGAATGTGTCTAAACATTTCTTAGACCCTCTTTTCTTTCTAAAGTGGGGATTCTGGATTTCATTGCAATAAAGCGAGTTTTAAGCATAAAATAAAATATTATCTGCATTCATACACAGAATATGAGGGGTATTTTATCTGTTTGTCTTAAATGTTTGTTTATTTATTTTGATTGTACCGTTATTTGACTGTTATGCTGACAGACTTTATAATGTGGATTATCTGAGACTCATCTTGATTAATGTTTTAAGAAAATCAGAATGATGATAATAATTCGTCATGTCAGACACATGTAATGTCACGGAAGGACATTTATCATGTGCAGAAACACATTGTGAATCTACCTTCAATTTTGTATTAGTTATGTAAGTAATACCTAGTTCACTTGCAAATAATTCGAATTTGTATTCATTTGCAAACCAACTATTTATTTTCAGTTTTGGTTTGGTTCGTTTCACACCCGGAAAATTTAATCAAACTTGAATTTCTTTGAAAGAGATATCAGCTTCAAACAGACCAGAATTCTAATTCTAATTTTACATTCGGTACTCTTGCAGTTTAGTTGAGTGGATGTCCTGTCTAATCAATCAATAAAAATGTACATGCTGTGTACTTGCTCTACCTTCCCTTCATTTGATGCTTTATAACCACAGAAGAAATGGAACATGCCGGTAGATTATTATCAATTTTAGTGAAGACATTTTGCAAGAACTGCACTGTCAAGTAGTTTGTAGGGCTTCACTGTAGCGACAGGCCTGGACAGTTCCTTTGTTTTTGAGTATGTCACTTCCACAGTTTGGCTCACTTTTTCATTTCATTTCATTGTTCATGTCCAAGTGAATGAGAATTTTTTGCCAAAACAAATGCAATAACTTACAAAATGGTGGAGCAATGTCACAAACATACCTAACAAACTGAGACCACCCCTTTCTAGTAGTCTCATTTGGTTTGATCCGCATCCTGGTGTGATTATATCATCATCAGACGTTTTCAGTTTTACAAATACTAGACATATTTCATATGCATCGATTACAAGGGACTACTTTGTATTAGTTGTTTTTGGTGTTGTTCATCATAAACTCGAACTGGTTTGAGGATTAACTATGTGCTACTCCTATAGCTGATGTCACAGACCTCGCTTAGCTAGTGTAGGACTACTCTACATAATATAATGTTGGGCAGTCCATGACAAATGCTAATCTGGCTCTATGAAACCAGCCCTTCCTGTTCTCCATGCCATTAAGCTAACGCACGTTAATTATTTTGTCCAAACAGAAGCCATCTTCCTTTAACATTTTTGAATGTTTAATTATTTAATCAAGCAAACACACTAATGACTACATTTTGAATTGGACCAACAGTATTACCAATTGGCATATGTTTTAATGAGGAGGCCATGAAACTATTTTCTGCTTTTACCTTTATACCTATATAATTGCCATTTTTACAAAATGCATCTTTCTTTTTTCCCCATTAAGTACAATCCACTATTTTCCATCTCAGAAGATAAACCTCTTACCTTTGGAATGGGATCACTAATTTTAATACGCCCTGAGTACTTACAGTTCCCTTGCTGAGCTGTTAATATGATAAATGCCGGATCTGTAGTTTAATATTGATAATCTGGACAATTACATTTATATCTGAAGACCAGGGCTTGAGTCTTTTAAGTGTCAGTTATAGTATAGCATTTGAATTATATTACACCAATTAAAATAATCAGTTTCAAGAAAATATAAATCAATTGTTTTTTTTGTTCTTATAAAGCAGAAAGAGATTTTCTGTTGTAACCTAAGAATAGGAGACCTAAAGCTTATATTTTTTTATAGAAATAGCGTATATATAGGCCTAGATTTCCAAAGATTTATGGACAGTAATTCATTTTATATGGGCTAATTTCAGTAGCATTTGTAGATAATTTCTTACATCAGATTCTTAAAAGCAATTATCCAGAGTCTCATTCAACAGACCTGTTTTTCCAAGGTTTTCAAGATTTACTGATAATTACTCTTTTTAAAGAAATACACTCATTCCACTTTTCACAGTCTACTGATTGATTTTATACGTTTTGAATGCAGTTAACATGTGAGCTGTATAGTCACATGACTAGGATTAAAAAACAAACAAAACAAATCAAGAAAGAAAAACACTACTTTCTTGGTGGGTTTACGTGATGTAATTCTTTCTTGTGCTTATCTGTGTTGTGAGGCGAGTTGTAAGTTTGACAATAATACAAAAATCTTGTCCCAAAATCCTCATTGGAGCTGTTAAGTAAAGAGTAAGGTTGATTAGTTTCATTTTCATATGCACTCTGAACAAGATCACATTGTAGAAACGGGTACTGTCATGCCATAGGTAAAAACATGCAATAAGATCATAGCTTCAGTTGCTTTTTTTATAAAGGGGTATTTTGTGTGTAATGTGTTTCTTCTTTTGTGTGTTCACTGAATACACTCAAGATAACCGTGAATAGTTTCAATATGAACACTTCATAAACAGATTCTGACCTCGGCTGCATGTGCAGGTTTCCATATCTGTTATTTAATTTGCCAAAATTATATATTCAGTACTACTCTCTCCTGTAGCAGAAATGCTCCCATCAGTCTTTTGGAGTTGAAATATTTACGTATTTGTAATAAAGAGAGAACTGGATGATTGTATGAACACTAGAAATTCACAGGGTTTACGCTTTACTCGTTCCCAGATAACAAATACCATTTAAAAGAATCATTTTGAGAAAGGTAAAGATGTAAGTTCAATGCATACAGCCAATAATACTTAATAAATACTCAGAGAGGTGATTTCTGCAGAATAGGCAAGGTTCTAGTTATAAACTCACACTTCACTGACTTCTAAATGGGCCACAACCAATCAACCAAACCAAACAAACAAAATGTAGAAATGGTTTTGTATGAAATGACACAGTACAGTATACTCTCATTAAACTAGAGGTGTGTGGGATATTCTCTGTGACAACTTAATGAAAACTCTTTACAAGACGAAACCGGAGCTGTATGTAAAAGAGCTCTTACAAAGCGTATTTACTGCAAAATTACAAACATTTAATAAAGTTGGAAAAGAGCATTAAGAAATGTAAAACCGAACGGCGACTTCATTATATATTTCCCACAAGAACAAGGATTTAAGAGATACAAATTAAACTGCTGTCAATGTGTTTAACATGTTGCCTTGCCTGACAGCCTTATCTAAAGCAGCACAACTCACTTAGATAGAAGACTTCTCTATAATCTGCTTTAAAGTATAGTAACCGAAAATACTCAACTATTTGAGTGGGACTGTTTAATGACTTACCTTTGTTTCTCCTTTTCCTCTGTCTAGCATGTCATAAGTTCTTTTTTAAATGAGGGGGAAGAAGGAGCTTTTAAAAATCAAAACAGGGTTGGGGTATGTCTATAACATATCCATAATCTCCATTTTAGATTTGACAATTCAACTATAGTTGTTCCAATAGAAATGCAGGAGCAGAGTGATATATTTTTTGTGCTCATCATTTTAAGCAAAGAAAAGGAAACATAACATAAAGGAGAAGGTGGAAGAAGGCATGTGGCTTTGGTGTGGGGTCTGTGTACTATTTATTTTTTCTTGGCTAATTAAAACATTGACACAAACCCCACCTGCTCCACCTCTTAAATCACCATTCAAAGCATCCCAATGGCTGTATCGATTTGTTATGTCTGTGTATGGTATTCATCTATCTTCAACATGCTCCCAAATTAACCCAAGATGGTACCTGGTTTCTGGTATCCGACAATCCCTCATTTCTACATTACCAGAGCTCATAAAAGGTATAATTCACTAAATATGCCCCAAAAGGAAATCCCTTTCTTTACGCTTGCTGTATTTGGTCTTCCAGTGCACTTCAGGTAGTTACTCTTTATTCCAGTCTTTAAAATAGCTGATTCCTATTGCCAGGTAGTCAAGCATCAATGAGCCAAATGAGCAATGGCTTTGAATGTCTAATGAGTGACACACTTCAAACCCTGCTAAAAAGTGCACACTTATCCTCTGCTCAATTTGAGACTAGCACATTAGAAACTGCACCTAATCTACCATGTAGAATATTATTTTTAAATTAGTGCAAAGAAAGGCAGATTGCATTCATGAATACACTAAACCGCTGTCATTTTTCAAACCTTATTTACTTTCACTTTTGGCATTTTTTGGTGATAGGTGTCATTTTTCATATCAGGCACTATTTATTTTTCCTGTCTGAAAAACAAAATCCCCCTCAAAATAAAGGAATTTCTTTTCAGCATTGTATGATTACATTTAGCCTACTTTGTTAATGCATGTACTCTAGTGTAACTAAACGTTGAATTTGCAAACTCAACAATATACATTCAGTATCATTTGATATGTGTAAATCAAAACGTGAGAAAAATATGTAACAAATGCATCCAAAATACAGTGGATACAATACAATATTTCAAAATACACTATTCACACCCTGTAATCAAAATATTGTGAACCTCAAGGCTTTGATAACCTCAAGAAGTTTCTTCCTGTAGTCTTTGAATAGATTCAAGCCTTTCCCTGGAGGGATGTATGACCACTCATCCATACAGAACCTCTGCAGCTGTACCACATTCATTGGCTTCATTTGTGAACTACATTCTTCAGTTTATGCTGCTGTACTGGTCTGGATGTGGTGGCCAATCAATCTAACACATTTTATGTTCCATTAACCGTTTGGTCATGGACTTGGAGCTTCTTGACACAGCACAACAGGGTTTTCAGTTATAATATCTGGTTATACTTCGATTTTCGATTTATCTATCCATCAATTCGAACAAAGACCCCAGCACCAAAAAGTAAATGGCTCTAAAGCAAAAAAAAAACAAGAACAACATCAACAACTTTGAAACAACTTTCTTTTTGACACTATCTTCACCAAACAATATTACATGTCCCTTTTCACAAGGAAAAATCCTGCAATGGGCAATCTAAGCTTATTTTCTGACCACACAAAAGCATAAAACTTTATTGTCACCTCCTTGAGCCATTTCACTAGCCTATGACCTCTTTATGATGGAGGATAGTCAAAACTGGGTTGTTCCTTGTCTGATGCATTTTGTTTATCGCTGTCAGCAACTTTGCCTGGTACAGTCAGAGAGTTGTCTGACTTACTGCCATGATGATGAATTGCACTGACTGGATTGCTTACATTTATCTATTTTTCATTTCTTTCTTTTTCATCTTTTTCTTTTCTTTCCAGGGTTTAATTTGGACATATAAACAGGGTCTGAATACAATTGATCATCTTATATTTAGAAATAAATGTCATAATTTTTCACAGACATGTTATGGATACATACAGTATTATTAGTATTATTTATTTTTACTTTTGTTTTGTTAATATTCATGTGTATTTGTATTCATTAAGTTAAATCATTAAATTAAGATTGTTTTAAATTAAAGGTTACTAATATTTTTCCTGTGACTGCATAGGAGCTATGTTTACAAAAATAGGGTGTGTAAGATCACCCTTGACCTTCCTGATTGCTGGATCAGTTTCCATCATCTCTGTATTCCAACTGAAGACATGTGCAGTCATCAGTCCACGTAGTAATGGTCTTTATGTTAGAAAATAGATCTTGCACAACTGTACAACTGATACACATCCTGTACAACTTTCAATATAATTTTTTGACTTCCTGGTCTTCATTACTAAAAAGTCTTGTACTCCCACATACAACATAAACTCATACATGCCATAGGGCTCCAATTCACAAGAAAAATGCAGAACTGGGCACGATGTCTAAATATTATTCAAAGGAAAAGTTAAAGAGTTAGACGTAAAAAAAAAAAAAAAAAAAAAAAAAAGATTTTTTCATCTCTTAATGTAAAGAATGTGAGAATAAAAAGAAGACAGAGATTGATGAAATTTTTGGTAGTTCCTACAGTCAAATAAGAAAAAAAGAGGTATGTACACTAAAATCCAAAAGAGGTGCAGGTTCATACGTAAGAAGAACACCGTAACTGCATTCCAGATCAAAATGTAATAATCTGTATATCAAAGAAATTACAGACTTATAAATACGGAAGTGTTGTCATTTTCGTCAATTTATTTGATACATGCCGATGAATACATTTTGATTAGGAAGGTAGCTGAATGTGTGGGTTGCCCCTTTCTCAGATCCTTTAATCAAATATTGAGGTTAATTCATATCTGTCTTTTTTTTCCTGTGTCATTTGAAGACAGATAGCATTTGATGCAGGACAGTGCTCTGTCTAGATGCCAAACATATTCTATTTGCACTATTGTTGCAGCAAAGATTGTGCAACCCATGTATGAATTTTAGCTTTGTGTATTGCTCCAGAGAGGCCAGGTGCAGTGGTTCTGTGTAGATGATTTTTAGAAAAACATTTTTTCCATCCAAAGCCATAGATATACCTCATTGACGTAATGTAGTTGCTTAGCAACCAAGGGAGTAATATTCTGTATGGTAGTATGTTCTTTAGTAAAACTTTAGACCAGTCTTCACAATCTCCAGAGCACTTCGTTATTGTTGAATCCATTAATTGGTATTATTCCAATTAATGGGGCCCTGAGTGTTCTTGTCCACCTGTCTATTGAGGGAGAAAATGTCTCCCTATCAGCTTTCATTTCCTCAGTCATACAGTACCCTTGTCAGAAGTTTGATTATTTTTCAGTATGATAAGGAACCTAAACACACAGCCAAACTAAACCTAAATTATATGAATCATAAAGAACAGGAAGATTTAAATATTCTAGTCTGTTGCCTGACCTTAAACTTACTGATGGATTTGTGTGTGATAGATGAATGAATAGTGAAAAGAAAGGTAAACTGTGCAAACAGAAACCTTATCAATGTTTATATGTAGGAGAAATGTTTTCCTATATAATGTGTATGAGAGATGGTGCACTTTAGGGCCAATAATCTTCATTACTCTGGAAATTCATCGTAGGATATTGCATGACATTGCTTTGTATTCTTTGCAAAGAATAACATGGTATATCAACAGATTCATAGCTGATTGATGACTGACCTCTGCAAATGAATGAAAGTCATCAAAGAAGCTTCTAAAGGTCAGAGCAATGATTTGTGAAGCGACTTCATATAATAACCTGGCAGGTTTTGTTGTAAATCAAGCTTGTAAAGATGTGTTTTAGGTATGGCCATAAATAAAATGTACCTGTTGTCGGGGAGGTTGTGATAAAGGACCTTCAATTGCACTGTAGTTTTAAAATTTCAACAAGAAGACTTAATGAGTTCCCTCAAGTTTCAGAAAATGTAGGTATAATTACTAAACTAACAGGGTTTTCAGATCTGACCAAATATGGAAGATTAAATATACACAAATATATATTTATTCAAAAACGGAATTACTTTTATTGTAATTGGAAAAAAAATGAGGTTTCCTTCATCTTCTTTTGTGTGCTTATGCACTGTTATAGCATTGTTCTAATTATCTGGTGTTTTCATTCAGTAGTATCTGCACCAGTCCACATGCTTAATATGCGACTATTAATGTGCCGTCATCTGCAAATGCCTTTCTATTGTTCATATGTTTGATGGCTTGTTTCACGTCCTCCAGGAAAACATCTGTGCTTTGTCTACAGTCAGGGTTAGCTCTGATTTGTCATCATCAACCTTCTCTTTCCTGGTGCTTTCAGCGCCTGTTATTTCTTGTGGAAATCCATGACTTGAAACTCAGCCCCCAGTTTTGCATAGTACTCCCTCCTTCCTGCCTGATTGGCTGAAAAATGTCTCCCCATCATTAATGTTTGCTTCACTTTAGTCCTGCTTCTGTTGTTTCAGTTGTTCTTAGTTACATTTGAAACAAGGTTAATAGTTTTGTACTGTCTTGCAGAGCAAGATGTATTCAACATATACATTGAGCTTCTTAATCTTTCTGATTTGTCTTAATTTCTTAAATTATATATATTTTTTTTCAGCGGTTTATTAGTCATATTTAGTGATATCTCATATCTCAGTGAAACAATTTCCTGTGTCTGCAAGGTTAGGTGCCTCTGTACCGTACACTTGAAGACATTTTGCCAACCTGCTGGAAGTATTTCCAACCCATTCTTCATAAGCTTTGTAAAAGAGCTTCCTTTTGTAAAATTCTGTTCATTTAGTGATGTTTCCTCAGCAGTGGAATAGAGGTTAGCTCTTCATTTAAAGTCGTATCTAACCCACACTTAATCTTCCAAGTTCTTCTAATTTTTAAAGTTTCACCTCAGAGAATGGTTCTACCTACTGTTAGACACAGACAGGATCAATTTCCTGTTGGAGGCTAATTCTGTAATTTAAGAGGTATTCGTAACTTCTGCTTTCATGCCCAGAGACGGAAGGCTGTAGATGCACTTGAGTATTCATCCTTGGAGAATACAGGTGTGAGTTATCTCTTCTTGTTTGTTTCTTATTATGAGTAGTTTGAGCCGAGTTTTAATTCCTAAAACAATGAGAAGTGCTATGATATGCTGATTAACTATGGACTGTAAAAACAAACAAACTAACAAAAACACATTCCTACTTCTGTTAAAGGATCTGAAAGAGCTTTCTAGTGGGTTTTACTTATAGACTTGAAATCACCCTGGGGCCTAAACAGAGAAGTTGTTATTCCTTGTAGTTTTCTTGCTGCTTGTGAAAATTATTTCATGATATTTATACAGCATGCACTGGGAATGCAGTGAGTTTTGGTTTGATTTAATGCATCAAATCTTTGGCAATGTCTTTTTTTAATAACGTATACAATAATACATACTTGGAGCCTGTGTAACAGATAATGTCATTGGTGAAAAGTTGAATACTGTTGATGTGGTCTAGCATTAATAAAAAGAGTGCACATAAGATGTCCCAGATTGGTGTCTTATGGGACAGGTTTACCTACAGCAATGGGAGAGAGCTGACAGTTATGTTCAGATACATATTGAATTATGTCAAACCAAGGATTAAAAACAGCTTATTGAGTATTTGCTCACTGCAGTAGAAGCTTATGTTGGCTCAGTAAATTATTTGGTGCAACTTGAAGCCACTTTAAAAACTCCAACAAGGAAAAAGCAAAGTTAGTAGATCATGTATCTAAACTTTGAGAAACATGTTTTTTTTTTTTTTGTTTGTTTGAACCGGATTGCTAGCCAATTTAATTTGTTGAATATTTTAAGATACGTAAAAAAAAAAGTGTTTGAAATAAATATAAAAATGCTTTACTTTGTGAACTCCTTATATGTGAAACGTTTACTTCAAAAACGGAGAATGTTTTATATACTTCATAGAGACATCTAAGTGTAGAAATAGTTTTCCCAGGTGTCATACATTCATTATCTTGGAAGAGGGTAGGCACAATAATAGTAAATAACATAATTTGTATTCTGAAAGAATATTGATTCCCTCTGTTTAATTTGTAGTGAAGGCACTCATTTCAGGACCATGGATAGCAGTCATTCTACAACCATAACTCTGGACAGTTTTTGTGCTGTGATCTTGTTCTTGTGGCCAATTCACAGTTACATATAGGGAAAGGGCAACCACACTGTTTCCGTGGAACACTAATGGAAGGAGCCAATTAATTATGAAGAAGCACACAAGATAAGAATGTAGTGTTGTGTGTAAAAAGCTCAAATACTTCTGCATAGCATTGCTTAATTGAAGTGATTTTGTGATGTAATGTAATACTCATAGATAACAATGAGATTACTATGCAATCTGAAAGGAAATGCAAATGTCAGATAAGGGTAAAGTGCAGGTTATAATACTTATAAGGGAAATGATCTCCACAAATATGAGCTTTTCAGTGGCTTTTGTTTCATTGAAAAACAAAGACAAAAAATCACATCTCATACATAACAATGTGCCTTTTTTAACTTTGTACAACAAATCTATAAATGCTCCAGTAGTCCTAGCTTCAAGGCATACACATTCTTTGTATGTTTCAGTCTGTCAAGAAGCTTGCATTGTCCTGAGAAAGAGCATTGCAAGACAGAGAGAAACTGCTGACATGTTTATCTTGTGCATATGCCTCTTTTCTTTACACAGTCTCGTGGGGTCACACGGGGGCTGGAGCTGAAAGTTGATGATGAGAGTAGATTGACTGATCTAGTGTTCCTGGCTCAGTGTTCGTCTGCCTGATGCCGAGGCAGGTTTCCAGAGCGGTAGAAATTATTGAGCTGTGTTTTGTTCTTATTTTTTTTGTATAAACATTGTCCCAGTTATGATGCATTTAGATGATTGTTCTGTAGATCAAACAATGTTTCCGTTTTTACAAAAGGACACAATTGGGATATTAGAGGAGAATACTAATGCAAGTCCATGGTGTACTTAAAAACTCTTTCTTTTGAACCCAAGTCTGCTCTTCAAATGAAATCTTGAATAATGAAAGGTTTTACGCAACTACGCTAATTAACACTTAAACTGAAAGACTTGTAACAAAAAAGATACGGTGAAGAATGGTAACACTTTTGATTAGGGAACACAAATTGCATTACAACCAGGACTGTATTAAGAGAACAATAATAAAGTGCTAATAACTTGATGCTATCTAACTTAGTGGTCCACACAGTGGTATAAGTGGTATGTGCATAAGTCTAGACTGCCAGGGTTGTAGGTTACTGTAAGATTAATCTCTCCTTTGTTTCTGCTATCAAGAAGGTGACTCATAACTATTGGCAATTAAAAAGTGGATTAGATATTACAGAAGGAAGAAGAAAAGGAAATAATACAGTACTACAATGATACAATACTAAAGAATGTATGGCCTTGGATCTCAGAAAGATGGATAATGTACCCTCATACAAATCTCCTGTAGACTAATGAGCAAACCTTGATGAATTAAGGTATATTACTCTCCTATAAAACCCTTTTCAAGTTAAGAATTCCATGTTAGTAGTAATTACATTTAAAAACTGTTCCTTAAACTAAAGTGTTGCTGATGGAACCTTGAGAATAAAACCTATTTAGTTTTTGTATTTGTAGTATAGTATCCTGTTATTCTGCAGTCTTATAACTGGCCTCAGGTAAAACTTATATCTTAAAAAAAACCTGGCCTGCTACTGTATGATCGGACAAAATGGCAGCAGGTGGCAGCCCTACTGATATGATGTTATTAAAGCAGAAATAAGTCCTCTCCAAATTACCTTTAGGAAGAGATTAAGGAAATCATAGGGGAAGAAAACTAAATCTAGGTTGTTTTTAGCCTAGGTCTTATGACACATATGGCTCACACCTGCTTGTTTAAGTCACACATCTCCACAGAATTGTGTGAAAACCTGTATTAAGCATACGATTCAGTGAAACCCTGTCACTCTCTTTCTACAAAGACGTAGACCTAATGTAAAACTATAAAGCAACACTCCTTTAAAGCAATGCACAATCATGTTTTTTGTCTTTTACAAATGTTTCCTTGCTGGTAATAATACAGTTTTGTCTGGTTAGATCACAAGCATGTTGCTTAGTCTTTAACAGCTTTACATTATAATCATTACAATGGAATTATTCCACGCTGTCTTTTTTCGTGAATGTCACTTTCAAGAATGAATGTAACAAATGCAGACAATGAATGCTGCATTGTGTGTATTCAGATCGTTTCTACTGACAATTTCTTTAATCTTCAAAAGGAAACAACATATAATTTTATTAATTAGACACGTCTATTCCAAATTATACTCTGGGGAGTTCACTGAGCTCTGCAAGCTAGAGAAGTGGAAAACTGTCACCTCCACTCCTCGGCCGAACAAGTCGACAGTAAATCTGTTTCTTGTAATTCCTCCTCTGAATGTGAGTTGCATTTAAAAGACAAACCTCCTTGGTCCCAGCCTCAGTGATCATCTAATGCAGAATTGTATTGGTTATTTATTTACAATTCCAAGAACCTGGGTTGCTTGGGTATGCTTGCATATTTAATTTGTGGTGTTTTCACCTCAAATACAGATGTTAAACCATGTTATTCCTTTGATAGAAGTGCAATGAACAAGAAAGAAGCTCATATGTCACAACACATACACACACACACACACACACAAACACACACTGAATATATAATCCATTGAAGTGTAAGTTTACAGTTATACTATTTACTGAATCGCAGAAGGGCATAACTTGGCTCAGTAATGACTTAAGCAAACAGGAATGGGATAAGGCACATTTTCAAGCATTTAAATGAGACTCCCCCCCACAATAACAATTGCAGCTGCATACTATTTATTAGCATATTTTAAAATACAAAAGACTAAGCCGACAAGAGGCTCAGAACAAGGCTTGCCCAGCCGAAACTTCCCTCTACAATGCCAGATGAGTTTCCTTTGCCTGGAAATGACACAATAGAGTGAAAGCTTTATGCCTCGCCAACTGGGTCCAGAAATCCCCACTGGCTCTGTGGCGCTGTCTGATCTGCCTGAGCTTCTTCAGTGATCAGCCACAATAGAGTCGGCTATGGCATCCCGGGCTTATCAAGTAGAAGCAACCCTTGACTGGCAAAGGCCACCTGTTGCTGAGGGGTGCAAGTTGAAGAGTTATATCTGTCCTATATCTATTCATCCTTTCCATTCTGGGTTTACAGTGTATGAAACCTCATGCCTCTCAGGGAACTTGTTTCTTTATATCTAGGTCACACTGATAGTGGCAGATCAATATTTTGCAGTTTCAATGGTGGTTTAAAAGGAGAAAAACTGTTTTATTTAAGATTCAGAAGAACCACATTATACCAAAACAATCCTAAACTCAGCAACTAAGTTGTGATGTCCCTAGAGTTTGGGAAATTCCCTTCTCACTTAAGCTTTCTCTACCTGTTTCCTTGCTTTTATTATTGTGAAATTAATTCAGTCTCACCTTTTAACATTTTGTGTTGGTGTTAGCCATAGTATAGAGTTTTCAATTAACATATTGGGCTTGTGCTGCATTCGAACTGCAGAGTACAAAAATGAAATTAAAGAGTCATGATGATAAATCCACATCACCAACAGTGACCTGCTCACAATTAAATATTCTATTTGTATACCCTCAGTATTGATATAATAAAAACCTTTACAGAGCAGGACCTATGCAGTCTACAGAGATCTCTGTAAATTATTCTTAAACACTTCAGACTGCATTAAGGAATACATGGGAATTTCACTGTCTTAGAAAATCAGGTTTGATACAGCATTCCCACTTAATGAGGAGCAGCTGAAGAAAATTAAAATATAAGTGCTTCAGTGCCGGAACTAGGCTATATGGTTGCTGCGCACTATAGTGTGTGATTATCAAGGATGCTTTCTGTGACTTTTCTATTGCCCTTGAAGTCAGTCTCAGGCTTATGGATGCCTTCCAAATTCTCAAGTAAAACAGCTGTGCTTTCTACATGCATCTCAGCATTGGATTATAAATTGTGAACATTTTACCTCAAGGTTTTTTCAACCTCCCTGTGAATTATACAATGCATTTTCTATTATGGGAATGGAAACTGTTTAAGTAGCAGAAATGCTGCCCTACCACTACCATTTGTTATCTACATATATAATCCATATGCTTCTTCACAGGAAGATGCTAGCAGGGTTTTTGTTTTTCCTCAGTTTTTTTCTTCAGCTGTTATTTCCAATTACATGTTAATGTCTAAAGACACAATTTATGTGAAATACATATTTGTGAGGATCATACGTGTACATATTTATCTTGTAAAATGTGTGCAATTATGTGCTTTGCAAAAGAGCAATTAATAGAAGTATTTTTTGATCATCAAAACAAGGGATTTATATGGCAATAAAATAATGTAGCCTACATATCACAGTTATGTTTTGTTTGAATCCTTAATCATGAGTTGTGTTTTTTTAACTATATTTTGTTTTATTTAAAGTAAAGCAACTTGTAAAAGTAGCATATGAAATCAGATCCCTGTCCACGTCCTTAAAAAAAAGAAAAGATAAACCGCAGTAGCCCAAATGACTTGCATACTTTGAAAACTGTAAGTGACATCAATATTGAACAAGCTAAAATGCACAAGGAGACAATATGCACAAACCTGAACAGGATACTGTTTTGTTGAACTCCAACCCAAGAAAAAGAGAATACTGTAGCTATACCAATGTTGATCAATGTCGATACCTGCCACCTATTTAAAATGGCCACATTTACATGTAACTTTCAGTCATGCCAAATTTTAACAAATTTAAATTGCTCAGGCTGCATTACAACAGTGGTGTTACATAGACCAGTCCTTTCCATATTTGTCCAGATGGGCTTGCCGTAAATCCCTGAGTAAAACAACCACAGGACAACTCACTGATTTTAACAGTGCCTACCTTCACAATAATTATATTTTAAAGCTAGTAATGGCACTAATATTTGATTAATTTTCTTTAGTTTCCTTTTGTATCTATGTGCATGCTTTTTGGGAAGCTTTGTTTTTATGTGACTCTGAATAACACTTTAATCACTCCGCTTGAAGCGTGTTCTGTTGCTGTAATTAGGAGGAACCCACATGACATCGACAGAACTTGGATAGAAATGCAGTCCCTAAAAATACAGCATGCCATCAGGACAAACATGGTAAGACACAAACTTGTCTATGGAACATTGCTGTTCTAACCAATTTGAATGTGTCACATAAAGCATGGCATTTGACTTGACTTCAACTCACAGCCAGCTTCTGGGAGTTTCTTTTTATTAATCTTTGCCCACCAGTGTTTAATATCATATTTACTGAATGTGAATACAGCATGAGGAAACTCATTGAGATAGTTCTGTTTATATATTTTTATATTATAATCACATGAGAAGTTTTTACCATTAACTTATTTGTGGAAACTAAAAATACATACATACATACATACAAACATGCATACATTGTTTTTTGTTGTTTATACCTTTCAACCCATAATGAATGATCCTGTGCTTAATACAAAAGCAGATATCAATCCAACTGTCATTTTTCATTAACCTCTTCATCCAGTACAGGGTCACAGTGAGCTGAAGCCAAACCTGGCGGACACGCGGCTCAAGGCAGGGTACACCGTGGACAAATTGTCAGTCTGTCATAGTAGAAAAGCAGATTTATGGAAAATAATCTTCAACATAGTTTTTCTTCTGAGACATTTTTGTTTCGCACCAGTCTCTTTTATTTCAGTTTATTTCCTTTAATTAAAATGTAATCTGAAAGGGTTTGTTGCTATGGGCTACATTATTTTGCATATTAATTAATATTAATTTGTTTGTGTGTTTGTTCTTTTTTACCTTTGAAACTATTATCCCTGTGGAAAGGGAAAGGTGCAAAAACATTTAATTTAATAATACCAACAATCACAGTTGGATTCAAAAACATACAATTGAGCTTTAATTCCAGTGCAAGATCCAACTCGTTTAAAATTAAATTACCCAGGAGTAGCAGAGTATACGTTTTTATACAAATGTAATCTAACAATATTCCCCAGTTTGTTTTGAAAATTCACTTTGGATAAATACATATGCTATTGAAATGCATTAACCTTACTACAATATTTACATTTTGATGATAGTACTGTAGAGTCTAAACAGATATTTGCTCAGCTCTCATCTCTGAGGTAATGTACAGTAGCTTCAGCTATTCTTCAGTGTGTTCAGGGATTATCAGAAAGGCATCTCAAGTGATTAGAGATGTGCTAAGATACAATAACAATATTAAAATCATAATGGAAATTAGTCTATCTCATCTGTGTGTTGCATTCTCCTGCTATGAGACTGTTGATCACTCACTTCCTCTCTGAATCCTTGCCTTTGGAATGAATATTGGCCAGTTAATTTAAAATTCCTTCGTAATTAAAAACCTCATGTTCGCAATGAAAGGTGGAAGCAGACCATTAACTTTTAATTAATTGCATACTCTGATTAGTAATGGTTGAGCAGAAACAGAGCCACATTTTGGAAACCATTAGCACCAGCTGATTTTCTGTTTTACCCATAATTCATTTGTGTAACCAACTCATGTTTTCAATTCTGAAAGGTACTGGGTTACATTATCTATGACGAATGACAGTTTTAGTTGAACAAAAACAATCGCACAGTAGTGATACATTTTGAATAACATTTCTAAGCTTTAATATGTAGTGAAATATTGAAATATTTCCTGGGTTCCAAATCTATATAGCCATCCATTTTTAGATGAATCTGTTACTGTCGAAAATTATTCTAGTAACTAATTAAGGCTAAATCACTTGCCTGGCACTTGTTGTGGTCTTAATTAAATGTCTTCTATTAAGATATGTACACATACATGACATTGTTTAAAAAAAAAAAAAAAATGCCTGTCAATACCCTAACAAAGAGATTATATATTAACCACTTTAGAAGTGTACTTTGTTTTAACTGTTCAATAACTCGCTTGAAATCAATACTTATTTTAGATCTGTTTATGCATCATTATCTGATTTAAACGTTGTAGAATCACAACTCAATTAATGTCCTTACATTAATTACCATGTTTTGCATTCGTATAAATCCTGGAAAACTGGCATTTATTTGTGTTGTTTAAACTTCACGAAATATGGATGACAATTTGCATATGTCTGAAATAAGTATATGCCATCATATACACCAATGTATCCAAATCACTGTTACAC